>NC_139022.1:128557083-129757083 GCF_964662115.1 Mustela nivalis
CCAGGTTTACACACTTCACAGCACTCACCAAAGCACATACCCTCCCCAATGTCCATAATCCCACCCCCTTCTCCCAAACCCCCTCCCCCCAGCAACCCTCAGTTTGTTTTGTGAAATTAAGAGTCACTTATAGTTTGTCTCCCTCCCAATCCCATCTTGTTTCATTGATTCTTCTCCTACACACATAAGCCCCCATGTTGCATCACCACTTCCTCATATCAGGGAGATCATGTGATAGTTGTCTTTCTCTGCTTGACTTATTTCGCTAAGCATGATACGCTCTAGTTCCATCCATGTTGTCGCAAATGGCAAGATTTCATTTCTTTTGATGGCTGCATAGTATTCCATTGTGTATATATACCACATCTTCTTGATCCATTCATCTGTTGATGGACATCTAGGTTCTTTCCATAGTTTGGCTATTGTGGACATTGCTGCTATAAACATTCGGGTGCATGTGCCCCTTTGGATCACTACGTTTGTATCTTTAGGGTAAATACCCAATAGTGCAATTGCTGGGTCATAGGGCAGTTCTATTTTCAACATTTTGAGGAACCTCCATGCTGTTTTCCAGAGTGGCTGCACCAGCTTGCATTCCCACCAACAGTGTAGGAGGGTTCCCCTTTCTCCGCATCCTCGCCAGCATCTGTCATTTCCTGACTTGTTGATTTTAGCCATTCTGACTGGTGTGAGGTGATATCTCATTGTGGTTTTGATTTGTATTTCCCTGATGCCGAGTGATATGGAGCACTTTTTCATGTGTCTGTTGGCCATCTGGATGTCTTCTTTGCAGAAATGTCTGTTCATGTCCTCTGCCCATTTCTTGATTGGATTATTTGTTCTTTGGGTGTTGAGTTTGCTAAGTTCTTTATAGATTCTGGACACTAGTCCTTTATCTGATATGTCGTTTGCAAATATCTTCTCCCATTCTGTCAGTTGTCTTTTGATTTTGTTAACTGTTTCCTTTGCTGTGCAAAAGCTTTTGATCTTGATGAAATCCCAATAGTTCATTTTTGCCCTTGCTTCCCTTGCCTTTGGCGTTGTTCCTAGGAAGATGTTGCTGCGGCTGAGGTCGAAGAGGTTGCTGCCTGTGTTCTCCTCAAGGATTCTGATGGATTCCTTTCGCACATTGAGGTCCAAGCCTTTCTCAAGAAACAAGAAAGGTCTCAGGTACACAACCTAACCCTACACCTAAATGACCTGGAGAAAGAACAAGAAAGAAACCCTAAACCCAGCAGGAGAAGAGAAATCATAAAGATCAGAGCAGAAATCAATTAAATAGAAACCAAAAAAACAATAGAACAAATCAATGACACTAGGAGCTGGTTCTTTGAAAGAATTAATAAAATTGATAAACCCCTGGCCCGACTTATCAAAAAGAAAAGAGAAAGGACCCAAATAAATAAAATCATGAATGAAAGAGGAGAGATCACAACCAACACCAAAGAAATACAAACTATTATAAGAACATACTATGAGCAACTCTACACCAACAAATTTGACAATCTGGAAGAAATGGATGCATTCCTAGAAACATATAAACTATCACAACTGAACCAGGAAGAAATAGAAAGCCTGAACAGACCCATAACCAGTAAGGAGATTGAAACAGTCATTAAAAATCTCCAAACAAACAAAAGCCCAGGGCCAGACGGCTTCCCGGGGGAATTCTACCACACATTTAAAGAAGAACTAATTCCTATTCTCCTGAAACTGTTCCAAAAAATAGAATTGGAGGGAAAACTTCCAAACTCATTTTATGAGGCCAGCATCACCTTGATCCCAAAACCAGACAAGGATCCCATCAAAAAAGAGAGCTATAGACCAATATCCTTGATGAACACAGATGCGAAAATACTCAACAAAATACTAGCCAATAGGATTCAACAGTACATTATTCACCACGACCAAGTGGGATTTATTCCAGGGCTGCAAGGTTGGTTCAACATCCGCAAATCAGTCAATGTGATACAACACATCAATAAAAGAAAGAACAAGGACCATATGATACTCTCAATAGATGCTGAAAAAGCATTTGATAAAGTACAGCATCCCTTCCTGATCAAAACTCTTCCAAGTGTAGGGATAGAGGGCACATACCTCAATATCATCAAAGCCATCTATGAAAAACCCACCGCAAATATCATTCTCAATGGAGAAATACTGAAAGCTTTTCCACTAAGGTCAGGAACACGGCAGGGATGTCCATTATCACCACTGCTATTCAACATAGTACTAGAGGTCCTAGCCTCAGCAATCAGACAACAAAAGGAAATTAAAGGCATCCAAATCGGCAAAGAAGAAGTCAAATTATCACTCTTCGCAGATGATATGATACTATATGTGGAAAACCCAAAAGACTCCACTCCAAAACTGCTAGAACTTATACAGGAATTCAGTAAAGTGTCAGGGTATAAAATCAATGCACAGAAAACAGTTGCATTTCTCTACACCAACAGCAAGACAGAAGAAAGAGAAATTAAGGAGTTAATCCCATTTACAATTGCACCCAAAAACATAAGATACCTAGGAATAAACCTAACCAAAGAGGCACAGAATCTATACTCAGAAAACTATAAAGTACTTATGAAAGAAATTGAGGAAGACACAAAGAAATGGAAAAATGTTCCATGCTCCTGGATTTGAAGAATAAATATTGTGAAAATGTCTATGCTACCTAAAGCAATCTACACATTTAATGAAATTCCTATCAAAGTACCATCCATTTTTTTCAAAGAAATGGAACAAATAACTCTAAAATTTATATGGAACCAGAAAAGACCTCGAATAGCCAAAGGGATATTGAAAAAGAAAGCCAACGTTGGTGGCATCACAATTCCGGACTTCAAGCTCTATTACAAAGCTGTCATCATCAAGACAGCATGGTATTGGCACAAAAGCAGACACATAGATCAATGGAACAGAATAGAGAGCCCAGAAATAGACCCTCAACTCTACGGTCAACTAATCTTCGACAAAGCAGGAAAGAATGTCCAATGGAAAAAAGACAGCCTCTTCAATAAATGGTGCTGGGAAAACTGGACAGCCACATGCAGAAAAATGAAATTGGACCATTTCCTTACACCACACACAAAAATAAACTCAAAATGGATGAAGGACCTCAATGTGCGAAAGGAATCCATCAAAATCCTTGAGAGAGTGAATCTTAAGCAGGCTCCATGCACAGTCAGCATGGAGCCTGACACAGGGCTTGATCTCACAAACCTGAGATTATGACATGAGCCAAAGTCAAGAATATGTTGCTTAACCAACTGAGCCACCCAGATGCTCCCCAACAATGGAATTTTTTATAAAAGAAATTCTAAAATTCATGTGGAACTACAAAATATCCAAAAAAGCCAAAGTCATTTAAGAAAAAGATCACAGCTGGAGGCATCACACCACCTACTTTCAAAATAATCAAAATAGTACAGTATAAGACAGACACAGTAGATTGCTCAGAAATAAACGTAAATATGCAGCTGATCTTTGACAAAGGTTCTGTGAATACATAATCAGGAAAAATAGTTTCTTCAACAAATGGTTGTGGTCTTTATACAAAAGAATGAAATTGGATCTCTGTATTACACCATACACAAAAACCAACATAAAATGTTGAGAGACTTACTTATAAGATCAGAAACTGTAAAACAAGAAGAAAACATAGGGGAAGCATGTTAACATTGGTCTTGGCAATTTTTTCTTGGATATGACAAAAAAAAAGCACAGGCAACAAAAGCAAAAATAGACAAGTGAGATTATACCAATCTAAAAAGCTGCTCACAGAAAAGTAAATGATCAACTGAGTGAAAAGGCAACCTATAGAATGCAAGAAAAAACTTGCAAAGCATTTATCCATTAAAAAAATAAAGCAGTATTATCCAAGGTGTTTAAGTAGCTCCTACAATAGGAAAAAGGAGAGGAGGTAAGGTAAGAAGTGTTGGAGAAAATATGGAGAATATGGAGAGGAGGTAAGGTAAGAAGTGTTGGAGAAAATATGGAGAAATTAGAATCCTTGTACATTTTTGGTGGGAATGTAAAAGGTTATAGCCACTACAGAAAACAATATGGGAATTTCTCAACAAATTAAAAATAGAACTACAATATGATCTGGCAATCCAGCTTCTGGGTATATATCCAAAAGAACTGAAATCAGGTTGTTAAAGAGATATCTGTACTTCCATGTTCACTGCAGCATTATTTACAATAGCTAAGATATAGAAACAACCCAGATGTCCACAGATGGATAAATGGAGAAAGAAAATGTGATATATACATATTTGGGGATATTATTTAGCTTTAAAAAAGAAGTAAATCCTGCCTTTGCAACAACATGGATGAACCTGGAGGTTATTATGCTAAGTGAAGTAAGCCAGTCACAGAAGGACAAATACTGCATGATTCCACTTATATAAGGAATCTAAAATAATCAAAGTCCTAGAAACAGAATGGTGAGATGATGGAATGGTGATTTCCAGGGGCTGGTGGGAAAGGGGATGAGGATGTGAGGGGTTGTTGCTTAATGGTTATAAAGTTTCATTTATACAAGATTAATAAATTCTAGAGATCTGCTATACAACATAGTGCCTATGGTTAACAATATGGTATTGTGTACTTTAAGAATTTAAGAGGGTAGATCTCATGTTAAGCATTCTTAGCACAACAAATGCAAAACAAAACACTAAACAGCAGTAGCCACAGGGTGACACAAGGAAACTTTTGGAGGTGATACATGTTTATTACCTTATGAGTGTATTCATTCATGAGTGTATTCATATGTCCAAACTTATCAAATTGTATACATTTAACATGTGTAGTTCTTGTATGTGAATTACACTTCAATAAAGCTGTTAAAAAGTACTAATCTAGGTACTTTGTTGAAGAAATTTGGCTGCTTACCCACTGACTTTAACATAAGGACATTACTGTTTGGCCCATGTAATTATGTAAGTCCTTAAAAACAGAAGAGGAAGGAAGATGAGAAATGAATTTTAGGGCAGGTTAGACAGAGTGAAAGCATTAAGACTAAATGTGTTGTTGGCTTAGAAGATAGAAAGAATTACGAGTGAGGAAATGTGGATCTCAACCATGAGAAGTTGAGCAAGACTCCTAACCAACACCATTGAGGAAACAGGACCTTGGTCCTGTAAGCACAAGGAAATAAATTTGGCCAATCACCTGAATAAGCTTGGAAGCAGATTTTTCCCCAGTGTCCAAAAAGAATGTAGTCCAGCTCACACTTTGATTTGGCTTGGTGAAATATGAAGCAGAAATCCAGCTGATATTGGGAATGCCCAGATTTCTGAATTGCATAGCTGCGATATAATAAATCTGTATTGTTTGACGCCACCAAACATATGGTGATTTGTTTGGGGACCAAGAAAACTAATACAAATCTATAAGAAAAGACTGGGATATGGAGTAAAAGCTGATCTTTCACAAAGTCTTGGGTGTAGGGACTGGAAGGTAAAAAACAGAATTTGGAGAGGAGAGGACTGTGAGAAGAAATTTGAAGTCTCCTGGAGACACATATGATCTTCCTTTGTATTGTCCTTTCTGTGTTCAAATCGTTTTCATTCTCAACATTCCTCTCCTTATAGAGTAATATCTACAATTATTTACAGATCAAAATATTCTTGTTTTTATATGTGCAAGGAGGACCAATAAAAGTTGAGCACAGTATAGAATTTCTATGAATGGTATAGTAGGTGAAATATACTATAGTGACCCATAAGCCTCAAAATATGGTCATTTTTTGTTTAGAATTTTTCTCTCAATAAATATATAAGCATAAGTATAAAAGTAAGCCAATAGCATATACTCACTATATAGAAAGAAATTCCTACTTTCTTAAGCACTAAATTAATTTTTAAACAATTCCAGCATTTGTTTTTGTTTATCCTTCTATGATTACAAACATTTGAGAAAGTTTGGTTTAAAAACAACAGCTAAATACTAGCAGATGGGCTGAGCTGTTTCCAAATAGACATTTGGGGGAAAAAAATTACCTATGATAAGGTGTAGACTTCTGAGCCAATTAATATAACGTTAAAAGTTTATTGTCCATTTTAATACAAGAGCAAATTGAAAATTTTGGAATGTTTAGAAATGGTTACATTAGGATACCAGTAGACATTTTGGATCTAGAGAGGGAGGATCAAGATATACCAGCTTCATTTCCATATATTCCTTATATTCCTATATCTAGAGGTAGGACTTGAGCACAACATTGTATTTTCATTTATATTGTCTTTTGACCCACCACCAGAGGTTGCATGTCGAGGGCTCCAAACATTGAAAAAGCTAGTCAATTGAAACTGAGAAACTAAGAACAATATATATTAGAGATAAAACGAACAAATGAATAACAAAAATAGTCCTCTAAACAAACTTGGATTTTGTGTTGCAATAATTGAAAACACACTTAAAATAATTTAAAAATTAAAAAGACTTTATTGTCTCCCATAATTTCAAAATCTAGGAGTAAATGTGTCCTTTGTGTTGGTCTGTATCATTGACTCTGGGATGTCATCAAGGTTGAGTTGTCAGGCACCTCTTAAGGCTGTTTCTGTCATGATAGAAAAATGAATATAGCAGTCCTAGTTGTCAAACAAAACACATCACATTATTCCCAAGGAGAGACAGAATGGTTTCTGTCTGGTAGTGTTTTTTTTTTTTTAAACATATAATGTATTATTTTTTCAGGGGTACAGGTCTGTGATTCATCAGTCTTACACAATTCACACCACTCACCATAGCACATACCCTCCCCAATGTCCATAACCTAACCACCCTATCCATATCCCCTACCCCCCAGAAAACCTGTTTGTTTCCTGAGATTAAGTCTTATGGTTTGTCTCCCTTCTGGTTTTATCTTGTTTCATTTTTCCCTCCCTTTTTTCCCTTATGATCCTCTGTATTGTTTCTCAAATTCCTCATATCAGTTGGTAGCTTTTTTCAAAAGAGCAAGAAATTTCTCCATATCCCCAAGAAGCACCTACTCTTGCTGCTTTGGCTCCAGCTGAGTCACATGGATATTTCTTGCCCTATCCCAGTTGCCTACAATTGTCACATGTGGACTGGTTTAGGCCTAGGTTAGTTGTTTCCCCCAGAAATGGGGGATTAATTTAATCTCCACATCCACTTGGCTTTTACACAGTGGATATTAGAGCAAACATTTTAATTATCATTATAATCTTCATCTGGAAATCTAAGACTCCTTTCTTTATTCCTAAAATAAGATTAGCTTCCATAATATTTTGTACATCTCTCATCATAACAAGTATTCTACTTTATAGACTTGTTTATTTTATTTCTATTTTTCTTTTAATGAATTTTTTCCAAAATTTTATTGTGAAAATTTTCAGACACAGAAGAATGGAAAGAATCACAGATTTAGCATCTATATTTATTTAACACCTAGATTTCAACAAAATTAACATGTTGCTATATTTGCATTCTCATATCCATCTACCTATTCATTCCTCAATCTATCCATTATTCCAGTTTACTATCTTCTGCTGGATTTTAACAGACATTTCTGCAAAGAAGACATCCAGATGGCCAACAGACTCATGAAAAAGTGCTCCATATCACTCGGCATCAGGGAAATACAAATCAAAACCACAATGAGATATCACCTCACACCAGTCAGAATGGCTAAAATCAAGTCAGGAAATGACAGATGCTGGCGAGGATGTGGAGAAAGGGGAACCCTCCTACACTGTTGGTGGGAATGCAAGCTGGTGCAGCCACTCTGGAAAACAGCATGGAGGTTCCTCAAAATGTTGAAAATAGAACTGCCCTATGACCCAGCAATTGCACTATTGGGTATTTACCCTAAAGATACAAACGTAGTGATCCAAAGGGGCACATGCACCCGAATGTTTATAGCAGCAATGTCCACAATAGCCAAACTATGGAAAGAACCTAGATGTCCATCAACAGATGAATGGATCAAGAAGATGTGGTATATATACACAATGGAATACTATGCAGCCATCAAAAGAAATGAAATCTTGCCATTTGCGACAACATGGATGGAACTAGAGCGTATCATGCTTAGCGAAATAAGTCAAGCAGAGAAAGACAACTATCACATGATCTCCCTGATATGAGGAAGTGGTGATACAACATGGGGGCTTAAGTGGGTAGGAGAAGAATAAATGAAACAAGATGGGATTGGGAGGGAGACAAACTATAAGTGACTCTTAATTTCACAAAACAAACTGAGGGTTGCTGGGGGGAGGGGGTTTGGGAGAAGGGGGTGGGATTATGGACATTGGGGAGAGTATGTGCTTTGGTGAGTGCTGTGAAGTGTGTAAACCTGGTGATTCACAGACCTGTACCCCTGGGGATAAAAATATATGTTTATAAAAAATAAAAAAAATAATATCCTTGAAGGAAAGAGAACTTCTGTCTTATTCAGTATCGTATTTTCTTCACGCTTCACAAAATTTGAAACATAGAAAGATCTCACTAAAGATTAAGGAAGAAAAAATGGAGGAAGGAAAAAGGGAAGAAAAAAGGAGAGAAATAAGGAGGCAGGGAGAAAGGAGGAAAGAAGAGATCTTTTGTAGGAAGAGAGTTTATTTTTAGCTTAATTGGAATAACTTGATTATAGGACATGAGTTCTTTTAAGTCATGGAGCATAGAGAATTTAGTGAAGGTATTGTAATAGCATTGTATGGTGACAGATGTCACTACACTTGTGGTGAGCATAGCATACTGGATAGAATTGTCAAATCACTATGTTGTACACTGGAAACTAATACAACACTGTATGTCAACTATTATTCAGTTAAAAACAAAAAGTAGTCATGAAACAATACTGAATGCCAAAGTCAACCTAAAGTTCAAATGATCTTTGGAAATGAGTGTAAAAATTAGGGATGTTAATGTTTAATCAGTCACCCGGTACATGATCAATTCTATGTATCTATATCCTTATATATTGATGGCATGGATTTTTGGTATAACTAAGAATGTATTTAAAGTTATTCATATCTCTTTTCTTTTAACCAGACATCATTCACAACATAGATCATGAAGTAATTTTCGTGGAATTAAACTTGAAATGTCCCTGTGTAATTAATTATTATTTTTTATTACATTTGTTAATTAATGCCAGTTAATGAGCATGGCACCTTATGCAATTAGCTGCACAGTAGGAAGTGTGAGATGGATAATGATTTGAGTATGGCAGTAAATTCAAGAATTCTTCTTGGCATCTTCATCTAAAAGGCTCAGACAAGCAGTCTGTGATGGTTAGTGGGGTCACATTCCACCTTTGGTTACCAGACCGTAGGCAAAGAATAAGAGATATTTGAGGATAAATGGTATTGTCAGTTCAAATGCTGCTGAAGCACACAGGGAGTAGTGAGAGTGTCCTTAGGACTGCAGACAGAAGCCCATCGGGCAGAGGGAGGGGTGAAAGCCATATCATTTACTAGAGGACAACCACAGAAACCTATAAGAATATGATAGGAACCATTTGGAAAACATCAATAATCAATTTTGGGGTTGGATCTGGGATGCAATGCCTGTGGAGGTTCAGAAATTGCATCGTTCCCAACACACAGAAGATAGATATACTGAATTCTTTCTTTTTTCTGATGCCTCAAGTGGATGCTTGAACTTAGAAGACAAGAGCAATACAAATAATACACATTTTTTGTTAGGAGGGTAAAAACTAATACATGTTTATTATATACTGTCCCCATGCTGTTGTGATGTAGATTTTAATGATTATTCCAAACAATATAGTGCTGCTGTTTATATTTGTCACGTCTTCTAGTTGCTTACACATAAATTCTCTTTTATATTATCAGTAAAGCGACTAGCACAAGAGAGTATTATCACCATTTTTTAGGTGAGATCATTGACAACCAGAGAAGAAAAAGTCGTAGTGATGTAGAACCAGGTTTACTGACTCTTAAACAACTCCACCTTTCTGCATTTTCTTCTGTTTGACGGTTATCACCTTGCTTTGTAAGGGGGCTGTGTTCGATTAATAATGACATAATTTCATAACTAAAAATAACATATAGAAATAATGGACTTACCTGCAGCGTAAGTGGATATGATTAGCTATATTATATTGGTTTTATGTTGTGATTGGGGGGCTATGCCTAGAAATCCATTTTATACAATTTCCATTATTTATTTCTCTAATTGCCTTCAAACACAGAAATAAATGTTATATAAAGGCTATTTTTAAAAAGATTTTATTTGTCAGAGAGAGAGAGCGAGAGTGCAAGCACACAAGCAGGGGAAGTAGCAGGGTGAGCAAGCAGAGGGAGAAGAAGGCTTCCCGATGAGGCTCCAATGTGGGGCTCCATCCCAGGTCCCTGGGACCATGATCTGAGCTGAAGGCAGACACTTAACCTAACAAGCCACTCAGGTGCCCCTGTAAAGGCTATTTTTAATCAGACATAAGCAATCCTCTCAATTTTGCATGTGTGTCACACCTCAGTGATTATTGCTCTTCTTTAGGTCAAAATATATTAAACAGATTGCACAAAATAAGGAATCTATAGGCTCAGGAAACAAAAATCTGCCTGGAAAGTTCTCACCTTCTGGCACAGCTGGATTCAGGTGTTCAAAAAGGTCTTCAGGATTTTTTTCTTTTCCCTTTTTTTGGATCTGCTTTCCTAGAATTTGACTTCCATCGCTGGCAAGTTGTCTTCTAAGGTAGGAGAAGGACTACTAGGGGATCTGGGCTTACTTCTAGGCAGGCTAGTGGCACTCAATGAAAGGTACTTTCTTTTCCAATTGAACAACAGCAACCACAAAGTCCTGGGTCTGATTTTACTGGCTTGCATAAGGTCATTTGGCCATATCTAAATCATGAAAAGGCCATGTTAGCTTCAATCCCCGGGCTAGTTTCAGATCCCTTTAATTATACATCTACGCATGGGGCAGGGTTTCACACCAGAAGAAAATCAAGGTACTATTTAGCAGAAGGGAAAAACAAATACTGTGCAGACTCAAACAATGATGCTACTACTTCAAGTTTAAGTAAAGTGATGTGTTCTTTACAGTGCAAAAAGAGAAAAAAAAAGTCATTTTATAAGATATGCCTCCTTGAAAGACACAAGTTGATAAAACTTACAAGATATTCATCAGTTATTTATATTTTATATGTTGAAATATCAAATATTTGTTGATTAATAATGCTGAATTTTCCAAAGCTCGGTCCTCCTTTAAGGTTTGTAAATAAAGAAAAAATATTAGCAAACTGGTTAATTAGCATCATGTCCTTACTTTTATTGGCAAATGAAAATAGAAATGTAAAGTGATATTTATTTAATATACAACTTTCTATTTCTGCTTGTCATTACACATTTTTATACTTCATATTCGGAAGATATAAACTCCTTGACAAAATATACACTCTGTAAAGTTCTGGAAGGTTTTATTTGATTTTTTTTTTTAATTTTAATTTTAATTTTCACTTTCACCATGTTGAGAAGAGAATTCAGAAAGGACATGTCTACGAGAATTGACACCTTGATATTCTATATTCACAGACTAGAACTGGCATGCAAACAAAAGAATTCTGAGTGAAAATTAGTTTCCTGTAGTTGAGTTAGGGTGCCGGGTGACAGTGAGGACTAGTTGAATTGGCTGCCACATGCAGGATTTCCGTATTTGGGCCTTAGAATCAAACAGAACTAGGTTAGTTACAGCTTCATCATTACCAGCTGTGTGATCTTGAACAGTTTGCCTTAACAATCCTCAGTTTCGTTATTTTGAAATCAGCATCAGATGGTCTCCTTCAAAAGATTATCATGATTATATGAGATTAAGCAGTTGAAATTTTTATTGTAGTTTCTGGTGCAAAACAAACATTCAGTTAGTCATTCTTTACAATTGAAAGACACTAGGTAATGATTTCTAACCCATACTGATTCAGGGCATAACCCTCACCAGCTGGCTGTTTGAAATGGCTTTATTTGCTCTGTCAGTGGACTCTTTTCTCCCCAGTGAAGACATTTGGAAATACACCACTCATTTCTAATGGGAGTGAATTAGATTTTCATCAGCTTCCGTGTGCACATGACTGTAATTAACAAGTAAAACGAACACAGACCATTTAAAATTCATTAAAGTACGGGAGAAAAATTCCATTTGATCACAAGTAAAATTCTCTGCATGTTTACTCATTTAAAGAAAGACATTTGGGGAGAAGTACTTTACTTTCTAATGTGTTAACAGATCGCAAATGAAACTGCTCATAACCTCCTGCTGTCATGGTTATGAAGCTCAGTTAACATTAATTGAAATATCTGAGTGCTTGGTGTCACAACCTGTGAGCCAGGGATAAAATCTTTTGTCTATTTTATTATTTGTTTTTTCTAGTGTGAATATTAGACCATTCAGGTTTTCATTGATTGCTTGTTCTGTTTTGATGATCAGTGTAGTAAAGGCTTCTGTGAAATGTGCTTAAGAGGAACCCATGAAGGAATTAATGTCCTTATCTTTGTGCCAACTGGACACAGGGAAATCAGTGATTGCAACAAAGGTACAAAACTAGACAACCTTAATTCTATCACCAGTCCTCCAAGGATTGACTTTGTGAGACAGAATGGAACCCTTTGGTATTCTGAGAAAAGAAAGAGAGTCTGTCCCCATTCTCTGGGCCTGGTGGAAAGAGGAATTTGCTAATGATTGTAAAATGTTTGGCACAAAAGGATGGCAGTTTTTCTATCTCGTATCTTTCATATCTTTCGATGAGACTTAAAAAGCCTACGGGGCTTTTTTGAACTTTGTTGAACTCAGTTGCAAAATTCTTGTATTATTTTCTAACATATACAGAGGAAGAGAAATGAAGGAACATTGCATTGGTGCAAAATCTTCATTGTAAACTCAGATGCAAACCAGTTTTGAGGGCCTACTCGCTTAGTAAAATACAATCAAATTATTTAGAAAAATGGATACTAAGCTATTATGTCTGTTTATTCTTCCATTAAAAACCACATGCACACACAAACACATTCATAAGTGTTTGAAGAGCTTGTTTCTGTTCTAGTACCTACACAGAAAAAAAATGCACTTTCACCTCAAGCTGCATCTAGTCTTCTAGAAGATGGTACAGATGCAATAATTTCTCAACAGTAAAATATTAGCATTATATTAAAAACTGTCCCTTAAATCCAAAGGCTAGATTATAACTCTATTGATTCATAGGATATAAGAGCTAGTAAAACATTGATTAATTAGTCCAAAATATAGTATGACTTTATTTTTTACAGTGGTATACATTTTTGGCCAACATTAAGAAAATGTTCAAATATAGGGAAAACTTGAAATAATTTTATAGTGAACACATTTATGGCACCTAGATTCTACTATTAAAAATTTTAACTATATTTCCTCTATTACAAATCTATTAATATATACAGAAACAACCATTTTAAAGTGTAATCTTATCTGGAACCCAGTATTTCCTAAAACTCAGTGCTTCTCTGGTCATAATAAAGCTCAGTACCCCAAAGTCCAGTTGCTCTGGTTAGCCCTTCCTTAAGGGGACCCGTGTTTTAGTTTTACTGCACACAATTTGGCAACAAATGATCCAGTAAAACCTTATTATTTTGCAGGCAAAATAAAATCTGAGATGCAACAACAAATACAAGGCTACCTTGTAAGCTGTTGCCAAATTCGGAACTAGAATTTATTTTTCTGTTTTTGCTGTATATGTAATCTTTAAACAAACAAACCTCATCATGTTGTTTAAACAGGTATCAGGATAGCCTCATTAGGTTGTGCATTTTGTATTTTGGAAGAATGATGTGTGGCGCTGGTTAGAATGAGTGTGAGAAAGTTAAGCTCATGTGATTCAGGCAAAGTAGCTATTGTCGGGGCATAGGTCAGGTTATATTTATGCAGTAAGGGTGTTCATATTGCTGGGGGTCATCAGAAAAACTCTGTCTTACATAGACCTAGGTCATAGTACAAATGCTCTTAAGAAACATCCCTTTCCTTGCTATTAGATTCATTGATTTACTCATGCATTCATTCAGAGAGCTCCTCTTTGATATTCTTATTTCCTTCCATCAATCATATGGCACTTGACTTTTTCTTTTAGTAAAGGACCTTCATATTTGCAGTTTTCTCCACTTGTGTGTTTTGCCTCTAGCTTTTTCAAAGGACCACTCTTGCTTAGCCTATAGGCATTAAGTTAAATATTACTTGCTCAGAAATGTTTTCCCTAACCCCTCCTAAGATTCTCACACAATCACTATGGTAAACATCATTCTATGTATTTTCTTCACAGCTGTTTACTGTCATCTGTGACTCTCTGGCTTTTGTTTTGGTTGTTTATTTTCTGTTTAAGATACATTTTAAGCCACATGAGGGCAGGACCAGAAAAAATAAATGCTTACTCGTTCATTTGAGTATATTTGATTATCTACTATGTGGCAAGCAAGGCTTAGAATCTAAAATACTACAATGGAAAAAATAGAGAAAGCCCTTGCTCTTTAAATTCTATATTTCATGAGGGGAGATGAATAATATACACGGATGAGCAGAAAATAAATAAAAAAGATAAGCAAAAAATAATAAAACTTAGGAAGAGAACAGAATGATGGAAAGTGCTTTGTTAGATATGGTGGTGAGATAAAGTTTCTCTGAGGAGATGATAATGCAACAGAGGTATGAATGAAGTGAGGCAGCAAGTCATTGGGACATCTGACAGAAGGATCTTACAGGCAGAAATAGCATGTGTAAAATCCCTGAAGTTGTATTGGTTTTGGCATGTAAATTAGAATACATATTCGTTCAGCCTGGAGTAAAGAGATTACAAAAGAAAATCATAGGAGAGGAGATATTTGGGGACTCACTAAACTTTTAAAATTGTATTTGTAAAGCGAGATTTTTACTTTTTTCTACGGTGATCATTCTGAAGAGAGTAACTGTTGATTTGACACATACTGTACACGAATCCCTCCAGTTAACAGGTAGAGGTCAGAATGACCCTAGGGATGGAGGAGTAGAATAGGACACAGCTGGGAGGCCAACTTGGTGGCCCAGGTGAGAGGTGATGGTGCCAGGGGTTGGAGTAGTGAAGTCTGTAAGAATGGTTAGGACTGGGATATATTCTGAAGAAAGTAACAGCAAGATTTCCTTATACAAGGGAATGGGGTATAAGAGAAAGAAAGAGGTAAAAAATGAATGCCAGATTTTTATGTTGAGAACTGGTAGAATGTAGTTGTCACTTGCTGAGATAAGGGAGATTGAGGAGAGCAGGGGAGAAACATCAATGGGTTTGGTTTCAGACACGTTAAATTTGAGGCTCTTCTTGTGGATCCAAGAGGATTAATTAAAGACACAAATAGATATCAGTTTTAAGTTCAGAAGAAAGCCAAGGCTGAAGAAATTAAATTGTGAGCCATCAGTATAAATAATACATATAAATAGTGAAACAGATTAAGTTCATGTAGAGATTGAATATAGATACGTAAAAGAAGATATCCATGTGCAGACCCTTGTGACTCTATCATTTAGGGATTCAGCAAAGAAGATACTGAAGTAGGAAGTAGGAGTGAGGTAGGAAAAAAGAAAGAATATCTTTGTCATATCAATTGAATGACATAATTTCTAGAAGAAAGGAGTGATAATACATCAGATGCTAATTAATAGGTAGAATAATTTAAGAACTAAACATTAGCCAATTTATTTCTTCAGGTCAAAGTCATTACTGACCTTGACAAAAATGGATTTGGTGATTAGATTAGGTTTGAAAGAGGATGGAAAGACAATAAATGGAGAAAGTGTTATGCCATAGAAAGGAGCAGATAAACAGGGTGCTAACTGCAGAGGGTGTAAAATTGAGAGTTGCTGCTAAATACAGAATTGTCATAACATTTTTGCTTGATAATGGAAGTGATATAGTGAGAGAGACACTAGTGATGAATGAGATAGAGGAGACAATGGCAGGAATAATGTAGAGTGAGTAGAAAGGGATACGTAAATGGAGAGAGAACGATTCATTATTGCAGCAGGGAACAGAGTGGAACAGGGTACTTAAGCATTTTTTTTTTTTTTTTATAAGGGAGAAATTCAAATGGTGTCTTTAGAATCAAAACTGGTTAGGGAGGGAAATGAAAATACCACAGAGAATGGTCAACAGATCAGAAGTCTATGATGATGAGGAATTGGTGGTGTCAGGCTATTTGAAAGAAATGAAATTTCAAAGGGGAAGTTAGAAAACAAAAAGACTTCAGAGAGGGGGAGTTTTGGTAATGGAAAGACTAGAATATAGCTTATTTTTCAACTTTAACTTACTGTTAGAGTCACTCAGGAAATTTGTGTGTTTATTTGTCCGTTCATTTATGTATTATTTCTTGCATTCTTTCATTTCTTTATAATAAAAAACACTGTTGCCTGGCCCAAGTCCATGTCGTGATGCCATTAATTGTGTCTGTGCTTTGGAATCAGAACACTAAAATTTAAAAAGGTTCCCGAGCGCTGATGATATTGGAGAACAATTGATTTGCAACCTTAACTGTACATTGGAGTTATTTGAAGTGAGAAGATTAAAGTATTGGTTGCATAGTTTCTTTGACTTTTGAAATCATAAATGAAAATTTTAGGAAGAGAAGATACATGGAAGTATTTGAGCAAGGCACTAAAGTCTTGAAGAAATGGTATCAATCTGTAGGTGGCAGCAACAGGTTGGGGAAGCATATGGCACAATCTGATGCTAAGAGCTGGGATGTTTCCTTAATAGAGTAAAGAGGAATAGATAATTTAAAGCAGCAATGTGAGACAAGGTGATCAGTTACCCCTCTTCAGGTCTAGGAATTGGTCATTGACACAATGACCAATTAAGAGAATTTCAGGGGACATCAAGGGAAAACTAGATACCTGTTAGTGTAAGAAGGTGAAGAAAAAGTGTTAAGAGAAGTGCTTTACCTTTCTTGGAATTTGACAACCAAACATTATAGTGTTCACTGAATGTTTGTTGAGTGAATAAGTATTTTTTATTCAGATCAGTGAATAAAATTTTATTCAGATCAGTGAATAAAATTATTTATTCAAATAAGTATTTTTTATTCAGATCAGTGTTTGTGTACAACAGTGACTCTACTATGCTGGATTAAATTTAATTATTTCAATATCTCTTTACCTTTTTTATTTAATCAGATTTATATTATGGAATATCAATCAAAATAATGTTATTTGCCCCGAGTTCATGCTAAGGAGCTCATCTATTACTAATGACAAGTTTACATGCAGATGTTGAATTCTGTTGTTTGAATATTATAAGGATGAGTTATTGAATATACAAATGAACAATGGCCAGAATGTATGTGACATCAGAACTGACCACAAATTCTGCATCAACTGAACTGTGAAGTCAAACCACAACTTCTATAGCAATCATCAGAGTGGTCAGGATTTGGTCAATAATTTTATCTTCCCTATATTTTGCCCTTGCTCTCAACTGGGGATCAGCTAGAGAAAGCCAAATATGTTTCCTAAACCACTCACATAAATGCTTAGCTCTTGGTTAGCCTACCTCCAGCTTCTTCAAGCCAAAATTTTTCAATCTGAGTTTACCCAAAGCCCTTTACTTTTTCAGTACAAGTATTCTTATTCCCCTATGTTTGAGTCTTTGTTAAATAAAACTGAGGATGACTGACTTCCTTTTTACTGCAAGTTCTGAATAGCCTCTTCTCTCTTTTGAGTGGTCTTTGTTTCTTTTCATATGTGAATGACTAATAAGAATGTGTATGTGGGTAATAAATAGAGTCCATTAAACCACTAAAACATTAAAAAATTAGATATTTCTTTTTTTTAAGATTTTATTTATTTATTTGACAGAGAGAGATCACAAGTAGGCAGAGAGGCAGGTAGACAGGTAGACAGAGAAGTGGGGGGAAGCAGGCTCCCTGCCGAGCAGAGAGCCCAATGTGGGGCTCAATCCCAGGACCCTGGGATCATGACCTGAGCCGAAGGCAGAGGCTTAACCACTAAGCCACCCAGGTGCCCCCCAAAATTAGATATTTCTATGAAATATTTTAATAGACGTAGTTCTTTTCACTTTATTGTTTAAAAATATTGATAGCTGTAATTTTAAAAAAATATGTAAGGGATGTTTAAATAGATAAATATTAATAACATCCTTAATATAAATATTTATTGTGGATGTAAGCTTAGATTCTGCATTCAGTATTATTAACAATTTTAAATATATTTTACCTATTGGGGACATAAGTCCAGCTTATAAACAAGATAATATACAGGAATATTTTTAAATATGTTTAAAATTTATTAATCGTTCAAAAAAAGAATTTACTGGTATATCTCCTGATGCAAGGGAAACAAAAGCAAAAATAAACTATTGGAACCACATCAAAATAAAATGTTTCTGCGCACAAAGGAAACAAACAATGAAACTAAAAGACAGCCTATGAATGGGAGATTTTTGCAAATGACATATCCAACAAAGGGTCAGTTTCCAAAATACATAAAGAACTTATACAGCTCAACATCCTAAAACAAACAACCCATTAAAAAATGGGCAGAATACATGAACAGACAATTCTTCAAAGAAGACATACAGATTTCCAACCCATACATGAAAAGAAGCTCAACATCACTAATCATTATGGAAGTACAAATCAAAGCCACAATGAGACATCACCTCACACCTCTTAGAATTGTTAAAATCAAAAAACACAAGATACAACAAGTGTTGGGGAGGATGTGGAGAACAAGGAAACCTCATGCATTGTTGGTGAGAATGCAGACTGGTTGCAGCCACTCTGGATGCCAGCCTTGGAGGTTCCTCAAAAAACTAAAAATAGAACTACCATATGATCCAGTAATTTCACTGCTGGTATTTACCCAAAGAATATGGAAACACTAATTTGAAAAGACATATGCACCTCTGTGTTTATTGCAGCATTACTTACATTAGTTGAATTATGGAAGCAACCCAAATGTCACTGGTAGATGAATGGATAAAGAAGATGTGGTATGGAATATTACTCAGCAATTAAAAAAAAAATGAAATCTTGCTGTTTGCAACAACATAGATGGATCTAGAGAGGATTACACTAAATGAAGTAAGTCAGTCAGTCAAAGATGAATAACACATGATTTCACTCATACATGGAATTTAAGAAAAAACAAATGAACAAATTAAAAAGAGAAAAATCAAAAAACAGACTACGAACTATAGAGAACAAACAGATGGTTACCAGAAAGGAGTGAAATAGGTGGAGGGGATTAAAAGTACACTTATTGTGATGGGCCCTGAATAATGTATAAAATTGTTGAATCACTATATTGTACACCTGAAACTAATCTAACATTGTACATTAATTGTACTGGAATTAATGTAAAAAATAAATTAAATAAATTAAAAAAAATAAAAGCAAAATAACTCCCATCAGAGTAAAAATAATTTACTGAAGACACAAAATATTAGTACATAGACTTGAATGAAATATTTAATTCTGAAAATAAGTAGTAATAGATATTAGTCAAAGAATATTTTCAACAAAACAATTTACCTTTGCAATCTTTTTCAGAAATTAATCCCTTTTAAGATTTTCACAATCCCTAGTATAGATCTTTTTAAAAAAGATCAATAAATCACTCATAAAATCCTGAACTATGTGTCTTTCCTTTTTGCAGGGTATTAGTATTAGAGATATTAGTGTTTTTCTCCATATTTTCCTAAACTTACACCAAAACTGGTATTTGCTATGAAATTCCATTTTGTATGCAAACTAAGGATCCTTATACAAACAAATATGAAAAGGAGACCTTAGAGATTTTATCTTTTAGGAAATTTTAACACATAGGTCTTAGCTATTATTATTACCATTGTTATTATTATTAGCTTTCATATAAAAATGCTATTTGAGGTTCTACTTACCATGACAGAAATTTTATTACTAATCTTTGATTTAAAAAATTTTAATATGCTACTTCACAATTGCATTGTGGTTTTCAATGGTTCTCAATATGTGAATCATGGACTAATAGCATCGCCTAGGAACCTCTAAGAAATAAAAATTCTCTGTAATCTTGCCATTTGTGACTACGTGGATGAAACTAGAAGGTATTATGCTTATCGAAATAAGTCAATCATAGAAAGACAACTATCATATGATCTCCCTGATATGAGGAAGTGGAGATGCAATGCGAGCGGTTTGAAGGGTAGGAGAAGAATCAATGAAACAAGATGGGATTGGAAGGGAGACAAAGCATAAGTGACTCTTAATCTCACAAAACAAACTGAGGGTTGCTGGAGGGAAGGGGGTTGGGAGAAGGGGGGTGGGGTGATGGACATTGGGGAGGGTATGTGCTATGGTGAGTGCTGTGAAGTGTGTAAACCTGGCGATTCACAGACCTGTACCCCTGGGGCTAATAATACATTATATGTTTATAAAAAAATTAAAAAATAAAAAGAAATAAAAATTCTCAAGCCTTATCTCAGCTTGACTAAATTAGAAACCATGGGGATAAGGCCCCCAAAATTGTGTTTTAATAAGTCTTCCAGGTGATTTTGATGTATACTAAAGTTCAAGATCCTCTGATCTCTATACTATTCTTAGTTAATCTATGGAAAATTTAAATAATAACAACAGAAAAGAACATTTGATTTATACAATAAATATTACTAGACTTGATTGAAGTTTTATATGAATTACTAAATATGCCAGGTATTTTGCTGCCCTGAGATAAACCATTAAGAATTGTGGTGCAGAATTGTAGCCTAGAAAGATTGCTACTATTTGTTTCCCAAAACTTTATGGTTAGGAGAACAATTCAGTCAGTTAAAAAAGAAAGAAAGAAAGAAAGAAAGAAAGAAAGAAAGAAAGAAAGAAAGAAAGAGAAAACTGGTTATATTATAATTTAGAAACTTTTGAGAAATAGGGTTTTTTTTTTTTGTTCTGTTTTGCCTGCTGATTTTAAAAGTGGTATCACCTTAAGATCACTAGAAAACCATTTTAGACAACATCTACTTATACTCTAAAAGCTTCAAGGTGGTACTCAAAAATACTTTACTCAAGGTAGATTAATAATGGAAAGTTCCTTCAAAATCTTTATATATGTTTATAAAAAATAAAAATTAAAAAAAAAAATACAACGGGGAAAAAAAAAAATCTTTTTCTTTGTCTACTATCCCTGTACTCTACTCCCATTTTTCTTTCCATTTTAGATATGCATTCTAACATGTTTAATGTGTTCCTTTTTGTTTATATGTCCTTCCTAAATAGGTATCATTGTTTTATATGCATATACTTTAAATTCACATAAAAGTAGTTAGGTTGTATTAAAAAAAACCTTACACATTGTAAATTACAATGTAATCTCCAACTGTGTCTGTAAAGTGACAAACTTTAGTTATTTAAGCAAACAAACAAAAAAATTTCCACTTATTGAGTTCCACTGAAATTGCAACCATTTTTTATTAGATTTTGATGCTTTCAATAAATTTATGATTAAAAAAATTAATTTCTTCCTTAATTTTCCCTTTCTTCAAAGAAGCATACTATTTGCGTAGGACCTGATTTTTTTTTTTTTAAGATTTTTATTTATTTATTTGACAGACAGAGACCACAAATAGGCAGAGAGGCAGGAAGAGAGAGAGAGAGAGAGAGGGAAAAGCACGCTCCCTGCTCAGCAGAGAGCCCGATGCGGGCAGAGGCTTTAACCCACTGAGCCACCCAGGTGCCCCAGGACCCAATTTTTAAAAATTAGCTGTTTTGCAGTTCCTTCCCACTAATTTGAGGGTAAACATGGCCGGGCTGCTAAATGTGTTAAATACATAAATTGAGTAGAAAAAACTAACATTAGGGTTTTTTTTTTTCTTTGAAGTTTCACAAAATAGGCCATTCAAATATTTGGAGCTATGTACTAAAATGACAGGTAACAGTGTAAAAAGAAAGTGAAATTTAAATTTAGTGTTTTCTTGCCCTTAGTTATTAAGCTTATTTCACTCATTCATTTCATAAGTTCTAATGCATAGCTGCATAATGGACAATTATTATTCTGGACATATGACAAAAGATTTCCCCTGTGTCCTTACGTGAACATTTTCTTTCAGTGAAAACACACTTTCTGTCTTTAACGTTCCATTTCTTGACTGTCATTTTTGCTGCATTTTTTTCCTCTTCTGGCTCTAAAATACTCTGTCAATCTTAGATTCCCAAAATAGAACATGATCTTCTAGATATGGGAAGGAGTATAGTAAAAAAAGGCGAAATGAAGCACATTCTGAAATAAGCAAGGCAACACTGAAATATAAAATTGTAGAATTCACTCACTTTTGAATATGTATATAAATGTACTGGCTAAGTTAGTATAAGATATAATTCTGTGTAATGTGGTTGGCTTTATCTCAGGAATGTAAGATGGTTTAACATCTGTCTTGTAAATCATATCAATAAACAGAACAAAATTATCTTGGTTGTTACTAATGATCATTAGGGAAAATTAAACATACATTCCTGAAAAACAAACAAACATACTGAACTCCCTCTAGAAGGATTTTTTTAAAAGCTTTGTAAGTAGTTTCTGTATTAAAACAATCTGAGGGTTTTGGAGGGGAGTGGAGTGGGAGGTTGGGGGAGCCTGGTGGTGGGTATTAAGGAGGGCACATATTGCATGGAGCACTGGGTGTGGTGTATAAACAATGAATTCTGGAACACTGAAAAGAAATTTAAAAATAGGGGCGCCTGGGTGACTCAGTGGGTTAAGCCACTGCCTTCGGCTCTGGTCATGATCTCAGGGTCCTGGGATCTAGTCCCACATCAGGCTCTCTGCTCAGCAGGGGCCTGCTTTCCTTCCTCTTTCTACCTGCCTCTCTGCCTACTTGTGATCTCTCTCTGTCAAATAAATAAATAAAAATCCAAAAAAAAAAAAAAAAGAAATTTAAAAATAAATATTTAAAAATAAAACAGGTGGAAACATCAAATATAATAGTGAAACATGAGAGATGTTTCCACTAATAGAAGAACTAAAATAAAGATCCCTACTATTATCATATTATGAAACATTGTTTGAAAATGCTAGCCTATATGATGAGACAAGAATATTAATAAGTAAGCATACTATGAGGATTTAAAATATCATTACTTGTGAGGATAGAATTAGCTTCAGTGTGATTCTCCACCAGATGAATATACCCTTCCTCAACTGTGTTTCTGAGATGATGGCAAGTAAAAGAATGAACCATGAGGAAATGTAAGCACATGATTTTAATCACTGATTTGGCCCACTCTGGTGGAAAAAAATAACTGATGCCCTTCAGGTGGTCACTTTAAATGCTCTTTATCTTCTTTGGCTCTTAGTCTTACTAACTTTGAGGAACAAATTATTCCTAGATTCTTCCCCAAACTCTCCCTAACGTGGATCTGACTAGATTGAACATGGCTCTGTTTCCATATATTTTCATGACTGTCCAAATTCCGTGAATGGGATACTGTGAGTGAGCATATGCCTCTCAACTTTAACTAAAAACTCAAGCCATGGTCATATCTCTCTCTACCTTCAGTTTTCCTTATTCTTGTGTTTCAAGTACTGTATGCCACTTTTATATTTTGAAGCTTTCTTCTCCCTGTTTTGTTTTTCCTCAACATTTTGGTAGTACATGCACATCCCCAGGTCTCACAGCTTTTACATTCTTTTTCCTTTGCCTTCTCCTCAGAGTTTTCCATGTGCATTTAAAATAGATTGCTGTTTAGATTAATATTACCTAATTAACAACAAAAAGCCTCAATATACTATGTTATTAACTTCCTTTAAGCCAATTAACTTCATATTACATTTTCTATTCTTCCAGCTTGATATTTCCCTTTGAATATCATGGTGTTATACAGAATATACAGTTATGACTTGACAGAAATAATGCATCTATAGGCAATGTGAAATGGAAACCTCACTCATTTTTCTAAAAGTGTAAAAAAAAATAGTTTTTAATGTCTTTCCTGTCACAAACCACTGTTTTTAGTTGACATTGTAAACATATTATGAGATATTTTGCTTGTTTGTCTAAAAATCTCATTGAAATGAACTTAAATAGACTTTCTGTCCCCTTCTTTGGAGAGCAAAAAGTGGGGATGATGGTGAAAGATAGACAAAGGATACCAACTTCCAGTTATAAGATGAAAAAATTGGGGGGATGTAATGTATAGCATGGTGTCTGTAGTCAATATTGAATTGTATATATATATATTTTTTAATGTATTTGACAGACAGATCACAAGTAGGCAGAGAGGCAGGCAGAGAGAGAGAGGAGGAAACAGGCTCCCCGCTGAGTAGAAAGCCCAATGCGGGGCTCAATCCCAGGAACCTGGGATCATGACCTGAGCCGAAGGCAGAGGCTTAACCAACTGAGCCACCCAGGTGCCCCTCTAATAATTCTAAGGTTTATTCTGCCTTGACAAACTACTATATTTTTTTTTAAGGTTTTATTTATTTATTTGACAGATGGAGATCACAAGTAGGCAGAGGCAGGCAGAGAGAGAGAGGAGGAAGCAGGCTCCCTGCTGAGCAGAGAGCCCGATGCGAGGCTCCATTCCAGACCCTGGAATCATGACCTGAGCCAAAGGCAGAGGCTTTAACCCACCGAGCCTCGCAGGCACCCGACAAACAACTGTCTTCATCATATTTTGGTATTTGATTAAAAGCAGCAAAATAAAGATACTGAATTATCTTACTATCCAAGGAAATTTTTATATATATAAGAGAATGGAAAGAGGTAAGTATAAGAAACAGAATAGTCAGTCAGCGTCAGAAGATGGAACAGTTTTGCAAAAGCGAAGAGATATAAGAGGATGAAATTTGAACAAATGGGGCCCACAGAGTCAAATGATCCAGGAGAAATCAGAAAGACTTATGTTTTGCCAATAGATGATAAATAGTGACCCCCAAATGAAAAGTTTCTTAAGAGTGGTAGGAACAGAGAACAATTGCAAGTGGTTAAGGAATAATAACATGATGAAAATATAGTGGCCACACTTTCATATTAATATGGGTTCTTAAAAAAATAGTATTTCAAGAATAATATGTACTATAAAAATATACAAACAATGCTATAGTCTAGAATGATATTTTTGTCAAGGCCATCCACAAGAAATAGCCACAGTCACAAGTGGATGTATGGTAGTTCTCACGTTAAAAATGAAACAAGATGGGGTCAGAGAGGGAGACAAACCATAAGAGACTCTTAACCTCAGGAAACAAACTGAAGGTTGCTGGGGGATGTGGGGAGGGATAGGTTTGCTGGGTTGTGGACTTTGGGGAGGGTATGTGCTATGGTGAGTGCTGTGAAGTGTGTAAGACTGATGATTCACAGACCTCTACCCCTGAAACAAATAATACATTATATGTTAATAAAATAAAAATAAATTTTAAAAAATAAATAAATAATTAAAAGAAAAGATTAAAAAAAAAAAAAAAAGACACGTTGAGGTGCCTGGCTTTGTCAGTTAGGCATCTGACTCTTGATTTTGGCTTGGGTCATGATCTCAGGGTTATAAGATCAATGGTTCTTAAGACTCTCTCTCTCCTTCTGCTCCCGCCCCACCATTTGTACATACTCTCTCTCTCTATAAAGAACAAGAGTACATAATTCAAAACATTATACATATGGTCCATTTGTGTAATGATACAGTAAAGAAAATAGAGAAAAGATTATACCTTAAATATCATATCATTAAAAGGTTTTTAAAAATTTTTTTTTAAAATTTTATTTATTTATTTTTTGAGCATAGAGTGAAGAGTGAAAGAGATAGAGGTGGGAATAGCTGATGGATCAAGTTCCAGAAGAAAACTATTAGAGATAGAAATCAGAAGGAAGAATGCTTCATTCTAAACAAGAAGAGAAGGAAAAATTATATCTTAGAGGTAGGTGTATTAAGAGAGAAGGGAGCAGTAGAGGGTAGCTTGCCAATTGAGCTAAAATGCTACATAAAAATAATATTGGATTTAATAAAATACACAAACACACACGTACACAGTCTCCTACATTCTGAGTTTAATCATAGATTCAGATAAGTGGCATCATTATGTTCTTGGCAGAAATGTTCACAGTTCAAGTTTGTTGGACTCTAGGACTCTGTGACTATGGACTCTAAGGACTCTAAGATCTACTGGAAGGAGAGAAAGAGAAAGAGAGGAAAGTGTTGGAAAGAAGAGAGTTTTCTCTGTATCTAGAGGAGTGCTTTTGGTTATTTTAAACACTGGGTTTCTGTAAAATATCTCTTTTGGAAGAAGGTATTCATCTCTAAAAGTAACTAGATAACTATTGTTCATTGTTCTTGGTTCACAGTTTTCAGGAAGATTACCAGGAGCTGAGAGTTTATTCAAATGATGAGGGAAAAATCCCACTAAATACAATAATGGAGTACTATCATGAAGGTCCAGACATGTTATTACTGATGGTTCTTCTGACACTTGTAGTTCTGGAGTAATATGAAATGGAGTCTTAGAAAGAAATACCTAGAACCCACTAAAGGAGGGAAACCAAGGGGAGATTTTAAACATGATAGATCTTTGGTGCATTGTCATGGCATTAGCAAAGAGTGTATTTCTTATCCAATAGGGAGAAATAGTGCAGTTCCCCTAGCCCACAGTTGACTCCCTGCAAAGAACTCCATTAAGCCAATGGTCAATAAAGGCCAGAAGAACAGTGATCAGCTGCACAGGTATTGCTTATTGTATCTGTGAAAGGATTCAGCATCTCACTATACCATTATTTTATGCTCAGATTAGGATCTCTTTGAATAAATGAATTTGATCATTCAGGACATTAAGTTTTAATCATTCAGGACGTGGAAGCTTTAATCTTGCTGGATCTAGCCTGAAAGTTTTGTGTGTCACACAGAATATTTTTCAAATGTGTGAATTAGCAACATTTAAAAGTCAAGAAATTCACATTAAGTCTAGATTTATTTATTCTTATGGGGAAAAAAAAAGACAAAATACTGTAGCATCAGACCCTCTTCCTACATGACAGGCATCAACTCTATGTTGTAAGTTGCTCTTACCTGACTGACCTTGCAGACTTTGGAGAGAATGACCTCTGTCTATGCCAGTGGCCCAAGTTGTATTTTTGTTCCTGAGACAGAAGTAAATTGAAGGTGAATGTGATGGACATGCTTCTACTCCAGGCAGTCTCCTGAAGAGTTTCCCTTGGGAAATTCTGTTCTTAGGCAGGAACAATTGTTAGTATGAAAATAATTTAAGATTTGAAGTGCTCACACATGCTTCACTGAGACAATCAGGAAATAGATGGTTTGAGTTATCTTCTGGATTTCAGCTTTATTTATTTATTTTTTTTCCTTCTTGTTTCTATAGTGGAGAATCATTACTTAAATAGCATTATTGTGATTCTGGCTTGATTGTTTTTAACAATTTTAACAATTGTATCTCAAGATAGGTGAAGTAAGACAATAGTGTGGAGTCTACTTGTAAAGAGGTGTTGCTGTTTTGTGCTGGTAGCCTGAAACTTTGAGAACATTTGTTACCCAGAAATACATTAAAACTGAAGTCCCCATAGAAAGTAGAAACAGAGAATGGAGTAGCAATAGAAAGTGCTAGTTATATGAGGCTTTTATTTGGAAGAATTTATGAAGATCAGTTTTGTTTAGCACTGTGGCATTGGAGTTTCCTGTAAGAGTTCTTTAGGAGCAGGGTGTTAAGGTGGGAATAAAGCCATTAAACCATTAATCTTAAACAGCCCTGTGGAGCAGCTGTCAGAAAATCTAATTAATCTGGCCTAACTGAGTCCAAATATTAGGGTATACAAAATTTAGGCTAAATCTACAGCACAAATTATTTTGACAGATTTAACCAACTGAATATGCTTCATCAAAAACAGTTAAATCACCTTTTAGGTTGTTTACTAAAGAGTTACAAAGTATTTTGCATGGACATGGGGAAACAAAGTTGATAATGCTAGCAGGGAGCATTTATTAAATAATGCGCTAAACATTTTGTACAGGTATCTCTCTTAATAGTAGCAACCACTCAATAATAGAGGTTCTCAAATTATTCCCATTTGAAGTATGAGAAACCAGAGTTTAGAAAAACTAAATTGTCCAAGGTCATGTGGATAGTCAGAAAGAGATAAATCTGAGATTCAAACTTCCCTGCATCCTTACTATTCCCTGTGTACAAGGGAAGAGTGGGGATTACTTAGACATACCGCTATTGTCATTGTTGGGTCCATGGTCAAAGGAGTGAGACTGATACAAAGCAAAGGTCAAGCAAAGCTTTATTTTGCGCCAAGCATTGAGAATCAAACTGACCAGCCAGTACCATCCCTTGCAAAGAGGCGACCCCTCCCAGCCTCACAGACTAACTTTTATAGAGTAAAGGCCATGTGGTTGAGCCTGGCCACACACAGGTGGCCAACTGAATTACAATTCACCCTATAGTAGCTATTTGAACGAGCCTATCACTCTGGTCAGAATTGGTACCCAAAAGGCAGGGCCCACATTCTTGGGTGGTTAGGAAGGTGCTTTCCTGATTGGATGTCTCCACCTGGCTTGACTCATCCTTGTATTCTGGGCTCTGTTACCTTCCCCTGACATGACATGTCCTGCTATATGGACTCTGTTATCTGGGGCTGGTCCATCATATTTTACTGGTTTCTCAGACTTGTTTCTAAGTAAGTTCCTCTGGGGGGGGGTCAATCTAAGTTTACTGCATAAACAACAAAATGGCTCGCTCTGGCTAAGCAGGCCCTTACAGTCATCAATGGGTTTCATCTTAGTGAGTTAAACAGATTTTTATTTTCCTACTCTATGATGGTTCCTAAGGCCTTTATAGTCTAGTAAAATTACTTGGAGAACCATTGTTAGGCCTCCAAATTTGACCATTTTATTTTCTGATTCAACATTTTGTGTTTTCTTCCTGTTTTGCTAATGATTTGAAGTTGCTTATCAGATGTGACAAAATTTCAATGATGAAGCTATTTTTCTAGGAAAACCTTGTAGATCTGGGCATGCAAAAGTCTCTTAATAATCTAGTTCATTTTTATAGCAATAATAATAATGATAACACTGGCAAAAACATTATCAGCGAACATTTTTTAAACACTTATGTGCCAGGCACAAAGCCTAAGGATTATATACCATCAAATCTTCTATATTAGTAAAATGAAAAATTACCCCCTGCCAGATTATATTTATTCATCTTTAAGAAGGATTTTATTGCCATCTACATTCAGAGTAATATATGGAAAATGCAGTTTTCCCCATAGGTTTGTTGTGGAAATTTTGTGATAAAATATAAATGAACATAAGAACAATAAATTCAGGAGAAAACAACAAATTCACAAGCTTTGGAACAAGATGAACCTGGAGTAAGGTTGCAAGAATAAGGAAATAAAAATGTAGGACATATTGTTAAATTTGAATTTCAGATAAAGGACAGTTTCGTTTTGTTTGTAGTATGAGAATATCCCAATTTTTTCATGTCCTTAACAAGTTGTGTAACAGTGGATGATTTTTCTAAGTTTCTATATATCCATTTGTGAAGATACAGAATTTCTCTGAATTCCTAATTATCCTGTTGTGACAATTAGAATTAGTGACATAAAGTACATAACACTGTGTCTACCAGCAAGTTGGTTATGAGTAACCGGTTGGTTTTGAACATTTGAAGTATGAGATCCCTAAAGCAAGTGAAGTTATTTTTTTCCAAGTGAGTTCCAGCCATTATTAGCCTTTTAGTAGCTAGCAGCCAGTCTATAACTGTGGGGAATTGAAGATCTAGACACTGAGTTCTACAATGAAGGCATTTTGATATCATACTACCCAAACTCTTACTTTATGGATAAGGGAGAAGCAGGAAATCTAATAAGCCTACAGCCAGGATTAGTACATAAACCTCTTCAATATTCATTAAGAGTTCTTTGCAATGCAGCAACTTGTCTTACAGGAAATATTGCTGAAAAACAGTTAATTCAGTAGATTTATGCAAGGATACACACACACACACACACACACACACACACACACACACACACACAGTGTTGTTTCCAAATCTCCTTTTATAACTTGAATAATATTTCACTCTATCATGCAGACACAGCCTGTGGTACTTACCTAACTATAGCTGAGTTAATAAACAATAATATTTTTAATCATTGCTAATAAAACACTCTTGAGGTAAGGGTTTTCATCACCAACCACCATCAACCAGAATGTGAAAATGTGATGCCTTTTGTATACTTGCCCAGCAAGCTTTTAACTAACTTCGACTTCTCACCCTAGTAGTAAAAAATAACTTACCTCATAGCACTGACTTAATTTCTTGTTGATAATTTATTTTTATCCCAATAAATGCTAAGGTCTTTTCTAATCAATGATGAGCATCTCACTTTTGCTTTTGCTGACACTGAGCTCTTCAACAGCACTTTGCAAAGTGAGGCTCATTTGCATTCAACTAGTCATCGCTCTGCAAGGTGTAATTTGCGTTTCTGATCATGAGTGTAATTTTCCATTAATTTTGTTGCAACATAGAACATAAGCACTGATATTACTTTAACTCTAATCTATTATTTTTAATATATGACATCATTTTAAAAAATCAATCCAAATTCTGCCTCAGGCTTGTGAGCTCTTATTTTTGCAGACATTCAATTCTGTTGTTTACTAGCTAAAGAGTTAAAATAACTTATTCTCAAATCAGACAGACCTGGTTTGTACTTCAGTCCTGATACTAAAATGTACCACATTAGGCAAACAACTTAAATACTCTGGACTTCAGACTTTTTATTTGTAAAATGAGCACACTAACAGCTTCATGGCATAGGGACTGTGTAGGGATAAAATGAAACAATGCATGGATATGACGGACACACAGATAATACTAAACATGGTCAAATATTTGTTTTCTTTTTTCAGTTATCATCATTGTGCTTTTAATTTTTCTCTTATTTTCTTGATTATTCCATCACTACTTTTAGTTATTTCCACATTTGACATTAGAGAAGATTATTTTATGAAAATACATGTGAATCTTGGAAGGCGTCAGGGTACTTTTGCAGAGGAATCAGGTAATAGACCTCTATTAGTGGAAGGGAGTTTGTGGAGGAAAAAACAGTGGAACTCAATGCTATGATCATCCTTCCAAATTGTGCCATTTCCTTTGACACCTTTGTGGCATTTTTACTGATAACTGATGAACTGATATATTTCAGTTTGCACATGATTAGAAATAAAAAATGGGCTGACTTAGGTGTGATGACACTTGGTAGTTTGGTTCTAGAGCCCATAGTTCTGCTGCTAACACAGAAAAGGATGGCTATTTGAGGCTGGTGTTAGTCATTAGGTTGGTCAAAAAGAGAGCACAGAAACTCTCATATGAAGAAATGTGAATGGATTTCAAGTTTGGAAGACACCTAAGTGGACTTCAGAGAAGGTGCTTGATTTAGAAATAGAATTAATTGAGGTTACTTTAAGGCTCATCAATCTAGAAGAAATTTGCTTTCAGGGGCATGAATCTTGGTAATTAGCACTCTTGATGGGAAAAAAAGCCTCCTTACAATGAAAGCAGGCTAAACTCACTATTTTGTCAGGTCTGCAGTAGGTAAGATTTGAGAATTCATTTCAGAAAGAATTATTTTCCATTTTTTCTTGCTTTCCATCCATTATAACATACATGACTTAGGCAATTAACAAGACCAAAATAACAAGGTTGTTTGTAAAATAAAATGATATAAATATATATACAGATTTATGTACAGAAGCTTAAATTAATATTACCACCATTATATAAGATTATGAATGAGATCATTAGAACATTGACACTGACAAGACTGAGTTTTTTTGTTTTGTTCTGTTTTGGGTTTTTTTGTTGTTGTTAAAGATTTTATTCATTTATTTGATAGAGATCACAAGTAGGCAGAGATGCAGGCAGAGAAAGGAGGAAGCAGGCTCCCCGCTGAGCAGAGAGCCCGACGTGGGGCTCTTTCCCAGGATCCTGAGATCATGACCTGAGAAGAAGGCAGAGGCTTAAACCACTGAGCCACCCAGGCACCCCACAAGACTGAGTTTTAATCTTGGGCCACAACTTAGCAGCTGTGTGATTTTTTGACTGTTTTTTGACTCTTCCATACCACAGTTTCATCTGTAATTGGGGATAATTATTTTATCTACTACATAGACTTGCTGATAAGATGAAGTGAGTTTATACATATAATATAGTTTAGAACAGAACCCAAGTGCACTGTAATTATTTAAAGTTAGCTATTATATCACTGACTGAAATGGCTCAAGCCATTCCTTATATTGCCAATTTTTTTATTAATGCCTTGAAATGACATGTACTTATGTATTTTTAAATTCCCTAAATATGTTATTTATTCCAATGACAACAGCAGAGAACGTAGTAGACAGATATCCAGATGGGTTGGTAGGATTAGTAAAGAGCCATTTGAATGTTATAATTTGAATCATACCCAGTAAGGAAAATTTATTTTTTTATATCATGTGTTTCTTTCATATAGTCCTATAAATAAAACAAGCTATTTTTTTGAGATTTGTGAGGTTTGTCAAAATGAATCTCTTCTTCTAGTTTACTGAGTAGGTCTCAAGAATTGGAAATAATTTTAAAATATGTGACTGACATGTTTTAGGCCATGTCATCATGACAACCAAACTAAGCAATTATATCATTGTGACAAAGATGGCAGAGGAGGGGCTAGGAGGGTGGCTCGGAGAAACAAAAAGAAAACAATGGGCTATGCTGAAATGATCAAATAACTCCAATTATCATTGACACTGATTTGATGTTAAATTTACTCCAAAAATGCAGCATGCATTTTTTTACATAATCATACAAATAATCCATTTACATACAGTGACCTTGTGATGGAAATCATATTTAAAATCTGCAACAAAAACATGTCCTCACTTGTCATTTCATAGCTTAATTTGCAGGTGAATGGTAGCATACATTTAAAAAGTTGGTGCTTCTTCCCTGTTATGCCACGATTTGCAAATAATAATAATTATTATCCTCATAATAATACATAATACTCATACTGAACAGTTACCATGTGTTAAGTGCCATCTTAAATCTTGCCTGTTATTACTCATTTAAGTTTCCCAGTAATACTATCAAATGTACATTTTTATTATCTTCAGTTATTATCTTTAGGGAACTCTGGTTTAAATTAGTTACCTGCCCAAGATCACCCAGCTAATATGTGGCAGACTATGACTGAACCCAGGTCTTGACTCTCACTCCATGGAGTACTGCCAGAAATGGTGTGATGCATAGTGAAAGTTGTCCCAGATTCCAAGGACCACCTTGTAGTTCTTAGAGTATGGGGTGTCAGCTCTGACCATATAAAATAGTTTTAAGTGGTTAATGAAATTGACATCAAATGGCATTAAAGATGGGGAAGTTACTCCCTGTTCAATTCTATTTTTTTCTTACCTTGTTTCATTCAAATTCAATTGGTTAACGTATAATGGACCTTAGTTTCAGATGTGGAGTTCAGTAATTCATCAATTGAATATAATACCCAGTGCTCATTATATCACATGCCCCCCTTAATGCCCACCACCCAGTTACCCTATCCCTCCACTTACCTCCCCACTCCCTGCTGAATTCTTGCTCAGTCAGAATTAGCATTAGTCTGGTGATCATTGCTCCAACTCTCTTGAACATGAGATAATTTTTATTTTTTAGAATGGTCATTATAATTCATGGTCTTCAGCATCAGGTAACTAAAAGTGTCTAGATAGAATCAAGCAGTATTAGTTAGTTTGTTGTTGTATTTTCTTATTTTGTTTAGTTTGTTTTGGGTGTACTTTCTGTATTTTTTTCCCCCAAAAAAGATTTTATTTCCTTATTTGAGAGAGAGAGAGTGCACATATAGGGGGAGAGGGAGACACAAGCTCCCTGCTGAGCAAGAAGTCTGATGAGGCTTGATCCCAGGATCCTGGGGTCATGACTTGAGCCAAAGGCAGATGCTTAACCAACTGAGCCACCCAGGTACCCTGGTGTATTTTCTATCAATTGAAAAAAATTTCATTTGTAAAATTGTTATAAAATGAAATTCATTTAGGTAAGTAAAAGAATAGTGTTAAGTTACATTTGAGTATAGTAATATCCTAATAGAAGTATGAAAATACATAAAACTTGGAAAAACCTATATTTCAAACAGTTTTTAAAATTTTCATACAGCTTTGAGTTTAAATTCTGCTACTCAGTTCAACACCCACCCCCACACCAAGCCACGCTGCCTTATCAATGTTTTCTACTGTATAAGCCTCAGAAAATCACTTATGTCTCAGTATTTTCACCTGAAAAATGGGATAGAAGAGGACAAACCTTACAGAATTCTTGTCTTATTAAATGTCTAAATATATGTATAGTGCTTAGCTCAGTGGTAGATCTCTTATAATAGTAATCTGTAGATGAACTGTTAATATTATTATTTGCCAGCTTTTCTTTTTTTTCCATATCTCATTATCTCTAAATCAAAAGTTAAATGTCACATTAAATGAACTTAGAACCAGAAAAAGCTGAACTCCCTGGAACCAACCCCCATCTCTGAGTAAAGTTAAGCTTTGACTATAAGGAGAATAAAATTCATCTTAACAATTACTACAGTATCAAAATTTTGAACAAGATGAAGTACTCAAATTAATTTTTAACTATCATTTATTACTTTTTCTTACTATATCTATTTATTTTTCCCTTTTCCTTTTTCTTTTTTCCTTTATTTTCATTTTCCCCTTCCCTCCTTCCTTTCTTCCTTTCTTTCATCCTTCCCTTTCTCCCCCCCTCCCTCCCTTCCTTCCTACCTACCATGATTCAGTCTAATTACTCATGGTCATATATAACCTGAACCATAAGGCTAATCAGAATGTGATAGCCTTATCATCAAGTATAATAAGGGACAAGAAATTAAAGTTTCTTATAGATACTTCTTATAAGAGATATTCTGGAATTCACTGGAAAAAACTGAATGGTGATAAGCTATGATTCTATGATATTAGTAATATCAAGTGGCAGAATAGCTTTTCTCTTCTGCTTCTGTTGGGATGAAATGTAGTTGCATAGGAGCTAATGTTTAAATTCCACAGAGACCTAAAAATCAACACTTTTTTTTTTTTTTCCTGGTTACAGGGCCTTTGCATGTGAACATTCATCTCACTGAAATAAGTCATACCCTTACCTAGATGTTTTTTTTTTTTTCTTTTACTTTACATTTGTGCTTCTTACTGTCCTTGTGAATTACCTCGTATCTGGAGACTTTGTTCAAAGGCAGACTCTGATTTAGTAAGTCTGGAATATGCCCTGGGATTCTGGATTCCACAGAAGCTTCTAAGTAATGTCAGTGTTGATCCAGAGACCATATTTTGACAGGCAGGCATTTTATCACCTCCTTAGAAAGACCTTCCATGCCCTTGCCATTTAAAGTAATTCTTTACGTTATGTTGCCCATGGTATCTCTAGTGCCCGACACCTTGCAGTTACCTACTAAACAGTTAAAGAAATAAATGAACACATACTTCTAGACTGTTTCACTGCGTCCCAGTCTCCAGATCAGCAGTTCTCAAATTTTAGCATGCATCAGAAACCTGCGTGGGCTTGTTAAAATGCAGACTGCTGAACTCCCCTATGCAGTTTCTGACTCAATAGGTCTAGAGTGGAGCCTGAGTATTTGCAATTCTAAGTTCGCAGGTGTGGCTGATGCTGCGCTAGTCCAGAAACTGCACTTGGAGAACTGACCTATAATAAAAGAGCTTAATAGTAATTACGCTCAAAAGATGCTGCTGCAATGCTGATTCCATCTCTGAGAAAATAATCAAGCCATCTAATTTCCCTGCTTGTTTAGCACTTACCATTCAGTTTTCAGGATTCACCTAACAATTGTAGTATGGATTTCATGAATGTGTAATTATCATTTATCATTATCATTTATTTTATATATATATAATTCATATGTGTGTGTGTGTGCGTGTGTGTGTAGATATACACACACTCTTGAACAAAGAAAGGGCGAAAGAGCTGTCCTTGCATCAGATCTCCTTATGGATTGTAATCACGCCAGGCTCCTTTTAAGTCTCCCGTCATGTCTTACACACTGCCTGCTCCTGGCATTTTGCAAGCATCTAGGCTGGCCCTTGAGATCATTCACTCTGTTTGACTCGCCGGGCTTGGTTTCCTTCACAATAGCTCAGAGCCCAACACAACTTCTCTTTCTTTTCTTGTTCTCTCTCTCTTTTTTAAGGATGCAAAGCCTTACCTTCTTGCTCAAATTATGTTCTTTTTTTCTTTCCTCTTTGTAATGGTGAAGCATCACTGGAAAGTGGAGGAGACTGAGTAGTTGCTGTATAAGCTTTCTTGTACACGGAGACACATTGAAGTCATTATTGTAATGTGCATTGTGAATTTTAAGAAGGACTATATGATATCTCATTCTTCCTTTAATTATCTCCAGCAAATACTAACATGGGTAATGAGAATTGGAATTTAGGCCACAGGAAGGATGTTAAATGTTATTTTCATTTAAATATTGATTAATAAAAGATATTTTAAAGAGAAATTAAGCATCAATTTGATGTAAAAAAAGTATCAGCAAACATTTTTAAGATTGTGTATTTTAATAGATGTCACATTAAAGTTTGATTTAAAGCTGTTAGAGACATCTGATTAAAGATAATCTAAGTAGCTTCAATAAATGCATTGTTTTCCCCTAAAAAAGCGCAGGTATAATGAAGATAATGTTATTTTTATTTGTAAAGTTAAAGTGTTAGCTTTATAAAGTTCCACTGCAGTATTTTTTTCCTGAAAATTTCCCTCCACATAAAGATCAGATGAAGTTGTGATGAAAATTATTGCTTAAATGACATGTGAAAGAATTGAAAAATTTATCATTTGAATAAGAAATACTTTGTGATTCTAACTTAGTTCTCTGACCTATATTGTATTTTTCTATGTTTTAGCATTATTATTATTATTATTTTTAAAGATTTTATTATTTATCTGAGAGAGAGAGAGCAGAGGAAGAGGGAGAAGCAGACTCCCTGCTGAGCACAGCCTGATGATGGCAGTCAGGGTAGGGGGCTCAATCCCCAGATCCTGAGATCACAACCAGAGCCTAAGGCAGATGCTTAACCAACTGAGCTACCCGGGGCATCCCTAGCATTTATTCTCCTATTATTTCTTTAGCTGTTATCTGATTAGCTTTGTAGATAGTAATGTCTTTATAGATTAGGATACTTGATTATTTTTTTAAAATTTACTTATTTATTTGACAGAGTAAGAGAGATCACAAGTAGGCAGAGAGGCAGGCAGAGGGGGAGGGGGAAGCAAGCTCCCTGCTAAGCAGAGAGCCCAATGTGGGGCTCAGTCCAGGATGCTGAGATCATGACCTGAGCTGAAGACAGAGGCTTTAACCCACTGAGCCACCCTGGCTCCCCAGGATACTTGATTTTTAAGATTTAGGAAATATAATGTCAGTTTGAGGAAATAAAAGAAACATGTCTTTGGCATTTAATATCTATTATCTTTTTGGAAAAATTTCATTATTCTGAAGGAGCCAGATATGAAAGAAAATGTGAAGTGGAAGTCATAGGTCTGCCATATTATTACAGGTTTATTTGAGCTAATTACAGCATAAATGCCACATTGGTGTTCAATGATTCATTTACTGGACAGTTCTTCAAGCAGGCAGGAGGAAGCTGCTAGAGACATTTTCAGTAGTGCTGAGACTCCTTAATTAAACTCTGGTTGATGTTCCAGAACCTCTTTTGAGAGCCTGAGGGAATAATAATACTTATTTACAAGGCACCTTTTACCCTAAGGCTTTCAGGTCTCCTTACTACAATCATAAACCAGACTTCCCTAAAAAGGAAAAGCAAACATTCTGTCTGAATTGGTAGCAAGTGCGTATGTTTTGTGTGAATGTAAATTTACTGATTAAAATATTCCAGATTTCATTCTGTCTTTAATACTCATCAAAATAATCCAATCTACAGAGATAGTGAGGGAAAAAATTAGGACTCTTTCTGTTTCTGATGAGCTTTTATCCTCACTCTCTTCCTATGACTACATACTTATAAATCTGATTAGGTAAACTTGAAATGTCCTTGAGAGAATTCAATAACTTCTCTAGTTTTTAATCCCAGGAAGAAATCTATTTCTTTGCATATTTAACTGTTTAGATGTAACTGTGTTTTCTCTTTTATCCTACCCCCTAAACTTATTCCAGGAATATTTAAGGTGGCTTATAAAAGGATATATAATAAAAAATGAATACATTTAAAAGCAGGCAAAGAAAAATGAAGATATGGGAATAACACAGAGGTATGTGTTAAGATACTATATAAAATACATGCACTTTAACTAATGCGGACAGGGTGGGTCCAAGGACCCAGAGAGGGTCCCACCCAGGCAAGAGGGTCTTTGGCTTTGCACAGGAGAGAAATCAAATGTGAGCCAGTGGAAGTAAAAACAGAGTTCATCAAGTAGTGTAAGTGATACACAGAGAATAGTAGAGAGAGTATCTGAGAGACTCAGAAAGGAAATGACAATAAGTCTCATCTATTCTCAGGGTTAGGGGTTTATACAGGAAAGAAGTCTAGGATACATGTTCTTTAGACATCTAGGGTAGACTCCAATCAGGCAAGTGTCAGGTGAACAAGAGATAGACTCCATAAATTACCCAGGGTAGGGGGTTTTATTGCCAGGGTCAGCTTCATTCATTTGAAGCTCATGTCCTAGGCTCCAAATACCTAATAATATCCAAGAAGAGGTAGACGCTGCTCTGTCTGCTATTTGTTGGCCAGGCTCCATTTCCAAATAAGCCAAGAATAATAGGAGCCAAAGTCAATTTCATTGCATGATAATTTAATTTAATGAACAAAATAATAAAAAAATACATCACTGATTTTTCTGATATCATCTAGCACTATAGATACATCACCATCATTGTCTAGGTACAGTCCACCTGTCCCCTAGCCACATCATATGCTTTGTTGTTCCCCGAAACCATCACATTTCTGGACAACTACTTCACTTTATATGGGCAGTGCCCAGTCTGTGTATGTCCCCTCTGCCTCTGAGAATTCTGTGTATGCTTCATGACTCTACCCGTATACCATGTCTTTCATGAAGACCTCTTCAATCTAGCAATTTGGAATTCATCTTAGCCTCCTTTGAGCTTTCACAGAATGTTTAATTTATTTATTTTGTGTTTTATTATGCATGCATATCTTCCCCTACCAAAATCATAACCTTCTTAAGAGGAGCAATCATCTATTAATCACACATCCTTGTTTCAATTCTTTTTTTGGAATAAGGTACAGCACAAGTACATATATAAATAAATAATCTTTGCTTTCTTGTTAGATCTGGAATAATGCCCCTTACACATAAGATAGACGATAGATGTTTCCTTTATAAAGAAATGGGTGGATGAATAGCAGACAGAGTTGGCAGGCTGGAGAGTGTTGGAAATATTATCCCATACAGTACAATTATAGGAAGATTATCATTAGCAATAATGTGTTATTACAAATATCATTCTGCATGATCAAGTAATATCAACATTTATGGTGCACCTGCACATATCACCCAAAACCGTACTTTCATCTTACCATTCACCTGCTCAGATTTCAGTGTCTGCTTGGTGTGTTAAAGATTTAAATCTTCATTTTTTTTGCATACTTTGTTCTCCCTCTCTTCTCTGCTTTCCCCATCGTTCTCTCTTTCTTCTCCTTCCTGTACTACCTTTATCTCTCCCTTCCCATCTCCTTTCCATTGTATCATGTTTTGTCTAATATTTCTTCTGGATTACTGTGTGCTCCATCTTGATCTGAGAATGGGATAAACAATATGCAATAGTTCCTGCACTTAAGGAGCTCACAGTTTAGAGTAAGTCAGGGCAGTTTTTTTTTTTTTCTTTCTTATTTCTTTTATTTGTTTTTTAAAACTGTTTTCAGTAGGAACTATGCTTACTCTAAATTGTGGTAGAACAACCCATCATCACTTTGACTCAGGCTTCACCTGATATCTGCATGAATGTCATCCTCCTCCCCTTCATTCATTCTTTCTCCTGAACGGAGAAAGCTTTCATGACCATCCTCATAGCGGATACGAGCTGCAGGACATTTGCTGCTCTGCATTTCACTTCTTTAGCTCTTTACAATATGCCACCATTAGTGCTCTTGAGTTGGTTGTTTCGTATGTGTTTGTCACATGTTGCTCAAAATTATTGGGTAGTTCTTCTACCAGTACTCATTGTTTCTAGCACAGTCCTCACCACAGGGTGATTTGCTTAATCAGTTGAACACTTAAGATACTGAAAAGACCTAAGCCAGAAGGAAAGAGAATGCCTTTTACAAATGAGTAAAAACATAACTTGACTTAGAAATAGTTGTGATTTTTTAAAAAAAAGATTTATCTATTTATTTTTAGAGAGTGGGAGGAGGCCAGAAGGAGAGGGACAGGAGAGAGAGAGAGAGAGAGAGAGAGAGAGAGAGAGAATCCTAAGCAGGCTCCACACCCAGTGCAGAGTCCTACATGGGGGTCCATCTCACAACCCTGAGATCAGTACCTGAGATCACAACCTGAGCCCAAAGCAAGAATCGGACACTTAACCAACTGTGCCATCCAGGTGTCCCTGTAATTTTTTTTTTTTTAAGTAGAACTGTGTACAATGAACTCTGGAACTATGGCATCAGATATCACTAGTGCTTATGTGTACAGGATTTGGGGACTTTTATTCTCTTCTGTACACATTTCTATATTGCACAGCTATTTTTAAATGTGTGTATACTATTTTTCTTAAGTAAGTTAAGTTTCACAAACATTAATTTGCCATATTGTGGGCTGAAGTATGTATGCCAGAATAAAAACTTTTCCTAACGGATTTTGAATTTCCAAAGACAAATTGCATATGTTTAGCCTCCAGGGAATACTCTAGGTTATCAATACATACAGAGAAGACAGATACATACAGCTGCTTTGTAAAAGAGATTTCACTCTATATTTCACCCTGTGCAAGGACATTATTATTCATTGTTTAACAATAGAGGGCAGTAGAATAATGGTTCATAGAATTTATTTTAGACAAAACTAACCATGTCCCTCATTGTAACCTCTAGAAAAATCATCAAAATAGATCTAACATGTTTATAAAGGAAGAAAAGTCAGTGTCTTGATTTTTGCTTTTAATTTGCCAGAATACATGTTTACTTTGAGTGAAGAAAAGGCAGTTTGGAGGTATTCAGGATAGGGCAATCTTTCTTTGACCTTGCGTTAACTTTCCTGGGCTTTGAAGTTTCCCTCAGAGCATTAATAAGCCGTACCCACCTTTTCCAGTGATCTTGTCACATTAGGTATACTTATTCACAGATTTAGAGAAAAAGAAAACAATCAGTTTATGGTAGTTTCAAAATAATTAGTGGCAAAATAACACCTCAAGCACCTGAATTAAACCATTTGTGTTCAAATGTGCTTGCTCATATAGGTTATGTAAAACTCAACTGTCGCAAGCTAAGTGTCCTCAGGTGTGAGACCGGCAGAGCGCAGCCCAGGGAAATTCTGATTAAAGAGGCAGCTGCTGGTGCCATGCCAAGCCACATAGGAGCCCAAGGCAAAAGACAACTTAGTACTCTGATCCTCTTTTTTCAAAATTCTGATGTTTTTTTCATCATGGATTTTTAATATTAATTTTGATTTTTACTGAAATACCTTGATTATTATTATTTCCTCTCTTCCTCCTCCTCCTCTTCCACCTTCTTCCCCTTCCCCTTCCCCTCCTTCTCCTTCTCCTTCTCCTTCTCCTTCTTCTTCTTCTTCTTCTTCTTCTTCTTTTCTTTCTTCTTTCTTCTTCCGGCACTGTTTAAGTGTCTCTGAGGTGAGTATCTCACTCCTCTCATCCTAAATCCCAGCCCTGGTAGCTCCTCCTACCAATATACTGTTAAGTCACAGCAAGGTAAGAAAAGTTGGAGATGAGGTGGAATGATAGGAAGGGAAATAAAAGGTGAATTCAGTGCTCAGAAGGACTGTCATCAACAGTATCCTGCTATGCAGAATTCTTAGTCTGATACATAATGAACTATTAGCTCATAAATCATGCTTCCATTCTATCTGGAATTCAGCTCTTTTTCAAGAACAAGTGTGAACTTCTTCTTTGATCATATATTTCTCTATCTGTATTATAAAATGTACTGGTTTAATTTCTTATTTCAGTGAGAAAAAAAAACAAAAGGAAATCATGTTGAATCTAAATATAACACTCAATTCATGCTTTTCTTTTGTCATCTTCTCTCCTCTTCAGAACCTGGGTCATCATCTCAGACCGTATCTATCCTAAGAAAAATGACATTAGTGCCAATAATACTTGATCATCTGAAAAAACTCTAATGTACCTAACTTCAGGCAATCTGATGTGTCATCTGACTTTCCCCTAAGTCTTATAAACAGGGTGAAATAGAAAAGAAGGAAGGAAGGAAAGAAGAAAGAAAGAAAGACAGGCAGAAAGAAAGAAAGAAAGAAAGAAAGAAAGAAAGAAAGAAAAGTTAGTGGTTTAAAATAGACTTAGCCAGGAAAGGCAGTGGAATGAATCTAGCCATCCCCATCTTGGATTTAACAGATGACACTTAGGAGTTTGGATTGCACACATTACAAAAAAAATATTTTTCAATGAACTGAGAGAAAAATAATCCTACACTCAAATAAGCTATGCATTTGCTGTGTTCCCTAGTTGGAGAATTACATTACAGGCTCAGAAAAGTCTGGCACATTTTCCTTGGGGGACTAACATAGCATTTCCCAAACATGTTTGACACTGAAAGAAATTTTTATTTTAAAATATAACCCAACACAAACAATTCATAGAATTACTATTCTGAGAAATACAACTCAGGAAATGTTGACCTGTATTTATATTCAGAATATAAAGGCCTTAATTATAACTTGATGTAGGTTTTAGGTATGGTTCTGAATAATAGAAACATAATGATAATAATAAAAAACACAGTAACATTGTAGAATATTGAGTTTCTCTCTGAGTTGGGACACTTAGAGAACAGTTATCTTAACTGACTTTCTCTCTCCTCTCCTTATATTGTTCTCTTCTTTTGTCAAAGTATTAACATTAAAAAATGCACATTACAAGTTAGGACATATTTGACTTACCAAAAGTATGAACATGAAAAGTATTCATGGCGGTGCGTGGGTGGCTCAGTCATTAAGCATCTGCCTTCAGCTCAGGTCATGATCCTGGGATCCTGGGATCAAATCCTACATCGGGCTCCCTGCTCTGCAGGAAGCCTGCTTCTTTCTCTCCCACTCCCACTTCTTGTGTTTCCTCTCTTGCTGTGACTCTCTCTATCAAATAAATAAAATCTTAAAAAAAAAAAAGAAAAAGGAAAGAAAAGTATTCATGATGAGGCTTGGGGCACAATGGGCATTTCAAAATTAATACTATCTATTTTTTTATGGACTAAATTTGTTGCACCACTTTCTCTTAGTTTTGACCATTTATATCTTCACATCATAGTTGTGAGTCTCTAATCTGTCTCACAAGATGGACAGTTTCATGAAAGTGAGAAGTTTCTGTTTCACATGCATTGGATTATTACTACTGTATTCTCTGCAGCTCATCTTAATACCTGATGTGGTGTAGGCCTGCACAATGTACTTATTGAATAAACAAATTTCTAGAACCATGTTTCCTAAAATCTTAGACATTTTGCTATCTTTTAGATGATAATTTGTTTTCCATTAGAGATTCTACTTGTATTTATTCAATTAGATACCTGTGACGCCAAAGGATGACTCTATAGGTCTAAAATTCAGTTTTATATTTATTAGAAGAAATTTGAGCAGGAAGGGATTGTCTTCTATTTTTTGTTTCCCATACCCTAGAGAGAGATTGGTTTTATATTTTCTTGATAAAGAAAATCTAAAGTTATGCATTGTTCTGTTGTCTCAGAATCTTCGAGCATATTCCACATTCAAGTGACCAAGAAGGGGATCCTTAAGTGGTGTCAAATGGCAGAATCATCCTTTTACATGCCTCAGAGTTTGTTTTTTTGTTTTTTTTTTTGTTTTTTTTGCCATGAATAATCAAAGAATATCAGGTCATAATGTGATTGCTTAAGTATTTCTGTTTGTCTTCCCAACATTCAGTAGTATGGTGAGATAGAATGGTTGAATTGATGGGAACTTCTAGTTGATGAGACTTACTGAAGTTTTATCAAGACGCCATCTCTGTACATATGAGGTGGCCACAAAGACTCTTTCCAAGGCAGTAAAATGATGTTTTTGAGACTCCATCTACAACACTGGCAGCAATAGAGGTTTTCCTTTTTCAACTCATTATTCTCATCACCAACTATCTATCCCTTCTGATGATAATCTCTCTTGATTTGAGATAGTGTAATCCTGGCGGAGGGAGTTGTATAATTCTTTTTTTCTGATAAGTGATCTCACTAGAAGCTAGCTTGTTATATAAATATACACACAAACACACACACACATGTACATGTGTGTGTGTTTAGATAGTCATATTTATATATTTATAGGCATATATATTCATATGCCTATAAAATAAACCAGCTCACATGTATTTATATATTTATATATAATATATTTATATAACATATTTATGTTTATATAAATATATGAATACATTTATGTATTCATATATATATATGACAAACAAGCTCACAGTTTCATTCATTGGGTGTCAACCTACTTTAGGTATTCATTTCTTGAAACTAATTCTTAGTTCTATTTTCAAGAGGCAGTCCATTTGTGTTTTAAATTATAGGCCAATAATTCTTCCTGGAAAGGAGCAAGAGAGTTATTATAAATAAAAACTGACTCATAAATATATTGACCTAACATCTAATAACACTGACCTACTTGCAGTGTATATTTAATTAAAATAGCATTAGACAGAACAAAATTAACCTCAGAGAATAAACAAAGCAAATGTCTATAATAAAGGCAATTACGTATTACTATTGTTACACATCACTGTAAGATTTTCATCAATATCTTCTGAAAGATAATTGCCTAATAAAATTCAGATGTAAGATATTTCTCCTTGAATATTTATTTTTTTTAATCTATAAGATGACAGTTATTTTTTGTTTTTGTTATTTTTTAGGCCTGAACTTTTTTTGACATTGCTTACAAAGGAGATATTTGAATGATTAAATAAACCTACACAACACATGAAGGAAGATGGGCCACTTGAAAAGATATATATTAAATCCCTTCAATTTAAAAAAAAGGCAGACAAAGTTGTTTTTAAACTTTCTAACGAGGAAGAATGGAGAGTAAGCATAATTGGCATAGAAAATGTAGGTAGGTATAACTGTTGGGTATTAAACAAACATATTTAGCAACTCAGCTCATTCGCACTCCCTCAGGGTAGTGTTAGAACAATTTGACATTGCTTCAACATTGCATCAACAAAGAAATATTAAAAGAATTTAAGAAAAGAAAAAGAAAAAAGGTTATGATAAAATCTTTTGATGTTGATAAGTTTAGGTTCTTTTATTCTGATGGTAAAACATAGAATCCTAAGACTATTTTAAGTGTTATATTTCTTTTCATAGTTCATAAGCAATTCTGTAACCTCTCCTCAAGGAAAATTCCAAAGTAAATAAGTTAAAGATTTTATAATATCAGTCCTTGTTTTTCAGACTTATAGGCTAGTGCTTTTGCTCTCCTGTAAGGTTTTGTTTGTTCGTTTTTAGTTGAATATAGGTAATTACATATTAGAATGCAGAAAGGTAGGCAATTTGGCCATTTAGTTGCAACTATAATGTAAATGGACTAAGTTTCACTTTTCAGGACAGAATGCAAAATTCCTTAAGGAAAAGTAACCCTTTAGACATTTGACACTGCTCTTTCACAGTTACTTTGATCAATTGCATACAGGAACTCACCTGGTGCTCATGAGGTCATAGGAGGATTCCAGATCCCCCCCTTCACAGCATATGCTCAATACGCCCCAAATAGAGAAAATATTACATTTGGAAATATACCAGTACTGTAGAAATATTTTTTTAACTGTATAAATTAAAACAGATGTGAAGTAGTATTAATTCTATAACATTTTAAAATTGAGGGTTTTAAGGTTGTGGGGAGAGGATTAAGAAAAGCCTCAAGAAGACATTGCACAGGTGACAGTGATGTCCCAATGTTAGAAAAGCAACACTGTCTTCCAAAGGGGATTATGTGTATCTTCACTGAAAACCCAGTGCTTAGCAGGGTGACTGGTGCATGGTAAGCACTCAACAAAATGTTTATTGTTTGACAGCATTAGCCTGCCTTGATGAAATGGAGCTGTGCTCATATTGATCTCATGGATTCTCCTTCATGGTTCACATTTGCTAGGAGAAGGCTAAAATGATGGTTGACAAAGTATAAGGAGAAGGACTGGATGTACATCTTGGACATGGAGAAATCTGAAGGAAGGAATAATAATAAAAATCCTTCAGTTTCCAGACACAACTCTTTCTCTAAGAGACAAGATCTCATCTCAAAGATTGGGCCTTTGTTATTCTCTTTACTTCTTTTGGGAAATAGAGCCCTCAATAAGCCTCACTTGCTCATTGATAATGAAAAGAACAATAATTATTCAAGAACATGACAAGAATTATCACTAGTTCCAGTGCAAGATATCTGGAAGAAGTTCCTAAATCAAGTGGTATGAGGTATACACATCTTTTTATGGATGGCTCCTTGGGCTTTCTTTCTAATTCCAGCTCCTGGGGGAGAAAGCTGAAGAACATATAGGGTACATATGAATATCATTTTGGGAATCTTGCCAAAGTGTTGGGGTTACCACCCTGAAAGCCTGTCAATTGCTTTTAATTACTTTTTAATAATTGTTTAAAATGTCTTGTTAGGGACGCCTGGGTGGCTCAGTTGATTAAGTGTCTGCCTTCAGCTCAGGTCATGATCCCGGGATCCTGGTATGGAGCTCCACATCATGCTCCCTACTTAGCGGGGAGCCTGTTTCTACCTCGCCCTCTGCCTGCCACTTCCCCCAGCTTGTGCTCTCTTTCTGTCAAATAAGTAAATAAAATCTTTTTAAAAAATCATGTTAAATTTAAACCCAGCATGTAACTATTTCTCTGTACATGTGATTCAAATACTTATTATTGAAAGTATTATACATAATGGGTAATGTTTAATAATTATATTCCTTATGTTCACTTTGTAATTATTTCTTATATAGAAAATGTCATTGTGCATAAATTCACTTTTTACATCCAAATTTGAAAATAGAATTAATGTAAAATATAAAGTCTATGTCATTAAGAATGGGGATATTCTTAGCTGTTAATAGAAAGCAAAACCACATAGAAAACAATCTCTCTCAGCTAGAAATGCATGATATATTACCATTTTAGTAGGATGAGTATTTTTCTTCCATGAGCTTCCAAGTCATACTATCCCTTTGACCTCATTAGTTTGCTTTGAGACTTACTAAATTGAGAACAGGAGTAGGCACAAAATTTGCTTTTAATAAGATCATAGCAGTTTCTTCATTTGAGTATTGAATTTGCATTCCAATAGCAAGAATGGAAATCCATGGTATTAGACATTGTACTCTTTGTAGATTAACAAAATTGAAATAGTGTTATGAAAATAAAAAAGAAATTTAACTCTGGTGTGGATTCTTCATGACCATTGAAAAAGTCTGGGTCATATGAAGTAGTTTAAAATACGTTATTGTAATGTTTTTGTTTCTTTTAAATTTGAATGAACCAAGACAAGAGTCTTAAATAGTTTAAATTGAGCTCAAAATTTTTTCTTTACAAGGCCTTTACTGAGCCTTCCTGTTGGCCCTACATCTGTGTTAGTTTCCTAGGGCTGCCATAACAAATTATCACAAACTGAGTGGTTTAAAACAACAGAGATTTATTCTCTCACAGTTCAGGAACACAGAATTCTGAAATCAAAATGTTGGCAGCGTTACTTCCTTCTGGAGGCTTTGAGTGAGAATCTGTTGTCTTCTTCACTCCTAGCTTTCTGTGGTTGTCAGCAGTCCTTGGCATTGCCTGGCTTGTAGCTCCAGCACTTTGATTTCTGCCGCTCTCATGGCCTTCTTCCCTGCATGTTTCTCTGTGTGTCTGTCCTCTCTCCTTTTTATAAGGACAACAGTCACTAAAATGAGGGCTTCTCTTAACCTAATATGAACTTATCTTAAGTAATTACCTCTGTAAGAACTTGTTCCCAAATAAGGTCACATTATGAGGTTCCAAGTGTAGGTGAATTTTGAGTGGACACTATTCAAACTTTAATGGGTATTGGTTTCTTCTTCATGGTTTAACGAAACTCACACTTTTTTCTGGAGTCATTTTCTCTTTACCACTGAGAAAGTCTGGACTCTATGAAGCACTCTGAGCCTTCCTGTTGGTACAGGACCCTGCCTTTGTATAGCATCTTCTGTAGTATGTGCACAAACCTATCTTACCAATTACCACTCTAAAACAAAATCATTGCCATTCCTTCTTTCACCTCAAGAATGCAAGCTTTTTGAGGAAAGGGAGTATGCCTTGGTATGATTGAAATCTCAGGTTTTAGCAATTGTCCGGCACACAAAAGGCAAACTGTGGACATGGTTAATTTATTCATTCATGTAGTAATCAAACACTTGTTGAATGCCTACTGTGTGCTGGCACAACCAGTATAGCAGATGGGAGAACATATTAATCTATTTTGAATTACATACCTATTTTGGAACATGGCCCTATTTGAATATTGATTCAAAAATTTCCTAGAAAGTATATATCCACACATACAGTTTATCATGCAATTCCAGGGTTCATAGAATCCAAAGATTCATGAATTCTTGGTTAAAAATCCCTGGTATTGGTTCTATATAAACTATCTTGCTTCCATTTTCCCATCCCTAGAGTAGTGCAAGACTACTCATAGTAATAGTAATAGTAATAGTAATAGTAATAGTAATAGTAATAGTAATAGTAATAAATAAAATATTAATACTTTTTTGATTAGAATACATTTAGCAGTAGATAACAGAAATCTCAATTAACGTTGTATTAAACCAGTATAGTTTTATTTTTCTCACTTAAAATTAATTGTAGATATTGGCATTAGCTGGCATTTTTTTAGTTCTATGATGAATTCATCCAAGATCTAACCCCTTAGTCTTTGGTATCCCTTGCTAAGCCAGGGTATTGACTTTGGTTGGTATGACTTTATACAAAGATAGGAAGCAATGGTTGGCTAGGAAAGTAAGGACCGTATCTTCTTTTCCCTCACATTAGAATAAAAATTCTTTCCCATTAACAACTAGCAGACTTCCTGTTCTGTTTAATTAGCCAGAAGAGAAAAACATGAAGACCCTTTGGTGCAAGTAATGCTGGGAAATTAGTATCTATCCATGACTAGATTAGATCAATAATGATTTATTTCTGGGGTTGGCTACATTGCCTTGCAGAACATAATTGAGATTCTCTTAGGAAAGAAGATAAGTGAGATGGCTGTTGAGTAGATGAATAAGAGTGTCTGCCACACACACGTAAATCTTAAAAGCTTTGAAAGTGCTTTCCAAAATTTAGTCTAATCTAAACATCATATTTGAGGATCAAGAATCATTTCCCATTTGCTGCTGATGAAACTAAAGCTCAGAAAAGTAAACTGACTTGCCTAAAAGTTTACAAGTAAGTGGCTGAGCTGAGATAGAATCTTCTAAGCTATTTGTATCTGTGCACATTTTTTTTAAGATGTTCATTCATATGCTAATAAGCATTAGAAAAAGATAATGATCCTTTAAAAAAAAAAAACAATATGAAAGAAGGAGTAAGGATGAATCCAATTAAATTTATTTGAGTTTTCAGGTCCACATTGCATATACAGGGTTGATTCCCCCAATATGCTAATGGAAAGAAGACAGGTCTAAATTAGAGGTATATCAAGTGAACTTAGAATTGAAGAGGACAGGGCATGAGAATCCCATGCATTCTCTATCTTAAAGGAAAGACGTCTGGGAGAAATCTATCTAAACTTAGAGTTTCTTGTTTTCTCATCCTGAGATTGCAGCAAACAAAAATCTATCACTTGCACTTTAAGAACTAATAGCAATGAAGATAGGAGTAGAAATGCGCCTGGCAGCTTCTTGTCTAAGGACGATCCTACTGTAAAATATTGACTCCTCTGAGCAGTTCAGTTACAGAAGGGGGCTAGAAATGTTTTCATTTTTGAAAGAGAATTCGGTCAATCAGTGTTAACATTTCTGAGTATTTTTCAAGAAAAATTGTGCGTACATCATAGTAGGTGTTTTCATTGCTCTTCTTTTGGCAACCTCATTTTGATTTCTCATTAGGGAACCAACTTTCTCTCATAGCCACTAGACATGGCCTTAGGACTTCCGGGCCCACACTCTTGTTCCAGGTATTGGCAAGTGAGTCACATCTGGCCAGTTAACCTCTTCTACCTCTTAGCCATCAGTATTTAGTTCTGGGTTGCAACCATGAGAGGAAAATAAGATAAATACAGAGCTTTTGCTTGAACATCCAGGAAAGAGAAACTATTTTTACACTAAGGCTCTAAATTACTGGAATAGATGAGGCTGAATAACAATCAGAAAAGGCTGAATGGCAATCGCTGTAAGTGGAAAAGAAGAGAAGACGGGGGGCTCTCTTATTTGTTGAGTATCAGCTATATCACAGGCAGTGTGTGAAGTGTTTTAAATATAATGTCTCATGTAATCTTTACTCAAATCTTATAAAATCAACATTATTTCCTCCATTTTTAGATGTAGTCTTAAGAGATTAAGTGATTTGTCTAAGATTACACAGAGCCAAAGGAAGAATTCGACCTCATGGCTGTGGAATATGGAATGGGTTATATTTGCCATCTCTTTCCATTCTGAGTATCGATATCTTACGAGTATATATATTTATGCACATGGCACAATTATCATGATATGCTGAGATAGAATTATGTATAACATCATGGTTCTGTATTGTATTTTACCAACTACATCAATCCCGATAGAGAATTATCTCTGGTCAGAGGATACTTCTGGTCATGACCAAACTGATGGCTAAGAAATATCTCTCTACATAGTTTACTGGGCTAAAAGGACATTGCTAGTCATCCTCCATGTGCAATTAATTGGGTAACATAGTTTGTCACAGCCACATTTGAGTTGATGGGACCACTGGTCACATGCTCAGGACAAAAACTGGGGTTCATCCTAATCATCCCTTTTCTCTCATTGTCCACACACATCAGTATGTTATGTCTACTTTACATCCAAAATAGATCCTGGATTGGGCACCTGGGTGGCTCAGTCATTTAACCATCTGCCTTTGGCTCAAGGTCATTATCCCAAGGTCCTAAGATTGAGGTCTGTACCAGACCCCCTGCTATCAGGAAGTCTGCTTCTCCTTCTCCCTCTACCCCTCTCCCTGCTTGTGCTCTCTCATTCTCTCTCTCTCTGCCAAATAAATAAATAAATAAAATATTTAAAATATATCTATATCTATCTATCTATCTATCTATCTATCTATCTATCTAAATCTATATCTATATCTACATATCCTGGAACAATTTCCCCCATCTCCTCTGTTAACATTCTAGTCATGTCACCGTTAGCTGGTGGAACTACTGTAACACCCTATTTTTCCTAGATGATATTTCTACTTCTTTTTGTTGCCTCATTTAGTCCATTCTCTACAAAGTTGCTTTCATGATCTTTTAAAAATAGAAATCAGAACATATCACTGTTTAAAATTCTCCATTTAAAATGCTTCATATAGCTTCCTATTACAGTTAGAATAGATTCCTAGCTTATAACCATGCCTACAAGACTAATATCTTCCTCCTACTTATCCCTAAACTCATTCCCTACCATTTTCTTCCTCTCTTTTCCACTCTAGCAATCCTAGTTCTTTTTTGTTTTTATTAAGTAATTACCTCTTAAGTACATTTAAGAGATTATTTCCACTTCAGGGATTTCACATTTACTGTTTTGTCTGTTTAGAATTCCATACTCCTCTGTTTTTACACTGTTGATATTACTCATCATGTAATTGTCATCTTAATCATCACCCCTAGTACAGGACTTTTCTTAACATCCTACCTAAAGTAGCCACTTGCATTAGTCACTTCTCTCCTGTTAGCTTGTTTTGATTTCTTAATAGAATTTGTCACTATTTACAACGATCTTATTTATGTTTCTGCTTACATTTTCTTGTCTTCCCAGCCTTCAACTTACTCAAGCTCCAATACACTTAAATTCCCACGAGAGGCAGGAGACTTCTCTTCCTTGTGCATACAACATTGTCTGGAATTCAGTATGTACTCAGTAATTATTACTGAATGAATGAACCAGAGTTAGAATAAATATTAATGTGCCCAGGGTAAAAAGTTGACTTAGGTCCATTTCTTAGCATTTGTTTTTTTGCTTTCATGTATTTGTTTTCTCCACCTTAGATGTAAGTGGGATATCAGCCTCCTGAGAGAGCCACAAAGCCCTGTGAATATGTGATTAGATGGGAAAAAGACAACAGACGGACTTAGTTGTGTAGTTCTATCTCCTTGAACCCAAGCATTCTATACAAAAATAAAACAAGAAAGCTTTTTGTTTGAAAATGAAATCCCTACAGTAGAGATTAGGATGTTATTGACATTTGTACCCCAAATCACTTTCCCAGGAATGAATCACCACCAAGGGTGAAGGATAAAGGACTGTGTAATTTCCATCAATAGCAGACACCATTCTTAATTTTATTCTTGGCTCAAATACACTGGTCAATTTTAAAATAATGCATTAAGTAGAAAATATCCCCCGCTCCCAAAAGAATATATATAGGATAAAAATAAATGTTTTATAAAGCCTAATAGGCTAGATTGTGTCTTGTTATTTCCATAATGTTAGAGCACAATATTTCTTTATTTCTGGACTGCAAAAAATATTTGTTGCTCATCAACAAAATTAGATTATTTATTATAAATGGTTATCATGTTCATGAAGACAAATGGCTCAAAGTAAATTAAAGATAATTAAAGCTGTTGTAGGTAATTAAATTACTAATCTGTTTCTTATACAAAATTTACCCCAACTATTTGTGAGGTTTTCTGTAGAAAAAATACATGAAGGAAGTAGGTCCATAGGTATACCAGCACTGCTCAGAACTTTGAGTGATGATGGAAATGATCTATATCTGTATTGCCCAAAATGGTAATCACTAAACACATATTGAAATGTGGCTAATATGACTGAGGAACTGAATTTTAAATTTTATTTATCTTTAATTAATTTTAATTTAAATAGCCACATCTGGATACTTGCTTCCATATTGGATAGAACAGGTAGATGTTAATATCTTTAACAAACTAACTGTATATGGAGATCTGGACACTATGAATGAAACTATCTAGAGAGATTGGATATTCTATTGCCAAAGATAATGGAATTACTTTTTCATAAAACATTTGCATTTTTGACTGCATTCTTCAAACCATGAATACTTTGGTGAGACCTGTGAGATCATTAGGTGCACTGAAATGGCAGTAGGGGGAGAGTTTGAGAGCAGGAGGTCCTTTTAAGATTAGTGGAATCATATACGAGTACATTTACATTATGTGCTAACTTTAGAATCTAACCCCTCACGACAGCTAATAAATCTCTTAAATTAAGATGTAAGGGCTAAATGTTAAAAATGGTTACACCAGCTTGCAAAGACAAGCAATTTAGAATTCCTACTTACCCCCTTTTACCTCAACTTTGTTTACCTCTAGAGATTTCCTAATTATAGCTAAAGTAGAATGGTTTGATTTTTTACATATCTACATATAGACTTTCATTCTTTTCTTGGTTGACTTCAATCTTTCTCAAATTTAAGTGTGCAATTTTCTGCATCAGGTTGGGTGCACAGAACTGTGTGTACTGTATTTCATAGGTAATTTAAGGGCAATTTTTACATAATTGATTTTGCTTTCTGTGCTGACTTGACTAACTCCTATGTGACTCGTCTACCTCTAACAGTGCTTAATCCTAGCCTTTTTGTTAAATTATTTCCCCCCAAGGTTGTGAAGCAGATCAATTCAGTATTACATCAACTACATCTAAAGCATTTTTTAAAAAATTCATACCCTCAGTTATCTGATTTTTCTAAGTATTTTTTTATGCTCAAAGGCTTAATTGCTAAAAGCAGAGTTTGAAATAACCTAATAAATTTTAAGCATCTGAATACTGAGCAGTAATATCTATTTCTATCTTTTTTTTTTTTATATGTTTTCCAGGCCAACAGAAGCTGTACATTTTTAGAGTCTTTTCAGGGCCAACTTATGAAAAAAAAATTCCTTGAGATTTTAATTACAGAAAAGTGATTTTCCACTCAGAATTTTTTAACTAGGTTTCTTAATATCTGCTTATCTAGAAATTAGATAGCTTCAAGTTGTCCAACAATTAATTTCTTTATGTGACTTGGTAAATTCTTAAGTATAATGCTAAAGACTGTTGTGCAAGCAAAAAAAAAAAATCTAACAATATTCTCAATGTTCAGGTATTTTACAGTATAGTTGTGGTCACAAACTTATCATAAGTGAAATCAATGTGAATAAATTAATGTTTTAGGGTGCTCTATAAGTTACCAACTATTTTGCAAGTCTACTTGTATCAAAGTATTTAACTAAATGCTTTGTGATTTTTAAAATTTTATTTATTTGATAGAGCAAGCATGAGCATGAAAGCAGGGAGGGGCAGAGGAAGCCCAAGAGGCAGACTCCCCACTGAGCAGGGATCCCATTTGGGGGCTGGATCCCATGACTGTGGGATCATGACCCAAGCCAAAGGCAGATATTTAACCAATTGAGCCACCCCAGTGCCCCTATGTTTTGTGATTTTTGACAAGTAAATACTTTGTGATTTTTTGACAAGCATATTCTTGTCTTGTAAAACCTTTCAAAGGCTGGCAAATAAATTCTCATCAACACATAAAATATACTTGGTACTTCTGAAACACACATGTGCACGTGCACACACACATACAGAAGGAGAGAGAGAGTGTTGATGTCTTTCATGGGAAATATTTTATTTATACTCTTAGAGATGGAAGTTTACGAGGAACCTATACTTAGGAGAAATATTTGCATAATTTATTAAATGAGAACAGCCTATGTCTTACCATCTTAATGAAATTCACAGTAATGTCACAATTCTACATACTCAACAATGCCTGCATTGTTCATTTGACATAGAATCTTAAATTCTCTGATAGTGCAAATGTCCTCACTATTTAACAAAAGAAAATACTTCTTACATCTTCCTTTTATGACTAAACTGTAAGACGGACAAGAGAAAAGACGTAATTCCTATTCCTCATGTTTCTGCAGAATTCAAAGAAGAGTAAGCACATGATACATATTGAGTCTTCCATGTCCATCTTCAAAGTTTTTTGCTCCTTAACTACAACTTTTACTCATTGCCTGATAGAATTAAGCTTGCTGTCTGAATTTCTTAGGTTGGGTCCTATTTTCTAATTGCTTCACAATTCATTGCTGCATATATTTATTGAGAATCTATTATATGCCCACCACCTTGTTAGCTACTTAAAAATCTTCCTTGCCCCAAAGGAGTTTATAGTATATAGTAAGTGATGTTAGTTAGCCTTCCATTTATTCTTCTACAGTCTCATTTATCTTCATTACAACTGTGATTTATAAGACTACCATGAATATTTCTTGAGCACTTTGTAGAAGCTTAGTGAATAAAAGATAACATAATTGTGCAGAGCACTGTGCTGAGCATTAAACTATAAAAGATCAATGACTTTGGCTGAGCGAGTATTGAAGTGGAGATCTGGACTGCAAAATATATTAAGAAGCAAAAAAGTTTCTGTCTTTCATATGATATCAGAAAAAATATAATTTCCACTCTCCCCCAAAAAAGACATGAGAAAAATAGATCTAACTGAATGGAACTTGAATATGGTTTCAAGAATCCTACTTTTACTCAAATGAGAGGCTGTTTTAGGTTACCAGCTTTAGCACCCAATAATCAGATTGAACAAAATAATCACATCAACAGCTCCCATGTTCTTCTGACCCAGTAACTATTACACAATTAGGCATCCCTCAGTGTGGAGCTACTTGTGCAGAATTGCTACTCCTCAAGATAGATGGAAACGTTACTGCTGGTATAAGTGCACTTAGGCTGTTCCAAGGGAAATGCTCCTCCAAGGGAATAAGAGCTGCAGTGCCCTCCCTGTTGGCTGAGCTAGTAAGGAATAAAGATGACTTTATGGCTTTTTTTATATCTTTGCCATTTTTTTTAGGCTAGAGGAAAAAAATCAGTTCTCCATGAAAAAGAATAGTGTAGAATAGAGGATAGTATGTATCAAATACACATAACCATTTCCTACCTTCAAGTAATCTCATATTGTTTCATTGGTACAGTTCTTTCATACACATTTATTGAACTGTAATAAGGAGTCAAGCACTGGGATCTAGTCCCTGTTCTCAAAGAGTTCCTCTTGGGCACAGGAGAAAAATCACACATCTCTTATCACTGTCATTCAGATTTATGTAAATCAAAGGTAGAGCTAGGTAACCCCTAGCAACTCCAGTAACAATTTGTGTCTACTCGCATTGATGAGGACACTCACTCACCAGTGTCCAAGTAGGTACGGGTCTAACTGTTGTACTGTGTACCGGGGACACGGAAGGCAATAGCACTGATGTGGCGAGAGGGATGTAAGAGAATATGTGGTATGACTCAGTAAGTTAGATTTCACAACAGAACATTAGTTTCAGAAGCAAGCAGAATTTTGTCTATCGTATGGCAACTGATACCACTCTGATCAAGAAAAATGATAAATATTTTTTCATGCTGGGAGGAAGATAGAGCTTGTCAGTTAAAATATCTAAATCACTTAGGGACATATTCATGACCAGAACACTTCACCATGGGTAACCCAGAGATAAAGAGCATCTTTTTATTAGAGATTGTTGAATTGTCATGGAATCTGAGAACTGAAGCATAAATGAGGGGCATCGGCACCATCAAAACCTCAACATTATTTGTAAGTGAATATAAGTACAGGGAAGCTTCAAAAATTACTTTGGAGGAATTTCTCCAAGAATTCTATTCCCCATGAGTGTGGAATGGGGTTTGGAGCCAGTAGAAATTGGATAGTATGTTCAAGAGTTATTTGGATGTGGGACCACTAGGATAACATAGGAACAATAGATATAACAATTATGTTCTTATCCTCACATTTATGCTGTTGAGTTCCTTTACTCTCAGTGAGGCTAATCTGGGCTATTTGGGCCACATTGTCTTCATTGGTATTTCTAGCTGACATCCTTTTTTTTGCAGCTCTGCCATGAATAATCGGAACCACTCCTACTTTGCTGACTCACACCAAGAAGCTTAGAAGCATGAAGAAGAGAATTTTGGTCAAAGTGAACAGGAAGAAAACAGACATAAGTAACAATGTTAAACAAAGGAGAATCATCATCAGAAAGAGTAAGGGCAGAAGAGCACTGACAAAGGTTTTCTAAATTGATGGAGAACCAAATGAGGTAAAAGAAAAATTACATCCAGAAAACATCTGGTTTGGTAATAAATCTATGGTGGAAGGAAAAAACTGGACAAGAATAACAAGTAAAAGATGATATTCTGACTTCTTTCAATGATAAGATAAACTTAGTATTTGTCACATTCCATATGTCCTCCAATGCTCTGCTTTCAGTGCATCTGGGTGGCTCAGTCAGTGAAGCGTCTGCCTTCAGCTCAGGTCATGATCTCAGGGTCCTGGGATCAAGCCCCACTGGGCCTTGGGGACTCTGCTTGTCCCTCTGACTCTCCCTCCACTGGTGCGTTCTCTCTTTCCCTTCCCCCACAAATGGATAAATAAAATCTTTTAAAAAATAGTATAATGCTTTGTTTTCAAGTAGCATTTTCAGGAATATTTGGAAAAATCTGAAAATATTTAATTTAAAATGAAAGCAACCATAGAATGTATTTCTGCTGCACAAATTTCTTGGTTCTTGAGGATCTGCCAGAAATTTTCCCCACAGTCCTAAACTGAGGAATGTTTGCACTCAACTGTATCCTCTGTGAAGATACTGCTTTTTTAATGTTTATATATCACCTGATACTGCTTTTTTAATGTTTATATATCACCTGCTTAATGCATTTTAGAAAATTAATAAGCATTTATTTTTCAACAAAAAATTAATGACAAATTTGCTACTATAACTTTTGGTACATTTGTATCTATTACTCTTAGAAACTCAAGGACAGAAGTTTGAATCTCCTTTACTAGGAACTTGAAATTACAACCTGAAGGCTGTGTGTTTGTGTTCATGTTCTCTAGTGTAGTAAATCTCAGCCCTAACTGTGCATTGGCAGCACCTGGGAGATGAGAGATAATATCAGTATCTGGTCTCATCTTCAGAAAATCTTGACTTTTTATGTGTTTGGGTTGGGGTCTGGATATGGATATTTTTTAAAAAGTTCCTCATCAGTTTTCTTTCTTTCATTTTGTATTATGGTTGAGAAACATTTTTTTTTCTCATTTGGCTTTATAATCCTCAAAGGTTTTTTGATGTTCCTAAATTACATTTTTGTATGGTTTAAATTGTCAGGGACATCGTATAGAGAAATCTCTGAAAGATGAATGTTAAACCATTTGTAGATTTGTGTAGGAGAATCTTTAAAGTCTATAAAACATGATCCAAATGCAGTTCCCAAAGGTCAATATCAGAATAGTCTTGAAGTGTATCTGTCTTCATCATTACTACCATGGATTAGCATGAAAAGTTATTAGAACATAAGGTTCACATGAAATATACCTTAATTTGACCATATCAAGCAGTCATTTATTTAAAGTGCTGTTTCCATTTTACAATGGGGGAATTGAACAGAAAACATATTGATTAGCTAAATAATTCATCTTTTTAGACTTCAACTGTGATTCACTAGAACTGCTTCAAAACCTAGTTTGCTGGAGAGGAACCAACTTCATATTGACATAAACCAATAGGAGAGGCTGATATTGGGAATGAATGCAAAATGTTAATTAGGAAGGCAGATGGGTAATATAAGCAAGAACAGAAATTAAATGTCACAAAGCAAAACTTTCTAAGTTTAGAGACAGAAGCATTTACATTTAATATGACTTCTGCTTCTGATTCTTAAATACTTTCCCTAATCACTTCTCTCTTAATACCTGATTGCACTTGACTTTTTAGTGCACCTTGGCTGATTAGCAAACTGGCTTCATCAGGAGGAAAATGTGTGTGTTTTCCAAAGGAGAGATGCTGCAAGAGCTTCCAAGAAAAAGAAAATATTTTCTCCATGTTAATTTTCACAACAGAGTGAATGAAAAAACAGCGTGGGCACAATATGGTTGAATTCCTTTTATGATTCAGTCACTTCATTCCTGCCCTGCTCTGCTGGGACTCCAAAGGTATCTCAATGACCTTTTCAGTTTATTCTGTTGGGATACTAGCCCTTTATGGAAAAACAGTTTGAACGTAGCTCTCTACTCTAGCAGCAGGAATTCTAATCCCAGTCAATGTATAAAGTTCATGGAACTCTGCAGAGAAGGAGAGCAATATTTCAGAAGGAGGAAAATAAATCTCTCTGAAGAATCCCCATGCAATTCACCAAAGTTTAATAAGCCTTTTATTGTGTTTTAAATAGGCTCTGCTACTTTATTACTCTTAATCATAAATATACATTGAAATTTATTTAAATAGTCACAGGGGATGCTCTGGATTAAACAAATTTTGAAGTTTAATAGACTGTGAGTTCCTTTATTGACAAAAATATTAAATTATTAGTTCTTTAAGGATCTAAATATTTGCTCATACTAATACAGAAATATGTTTTCAAAAATTTCATGTGTTTGTAACTACTTTGTCTTGCAAACATTGAGAAGCATTGTGTAAGTAGATTAATTTAGAGAATTTACAGAGAGCATATCCACACATGGAGAAACACACACACTTACACATGCACCATGATACCCGATACCACAGGGAGGTTTTCACAGTTCTCTGAAGTTCAAGAGAGTTGGTTGTTGATATTGTTTTTGTTGTTTCCCTATGTTTTAGCAATAAAGTCATCCTCTCTTTTGCCGTGGATGAGAAAATAACCTGGCAAATAGAAGGAGTGAATGCACCAGGAATACTATGACAAAAGAAGGTTGTCAACCTTAAATTTGAGTTTCTGGTCAAATCACAAATAGTTATCACTGCTTTCCAACAGACTGGCATGCGTGGTGGGCCCCAGAACATTTGACTGCCTATTCCCTTTCTTGTATAATAGCACACATTGCTTCATCAAAAATCCCACCAGCCGTATGCACTGAGTGTAGCTCTTCCTATACTGTAAACTTGGCTGCCTTCTCTATTACTATTAGTAGTGCCTTGAATGCACAACCTAATTTGATTTAATTTTCAAGTCTCAATTTATATTATGTATTACCTGATACATTGTAGGCAAGTACAATGTAGGCTTATTAGAGTAAAAACTCGTTAGCTACACTAGTAGGCTGCACTTCCTAGTGTAAAGGTTAATCGGCCTTTAAAATTGGAAAGAAAAGAAATTATGAGTGATTTTAATAGAAAATAAATTTATCTAAGGCTATCATAAGTTGCAGGTCAGATATCCAATTATAAGTTCTATCCCTTGGTGCATGTTCTCATTATGTGTCATCTTTAGGGGAGTTTTAAGCAAGAAATCTCATGCTTGGTCAGCCAAGAGATGCACATGAATGCTAAGTTCAGGTGTTCCTCCAGAGGAATTAAATTTCAAGCATTTCATGGAAGGATGGCCTACAGGGATTATCCAATTGTTTTTTCTGTTCCCTAGGTTCCTGAAATTTTTCCTTTTTTCTTTTTTATGATTCTTGACATAACTCCACTTTGCCTTGCCAGAATTGCTTTCTACTGAATGTTACCAACAACCCTTCTCCAATTTCTCTCCAAATGTATAGTACATAAATATAAACTATGATGAAAGAAAATATCACCAATGTCTTTGTATCTTTCCTCAAAACAAACAAAAAACTTGATAAACAAATGAATACATTGAATTATTTCTGTAAAATCCCACAAAACATTTTCATCCTGGAAGGTGACCTACTTGTGAAAAATATATATATATTTTTGTTTCTTAGGTGAATCTGGTTGACTTGATACTACTGATTTGTTACTTTGGTTGATGTTAAACTTTAATTTCCAGGAAAATTCTAATGTGAGCTGAATTCTATCCTTGCTTGTCAAGGAGAAGATTGCTTTTGAACAACTGTATTATATATGATGAGTTCTGTGAGTCATTTAATAGGAGGCATCTTCAGCAAGTGAAACCAAACCAAAATCTGTTCTAGGGAGGTCAAGTCTCCACATTCAAAGCAAAGCGGAAGATAATTGTAATGGTTCATATGGTTTACATAGAACTTATTTTTTAATTGTGGGATTTGTGGTTTCTTTTCTCTACCTTAATGTGCCACCCAGAATAGAATAAAGTTTAAGTCACTATCTTTCTCTGATTACAAAGGTGGAGGGTTGAATTACTCATAATCAAAAGAAACTCTCACTTTCTAAACTACCAAAGTTGGCTACTCTTGTATGTTTTAATTTCCTTTCAAGGGACACATCTCCTGCCATACTGAGTTCCATCTCTCCCCATTTCTGTAGGTGGGTAGTTTTATGTATATAATGTCTCTTAGAAAACCGTATTATAAATTAGCCTGTGGAGCATGTTGTCTGGTTTTTGCAACGCCTTTTACTTTTGCTGGTGAAGCCTGTGATGTTTAATTTACATTCCCCTTGAAGTAGGGGAAATTGTAGCCACTATACAACTGAGTTCCACTTGTCCTAAGCTTTTCTAATTTTTTAAAATGGTTTCCTTGGCTGCCTGAGGGCAGAATATGCCAGATTCATTTTGTTTCTAGGATCTTTCCTATCTCTTTCTCTCTCACTCTTCTTGAGACTTCTTGTTCCTAGAGTAGTTGGTATGTTTGTTTTGTTTGCCCTAAAGCCAAAGCATGATATATTGCTTTACCTATCAAACCAATTATACAGTGTTTAAAACCTTCAAAAGAAAGGTCTTTAAAAATATGGATGAGGGCTATAAATAGACCATTTAAAAAGTCCATTTTGCTAAATGTGAGCCATTATTTAGTCAATTTGTTAAAGCACAAATTCCATTATGTGGTTGATGGAGTGTTAGTGATTATTTGGCCTTCTTCCACCTGTCCAATGAAAGATAGATAAAGAAATTAAAAATGACTTGTTACTTTTTAAAAAATTATTTATTTCAAGTGGAAATAGTTTATAAATTCACCAAACTATAAGGTCATTTTTACATTGCTGCAAGTCCATATCATTTTTGTTTCCATCTGTCATAAAATATCTTGGGGATTGAATATGGCAGATACTTATGGCCTTAAGCCACACAGTAGCAATGTTTTCAATGTTCTTTTAGTGCATTGGCTAAAACAACAATGAAATTAATGAAGTATTCATAAATTAAATGTTTGTTGTGCACTGTATAATTTTTTGTGGATTGTTATATGAGATAGTTGTATAAAGAGCTAATCAATCATCTGCTGAATTTACTCCATCTGGTACTTAAATGGTCTAATTCAGAACCCAAATGATGTTTTTGTTTAAAGAGTAAAGTATATTTCTAAAATGAGTCAAATATTTGTATTTAGAGTGGACATGTGCCTACTTGCAATTTTAATAGAGTAACTACCTCAAATATATTTTAAAAGATCTGTTGAAGGTTTCATCTTTGCCTTTTTTTTCACTGAAGAAATATTCTCACTTTTTTTTTAAGATTTTTTTTTTTAAGATTTTATTTATTTATCAGGGCGGGGGGGGAGAGCGAGCACAGGCAGACAGAATGGCAGGCAGAGGCAGAGGGAGAAGCAGGCTCCCTGCTGAGCAAGGAGCCCGATGTGGGACTCGATCCCAGGACGCTGGGATCATGACCTGAGCTGAAGGCAGCTGCTTAACCAACTGAGCCACCCAGGCTTTTTAAAAATTTATTTATTTGAGAGAGAAAGAGAGTGTATGTGTGCACACATGAGCGGGAGTGGGGAGAAGGGCAGGGGAAAGGAAGAAGAACACTCCCCACAGAGCAGGGAGCTCCATTAGAGACTGTATCCCAGGACCCTGGGATCATGACCTGAGCTGAAGGCAGACACTTAAACAACTGAGCCACCCAGGCACCCTCATATTCTGTTTTAATACATTCAATACAGATTTAATGAAGGAACACAGAGATACATGTAACTCAGAAGAATTCCAGAGTTTAGTATTCTCATCTGAAACACAGAAAACAAGTGAGAGGGACAGGTAGATAGGGTAGATAAAAACCAAAAAGAAAAAGATCAAGTTTTTGTCCAGTGCATGTGCGTGTCTTTACAAAGTTACAAAGCTGAAAAAAAACAATACAATTTGGAACTGTTGCCTCATTTACTTTCCCATAAAAATGAGATTTGTTATTTTGTGATTACTTCTGGATAAATTCTGGAAGAATGATGAGGGAGTACCATATCTGCTCACCTTGCTTCTTTTTATTTCCTGTTCTTTTAAGAGAACAAGAAAACCATTTAAGAGACCATTCAATATACGATTGTTCAAATAACTGATTCCAGAATCCTTCAGGAAGGTTCAAGACAAAGAGTACAAGGAAAGGACAATCCCCTGAGTTGAGCTAGAACATTTTAGATATTTGAAGATTCAGTATTGCCCGCGGTAGTGCCATGCTTTGTATTTTTCAATACAAAGAAAAAGATAAACCAGTTTTCATATATCTCCATCTGGCAGTCTCTGTGCCGAATTATCTATTAAAGATTCATTTTCTTTCCTAGAACTCAAATCTCTCTTTCTGCTGACTTTTTCCAAAAAGAAGGATTTAAAGATGCTTAAATTTCTATTAACTTCAGCAAATATATGTTCATATTTAATTTTCCATCTCATATCCCCATCAATCTGCCAGAATCTATTCCCTTCTAGGGTGGAGATTAAAAAAAAAAGTCTCTAATTGTTTACCTTTCCTTTCCTAACATTAAACACATAATAATTTGTCTTCTGGACTTAGCACAAAATTAAAAATGATCTCAATGGAGGGAGGAACAATTCTCTGTATGTTAAATGCAATGACTGCTTTCTCGTGCCTTATCTTACTTGACCTCTCTACCCCGTCACTTGCTGAGAACAATTAACTTTTTTTTTTTTTAAGATTTTATTTACTTGACAGAGAGAGACACAGCGAGAGAGGGAACACAAGCAGTGGGAGTGGGAGTGGGAGAGGGAGAGGGAGAAGCAGGTCTCCTGACAATGAGCAGGGAGCCCGCCAATTACTTCCTAACTGAAACAAGTTCTTTTAGCTCCTGCTGACATTAGTGTGTTTCCCTATTCTTCCATCTCTTGCTGTGATAATTCTGTTTCCTTTTCAAGGTCCTCTGACCTTGTTAGCATTAGTATTGCCCTGAAGTCTGAACTAAGCCTGATGTTCTCTAGACCCTGGGAAAACTCCTTTGCTATCAAGGTCTCAAATTCCAAAAAATAATGATGATTCACATATCTTAATCTCGAGAGCTCTAGAATCAAATACCCAGTATCTACTCATAGCTATTCTACTATATCATTATTCCTCCCTCCCCAAAGGCCCCCCCCCCCCTTAAAACCCTGCCATTCCTGCCATGTTTTCTCTTTCAGGAAGACTCGGCATACAGTTGCTGAGCCGTCTTCTTCCACTCCTGATAGCTTGTATACATTGCATTTGTCTTGGAAAAGACCTCTTCCAAGAACCTTTGCTGAGCCCCTAAATTTGAGTTATGTGCTCTCTTACGTACTCCTGTGCTCACACAGCAACATTTTCTGTCTAGTCTTACTAATCATGAAGCGAGTTTTGCTTTGCTGACTAGACATGAAATTATGTGAGGGTCAGGACTTTTCAGTATTGTTTAAAGACTCAGACTACACAAGATAACAGCTAGCACATAGTAGACTTCAATACTTTTTTAATGAATGAATAAAAGAGAAAATAGGAGGTAGACCATTTATAGCAAGTTGAGAGGAAATAAGTGTTAACGGTAGGTTGATTTCAGATCATACCAAAAAAGCACAGTAGAAAAGTGTGATTTTATTTGCCAGATTTTTTTTTATCTCATACAACTGAAACACAGATAAAAGAATGAAGTATGGTTTCTACTGAATGCTATCGCTGTCCGACCATCGTCAAAAAAAAAAAAAATAAATAAAAAAGTAAAATCACACTGACTTAAGCAGTATAAGGAGACTTATTGCCTCCAGTCACTCAACAACTCCAGGTAGTCCAGTAGTCACTGGGTCTAAAGTCTCAAGTGATATCGCGAGTAATTTCTCTTTCCATCTTTTGGCTTTGTTTTATATTGGCTTTACTCTTAGACAAATCATTCTCCAAGCTCAAGGTCTCACAGAGTTCCTCTCTCCTTTATGGCATGAAAAGTTCTTGAAGTTCAGCTTCATTAGTCCGGGTTGGATTACGTCTTAATATCTGAACTAATCATTTAGACTGGGAATCTGATACTCTGATTTACAGGCCTTCGTTCCATCCTCTCCCCTTGAGCAAGAGGGATGTCAGGTAGTTGAATTACATGAAAGGAAAATGAGGAAGATGGTTCTCCAATAAAATACATTCTACAGATGGTCCCTGACTTACGATAGTTTGACTTACGAGTTTTTGACGTGATGATGGTCTGCAAGTGATAGCGTTCAATAGAAACCATACTTCAGATTTTGAATTTCGGTATTCTTCTAGGCTGGAAAATATTGCCTCGTGATACTGGGCAGAGAGAGTGAGAGTGAGCTGGAGCTTCCAGTCAGTCACACGATCACAAGGGCAAACAACCCATACACTTAACGACCCTTCCTAACCCATGCAACCATTCGGTTTTTCACGTTCAGTACAGTATTCAACAAATTACACGAACTATTCAATTCTTTGTTACAAAATAGGCTTTGTATTAGGAGATTTTGTCTAACTGCAGGCTACTATAAATGTTGTGAGGATGCTTAAGGCAGGCCAGGCTGAGCTATGATGTTTGGTAGGTTAGTGTATTGAATGCATTTTTGACTTACAATGTTTTCAACTTATGACGGGTTTATTGGGACGTAATTCCATTGTAAGTCAAGGAAAATCTGTCATTCCTAGTAGAAGTGGGAGTGGATTTTGTACAGGCAGAATTAGTAGATCAGTCACTTGCAGGGGGGAGCACCGGCCATATTCTTCATTTTAATGGTCTATATACGTGGGTAGAGGAATTTTAGAATTTCCTAGAGCTGATGTTAACCTTTTAAAAACAAAGAAAAATTAAGCTGTTGGCTATTGGGTTTTGAATGGTTTTCACAATGTAACTTTATATCCCCGATCCCACTAAACTAATCATTTTAATGAGGACTTGGCATCTATAATTTTTATCTGAATGTTTTAAGATACCAAGTACTATTAATTAAAAGTTAAAAAAAGGAAATGTTAATAACTTGCTACCTTGCCATGGCCATAAACCTTGAATTTTCCTCCCTTCTCACAGTATTTTTCAATTGAGCAGCCACATATCTACAAAAATAATTACTGAATTGCAAAGCTACATGCTGAAAGCATCACAGTACCTGCAGGTCCACTGTGTAATCATTTCTGAAAGTTACAAAGCACATTTAGTGAATTTCCCTCCTGGTTGTGAGGCATCTACATATGTAGCTTAGGAAATGCAAAGCCAGTTACAAGGTATTTCTCCCCCCTCAAGGCAAGAGCAATTAGTATGCTAAGAAGCATGTGTCCTTCTAGGTCATTTTAGTTGCAAAACTTTTGTTGGCAAATCTGTCTTTTTAAAGATAAACAGGGCTTTCTTGTGAAAAGAAACAGCAACAATTTTTTTAGTTTCTGATATAAACACACATGCATACACCAACTTGGAGGCTTGAAAAGCAGCACAATTCTTAACATTTCTGAATCTACCCAACGTCACTTGCACAAAGATACCTTTTTCCAGCCAACTATAAATTGATATTCATTTTAGGAAACATAATTGTGAAACACCATCTTAAAAATGCAACGTAGGACATTTTGTAGGACATCTAGGTTAATGAACATGCCAGTATCATTCTAGCCTTTGAAAACATGCTGTTTAAAAAGGAAATAGATATCTTTATTGCTAATCTCTTTATGGTTTCCATGAAGAGACAAAGCCAGATTATCTTTGTTGCTGTAGATTTATTACAAGGACACATAGAAAGGAAAGTAGCAGGGGAAACAGCCTTGGCACCTTAATGTTTTTTCTAGATCTCTAACTTCCCAGGCAGCATAGACAGTTTCATAAAGAACTGGAACCTAAGCTCAGTGTTACTCAAAACATCGTCTCAAGCCCAGCAGGCTTTGCACCTGGAATTCATACTTCCCAAAGACAGAATCTTATGAGGATAATGTGACACTTCAGAGGCCATTTACTTTCCTGATACCCAGTCTTCACAGAGTAACTTTGGTTTAGACGCTATTCACTGGTCCCACCAAAGAAAGCCAGATATGTTTTGCTGGCACTGTGCATATAACATGGGCAAAGAGGAACCACTTGGAACGGCTTTCTTGCAAGAAGTATACTGTGCAAGATTGTAAGCACTGGCATAAAACTGAACTTGTCTCAAAATTACTTAACTTTTGTTTGTTTGTTTTTTAAATTACCACTTATAGAAAATTTGGAGCCTCAGAGTATTATTTAGGGTTGGCTCGGTTATGTGTGGTAACAAATAAGGCTCTGAATTGTAGTTGCTTAGCACAGAGATTTATTTCTTGCTTATTTAACTTGATGCAGATCAGTGACTACTCCAAGGCAGCTCAACTCCACAAGTAACTCAGGGAGCCAGTGTAATTCCACTGCCATCATCTCTTGTCAGATGGCTTCCAGAGGAAAAAGGAGCTTAGTAAACCCATACCCATTCTAAATATTGGGAGTAGCACCCACCAATTCTATACATAGTTCACCATCCGGAAAAAGTCACATAGCCCTACTTCCTACAGATACAATTGGGTATTGTAGAACAATTATATCCTATGAGAATGAAATTTCTCAGTCACATCTGGTTTTCTCACACATAAAATGGATATACTCACAAGAATGTGTAGGATGATTACAGATTGGTGCTATGTGGTAATCTAGGGCCACTGAAAAACAAATGGAATTTTAAATCCCTAATGTACTTAGCACACATTTGTGATACAGTGAGTACTACAGAATAACCTCCATTGTTATTTTTCCCTCAAAAAAGGAGCAATTGGTGTGGCAGTTCTTAGAGATCATAGCCTTATTCTCGAGGACACTGTAACTTTTAGGGTCACTTCACAAACTTCAGATATGTTTGTTTCTTTGTTTTTTGTCTTCCTGGTGATTAACTTTAATCCCAACTGAATGAGACTTTGACAGTAGTTCCAAACATTTCAACGTTTGATTCTATCATAGTAAGAGCAAACATTTTTTTTTTCTTTTTTCAAGATGAAGCTTAATGTAGGACTGCAAGTACTCTTATATTGGGATTTGCTCCAGGTGTTGGGGGTCAGGACACATTTAATCAAAATTTCATTATCATTCCTCAGATTTAAGAGTCTATATTCAAATTAGTCCAAAGCAACATGTTTATTTTGTGCATGTAATTGCATTGTAGGATCTATAAGGATGACTCAGACACAGGGTTGTCTTCAAAAACTTCAGATATTGATGAATAGGTAGAACAAACATATGCATAATCATGATACATGTAGATTAAGCTCCAGGAGCCAGCAAGAAGATGTACTATCCAGGCAGGAGGCTTAGGAAGGTGACCTGTAAGAAGGTTTTTGAGATGATGTCAGTGGATATGGAGTATTTTAAAATGTGGAGCTGACAAGAGAGACAAGATAGGCAGCGAGAAAAACATTAGCAAGGATAGAGCAGGTCATAGCCTACAAGCAAGGAATGTTATGTGGGGCACTTAAAAAGATAGGTCAAGCTCAGGTAATAGGGGGTCTTACAGGCTAGAATCACAAATCCTTCTTAGCCTGTTCAATAAGTGGATCTGTAGGAAGTTTATTTATTTTTTCCATGTTATAGCCACGTTTCACTTAGATAAAAATTTTTGTATGTTCTTTAGTCACTAGCAACTTTTTCCTGAATTGGGCATCTGTTCTAATATAAAAATATGAAAATATGTATCTTTAAAAACCTGTTTGGCCTTGTGCTACCAACTTCCTTCTGAAATACACTTCCAATTAACCTTCAATCCATTGTAAACCTGATACATAGGGATGAAACAATGTTCCCTGATATAGATAGTAACAGCTGATATGTACATAAATTAATGCAGTAGATTTCCATTTTCCACTCTTAGACTTTTGGAAGCTTTGAAGGAGTGAGAAAAAAATCAAAGAGAAAAGGATTTTTAGAAATTTCTTAAGCTTTTCCCAGTAGACGTTGAAAACTTTTTTTTAAAATTAATTAATGAAAGCCTTGGTCCTTTTTCAGGTAGAAGAAAGTTTCCAAGGAGACTGCTTTACTTATTGGATCCATCGGATAGAATTTGAACTGTGTGGTTAGTATCATCAGCCTTTATATTTGGAAAAAGGAGAGGAATAAGTAGAACGTGAAAACAGTTTGAAATTATGTTTGAATGATGTGTTTGATGTTGATTTGTAAAGAGTAATATCACTAGAAACATTTTTGTTAGAACTGGAGAAAGGATGCCCTAGAAAGGATATTTTTCAAAGTAACTACTTATTTAACTATAAATAAGTTCTCCTATGTCATCATGCCACTGGGAGAAATCAAAGATTCATTTAATATTAACCTTTTTAGAAAAGTTCTGGTTGAATAATTTTTTAATTAACTGCTGATCATGCACGGCAGTGTTCTGCAACAAACCTGGAGCATGTACTTTTAAAATATGTAATAACATAAATTATAAAGAGAAAATATCTTCTATTTGCATCTGCCAAAAACCAGGTAAATCTCAAATAAATATTGCCCTTTAGTCAATTTACATATGTTTATAAGTGTCTGGGATGAGTAAGTGTTCAGTTGAAAACATGATACCCAAGTGTGTCAGGTAATGGATATGATCCTATTAGAACATAAGCAAATAGAATGGGGAGTTTTTTTCTTTCTTTTTTTTTTTTCAGTGGATTTTTTTCTCCTATTCATTTGGCAGGAGCCTATAATAAACTTGTGTTTTTGGCTTCATTTTAGTTAGAAACTGGAAATAGTGATTGCTTCATAGCCACTTAAAGTCATCTTCCTTAGAAACACCATGCTCCTGCCATTTTGCAAGATGATGTCCAAGAAATGAAATTATTTTTAGCATTCCTGGATGTGCAAAAGAATTTCTACTATTTTAAGCTAAAAAACATCAAGTTCAGTTTGTGTTCGGTGTAAATACAAACCTAAAGACGATGTTGATCGAAATTAACTGGCATGCTGTGTATTATTAGGTAGTATCTGTGGAGTAGCTTTTTTAAATAATTGAGTTTATGTTCTATAATAAATTTTAAAAACCCTTTACCAAACTTAGAATGTATTTATAGTCTGAAATATATTTTATTAATAATTGTCAACCTGAGGTCAATGCAATTTTTTTTTTGAAAATGTATAAAGAGAAAGGGTACACTAATTTCTATTCTTTTCCTCTTCTTTGGGTCTATATCAAGGAAACTAATAAGCTTCCGAGAACAGAGATTTGGTTTTCCAGAACAGAGTTTTGGAGGAAGAAGAAGCCTGAAAAATTGGTGGTAATTGTAGGGATATCATCAAAGAAGTGAACTCCTTGGTGAGTTCACGGTGTGTAGGCCCAAAGCCACAATGGAAAAATGGAATAAGGACCCATGATTTCCAAGTTCTTCTCCAAGTCAAACTCCCAAGGCTTATACCTATTTCTGTTATGTATAATATTTTTAATAATACCAACAACATGGAATGTTGCTATGTTTTACTTATATGACTTCTGATTCTTACAACAATCTACATTAGGCTGAAAGGAAATGTATCCTTTATTTTCATGTATAATCAGCTCTTTTTAAAAAAAGATTTTATTTATTTGAAAGAGAGAGAGAGAAAGAGAAAACATGAGTAGGGGAGAGGGGCTGAGGGAAAGGGCTCAACAGATTCCTGATGAGAAGGGAGCCTGACTTGGGGCTCCATCCAGAACCCCGAGATCATAACCTGAACCAAAGGCAGACACTTAATTGACTGAGCCACCTAAGCATCCCTAATCAGCTTTTTCTGAAAACTATTTTCTTTCATTGAGCTGTAGGTCAATTCATACTCAGTTTAAATTACTGCCATATGGCTGAAATTAATATGTTTCTTTTGTGGTGAACTTAAGCTATACGACACTCTATTTCTTTTCCTTTACAGAGAAGTGCCTCCACGCACCTGCCCACTCCAAAGCCTGATACCTAACATACGACCAAGCTTGTATATTCACATTAAACCAGGATGATATACATTCCCAGGTGGATGTCATTGCTCCCAGTTGAGTGCTGTGGGGAATCCACATCTTCCATGACCATCTGCACATTTTTCTTTCATCATTTCTTACACCTGGTCCAACACTGATGCCTCCTATTTGAACCGCTACCTTCTCCCATAACTCCCAGCTTTGGATAAGAGGCTCTTGTTCCAACACATGTGAGTCATTCTTTGAGAAAGTCAACCAGGAAGGAGAGATAGCAAGGAAATGGATAGAGAGCCAATTATTTTTTCCCCAAGTAACAGGAAAACAGACATTAGAAAATAGAGCAAACTAAGTTACATGTCTGAATGAATGCCAAATTCATCATTATGGTCTACATGTCCAAGAATTATCATAAGACACAATCCTGAACTTTCCTTTTTCATTAGTAAATTGAAATCTTTATTCTCATTTAAATGCAATAACCAGTAGGTACATGTGAAACCCAACTAGCCAATTATAGTTTTCTCTCAGATATTAAAAATATCTATTCCTGTTTCTTGCAAAGCAGCATTTTCTTATGAGGCCACATTAGTTGTTGACATATGTGATAGCATTTCTTCATAGCAAGAAGTTATTTGAAAAATTTGCTGGCAGCCCCTGGTGAAGGGATTACCATACTTGTACCTGTAGGCAATTTTTCTGTCTAACATATTGTCTTCAAAACAGGGATTTCTAAAAACTTATTTGCACATCACAGTTCTCTAGGGAGTTTGATAGAAGCTGGGCAAACAGCTTTCTAAACCTATTGAATCAGAATCTCTGGGCTGAAAAGCATAGGCTGCATTTTTACCAAACTGGTGAGGTTTATTTACCCGAATCTGGAAAGCACTATTCTGAATATTTTTTAATATTCCCACACTGAATCTCTTAGATGAACAGAGCTTAAACCTGACCAGTTATCATATTCACCTGGGAGCTTTTAAGTACTTTTATTCACAGGTCCCATCCACAAGAATATGATTATATAAATCTTAAGTAGGACAGCCAGAATCCATAGCTAACCTAACACCTCTCAGATGATTCTTATCAGAGCCACACTTGGGAATGACTTTCTAAAAACATATTAATATCAGTATTATCTTCAGTATTCTGCAGTTTTGAAAAAGAATAAACTTAGCAATCATGTGGTTTATTTTTGATATATCAGAGTTAATTAAAATAGTTAACTACTTAAATGCCTAAACATGAAATAACACCTAATTACTTACAGAATTCTTAAAAATGAAGTTACTGGATTCTTGTGTTTGTTACAAGATGTGCCAAATTTCCACTGAAGCATTCAGTACACTTTATACATTACCTATATGTATATGTGTATGGATGAAGTCTCTGAAGTGGTTCCCTCTCCCTAGTTACCATAGTATCCTTGCCAACCCTTATAAAACATTATTTTAAAAATTTGTTTGTTATGTCCTCCTTCACTAGAATGTTAACTCCATAAGGATAAGAACTCTCTAGGCTATATTCACCATTGCACTCCTAGAAGAGTGGTTGCTGTATAGTAGGTGTTCCATTCATATCTGTTTAAAAATAAATAAGTTATTATATTCATATGCTATTTATGTATAGATTGTATATACAAACCATATATATGAGATTAGCATATTACCCACTTATCCACATATACACATGCACACCCACACACACACGCACACGATATGTCTGTAGCTTCTCAGCTGCTAATCAAACTATATGTTATTAGTCATGCAAGTTCTCTATATTCAAAGGTATAGGAGTCTCCTCTAGATATCACACAAACAGGAAGTTTGGTAATCATGAATAGATATTCTCATTCCTTTCACTTGAAAGGGACCTGGAGATCTTGACTTGGGTTTGGAATAGCATTTCTTTTTAAGAGGGATCACGCTACTTCTGAGGTATTATGAATCACTTTCGCTTAAGGTACATGAAAAGCAGCTGAATCATACTGGAATCACGTTGCTCCACAAGAAATGTGTCAACTATTTTGTCTTCATTCACATGATGGAAAGTGTAGTTAATGACACTGTTATATTGTCACATTGAAAAACTTAAGAATCAAGCGGCTAAAAATATTTTCTTGCATTTAAAGTAGTGAAGATTCTACAAGTTTCCCTTTAAAATTATTTTTATAAGGTGAGGCTATTGTAATCACATCTTTTCTCTCTGGGTAATATTGTTTTCAAGTGAAGAGTGCATCTCAGAGTTGTTCTAGCTAGCTGTTCCTTGGATCCTCAGCCAGGCTATTACACCAAGTATGTTGCCTGGATATAGGACATATTTATTATTTTGTTCATTCCTACATCCATTCATTCAACAACATTTATCTAGTACTTTTTGTACTCCAGGTTATGTGTTAGGCCTCTTCCAGGTGAAAGAAATAATAATCATAGATTCAGTACAATGTGATATGTGCTTTGATAGTGGTATAACCACATTGCTCTGGAAATGCAGATCATAGGCATTGATAGGCTGCAGATATCGAGGAGAGCTACCTAGAGTTGCAGATACTGGAGCTGAGTCTTTTTTCTTTCTTTTTTTTTTTTTTTTGGAGCTCTTTTTTTTTTTAAAAGATTTTATTTATTTATTTGACAGAGAGATCACAAGTAGGCAGAGATGCAGGCAGAGAGAGAGAGGAGGAAGCAGGCTTCCTGCTGAGCAGAGAGCCCTATGCGGAACTCGATCCCAGGACTCTGAGAGCATGACCCGAGCCGGAGGCAGCGGCTCAACCCACTGAGCCACCCAGGCGCCCCTGGAGCTGAGTCTGGAGGATGAGTTACATTTATCTATACCACAAATATTCATTGAGTGACTTTTACGGAACTAGGGTTAACTTTTGATATGCTGTGGTGGACAAAACAGACATGAACCCTGCCTTCATGGAACTCACAGCCCCTAAAGGGGACAGACATATAAAGCAAATAATCCTGGATTAAAAATAAGTGAGAATGCTCTAGGAGAGCATTGCAGATGGACCAAAAGTTTGATAAATTGGTAGGGAAAGCCTCTCTTAGATGGAATGACATTTGAAATGACATATAATTGAGTAGAAGTTAGCTAAGCAAAGATAGGGAGAAGACCATATCAGATAGCAATAGCAGGACTTCCCTTTATTTTATTCAAAGAACTTTGCTCTAAAGCAGCCAAAAAAACCCAAACCAAAACAAAACAAAACAAAAAACCACACACAAAACCAAAAACCACACACACACACAAAACAAAAAGTCTTAAATCGTTGCCTTCACTGAACATTATGCTAATTAAACATTTACAAAACAACCAAGAGTAGTGGTTTAGAAAACCCTGGGAAAAGAACTTGAAATTGTTTTTTCCCCCCATATTGTTTGATTTTTTTTCTCTCTTTTTATTTCTTGAAAGAGAAGGTACTTTGGAGATAGTCATCAAAATGTTTGAATTTAATTTTGTTGTTTTTAAAGTTATGCAGTCACATTTGATTTCATGGTTTTATTGTTATTGGGTTTTTTTGGATGTTCAAATGTCATCTTACACTTGGCTCAGTGCAGCCAAAGAATACTGGAAAATACACAAAGGCCCCATGTGGAGTTAATGCCTTTCTAACTTTTTCACTCTCCAACAAACTTTTCTATTTATTGCCCCCCAGCCATAATAACTCATTCTTGTCAGATTGTATTCCTCTCTGCCCATCTCCATTTTCAGGACATTTCTGCTCTCATTCAGTAGTGGTTGTGCTGTAGTATATAGCATGTTCATGAGATTGGGCTTCTGGTTTCCAGTGATGCAAATGCTTTGTCATGTACAGTAGGGGAACAGGTTTTCATTTGATTTATAAGTTAACAGGGCAATGAGCAAATCAAAGTCTCTGGATCTTTACTCCAAGGCTTCTTGGAGGAACTGACATTTAAACAGAGAATTAATGGAATTGGTCATGCAACAAGAATGAGGGAGACCAGTCCAAGTGAATAAGAAAAGGGCAGTGAGAACTGGCCTGTGCAAACATTATAATCCATTCAAGGAACGACTCTTCCCTGTGTGGGTTTAGGGAAGTGTAAATACAGAAGAAAAAGAAACAATGGCTTATCGGGTTTTGTTTTGTTCCGAGGAAGAAAAAAAAGGAAAGGAAAAAGGAACACTTGAGGCTTTGGCTTCTCCAATGCCCATTCCTGCTTTGTCCAGCAATAATGTCATGTCCCAATTTCCATGGGATCCAACCTTCCCTTTAGCCCAGCTGGTTTAAGTGAGAACTGAATATACCCCTGCCTGATAACCTGAAAATTAAACTTTCTTTGCTCAAGAGGCTGGTTTAGAGATTAATTTATTACCCAATCAGGAATAATGACCTTAATTCCCAGGACCTTTGCCCAGACTTGTGGGAAGAGGGTATCTCTCAAATGGAATTGGAGTTGGAAGATTGTAAGATGGCATGGGGAGACCTAACAGAGAGTAAATCCCTAGGGAAGAATAGAGAGTTTACAGATGAGGAGAAAATGATGTCACATGGAGACATCATCGTGTGAGTCTCGGCACAATCATATCCCAGACTAGAAGCCTTTCAGTTACATAAGCTATTAAATTCTTCTTTTACATAAAGTAAGCTTGAATTGAGTTCCTGTTGTTACAATGAAAGTATCTTGAAAGATACAAAGTTTAATGGGGGAAGATTTTCTTGGCCTGAATCTAAAACTCCACACATTTCTGGGGTTTTGCAGATTAATTTCAACAGCATAACCCAGGTAGCTTTACTCTTAAGGAATAAATTGAGAGTTCTTCATTATATTTGATATTTTAAGTTATAACAAGAAAATATTCCCACTTATCAGTTTCTTAAGTGTTTCTTTTTTAATTCCAGTCTTGATCTGTGTTACCTTCAGAATAAGTGCATATCCTATATTAAAGAGTCATTTCTATCACAAAATCATGGATAGTAGACTTTTTTTTTTTAACTCCTTGCTAGGGAAAAAAATTTGATCTCAATTCCAATGCTGTCCTGCAGTAGATATTTTATTTTTAACATTATTTTTTTGGTTATTCTACAGATGTCATGTCCTTCAACTGATATTCTAGAGTGTCAAGCAATGTTTGCATCTTTCTGAAGCCATTGGAGATTTAGCTCCTTCAAATGATTGCCTAGAGCCTACTTAATCTCCTCTAAGTCTTGCAGGGTATTTGATCTGTCATTTCAAATAGTTTCATCAGCAATTTTTTTTTTTTGTACTTCATTGATCTGATTAACTGGAACAGAAACTGAGGTACTAATGTAATCAAAATGAGGAGGTTTACTGAGGCAGACCTTTTACTGGTAGTTTATAGACATATTTATGCAGCTAGAAAGAACTGTTGTATTACATTCAGGATTTAAATGAAACCAACCCAATGTTTCTATATATTTGCAGTTTCTAATCCAGATACTTATTTCATCTCATTTCCCATAATTTTACATGTCATTTGAGGTATATTGAGGACCCTGTACCCAAATTTTATGTGGATTTTTGGGAGATGCAATAGAGTTGCCAAGTTTGAGAGAGAGTACAGAGCATGCTAAAATGGGGAGATGAGAGGAGAACTTTGTCACAAATACCACCCTGTCAAGAAGATCCATGTTTATGTTTCTTATGGAAACATTTGGATAATCGGGCAAGTCGCCAGGCCAAAGTCAGACATTGAAAATGGTAAAGAACTGTGTCCGTTGATGGTGGAGAAGATGTGGGGAGCTGGGGAGTGAGAAAAGGATATTTGTTGAGACTGGGCTTAGTTGACAGGCAAGTGTAGATTGAGCCTTGAATCCACACCTTACATAGTTTAGCGGTCTTGGTCAAGAAACTTCACTTTGAATTTGGACAAGTAACTTAGGGAGCCTGAATTCTCTCAACCTAGAAAGTGACTGAACTGTGGGTGTCAGTTTCCTCATGTGTATAAAAGACAGTTGACGAAGTTAACATTGTTGAACTGTTGTGAAATGTGATGAGAACATTCATAGAGCATTCTTAGCAGAGTGCCTGACATTCATAAAAACTCAGCTAATGTTAAATATTATAATGACTATGATTAAGATGGTGATTGCAAACTGTGATCCAGGATTCTGGGAGTTAAGAGAATCTGAGGATTAAGAACCTGCTGCTCCAGGAAGAACCAGCACTTGCATAAATCTAACTGGGTGGAGCTCGAGGGCCTGGGTCGCAGGAAGACGCTGTGGTTCTTACAGAATAATTCTGCTGTCAGGTGACTAAGGCTGACACAAAGAATCTAGGCCAAAATAGGCAGGTTGTGAAAGGGATAGTGAAAGGTACTGAAACTTTCTGGGGCTCTCACAGTGGCTGCAACCTACGTTCAACCTTTCAGATCTCAGGGCTGTGTCAAAAAAAAAAAAAAAAAAAAGACTGACTTGAAATTACTTGGGTACTTTCATCCCAGTTGAGGTTGTTAAAAATGGGACTTTCCAGGAAATTCAAGTCAGGCCATCGGTAGATATAGCTGTGGGAACAGGAACTGATAAAGTCAGGGAAATAAAATTACTTAGGCAAAGCTCTTGACCCAATGCTCCACAAACAGTATTTGTAATGGTTGTGATTTCCTTCCTGAAATACTTTCTACTCTTGACGTACCTGATAACTAGGGTTGCCAGATTTATCAAATAAAAAAGTGCTGCATGCCTAATTGCATTTGAATACCAAATAAGCAATGAAAAATCTTTAGTGTAAGTGTTCCCAAATATCACATGCATTTAGGAAATTTACGGATAAACTACTCTTCTGGATTTCCTTGAGATTCGTCTCACTCTCCTCCGGTTGACTTCTCCTCTCCTCACTCTTCTCCTCTGGTTGACTTTGACCTCTCAGCCCACATCTCAAACTTCTTACCTTCTAAACTTTGCATATGGTACTCTCTTTGCCTGGAAAAGATTATTCTTCCACTATGTAGCGACTAAGATCACATTGCCCCAAGATGGGCCATTTTGACATATTGATTATTTTAAATAAAAGTTACTGAGGAGACAGCCTGTGTAAGAAGGAAACAGACTGTCTTCTGTCTCCCTGAAAGCAGGAAATAATTCCCCCAGGTGAAAGCTACCTTCCTTGTACTAGGACATAGACATCCCTCTCACCAAAGATGGGAATTAAGGCTCAGCAGCCTGTATAAATAATGCTTGTTACTTTTTAGTAATTTACCACTCGATCCAAATTCTGTTTTGAATTTCTTGCTAACTGAAGCTCCCGAAGTTTTGCCTTTTCAATTCCTCACAGGTTTATTTTCTCTTTGTCTAAAATGTATAAAAACTGCCTGTCTTGGTCATTCCTTGGGGTCTCAATTTCATAACTAGCTCTCTCTGTACATATGTAGTGAAACTTTGGTATTTTTCTCCTGTTAATCTCTCATGTAAATTTATTTTTTATTTTTATCTTTTAATAAAATTAGCTTTATAAAAATATTTTATTTATTTATCTGAGAGAGATGGAGGCTGAGCACAAGCAGTGGGGATGAGCAGAGGTTGAGGAAGAGGGAGAGGGAGGAGCAGACTCCCTACTGAACAAGGAAGCCTGAAGCAGGACTTAATCCCAGGACCCCAAATTCATGACCTGAGCTGAAGGCAGACACTTAACTGACTAAGCCACCCAGGCACCCTTGTCTCATGTAAATTTAATTCTTAGAGTAGCTGGAAGAACTTGAGGGTAGAGAAGAATTATTTCTCACTTCAGCAGTCAGTCTGTCAATGTAATACTCATCTTTTAAATCTTGGAATACTCAGATTAAACGTCAGAGAAGGTGACATTCTTTATTCTTTATTGTGCAGTTTCACAACATACTGTGCTTTTGTTTGAAGAACATGCTGTTTCTAAACTAAACTCCATGGGCAAGAATTATTTGTAACCTAATTTCTCCTCAGTCACCCATACCCACAACAGGAAACCCATTTAGTAAACATTTGGAGAATATGGAAGGAATAATAATTGTTGTTATTATGGTTATTAATAACAACCATTAGCTTTTTGCTTTGCATGGCAGATTTATGTAGTATATTTTAAAGACATCAAGAAGCACTCTCCTACAACACACTAATGAGATAATGGTCAACAATAAGTTTCTCTTGGGTAGCGGTCAGTTCTAGTTTCTAGTATAATAGCTAACATTTACTGAGCACCTGCAATGTCCCAGATGGCTTTGGAACTGCTTAAAATAGCTACTCTTATTCATAACCTCCTCTAAAAAGATCAATACTAGCTCACAGAACACTAATTAATGATCCAAAATGGCAGCTGGTTAATTTCATATTTGGCAGACTGTTGACATTTGGAAGATATTATTAACAAGGCACTCACTCCATATAGGTAGGACCACTTAGGAATCAAGTAACAAAACAAAAAAATTTTTTTTTTTTTTGGTGACTAAAGGAGGTTTAGCAGAAGCATAAAAAGATAATGTCATAAACTACAAGTGCTTGATGCTTTCCTTTACAATATAGGAAATTTATTTCCATCTCAATGATGAATACTACAATTATTAGAATCAAATCACACACTCACTTATTGACTGGAAATCCCCCCCCCTTTTTTTTTTTAAGATTTATGTATTTGAGAGAAAGAGAGAGAGAGAGAGAGAGAGAGAGAGAGAGAGAGCTCATGCACATGGCAGGAGGGGCACAAAGAAAAAATCTTGAGCAGACTCCCCAGTGAGTGTGGAGCTAAGCTTGGGGTTAGAGCTCACCACCCCAAGATCCTGACCTGAACTGAAATCAAGAGTTGGTTGCTTAACCAACCTAGCCACCCAGGTGCCTCATGAGTGGAAAATTCTATTGAAGATCTTATCATCTTTTATTAGTCATAAAGAAATGACTATAATAACTCATCCCACCTGAAATATTATAATTTGCTAAATATTGGCATTTCTACATTATAGATATTTTAAAATGATAAAATAATGATCTGTGTTTAAGAACTACTGAAGTCTTGTCAGAAACTTAATTACAAATGACTTTTTCGTTGTGAATAGCTTCCATAGAGGAGTCATCTAACCCTTGTATGTGAATTTTTATTCAGTTTCTGCAAGTGATATTTCTTACCTTGTTTCAAAGGGTTGGAATACACCCTTTTGAGGCTTGCAACTCCCTGTGCACAGATTACAAGGTGTTTTTGAATTATTCAGGGGCAAGAGAAAATATTAAACAAAGATAGTGTTAAGAATTAGTATAGTTACTAGATGATATTAATACAAGTTTCCATAAAAAAATCAAGACTGCATACAGTCCAATTTTCATGCTATGTATCTTATTTTTAATACACTTGATACAAATTGAATGTAGTTACATACAAGTGTACAAATAATAACTGTACAACTTAATGAGTTATCACAGCATGAACATTCTTTTGTAACCTATGACACAATCAAAAAAGTCTATTTCCAGCACACCAAAAGCTATGCTCAGGCTTCTACATCACTATTTTCACACTATTCAACAAGGATAAAAACTTCTCTTACTTTCAACATCGTAGTTTACTTTTGCTTTTATACAAATAAAATTACACATATTATAGTAACAAGAGTTTTTGATGAACTCATCTATAAAGATTTTTTTTCCCTAAGATTCAAGCTGTTCTCCAGGTACTAAGAAAGCTGAAACGGCTTCTTAGCATTTTTGGAATACTATAAAACATTAGAAAACAGATGTTTAAAACTAGTCAGTGTGAAAGTTAAGAAAAGAAAAATGGTTGATGTGATTTTGAAGTACCTGGGTTTGGAAGTCTGTATCAAAGAATTAGTGTCAGCAGGGATTCCAATCATAAAAGTCCATTCTTTATATTAACCTCTCTGTTGATTCACATAGTGGTCTTGCTGTTGATTCATTCTGATTTGTGCCATGGGAAAAGTCATGAAAATACAAAAAGTAATTTGAAAAGAACCAGGTTTTTGTTGAATTGGCTAGATATCTGTACATCTTCTCATATTTTCTCACTTGTTCAGTTACAAAACAATGTAAATTATAGAGTTTCAGTTATCAGATACAGTAAAATACTAATATTGAATGCAGGTTATGAGAACCATCTTTAAATAAATTGGTAAATTTTTATGTAAAACAAAAGGAAAACTGAAAAAATCTAGTAACTTATGCACCATTGTGAAGATTAATTAATTACTCACACAGGAGCAAAACAAGAATGACACATGATATATGAGGGTATATGCATTTCTAATAGTGTGCTACAGCCAGAGGCAGCAGTGATTATTGATCTGTGAATACTTAGATAATGCTGTTTCCACTCTCCAAATTTTGCACACAAAACCATCACCCTCTTTCAGACAGAGAAAATGCGTGACCTTCCATAGTCACTTAACCTCTCTCTGTTTTCCCATCTTGAAAATGATAATATCATAATCAACACGACTCCTGTGTGAGGCAATGGATATTTTCTTCCTCACTTTTGAAGATGTTTTATATAAAGCAGTGTGAGGTCTGCCAAACCCGCTGTGGTATAATGAGAATTTTTTATTAGAAGTCATAGTGAGAGCCTCATTAGCTGACTTAGAGCACAAGACATATAGGACTTGGATTGTAGGCTACAGTCCTATGTGAGCAGACACATATCCAGATCTATGAATCTTGACCTGTTCTCCAATCTCAGAAATCTTTGTAAAAAGTGATCATGGTCAAAAATACAGTAAGGAATGGAAGGAATTTTCTAAGGAATCACCCTCTACTTTGTCTGGCTTACCTCTTTGCTTTGTCATTTTTCAGCCTTTGTCTTATTTATGCTTATAAAAAATCAGTTTTATAGCTATTACTTATATTTAATTTAAAAAAAAACCTCAAAGCCATAACAAAAGATTACAATACACTTAAGTAATAGCTCATCTTTTCTGAGAGTTTAATGCCTTTTATACTATGCCCTTAAAGACAGGCAGGGTCTTCTTAGTGGAACATACCTCTGAAGTACTTGATAGTCATACACGAAGTTGAACTTTTAAAGATTAATTTATTTATGATTTGGTGGGGAGAAGGGCAAAGGGAGAGGGAGAAGAGAATCTCAGGCAGATTCCCCACTGAGCATGGAGCCTGTTGCTTGATCTCATGACCCTGAGATGATGACCCAAGCTAAAATCAAGAGTTGAAAACTCTACAGAGCCACCTACCCAGCCCTCCCTGCCATAAACTTGAATTTTAAGAAAAAACTGTTCTTTTTACAGATAAAAGTTATGAAGAAAACAAACTCCTTTCACTTGTTGAAGTATTGTCATCTGCATTCAGTAGAATGAATCAGAATAAATAATCCTCCCTAAGATTGGTATTAAAGTTAATCCAATTGGAACTGATAGGCAGTATGGTATATTTGTCAAGACTGACTGTGGGCTCAGTAGGCCTGAGTGAGACTTCTGGTTTTCCTTACTTGACACATTACCAAAACTTTGCGTAGTTATCTATAAAAGGAGTGCTCAGGGGATACTTACTGTTTTAGTCAGTACAACATTCATTTAGCTTCCTTCCAAGAACACCTTCCTGAGTTTTTTCTTGGAACTGCCTTCCCTTAGATTCAGTGCTTGTTTCTCAGAAGATGATGAAAATGCTGTGTGGGTTCAGAAGTAGGCACACGATTTAAGCATATTCAAAGAGTATCAGTGGGTAATGCAGCAGTGCTATGATCTTAGTTGAAATCACTGGAAAAATCTACCGGAAAGGAAAAATTTACTTCCAGATAAAGTCAGCATACTGGAAAACAAAACAACTGAAGAGAAAGGGGGAATCCATACAATATTGTTTGAGCATCTGACTCTGGTGCCCAAAGCCAAAAACGCTCCTTACAATTGCCACTCATGAATAAATAAATCATATTTATTATTTTTTTCCAAAAAGAGGGATGAATACAAAGTAAGATTATAACACTCATATTCTTCTTGTAGGAATTTTATGCATAAAAGTATTTGCCATAATGCCTGGAAGACAATACTCAGTATAATTTGTGTTACTTGAGTCAACCTAAATCAGTGGTTGAACCTCAATGACCATATGACTTGAAGATTGAGGCACCATAACCATCTTCTACAGAATATTTTCCTAACAACAAAGTTTTCTTTGAGAAACAGAATAGATGATTTGGAAGTCAGGACTGATCATCCCAAGAACCTTCACTGAGATGCATTTCTAGAGTACATTCCGTGTATCAGATCGATCTATCTATCTATCTATCTATCTATCTATATTCATGCTCCTAGGCACCGTCCATGTTCCCAGCTAAAGCCAGACTCCTCTTGCGGATATCAGTGCCAAGACTCTGGAAGGCAAACATCATAGGATGTATAAAAGAATATTAACACATATAAATAATACATATTTTAAAAATCTGTATCCCACAAGAATTAGAGACATTCTGAATTACATCTAGCTAAAGGTTTTCACCAGTATCTTTGGAGGGAAGAACTGAAAAATCTAATCCCACTGGTTGAGTCCAGACTATCTTAAACTTTTTAAACCTCTATCATTTCCAGAAACTTCTGCATTTGATTAAATGTAGATGTGGACCAGAAGGGAGACATTACTATTTCAGGTCAGTGGTCTAGTTCCCAGTATGGGCATACCTGGGTAAGCAACACACTTTGAAGAATGTTATCTTAAAAGGCTCAGTCATCTAGATCAGTTACACCTTCTGTAGACACGTGCATGTGGAAGGGTCCACAGCATGTATCCCAATGTTCTTGTGCAATATTTCTTTAACATGGATAATTTGACTTCACAAATGGCATAAAAAAATTGCATCTTTTGGAGTCTTATAATAGAGCTGTTAACATATTAGCAATCTGTTCGCAGTCTGGACTGTCATGGGTAAGAACCTACGCACAATATGAGCCATCATTTATTTTTAGCTATACCAAGAACGTACAACATTTATTTTGATAAACTAAGACAAAAAAAAAAAAAAAAAAAACAGGTTGAAATGCACTGAGTGGGGTACTGAGAGACAACAAAACGTTGTTGACTCTTTATAAGGACAGAGGACAGACTGGGAGCTTGTAACTTGTTTTTAATTTTCACAAAAATAGGCAAGTTATTCTCTTGGTCACTCTAAGAAGAAATCTCAATTACTTTTACCTTTTTTTTTTTTTTTTTAAAGTGGTGATTGCTTGATGCCACTATTTACAATCTACAAGAATTGCTTTCCAGAAAGATACTCCATTGGAAACATGCCACAGTATGCTCTTAGTGGTTTGCTAAACACAAAGAATTATTTTTATTCCTCTTGGAGAGAGTGAGGTATGAGCCTATACATACAGGTACATGATTCTGGCAAAACAGTTTAAATGGGAAACTATCTAGGGTGAAGGTGTCTGTACCAAAGTAAATTTGGGTAGTTCCTGCAGAACACAGCTCATGTTATCTGACCTGTGCCAGCAGCTAATTCTGAAGGAAGAAACCCCTAAGACTGTTTCCACACTGATGCGCATACCATAATGAATGTGCTATTTACACTTAGTTTTTGAATTTTGATCTTTGTCTTAGAATCAGGGGAAAAAATGACTGCCTTGGAAATCGAAGGCTGAAGAAAAGGAAACCAGATAGGGCTTTAGTATACGAAAGCAGAGGCTTGATGTGCAGTGTGCAGATTGTGCATACACAAGGATTACATATTTTAAGTGGGTTTTTCTAACCTCCAAATATGATAGAATTTCTGCAGGAGAATGGCCATCACAGATGGGAAAGCAATTTCAGGCATAGTAGCTTGCTGGATAGAGAGGTGGGACTAGAGTAAGAGGCATCATTAGTAGAACAATCTGCTGTGCACGGTGAAGATTGCAGCCGCAGAGAGTTCCTGTGATCTTTATACCGGACAAGAAATTTTTCTGTTTTCTTTTCACTTCCCACCAGAAGTAAACAAGTAACTCACTCTTTTCTCTTTTTTTCTGAAAAGTTCCTTTTTTTTTTTTTTTGCAGGAACCCGTAAGACGTTGCCCACAGCCGTATCTGACTGTTTTCCCGAGAATCAGCTACTGATCCCATTCTCTCTGATTAATGTGAAATTTGAGTGAAATGGCCTGGTTGGGATGAATCCTAAAAAGTTGGACAAGTCCGTGAGTCTTGTTGGTTTGCCACCTGGGCCCTGAACACAAAGGCCAAGGAGGGACTGAAGAAAAAGACCTCTCCCCATGGTCGGTGGTAGATTTAGTAAGCTAAGGAAATCATGTACGGGCTTGTCTTGGGTGCGGCAAGTCAAGTAAATCTCTGCATCTGCTGGCCAGAATCTTAAACCGTTTGTGTAGAGGCCTTAATGAGTCACATCGTCATTCCAGATGGTCTTCACAACACCTTACTCTCTCAAGGCTGAGTTCTTGAAAATAGTTCCAGCTGTGGGATTGGTGGGAGGAACATACATACCAAGGACAGGGCATGGGATGAGGAATGTCATATTGCCTGGGTCCAGGACATAGGTCAAGTAGAGGTCATGTCCTCTTGATGACCTCCTCCAACAAGTATTACATATGATTGCAAATTCAGGGAACCTGTGGACAAGTATAAAGTCTCATAGGTAATAAGGGCTAGAGTTCGAAGTGTTGCAGATATCTGGGACTAAAGTACTGAGCTCTGCACTTAGAGAGAAAGAAATGGCGAGCTGGTGAGTAACTTTTAGTGTCCAGACTTTTTCAAGGAGTTGTTACATGAAAGGGGTTAAATAATTTTGAAGGCATAGGACGTGATGAATGTTTTGACCATGTAAGAGTGCTTGCTCATAGAGCTTACAGTCTCAGTCTAGTTTTTAATTGAGGAGGTATTTGTTTCTTTTAGGAAATTATGTGGGCATAAAGTTGATTAGAACGGCATATATATCGAGTTATAGGCCTATTTCAAATAAGCCAAAGTCTACCAATCTGCAGTAAAGTACTTTATTTTGTTCTTTTCTGAATTCATCAAGAAAATGTGCTGATCAAACATTTCAGGCAATGTGTGGATTTTTAGATTGTTATAAAGTGATTAATTTTGTGGAACTATACTTAATCTTCTGGAGATAAACTGACAGGATGACTGTTTCAGGACTAGCTACTCATTCATCTCTGTTGTCAATGTAAAGAAAAAAAAAGTACAAAGTAAAAAAAAAAAAAAGACTCTTAGATACTTTGTAGAAGTTTATCTTCTCAATCTGGTCAGTGACCACAGCCTTGTTTAACCATCTCTATTGACTCAAACCAATTAAACCAGGTTTGTAGAACTTTTTCATTAGGAATTTCTTTCTTTCTTTTTTTTTTTTTTTCCCCAAGATTTTATTTGTTTATTTTACACACAGAGAGAGAGAGACAGCGAGAAAGGGAACTGGAGCAGGGGGAGTGGGAGAGGGAGAAGCAGGCTTCCCACTGAGCCGGGATCTAGTTGCAGGGCTCGATTCCAGGACCCTGGGATAATGACTTGAGCTGAAGGTAAAACCTTAACAACTGAACCACAACAGGCACCCTGCATTAGGAATTTCTATTCACTTTATATTCCACATTTCTGTAGCACTTTTGCTTCTAGATGATCTCTATGGGTTTGCTTATTTTGCTTTTTGCACCTTTTGAAACTATTAAGATAATTTCCAGAGATAAATATTTCTGAATTATATTTTTTAAAATAAAATGGTTACCAGTTTGAAAAACAAAGAAATACAAAGTTTTAAGGAATTTGTTATTAAGTTCTTCAGGCAATTATAATCTCTAGTTTCAGAATATCAAAAGGATAACTGTTACTGTTCCACTAAGTGGAATTTAAGATAGTGGTTTCAGGGATTCGCATTTTGCATTTTGCAACTTGTTGAAATCATTTCTCAATCTTTTTTTTTCTGAGGGAATAACTTGTTTTGCCCTTGCCATTTTCCCTACTACTGCTTAAATGGCTTTTCTTTGTTTAGACCTCTATAAGGGCTACTATTATAGAAGAAACTAAGGATGTATTAGCAATAATGGTAGAACTTAGAATTAATCCAGTAAGCCTTGTGAAAAATAACTTGATTAGAGCCCCCAAAAGTAGAAAATAGAAATGTCCTGCTACTAACAGGTATATTCTAGCTTTTCTTGGTTAAGGCATAGGGGTTAATAATGAGTGTAGGAACCATATACTTCATTGAACTGATGAGATTCAGAAGCAATGGTGAATGATATATGAGAATACCTTGTTTACCAGCTGCATGGTCATGGTAAAATTACTTAAGTGCTTAGCACTGAAGGTGCTTTAACTGGAGAACAGGCATAACAAACTCTACCTCATTGGGTTATTATACAGATTAAATGAATTAATATTGTAACATCTTAAGACACCACCAGTCTTTCAGAGGCATTTCATTGTTTTTGTGCTGTACAGAGAAAAATTACAAAGACATCAGCATAAAAAGATCAGTGTCTCAAGTGCTTAGAGTATACCAATGTTCATTAAAATATTCAATTCCCACTCCTAATTCCATTTTTCTCCTTTGAGAAGAGAAATGCAGGAGACCACGCTCTTTATTTTTATTTTTTTAAAGATTTTATTTATTTATTTGACAGAGAGAGATCACAAGTAGGCAGAGAGGCAGGCAGAGAGAGAGAGAGGAGGAAGCAGGCTCCCTGCTTAGCAGAGAGTCCGATGTGGGACTCAATCCCAGGACCCTGAAATCATGACCTGAGCTGAAGGCAGTGGCTTAACCCACTGTGCTACCCAGGTGCCCAGACCATGCTCTTTAAAATGAAAAAGAGGCTTTAGAGTATGGTCACTAGTTGTCTCACTGCCTAGGTTTAAATTCCTGACCACCATGTACTTGTGTGATTTGAGGCAAGAATCCTAAACCACATTTCATTTTTCTCATTTATGAAATAATACTACCTAATACACAGAGTTTGCTATGAGGATTAAATGAAATGATGGGTAAGGGCTTATCCATACAAGGCCATTGTAAATTTTCAATGATGCTATTTTTATTTTTCTTAAGTTATGTATAGCCAGTTGGATAAAATACTAAATCAGTATGTGACAGAAAGGTAAGATTTCTTGCTCAAGTTGGACTGGTTAGATGTCTTATGTCTTTTGATTTAAAGAATGGTTTCTGAACATTTTTTTTCATTATTGGCACATTCACAAATTTAGTGACTAGTGTAAAAGAGCTAAGTAACATGGATATCAAAATCTAAAAAGTAGAAACTTTCTGGTCACCTAAAAACTAATAATGTTATATTTTAATATATAAAATGGAGTGTTTTATTACAGAGGTGATTTTTCTATGATTTAAAATGATTACTTGTACAAAATAGATCAAAATAAGCTTCTGTAATTTTTCCCTCAGGTATCAGTGCTGGGAAAGGAAGATCTGTGAAGAACAAAAATGGAACCAGGTAAGGTAATCAAAGCATGAAATGTACCTAGGGTATCTTCACAAAGCTGAGCTGCTAGAGTTTGATGACTCTATTTTCTTCCTTTGTTTCTTTGTTTCTTTTTAAAAAACACAACAGCCTTGATTTATTTTTTAAGAATTTGATTTATTTGAGAGAGAGAGTATGGGGGAGAGAGTAGGAGCACAGGGGTGGGGGATGGTAGAGAGAGAAGGAGAAGCGGACTCCGTGCTGAGCAGGGACCTGGATATGAGGCTCCATCCCAGGACCCTGGGATCATGACCCGAGCCAAAGGCAGACACTTAACTGACAGTCTTACTGATGTCCAGTAGTTCTACTTTCATGAGAAGTGGGGATTGATCCAAAGGAGTGGAGAATCTGCCCTTCTTCCCTGACTGATTTTCATTTCAGTATTGCAGTATCTCAGTTCCCCGAATAAAGGGACAGATGATAGATTGCCATCCAAAGGCAATACTGCTCTTAAGCACCATTAATATTTTACATTTACATGGAAATAGCAGGAGGGACTTCGGTGGTGATTTTGGCTGTAGGGCAATGCTAAATCCTGAAAGATAGAGAAGCACTTTGAAGAATAGCACCCCAAGCTCTTTCAGCAAGATTGTTTTGATGATTGATGAATCATAATGGCAATTACTGTACTTAATTCTAAAAATTAAAGTAATACCTATTTTCTTTCAAGTTTCGTGATCATATGCAGCATTTTCCCAAAGGTACTCGAACTTCCTTGTTCTTGCCTCCGGTTTTGCAGGCGTCACTTGCCCTCCTAGAGTTCTAACGTGGGTCTCTGTGACATGCGCTCGCTGGAGATGTGCTGGTGTACCTCTAGTAGCCAACTGTTCTGTATTTCAGACCAAAGAGTCACATCCTCTTCCAGTGTTCTGGACTCCTGTAACTTGTTGTCCTTTTTCTAAAACACAGAGAAAATATGGCTCTTTCTGTATTTCTCTCCACAGGAAGACCATTTCATGAATGCTTTCAGCTTTTCTTAGAGCTCAGATTGCGGTGGGGGATGCTCTGAAATGTCTGGTCTCTATAATTCAGTCACCCAGGGCCTTTCAACTTCAAAGTTGTAACTATGGAATAATTTTGATTCCACAGGAACAAAACTAAGCAAGCTCTCTCCCCTCATTGGGAAATGTGGCAAATGCTCATGGGAAAGAGTGCAAGGGCAAGACAATGAGCCATACTAGGTCAGAATAAGATATATTTCTGATAACACCATCTTAATTATTGAGGAGATTAATTCTTGTCAAATACCCAAATTATTGGACTTAAGCTTTTTGGTGAAAGATATAAAAATTAAAAGGTAGCTAACAGTTGTTGAAGGCTGATTGTAATGGAGTAAAAACAATTTTCCCTCTAATCTTTTGAGTTCTTAGCTGAAACCCCTATAATAAAAAACATGCCAACAAAAGAAAAACAAAAGCTTATTAACGTGTATACTTCTATGGATATATGGGAGATGCCAGGGGAGAAGTGAGTAGCTCCCTGAGTGGCTTAAGATTCAGAATTAAATACCATTTTAATAAAGGGGAGCAGGGATGTAAGCCTGCAAAGGATTTGGAGGATCTGTCTTCAGGCAGATAAAAGGAGTTCAAAGAAAATGACCTCCAGCATTTGCTGCTGTTGTTGTTTTTCCCCTAACTACTTAACTCTCAAAATAATCAATATACCAAAGTGACATATTTTGGGTAACATGTCCTGAACTGTAGAGTCCTAATTTAGAGTGGTATATTGTGCTACCCTTCTCTGATCATTGATAAGATCCTGTGCTTAGAACTTTTTTGAAATTCCTCTTTTTGATTTTGGCTATTATTTGTAATCAAGGGCTTTGGCTGAGATTATTAATGTGTATAAATTACTTGGAATTAGTGGTTTCTGGCACATGGTAATTGTGCAAAACATGGTTGTGTTAGTCTTTTCCTTACTCATTATAATTATGTGAAACAAGCATACATGAGCATAATATATATGACCATAAAATCCTGCAATAGTCACAACAATAAAAAGTTCAAACACATTTAAATGATGATTGCATTTGAAATACAAACTGACTCTGGGGAAACACTTTTGACCTTAACCCTTCAGTTGTATTCACTTACATTTATTATGTACTGATCACTATGGCTAGAAACATGAAGCCTTTTTAAAAAGTGGTCTTTGAAGAGCATGTAATTGAATTAATTGGGAAGATGCCCTAAGCTTGCAAAACAATTACAGAATAATAGATGTTGATGTACCATCAAATGCTAAACAGTAGGATATAGGCAATATGGCTAAAAAATGGAGTTTGGAAAGTTTCCTTTGAAGAGATAAAGCTTACTTAGGTCTTCAAGTTTGAGAATTTAGGTGATTTTATTTTAAAGAGGGGAAAAAATCATACCCAAGAATTATTTCTCTCCATGGCAAACAGTAGGAAATGGGTTCTTAATGATGCTTAATACTATGTAAAAGTTATTGTATAAGCTCTCACTAAAAGTACTCTGCAAAAGTATGGACCATCTCACAAATCAACTCTGTACCCTTCATCTTGGAATCTAATGTTCCATTTCTTGACTATGGCAAAATGCTGTTAACAGGGCCTGAATCAATTTTTTCCTGCCTGGGTATCAAGAGTGCTGAAGCTGGCATCTCACTAGACAGTGCCCTTCACCCCCAAATTCCTTGAGTATTGGTTGAAGATAACCTACCACGTAAGAGTTGATTTGCTGTGCTAAGAACACGTTGAAAGGTCAGAGCTGAGATTTTAGGCTGAAGTCAATCTGTTAACTTCAAAAGTATTTGAGACTTCTGTCTTGATTCTTTCCCTTTCCCACTCTGTCATAGTTTCCTATTAATATTTGATAACTTTGAAAAATGAATTAAGGCCACTTAAAAAATACTCATGAGTTCTTGCAATCTTGTAAATTATCTACAACATCAATGCAAAATGTTTTCATGTAACATGATAGTGTTCCCGGGACATTTTTCTTACTCCTTGCTTTTCTTGTCATGGATCCTCCTTTCTTTGGTGTTCTTCCTTTCTCTGGTGAGCAGAAAATGCCTTCCCCACCCCATATGCTTTTGTTAGAATTTTTGGAACCTATATTTATGTTACATTACATGGCAAAGTGGAATTAAGGTTGTAGATGGAATTTAAATTGTTCATCGGTTGACTTAAAAATTAGGGATACTATCTTGATTTTCCAGGGACACCAGTATAATCACGAAGGTCCTTAAATGAAAGGATATAGAAGAGAGTGATAGGGAGATGTGATTATAGAAGAAAGGTGCCGATGTCAAGTTGCTAGCTTTGAAAATAGAGGAGGGGAATCATGAATCCAGCAATGTGGGGAGCTGCTAGAAGCTGGAATAGGCCAGGGCATACATTCTCCCATGGACCCTCCAGAGAGAAAGGCAGCCCTGCCTACACCTTGCTTTAGCCAAGTGAGATCTATACTGGATTTCTAACCTGTTGTAGTGCCTTGAGTTTGTTTATTATATTACATTTGTGACAATTTGTTATAGAAAATTTGTTACAGAAGGGAAACTAACATTGCTTTATAACCCCAAATATATATTATAGAGTCTATGATGATAGGCTTTTTTTTTTATATGTTCTGTATATTTTCCTATTACTGGTTCTGTGATTTACTTAAAGAAGCGATTTAGTAAATGCCTGTTGGGTTAATTATTAAAAGATGGAAAAATGGCAACCTAGGTGTTATACTGGGGTAAGAGAGTCTGATGATCAGAATGTATGGGAATGGCTGGTCTATAATTAGTAGAAATGTACCAGAGATATAAGCAATAAATGTTACCAAGATGGATCTGAAATCCAGCTAAGAATAAAGATGAAATTAAGAACAGCAAGAGTAAATCAAGTACTAACAAATGCACCTCGGTTTGCTCTTTTGTAAAATTGGGTTAATAATCCTACTTAACTCACAAAGTTGTCAGAAGGTTTAAATGGTATAACACATGTAAAAATCTTAATTGTCTGAAATCCAGTGAATCTATCAATAAATGGTAATTTCTGTTATAATAATCTATGTATACTTAGGACTGAGCCTATGATGTTTGGTACACTGGTAATACCATGAATTGAAGCTAAAAAATGCCTTATTTTCCTAGTGGTTCTAAAATTGGCAAATGATGCATTCCACTCCAGTGCAGTCTTGCAGAACATTTTACTTAATGTTACAGAAAGAGGTGTTAATTTTAGCTGTCACAGCTGGGTATTTATTAAATGTAAGCATTTCATCAGCAAGAACAGGAATTTCAAAACACATACAGGCATATTCTCTTATATAATTAGGACATATAAGTTATTCACATTTCTGTTCCACATGGCTTATAAAATTATGACATTTATATATAGAAAGATATCTATATTATATATGTACATAAACACTAAGTTCTGTGGGAATTAAAAAGTGCATAATATAACCTATAGTCATTAAAAGGCCCTTGTTAGATATATGTAGTGATGGTTGAGGACAAGACGGTATGTAACAAATCGCTAATTTTGTGTAACCCAAAACTAGAAAATCATCTGTCAATAACCAAATTTTTTATCTTTTGATGGAAAATGATACTAAAGAGAAGTTGGTAAGAGAGTATGATGGAGGCTAAAATAACCTAAGAAGGCTTCATGAAGAACCGGGACATGGGCTTTGAAGCACAAATTAGTAGGGAGAAACGGAGGTGGCAATTTCAGAAAGGAGAAACCGTACTAGAAAAGGATTGGAGGAAGTGTAACCATATTTAAAAATGGTAGGTAATAATAATTATCCATCTCTAAGGGGGAATTGGGCATAGAGGACTTCTAGAAATGTTTCCAATTCCTAGAAATGTTGGTCAAGCTTCCTAACCATCTCAAATGAGAACAGGCCTGCTGTTGAGTATATGGCCTGCAAAATCTAGTGCCGTCTTTGTCATAACTACCTTGGCTCTTGTCTTTGTTTTCATCTTTAATTTACGGGTGCTGCACTTTGACTTGTGCTATGAAAAGAGCAATGAAAACAAGGGAAGAATATCGGTTTAAGCTTAAACCAACCATGCTTTTTCACGACTTCTCTGAAGATGTTCAGGCTCCCTCTCTACTAATTGGACCTACTACATACAATTTGACTGTTCTGAAGGTTTTTCCTGGAGAAGGAAAATAAATGAAGAGCAAAATGCAGATGTTCAAGTATCAAGCCTCATTAATTAGATACATATTAACTAATTCTAATAGACTACTTGCTGTGCCTCAAGGGATTGATGGAGAGGTTAAAGAGACTTTATTTTATGTCCTTCTGTCCTGTTTTCTTCTGTTTTATAATAAAGCCCAAACAATGATATTGTGTTAATGTTTCCATCTGGTATGGATAAAAACATCATTTTCTCAAACTTAGTCACTGTCTTATCCAATTGGAGTTTTTAAAATATGCACTTTTTCTTGTATTCTCTTCATTATTTTGGCCATTGTTACATACCGAAAACTTTTTAATTACTCTATTTCTCAAATCAGTTTCCTGGTTTATTAGATGAAAGTATTGTACGAGAAAATTGTATGTCAGTAGTAACAGTGGGAAGCATATTATTTTCTTGGAATAGAAGTATGTATTATGCAGGAATAATAAAACCAAGTATTACTCAACCCTATCTATAAATATGGTTACTTCCTGAGAGTGGAGTCAGAAACCCTCACTCTTAGTTAAAAAGCAAGATTTGTAAAAGGAAGAATGACAGAACTAAAATGATATGAATTTCTCATGTGATTCATTATTCTTCCACACCATATCCAGGCACCACAGAAACCCATCTGGCTTATTGCTGGTGTTGTGAGAGACAGCAGTGAAGGGAAAAGAAGGCAAGTGATATAAGCCTATCCTTGCTCAGCTGGGCAATGACCTGGTTCTCTTTTGCATATGCCACAAGCTTTATAGTGGCTTAAAATCCCCATTCTTCACTCTGACATTGGTAGTTTATAATTTTTTTTGTAAGATTACTGTTGTATCACAATTGTGTTGCTCTATAGTATTTAACCCTATTAAAACTGGTCCATTCATTTATTCATTGAATCTTTAAACAAGTATTCATTGTCAACCAAGTGCCAGACACTTTTCTAGGTAACAGATTGAGTAGATGAACAAAACCAACAAAAAGAAATTCCTGCCTTCATGAAAGCAATAAGACAGATGGTAGTTATGTACATAAATACCTATTATAAAGCAATATAACCTCGGAAAGGGGGACATAGGGAATTTAAAAAGGGATAGGCAAGAAGAGGCTCAAAGAAAGTGATATTTGATCTAAAGTCAGAAGAGTAGAATTGATCCATGGATGTTAAACACCTCAGAACAATGTGGGAAGCAGAAGAACGATTAAACACATACTCCTTGGGTATATTTAAGACACAACGAAGTTGTTATTACTATTATGGCTGTTATGCTTGTAGAATGAGAAAGAGAGAAGAGAAATTCAGAGGTAAGGAGAGGCTAGATTACTTAGGGTACTGTAAGACCTTGGATATTCACTCAGTGAAATTCACTTGCCATAAGTTCAAGTCATGATCTCACTGATTTTTACTCCATGAAATCAGAAGCCATGCAAATTCTATAAATAATGTCTTGAGGTACATTTTATTTATGTATGTATGTATTCAAGATTTTATTTACTAGAGATTTTATTTATTTGAGAGAGGTGGAGAATGAGCAGGGAAAGAGCAGAGGCCAAGGGAAAGCAGACCCCCTGCTGAGCAGGGATTTTTTTTTTTTTTTTTTTTCCCAACGTGGAACTTGATCCTGGAACTCCAGGATCATGACATTAGCTGAAGGAGACACTGAACTGAGCCATGTAGATGCCCTTGGAGTACATTTTAAATGGTCATCAGACTGTTCCCTAAATAATGGATTGTTTTATTGTTATGCAACTGTAAGGTAGCTGAAGATAGGAAAATATATGGCTGTTGCAAGAATCTAGGCAAGAGACTGTTGATTTAACCACAGTGGAAATGGAAGTGAAGAGTTACCTGAATATATTGGAAAATAGAGCAAGTACGATCTGCTGGTTAACTGAAAGGAATGAATCCAAAGGTTTTGTTCTTAGCAATTAGAAAGATGGTGCTCTTAATTACTGAGGTGGGTAGTGTTGTGGGAGGTACAGATTTTGGTGGCGGGGGGCATTGCATGGGGTGGATGAGAATTCAGTTTGGGGGGTGATAAGTTTGAAATATCTAATAGATATCTAACTGGAGATATCAACTAGCTGAATATTTTAAAATGAAGTTCACATGAGGAGGTTAGGTTATATAACTAAATTTTGAGGCAATAGCTTATAGATAGCATTTAAAATGGTAAGACTGATGAAATCACCAATGTAATCAGCTTGTAAAGGTTACAAAAGCACTCTGGACTGACTTTTGTTTAGTGATTGGGGATATGAGGTGAGATGAACAAAAAAGATGGAAAGAGACTAGTAATGCAGAGGGAAACCAAGGCATGTGTACCATCCAGAAAGCCAAATGGAGAAAGTATTCAAAAAGGATGGATGAAATGCACAGAAGTTCAACAGTGATGAGGCCTGTCCCTTAAATATTCTTTTGAGAATATAAAAGTCATTGGTCACTTCAACAATAGCCCTTTTTTTTTTCTTTTTTAAAGATTTATTTATTTTAGAGCGTGCACAGGGTAGGGAGGGGCAGAGGCAGAGTGGGGAGACAGAGTACCAAGCAGTGTGGACCAACAGCTTGGTTTCAGTCTCCTGAGATCATGACCAGAACTGAAACCAAGAGTTTGGCTGGTACTTAACTGACCACACTACCCAGGCACCCCAACAACAACACTTCTAACGAAGGACTAGAGACGATAGACTGATGGGAGAGGATCAATAAAGAATAAATGGAAATATTGGAAAAAATGTATATGAAACTTTCAAAGCCTTATACTGTAAATGAGAATGGAATATTGGTGTTATGAGGTAAATAGGGTCAAGATGAGGCTTGTTTTACATGAAGATAGAAATCACAAAGTATGCATAAACTGAAAGAAAAAAATATATGAGAAGGAGAAAAACTAATTACAGGATATAAGGAAACTTCTGGATCCATGTACTTTAGTAGGCAAAAGAATATAGCCATTTGCGACAACATGGATGGAACTAGAGCGTATTATGCTTAGCGAAATAAGTCAAGCAGAGAAAGACAACTATCATATGATCTCCCTGATATGAGGAAGTAGTGATGCGACATGGGGGCTTAAGTGGGTAGGAGAAGAATAAATGAAACAAGATGGGATTGGGAGGGAGACAAACCATAAGTGACTCTTAATCTCACAAAACAAACTGAGGGCTGCTGGGGGGAGGGGGTTTGGGAGAAGGGGGTGGGATTATGGACATTGGGGAGGGTATGTGTTTTGGTGAGTGCTGTGAAGTGTGTAAACCTGGTGATTCACAGACCTGTACCCCTGGGGATAAAAATATATGTTTATAAAAAATAAAAAATTAATAAAAAATGCAAAAATAAATAAATAAATAAATAAATAAAAGATAAAAAGAACTGATGCCTAGAAAGCAGTTAAGAAGAGAGACCACCAAAGGCAAATATGTCTGTATTGTTGCTATAATGATATACTACAAATGTTGTAGCTAAAACAATAAATTAATTTTTTTAGAGTCCTGAAAAAAAAAAAAAAAGAATATAGGATCTAATGCCTAAATGAAAGGGTTAGTTTTTCATAGGAATATGGATAGCTCATTTGTAATTATAAGAAGAAACAGAAGGATCATGTGGGCTCAGGTGGTCTCTGTTCTGTAACTGAGTCATTTTTCATTTTGTACAAGGTATAGGACTTTGGCCTTTTTCTGCATTTTGGATCCTAGAATACCTTCTAGGACACAGATCAAATTTTCTTCCTAGAAGACTTTTTAAGTAATAATAGCTCACACTTTCAGTGGTCTTCCCTGAACTCTAATACTACCTAGTAGTTGTTAAAATAGATTTCATTATTTAACATATAAAGCCTTGCTTTATCCTTCATTTCTAAGTTAAAAGCTGAAGACTTCTGTAATGTACTTGCACAGCTACCTTGTAAATTCATACGGTTTTTTTCCTTTAAGAAGGTATTTCTGTCTCAGATGCCTCTGTTTACTTCTTAAGAGTTAATTCCTTTCTTCCTTTCGCCTACCATATTTAGTCCATGTTTTTTATTACCAAATTCTCAAACTCTGTATTGCAAATATTCCTGTTGATCCCACCTATTGATTCTTTAGGATAGGGATTGTATCTTATTTATATTTGCATTCCCAAGTATAAGCAGTTTGTCTTATTGGTGCAGAGCTTATAAATGAAAAGATAAAATGCTAGTGTTATGTTTGGTATGTATGTGCTGATTGGATCAAACTGCATTATTGCTCTCTCTGATTTGAAATCATGATCTTAAAGGTATTAAAAGTGGTGATTTAATTTTCTAAGAAAATACTAAGTAGAAGTAAGACATAGGAAAGAGGATGATTTATTTCTGACATGGAACAGAGTTTGTGTATCTTTTTTTTATTACAGTAAATATAAGTCTTACTGATGGTGGTTTCCATCTGAGAACACCTCATCCTTGGGCATTTCAAAGAGTATTTCTCAATTTCATTGATGTTTTTGTTTTGTTCTCTTCAGTCCCAATTTCACTTGGCTCATTTCATTAAACCACACATTTTCCGAAAATTTAACATTATTGTCTATTTTATACTGGTGTCATTATATTAGTTCTGGGCTAATATAGTTTTGTCTATCATAACAAGATTTTAGAAAATGAATTAGAAAAATAGAGAAGAGGTAAACCTTAGAAAAGAAAAATACATGTAGATTCCATCTTGTATATCAATGTAATTCTACTGAGAGTAGACTGTTGATTGAGATTGTGAGGCAGCTTCAGGTTTAGTGGGAAAGTTTATTGAGATGATACAAGTTTGTCATATAATATGATTCTATCATCCTTCAATTCCTTTAATGAATTAAACTCTGGAGGCTTCTGGAGACTTCCTCTCTTCTGGACCCTTAAAAGTCAAAAACATTCTTACTCTGACTCTTCTTTTTGCTGTAAAATCCTTCATTGTCCTAGGTTAGGATGTCATTCCCTCAAATCCAAATTTCCTCTTCTTACTCACTCCTTTCCTACTTCTGCCATCATTCTATACCAATTACCAAGTTCTTTAAAGATGACTCCGGCAAATAATGACTGGAATTTATTTGTGAATATAAGTAAGATTTATCTAGGAGAGTATTTGACATAGAGCTCAACCTTGATACATATTTTGAATATGTCATGGCTGCACAGATGGAGAAATGCATGGATGGATCAATGGGGAATGTGTGTGTGGGGTACTCCGACCTATTATCTGCGACTGTGGGCTTAGAATATATAAGATTATTTGGTGGTTCTTTTTTTAAGTAAAATAAAATAAGATATTTTGAAGCTTTCATTAAAAAAGGATTTTAATAATCACATAATGTATCTTTGAATAGATGCACCTTTGAATCTCCACTGTAAGTCAAATAGGGTGAAAGTATTTTACATGTGTATCAATTCTCTCCCTCACAATTATCCTGCAACTTAAGTAGTATTATCTTGATTTCGCATTTGAGGAATCTGAGACTTAATATAAGTCCATCAAACTTAAAGTCCTACAGCTAATAGGAGGGAGGATGGGGTATTAAAACTGGAACACTCTGACTCGTAAGACCATGGGTCTTCACTAAACAGACCCATCTCTATATGGAAATTTAACATTGTTCTAATATTAATAAGTCCATATAAAACTTAGAATACACTATGCATTATTTTAAAAAGAAACATTGATTAAATTAAATTACTGAGATACTGATAAGCATATAATAAAATTTGGTATGGAAAATAATAATGATATATAGAGGTTACAAACTGGTGATTTCTGAGCCAGATACGCTTATAGATTAAGGGTGGCATAGGGTCTGGAGGAAGGAAGAAAGGGAAGTAGTATTTTAAGTATTTGAGCCAGTTCTTTGTGAATTGGAAGAATTCACACACACAAAATTCCAGATATCTGACTTCTCCTGAGCAATTGATAGCTACTTCAACATAGGACTCCAGTGTGTCTGACAATAGTGAGTTTGAGCCTGAGACCTGATTAATATGATAGCACCCTCCAGTTCACTATCCCCATTACAGTACTTTATTTAGACAATCTGGTAACTTTAGATATATGCATTTGAGATAAATGATATGTTTAAAAATTCTTTTAAATAGAATTTAAAGAATGTTTTATTTTTCTATTCTTCATTTCTGTATACAATTGAATTCTATCAAAAATGGTAGCAAAAAACAAGGAGGGAGAAGGATCTCTGAAGACAGCAACCTCTTTATTCCTCTAGTGGGAGTACATCAGATGTTATTACCAGAGCTTGAAACATTCTCCACTGCAAGAATTGCACTTAATGTGAAAATGAAGTAATATAATTACTTTACATTATTGAAGACAAATTTACATCTAGTTCCATGATACTGAGAAATGTCTGATTAAGCTATAATAACATACAGTTGAGAGGAAGAGGAAAACCCAAGATTAATCATCATCCAAAACTCCAGATTAAGTTTCAGTTTACACTAATGTTCACTTTTAAGAGAGTTTTAATAGATACCCTTTAATGTTAACTGAATTTAAAAAAGTTAATTTCCAGTTCACCATGTTTTTGGGTTTTTTTTTTTTTTTGAGATTTTATTTGAGACAGAGAGCACGTGAGTATGCACATGTGAGAGCAAGAACATGAGTGGAGGCTAGGGGCAGAGGGTGAAGGAGAAGTAGACTCCTTGCTGAGCAAGGAGACAAATGCAGGGCTTGATCCCAGGATCCTAAGATCATGACCTGAGCTGAAAACAACCACTTAAATGACTGAGCCACTCAGATGCCCTACCATGTTTATTTTATAGTTACAGTGGCCTGAGATTATTTTGAGTAAAAAGGGAAAAAACTTTATAAATTTAAAGTTCTATATGTTGCCTTGGTCATGATTACAGGAGGCTCAGAATGAATGAGCTCTTGTAGGTAAGCCTAACTGATGGTCCAATTATCTGTTGCATTAAGGTAATTGATGATAAAATAAAGTGCACTAAATTATTTTAAGATCCGGGGCACCTGGGTGGCTCAGTGGGTTAAAGCCTCTGCCTTTGGCCCAGGTCATGATCCCAGGGTCCTGGGATCGAGCCCCACATCTGGCTCTCTGATCAGCAGGGAGTCTGCTTCCCTTCCTCTCTCTCTGCCTGCCTCTCTGCCTACTTGTGACCTCTGTCTGTCAAATAAATAAAGAAAATCTTAAAAAAAAAATAAATAAATTATTTTAAGATCATATTGAGATAGAAACAATCTGTGAGATTACCTATTACTTATACCATGCAAAGAGACTAAATAATGTCAGTTATGCTATCTCCTTTTGCTAAAAAAAAAAAGTGGAGGGTAATGTAGTTTGTGGGCCCAGGGTTTCCCTGAGCTGAAAAACTTCAGGGCACCTGGGTGGCTCAGTTGGCTAAGTGTCTACCTTTGGCTCAGGTCATAAATAAAATAAGTAAAACCCTCAGAAAGCTGAAAAACTTCAATACCAAAATAAACCCAGGGTGATTCCAAATGTACTTTTCTAAAGGTTAGGTCTGTCTCTAACCTCCAGTGTAACCATGAAATCTAAACCTACCACACATGAATTTTTGAGGATGACCATCAATATCATTTGATCCCCTTGATTATAAATAGACAGTACTAACTAGCCAATAGTTTGACTAGAACCTTACCAGAATTACATGGTTATTTAGTGCCTTCATAATTACACTGGTTTGGATATATAAAATACAGAGATTTACCCAGATGTACAAATAATCATTGTTTATGTAAAAGAAATGATACCATTTCAGTATATGTGCTGGTGAAGCGAGCACAAGAAATGATACCATTTCAAATACTTTCAGGGTTCACTAAATTATAGCTTAAAATTTTAGAAAATAAAGTCACTAGATAAAACCTTCTGAATTAAATTGGTCTTTAGTATCAAAGTCTCACTGTAGAATTGGGGATTCGTGTCAGCATTAGCACTGGGTACTCTGGCTACAGATGTCCATGTAAGGAGCATGGTATGAAGTAGAGAAATGTGTTAGGTCTATACCCACATGCAGGGGCTGTGAAAGTCATCAAGTTGAATCATTCTCTCATCCCCTTTGTAAAATATTTAAATAAATGGTTCTAAAATACATGTATAAAAACTCAAGTCATGAAGACTCTGCCTTTTTTTATAGATTATTCTATCAATGAAGATTTTTTTCTACTGGTTCAGTAGTTATAAATATATTGATAACCTATTCAATATTCTTCACAGTATACCTATATAGCTAAGATGCATTGAATACTTTTGTGTTATGCATTTCTCTATGTGCTTGATAGGCACTATTCACAAGCAATTCCATCTGGTATCTAACACTAAGTGAGGCATCTGCAGATTAGTCAGTGTAAATAATTTATCCCCATGAGGGAGATTAGGGAGCAACAGCTATAGGATTTTATTTCAGCTTCATTCAATCCACAGAATGTAGAGAAACGCTATACTGTCCTAGGAAAATTCGGGTTTACACACACATACATACAAACATATACTCACACACACACACAAATATATCTGAGCACATGCATGAGTGAAATCTAACTGATATGAATTACTTTACATGAAAACTGAGGGTGTATAAAATGAGCACTACGGACAAGTGTATAGCTATGAGGATTTTCTGAATTTTTCTGAAATTTTTCCTGAATTTTCAGAGTTCTGCTAGCAAACTCATTATCTTCCCTTCAACATTTATTGCTTTCCCCAGAGAACTATTTGTGTCATTGCTCTCTTACCAGTTATCCATTGGATGTTAGTAATCTTTATTAATTCTTTAATCTCCCTCACTTCTCTTATTCAGTCTTCCATGCTTCAAGCCTTTACTGAGGTAAGACCTCCTTCCTGCTTTGTTAGCAGCCCACTCTAGCTGCTTATTTGGCAGCACCTTCATAAAATACCTTAAGAATCCTTATGAACTTATTTCCTGAGGAGTTTGAGTTACTGCTTCTTTTAGAGACATCTGTGTTAATTAAAGCCCTTGTTGACTAAAACAATTTCAAGGACTAAATGTATGTTTTTTCCTCATGAAAATGTTATCAGAATTTATGTTGAGTCTTGGACATTTCAACTTCTATGTACAAGTAGTTGCCCATCAAAAGATATATTCTGCTTCTGTGTTGAATATTGTCACTATCCTTCTGTGATAGAAAAATTTCTCTGGCAGACAATTTTTGAAAAGGCATGCTCCTTATTATGTAAAACTTGACTATCTGTATATAGTTACTAGTCCATTATGGGACAATAGGTATTTCAGAACTGAACCAGTCTGTCAAACACTATTCCAATTTGAGATAGGTTTTCATCAATGATAGTGAAAACTTGTTTGATATATTAAATGGACTTCAAATATTTTACACAGAATATCTAAAGTTATTCCTTTGAGTATACTAAATATGCTAAAACATATGTTAAATATGTACGTTTCTCTTTACGAAGGTTTGGAACTTTAGGTTTGGACAATGAAGGAATTCTTCCTATGCAGCTGATTCTGAAGAGAGCCTGACTGTGTTTAAAAACAGCAACAGAAGCCACAAGAGATATAGGTGTCCTTAGATACACTGAAAAGTGGTGGTGAAAGTCTTGCCAGCTTTTAAAACTCCATAAGAGGGATTTTGTATATTTCTAGTTTGTCCCCTTCTTTGGAAGGGGGCTCTTAATTTCCCTTTTATAAAAGGACACTGAAGTTAAAATGTATTCTGGATGAGGGGAAAGCTTTCAAATTTTAGGAAATTATGAGATTAGGAGCTCTCATATTAGGACATTTTAGATGTTCTGCCACTAAGATTTTGCTTGAGATAGGGATCCATAAATCAAGCTTTAAAGGGACCATGAATTCCTCTTACATAAAAGTTGAAAGCGTAGGTGGAGAGCCTGCTGGCTAGGAAGCCTGAGAGAACAGAGGAAGCCTGAGGGAGCAGTGTTTGCACAGTGTTTCAGGAAGAGACTTGACCTTCTGTGTTGAGTTTGTGATTTATGAATTGACTGGATATTTAATATGTAGTCTATTGACAATCCTTAGAGAAATACTTGATAGTTCCTTCCTAACACTAGTATAAAAACATTATTCCTTGGTTGAAGGAATAATGGCTTGACCAAGAATCAAAATTGCTGAGCTCTAGGTCTAACTCCTGTGTTGACTACTTTGGTTAACTTTTGGCAGATGACAGTTATTCTGTCTCAGGATAATGAACCTATGTACATTGTGGCATGGGATGCCTATGAGAATTAACTCTGTTGTATAAAACTCTTTAAGTCTGACATATGATCTCCCAGCCCCCAGCTCCACATATGTATAAATTCTATACTAAATTAGAAAAAAATATATTCAACAAAAATACAGCCCCAAGTTTAAAAGGAAAGAAGGAGATTGCACTTTTGGGATGACAGTGTACCTACTCTCCAAAAGAACAAGCAAACAATCATTTAAAGTCTTAGGAAATTGTACTAATGCATACAGAAAGAAGAAACACCCATTTAAGAAAATATAGTAAAAGTAAGAACAGTGAGAGTCTGGTACTTGAGCCATGACCCATTTTCTAGCTGTTTCTGTTTGATGGAAGCTCCACTCCACATGAGATGTTGTTAAGAAGATGGGACCTCATGTCTCCTAAGCTTTCTATCAAGGCTTACCATATCTCACTGTCAGGTGAAGGCTTCCAGCACTTCCCATCTCCACCAACACCTGGCTGAAGAAGATAAATTCAGAGGCAATGCAACTGAGAGTGCATGAGCTCCCTCTCTCTACGCTTTTTTACTCACAGGTAGAGTAGGATGTCTACCTCAGGCCCAGAAGCCTAAGATTATTGGAAGCCAACCACCCTTGGCCCAGCTCAATCCTAAGGCTGAGATTCCATGCAGGAAGATGCAAATCAAGAAGATGAGAAATTCCTTCCAGAGCCCAATATAGCTTCTCAGAAAGTTTGCTTAAGGGAAGAGGCAGTCAATAAGAAAAGGAACTACAAAGCTCTCATGATAAGAAATGACTCTATTTGAAACAAATACAGGGAAATTAAAGCTCATGAGTACGTTCAAGGGCAGCAGCTCCTCTTAATTATCCTCTGTGATATTCAATGATGGACATATATATATATATATATGTGTGTATATATATATATGATGGATATATATATATATATATATGATGGATATATATATATGGATATATATATACACACACACATACACACACCATATTTTTGTACAAACTTTTAAAATGTGCAACACTAAGAGTGAACCTTCAGATAAATACAGACTTAGAATGATTATGATGTATGGGTGTAAGTTCAGCCTTGGTTAAAATATATATACACCATTCTGGTGAGTGATGTTAATAATGAGACCATACAATAAAAAGGCTGATAAGATTTAGTTGTATATAAGCCCTTGAGGAACCACTTGAACAGAACTAAAATAGTGAAAAAAATCATTAAAGGAATTAAAATGTTACACTTGAAAATACTTAATGCAAAAGGAAGTAATAAAGGAGAAATGGAGGGACAAAAAAGCCATGAAACATTAAAAAAAAGTAAAATGGTAATAAAAAATTCAACTATATAAATAGCATTAAATGCGAATAGACTATTCAAAAGGCAGAGCTAATTAAACTGAATTAAAAAAAATAAACTGATCTGTGTGTGGTCTAAAGCCACATCTTTAAAAAAGAGAAATATGTTGAATGGAAAGATACCATGCAAACTACAACTATGAAAATCCAGGAGTGGTTATAGTAACATCCATAAAAAATTGATTTAAAAAAATTTTAAAATGTTTTTAGAGATGAAAAGCACTATTGTATAAGTGAGAAATGGGTCAAATTATCAGGTTATAGTAATTATAACCATTTATGCCATACACTGGAGTCTCAAAATACATGAAGCAAGGCAAAAAAAATTGAGAGAAATAGACAATAATGGTCAGATTTAAATACATTCAGTAATGGATAACATCTAGAAATAAGACCAATGAGGAAATAGAGGTCTTGAACAGCATTACACACAAACTAGATCCAAAAGACACATTTAATATTCCATCAAATAAGAGAATACACATTCCTATGTGCACATGGAACATTGTTTAGGATAAATCCTATGGTAGGCTAAAATAAGCCTTAATAAGTGTAAAAATACTGAAATCCTAAATTATTTTGGGCCACTATGGAATGATACTAGAAATCATTCCAAGTATCTGAAAAAAAAAAAAAACCCAGAAAACTCACAAATGTGGAAATAAAGCACACTCCTTAATAATCAATGGGTCAAAGAGGAAATAAGGGAAATAAGGAAATATTTTGACACTAATAAAAAAAATAAAACATACTAAAACATATGGGTTGCAGCCAATGTAGGACTTAGAGGGAAGCAGATAGCTGTAAATATTTGCCTTAAATAGAGAAGAAAGATCTTAAAGCAAAAACTGAATTTTCAACCTGAGGATGTTGGAAAAAGAAGAGAAAACCAAATCAGGAGAAGTGGAAGGAATGAAATAAAGGTTAGGATGAAAATTAATGGAACAGAAGAGAAAATAGAGAAAATTCAATTAAGTTGTTTGAAAAGCTTGACAAAATTGAAAACCTTAGAGCCAAACTGAGCAAGAAAAAGAAGGCTCAGATGTGAATATCAGAAATGAAAATGGGGGCAATACTACCAGTTTCACAGAAATAAAAAGGATTATAATAGAGGGTTGTGAAAAATTATAGACCAACAAATTCTACAAGCTAGAAGTTAGCAAATGGATAAATTACTAGAAAGCTATAAAACACAAAACCAAGGACAAAGTTTCCAAGGAGCATTTTAGTGCCTGTCTTCCAGTTCTTCAGAATCTTTAGAACAGACTGCTCAGTGATCAAAATTTGGTAAATGCAGAGTTGAGTATTACCTCTCCAGCAGAACATGAACTTAAGGTCATCAATGCCTACCTAGGGTTGTGCATGCCAGACGGTTGGGGACTATGTAACAGTGAAGAGAAATGAGGGCATACCTAAAAGGACCTGAAATATATCCACTGCCCTCTGTTCTCCAGCAGTTATAATCTAAGTCTTCATTTGTTGCCTATAGTCTATCCCTTCCTCAGAGATTTGCTTAAGTTCTATTTGGTGATTTCCCTCCATTTTTAATATTCTTCTGACAATTCCTATCTAACTTTTCAAAGCTCACCTTCTGCTTCCAATGTTACCTTCCAAGCAGACCTACTTTTTCCTTCTCAGAATGTCGTGACTTCATTTAATTCTATATCATGTAGGGCTTAACCACAGGGCACTCGTGTTTGGAGTTGTACTCATTATGTCTGTTTCATGTTGTAAATTACAAATATCAGAAAAACCGGAACAGTTCTTAATCATTTCCCTTCTCTTTATAGCTTCCATCCTCAGATATACTATAAAGATCTGTCACAAATCGAGGTGAAAATAATAAACTTTGAAAGTATAGGCATGAAAATAGAAATGTTAAATAATAAAAAAAAGAGCTAAATTTTATAGTCCCTCACCTCACTAAGATTCCCCACCATTATCAGGAAGATTGCTTTGTCATAACCACATGAATATCTTGCTGCTTTTAGCAAGCTGAGAGAAATTGGGGAAAATTTGCACCAGACCGATAACAATAGGAACAGTGATAGCTAACAGGCAGTGTGCTAAGCTTCACAAACTCTAACTCATGGGATTCTCACTCTGAAATTTCTGTCTTACAAAGGAGACTCAGAAAGGTTAAGTAGCTCACCCACACTTTTTCAGCCAAATAGGGAAGGGTTTCATATTTGAACTTAGGTCTGTCTGATTTCCTAACCGCTTCAAAAAGTCATGTTTTTGGTTTGGTTTGGTTTTTTGTTTTTGTGTTTTGCTGGCATATTTACCCATGCAGAAAAACCCAGGGTTATATTAGGATGAAATGCAAATGTTTGCTTGAGTTTCTGGCTCCTTGTCTGGGTCAATTTACCTTCACAAATCAAAACAGAACTGATACCCAGATGAGCTGAATAGTTTGAAATAAATTGTGACACACAGTATTTCTGGATTTACTCCCTTTATCCAGGACCACACCAATTTACTTTGATGTTGCATTAGCAATCAGATTTTGGCAGCTTCTTTTGTATTACACACATGTCCTTTTATGCAATAATAAGGTGAGAAAATGATGATTACAGAGTGTCTTCAGTAATAGACACTTGAAAGCTGGAACATCTATCAAATGTTGCCATATCCCTAATTAAAAATGTTCATGGACTGATAGAAAAATGCTTGCTTATAACTAAGATAGTCTTCCTCCTGCCCTGGTTTATGTTAATCCTATGCCTGGTACATGGAAAAGCGATTTCTAAAAAAAATGTAAAGGCAAAAAACAAATACGTTTTTAACAAAAACATCTGTCAAAAATAAACTTACAAACGACAGAGCACAGTTTAATCCCCAGTGTGGCATAGTGAGAAGATCTGTACATTGGAGCTGGAGGATCAATCAACTTTAAATCCCAGCTTTCATACTTACTAGCTATATAATCCAGAGCCTGTCATTCTAATTGCCTGGATTCTTTTTTCTTTTTATTAATCTATTTAAAAAAATTTTTAATTTGTGTGTGTGTGTGTGTTCAACAGTTTATTAGTTGTGTATAACACACAGTGCTCATCACCACACGTGCCCTCTCAATACCCTTCGGTGGTTACCCCATTACCCCCTCCCTTTTGTAACCCTCAGTTTGTTTCCCTGGAGTCCAGAGTCTCTCGTGGTTTGTCTCTCTCTCTCTTTTCTTTCCATTCAGTTTTCCCTCCCTTTTCCTGTGGTCCTCTGCACTATTCCTTATGTTCCACATATGAGTGAAATTTGCTTTCAATGTTTTTCAAAGAGATTAGATGAGCAAAGCTAAAAAGTCATGGTTCAATACCGAAAATAAAATCTTTGATAACTTTTTGGAAGAGTTAAATAGCAAAATAGCCATTTGCTGTTGCCTATAAGGGACACTAAGTATGCATATGTAGTGTGTGATGTTGACACTATACTAGAATCAATTAAGTGTGCAAATGCATTATGTTTAAAAAACCAATGTACACATCTTCACTAAAATGCTTTATGAAAAATGTTTTATTGCCAAAAATGGCTGTCATCTGAGGTTTCAGCATCACAGTCACTCACCACAGTTCACCGTAATAAATACAGTGAAAAAGTTTGAAATATTGCAAGAACTATTAAAATGTGACACAGACAGGAAGTGAGCAAATACTTTTGGAAAAATAGTGTTGACAGTCTTGATCAATGCAGGATTGCCACAAAACTTTCAATGTGTTAAAAAAAATTTGGGGGTTCCCTGGGTAGTTCAGTCAGTTCAGTATTTGCCTTCAGGTTAGGTTATGATCCTAGACTCCTGGGATAGGGCCCCACATCAGACTCCTGCTCAGCAGGGAGTCTGCTTGTTCCTCTCTCCCATGCCTCCTCCTGTTCCTTCTTCTACTCCCCGCCAAATAAATAAATCTTAAAAAAAAAAAAAAAAAAAACGAAAAAACAAAACCTAATATCTGGGGTACCTGGGTGGTTCAGTCAATTGAGTGTCAAACTCTTGGTTTTGGTTTTGGTTCTGATTTTGGGGTTGTGAGATCTAACCCTGTGTAGCAGTCCACGCTAAGCATGGAGTCTGCGTGGGATTCTTTCCCTCTTTTCCTCACTTCTGAATCTCTCCCTGCTAGTGCACATGCATATACTACCTAAAATTAAATAAAAACTTTAAAAGCAAAAACAAAAACAATAAAAAACCCACAATGTATATGAAATGCAATAAAATAGAGTATGCCTATAAATATGATAAGTACATGTTTGTAATTGTATAAACTATACAACAATAGCACAATGCCTATATATGTACTCAAAGAGGTAAGAAGGCATGTTAATGTAATTAGTAAATGCATAGGTTTTAGAACCAAATAGTTGAGTTTAAATACTGCTCTTGCACCTACCATCTTTATGACTTGGGGTAATTCACCCAAACTTTGAAAGCCTTAGCTTCTTCTATAAAATAGGGGTATTAATAGAAATACCTGCTTGTATTTTTCTGAAATGTTTAATATAGTGCTTTGTGCACAGTGAATACTCAATAGATGTTAGGCATTTCTATCCTCTTCACTTAATGAAGAAACAGATTCAATTAGGTTGTTTTACTTGTGTTCAACAGGTATGAGTCACAGAATTGGGATTTGGGTTTGCCTTTATCCAACTTTAAATTTATCTTTTTTTTCTTATAACATGTAACCATTCACAGGCAGCTGACTTATTTTTCCAATTCATGCATGGAGTTTTCTCTTTGTGACCTCATATATCTCTTGCCCACAATGATATTTTCTAGTACAAAAGGTTTTAATTGTGGATCACCAGTAAAAAAAATCCACCGTTATGTATGATATTTTATGTATGATATAATAACTAAAAATTTCCTTTTAGTTGGCTTTCTCTAAAAATCACACTTGATACCATTGGGAGGATCTCAGCATGAGAATAATATTACTGAAGAATGAGGTTAACACAGTGTCCACTGATAGCAAGCATAATTAATAGTAGCCATTGTAAAATATGTATCAACTTTGCCTATGAACAGTTTCATTAACAAAATAAGATGATCCAGTAATTACATAATGGTTCTGCATTTGCAATTAGAATTTATGAATATAACATCATTTTATTTTATTTTTTTCATTTTATGAGGTAGGTTAGGGAAATGCTATTATAGACAGGAAAGAAACTAAAACTCAGGGAAATGATAGGATTAAGCCAGTAATGCAGAGCTAATAAGTGGCAAATCTGAGGTTGAACCCAGATTGCCTTACTTAGTACAGCACCCTCCTGGGCTACTATCAAGCCCAAGTACTTTTTGCAAAAAATAAAAAGGGCTTTCAACCTGGTCACATTTTAATACTGTTGCATTTAGTACTGGTGTATCCTTCAGAAACAGGATTTGTGGCGTTTGAAATAGAGCAGTCATTGTTCTTTATGCTGAACATGATGCTTATTTAATGTTGACATAATGGAGACAGACTAATGTAGGGTATACACTTGTTATTGCAAGGGATCCAGAATATATTTGTGCGTGTCAAATGAAGGATGGGTTTCATGTGGCCACCAGTGGGAATGAGCCATGATCTAAATTGATAAAGGGGGAAGACTGATGTGTTTTGTCTACATTTAATGAGAAGTGTTTTCATGTCCTCATTCAGACTTTACATTATAGCTGTTATTTTCATCCCTCCCACAGATATCCTTTCTGTACACACAACAAGAAGAAAATAAAACACTGTGTTACATGTTCTTAATCCCAAATACTCAGTTGCATGGAAAGAAAACTATGCTTTGCTTCTTGGCACACCAAAGGCTTTGCTTATCAGAAGTTTCAAGGAGTTAGACTGGAGATGCCTGGATAAACTCTGACCAGCCCCCTTCTGTTCCAAAGGGAGAACAAAATCACTTTATCAAAATGACAGCTGGATAGGCCATGAGCTCTTCTGTGTATGATTTCTATGCCATAGCTCTTCTGTTTCCTAATCAAAATCTCTTTGGCTTGTTAGTCTCTGCTCTGTAAATTCTGATTCTATTTGTATCTACAGGTTACCCACTTGGAGACACAGACTTGATAAAAGATAACAAAGAATCATTAGATAAATCAGTGCCAGAAGACTCCTGTAAATATCTCTGCGGAGGATGGGTTAGAATATGGGAGAGGGAGACAATACTTTATTGTTAACAATGTGGGTAACAGAATGTGGGGGTTAAAAGTTTAGGCTCTGGGGCTGGATCCTTTTCTGCTATCTTCATGTTCTTAGACAACTCAACCTCTCCATTCCTTCAGTTTTCTAATTTCTAAATTTATTATGCATAAACAATCAGGATTTTTGAGGATTAAATAAGGTAACATTAAATAAGGTAATATTTAAAATGTTCAGAATGCTAGTTTTTGATACTAAAAAGGCCATCAGTTGGGGTGCCTGGGTGGCTCAGCTGGTTGAGTGGCCGACTCTGGGTTTCTGCTCAGATCATGATCTTGGGGTCCGTTAAGCCCTACCTGGAGCTCTGTACTTGGCAAGGAGTCTGCTTCAGATTCTTTCTCCCTCCCTTCTCACACTCTTTCTCCCTCTCTTTCTCTCTCAAATAAATAAATAAAATCTTAAAAAAAAAATAGCCATCAGTAAATGCTAGCTATTGTAAATATATCATTTGATTCCTACAAAAAACATGTGAAATCGGCATGTTAGGCAGGATTGAGTCTAGCTCATAGGAAGAAAACCATCATAAACATTCTTTTTTAAAAATTTTTTTCAATTTATTTATTTTCAGAAAAACAGTATTCATTATTTTTTCACCATACCCAGTGCTCCATGCAATCCATGCCCTCTATAATATCCACCACCTGGTACCCCAACCTCCCACCCCCCGCCACTTCAAACCCCTCAGATTGTTTTTCAGAGTCCATAGTCTCTCATGATTCACTTTCCCTTCCAATTTACCCCAACTCCCGTCACAGACATTCTTGATATACAAAGTATGCCAGAGGTTGTACACACATCAGACAGTGGCTATAGTTCAAAGTATGTACACACTATGGACCAGCAGCCAGAGGTTGTATATACATGCAAAGGACACATGAAAGGTTTTAGCAAAAAGAAAAAGGGGACAGATTGAAAGGGGCCTAACTTGGAGTGTGCTTCCCAAACTACGCAGAAACCCATCAACCATTCCTGTACTGCAAAATACTGAAAGGGGGTACTTTCTCCGATTTTCCTCTCTAGCTGCCTACCTTGCCTCCCTTTAGTCCTGTCCCTGAAATGCAGACACACAGGCTACTCCTAGAATGCCAGGTTTAAAGTAAGAACTGGGGACTCCTGGGTGGCACCAACAGTTCAGAGTCTGACTTTGGGTCAGGTTGTGATCTTGGGTCCTGGAATCAAGCCCCATATTGGGCTCCCCACTAGGCAGGGAGTATGGTTCTCTCTCCCTCTCCTCTTGCCCCTCCCTTAACCCTCCCCTGCCTCTCCTCCACTCATTCTGTCTCTCTTTCAAATAAGTAAAATCTTTTAAAAAATGACGAATGGAGCACACATATCGGATAACACACATGATGAGAAATATTTCATTAATTTAGTCCAGACATGCCACTAAAAAACAAACAAAACAGACAATATTAATCTTTCTTTTACGTTGGCCAATTTAAGGAAGAGGGATTCACTTCCTTATTAATTTGATACAGTCTTCCAACAAATTATTGTTCTCTCTGGCAAGAAATGGGCCATATAAATTTCCAGGTACAGTGAAGTAAAGAAACCAGGAACTATAAAGTAGAAAATTTCTCATATAATTAAAATTAGAAGAGTCTAATAAAAAAATAAAATAGCCGACTTCCAGATGGTAAGACGGTAAAAATGTTGACATACTGGGCTGAAAATATAAGTATCTTATGTTTTATACCAAATACGCTCCTTGCTGTGGGCTGTTTTATCTGTGGGATGGGACATTCTGTAATCAGACTCTTTAGGCAATTACTGAGTAGAAAATATTTACATGATTCAAAAGAGACCTATTTAAATTCTAATTTGGTTCCAAGTCACCAATACATAAAACCTGAACAAATCATAATATTTGTTAAATAGTTGTTACTGGGTACTCAGTCAAAAGAGTTACTATTAACTACAATTTATCGGAAAGCAACAAATTACCAGAGACTAGATGTGCTAATCAATTTTTAGAATTGACATATTTAATCCTCACAATAACCTTAACATATGAATACTACTGTAATGGCCATTTTACAAATGTGATAATTGAGACTTTAAAAATAAAGTCTATTTTCTGAGATTCCATACTTTGTCAGTATTAGAACTGGGATTTGTTTGACACCCAAGAATGTCTTTATAAGTCACCACAGTGTGGTTACATTTTTGGCTAAATTTTTCCACCCAGGCTTGCATTGACAACATATTTTGGGATTTATGACCTAGTGATCTAACTTGATATATGATCATTTAACTAGTGTCTATATAAGTCAAGTCACCTTTAAACATATCATGCTGGATTTCAGTAACAGTTCATCTATAACCTAATTGAAGGCAAAGACTGAAACTAGATATAAAACTTTAATGTCGGAGATGATCTTAGAATCTTGAATTTGTACAAATGGAAGATTTATACTTCATTGCCTTGAACTAGATAAAATGACTAAAATTCCTCTAATCAAAGTAGGTTGTTAATAAAATACAATTTTCATTATAAAATATTACCCACATCTTGAAAGACAAATTCTTTTTTGTAATGGAGAACAGCTAAAATAGATGATTGAAGAGTAGAAGACACTGCTTGAAACAACCTAGAAGTGGAAGTAGTGCATCCTCTAAGGCCATTTTTTTCTCTCTGAAAAATGTACCAGTTTCAGTAAATGAAAAGTAGTCTGTATAGTTCATTCCTCAATGTTTAAGCTTTGTTTATAGTACTTGCAGCATTTCACTGTCAGTATTAGGAGGGCTGGTGATTCTTTATTATAACTCGTTGTTTCTTAAAATTGCATTTTATAAAACTATACCCCAAACCCCTGCTTTTGCAGTATATTGTTTATGCCAAATTCTTAAACTTTGTTTATATCTCTACTGCTACTATAAGCAGTTATCACTGAGTTTCTGATAAGTTTCATCAAGGCAAATTGAATTTTTATCATATTTAATTTTCTTCTAAGATAACTGTTTTGTGGTAAACAACATTTTCTACCTGCCTGATAAAGTATCTCTTTATCTTCTGAACACAGCAATTACAGAACTTTCTCCTCAACTAATCGTGAAATTACAGAACAACAACTTTACTTAATTACATTCTAAAATTCCTTCACTGTAGATCATTTTATCACCACTTATTATTCCATTGGCACACATAAAAACATGCTGAAATACTCAATCTGGAAATGAGTATACTTAGTAGTAAAAAGTTATATAGAACAAATATACTTGAACATATGTAATAAATTCATCTTATTTCTGAATTAAAATTCATACGTTTTCTTATTTATTTCCATAATATCTTCAATTTCTATGTGTTCACTGATAACAGAATGGCTTCACTGAAATACATTTATATTTGTGAATAGTATATAGTATATTTGTGAATATATATTATAAATAGTATAGTGAATAGTACATACATGATAACTGATGAAACGTTTATGGGAAACCTAACTGACCTTTTCATATAACTTTCTGACTAACATTGCAAATTTATACAGAAAAAACTCAAATCCAGGATAGCAAGAGTTTTATAATATGCATTATTATTTAGAAATATTCACACATATTGATTTTTTATTTTGGCCCTAATGAAATCTTATATTAATTGACAATTTTTGAAGTATAAGAAAATAAGAAAATGGTGAGACTATTACCAAAAATTAAAACAGGCAGATTTTTTTCTGTATTCTCTATGCTTCAGTTCTTTTCATATAGCTGCTATTAAAAACAAACAAACAAACAAACAAACTTAATTTCCTTTCCTCTCCCTTTGGAAGTGCTGAAAGTCTGGAATCTAACTAAAAACTTACATATATCTACATTAATGCAAACTTTATAGCCCAGAATAAAAGATGCAAACTGACCTAAAACCAGCGGATCATATGAAAATCCCCATTTTTACTAGAAACTAAAATCTACTCAAATGGTCTGGTTTTGACCACTCTGTTTCTACAGAAAATCAACAACAGAATCTATATTCCTGAGATTGGAAAAATATCAGAGTGAAACAGGGAATAGTTAACTATCCTCTTGGAAAGATAAAGAAGTAATGACAGAACTATGACAACTATGTATTCCATAAATATTAATATACTCTGTATCTTGCATAAATTTAACATTTCTCTCTCTCCCTCTCCCCCCCCCTCTCACACACTCACACACACATACACACACGACATTATATAAAGGAATTCATAATACAGTTACATACATAGCAAGTCACATAAGAAAGTTGGAAAAGATTGACTTTTCATTTTAATTCTAAAATAAACAAGATCAACTTCTGGATTCTAGGATTAGAAGGGCTAACTTTTCTGCCTTCTGGTACTAAAAAGAAGTAGCTTTGTCAAACTTAAGGCAGAAAAAAAAAAAGAAAATATCAACAAAATATATGACACAACTTTCTGAAAGTTCTAAAAAGTGACCAAAGGTTGGGAGAAATTAGAAGAAAATATATCTGAAAAGTTGAACTACGGTTCTCAGTCCTGCTAGGGTAGCAAAAAGATGAAGCTTATTGGCTTGAGGTTGGAAAGTGTTGGATTTGAAAGAAGAGCCAGTGAGTTAGGGTCTGGGTCTGGGAAAAAGAATGACAGAAGGATTGATATCTAAAAAATTACATTTAATTTACCCCAAACATGTACAGGCGAGATTCCATAAGACATGGTCAAAATGTAGCAGCTAGAAGCTCAAAGAATTGTGCAAGGTTTTCAGTGGCCTACCACTGAAAGGAGCTGGGAATTAAAATTTGAGTACAACTGAGTAAACTGCCTATAAAAACAAATCTTAGAAGGGATTTAACACAATCGAGATTTTCTAAGATCTAACATTTATAAAATCCAATATGTAATAAATCACTGGACTGTGAGAATACAGAAATATGTGATTCATATTTAAGAAAGTAAACATTTAATAAAGAATAACTCTTTGATAACCATAGGTTGTAATGAACAGATAAGGATTTAGAGCAACTTCTACAGATGAATACTTAAAGCAAAATTATGTATATAGTACTAGAGGAAGAATATAAATAAAGATAAACTTTAAAGAAAATGCAAATAGAAATTCTGGAGTTAAAAAGTAAGACTTATTATATTTAATTTCTTTAAAAGATTATGGCTGTTTAAAGCAAATAGTATAAGATAAAAGAGGGTTATAAATTATATAGATATGACAGAAATAGCCTAGAAGTAAAAAGTGTACTATTGTAAGCTTTCTATATTTCATGTGATGTGATAAAATAAATGAGATGATGGTAGTAGTTTGGTAGATAACAGATGACAAGGACTATATAAATGTACTAAGCAGTGTTAATCACTGTGATTAATTAACATAACACAGTTGAACTAACCCAAACGGTGAAGATAAGTAGCTCAGGGGAAATACAGGAACATTAAGTGTCAGAGACATGAGGTTTTTTTTTTTTTTTCCTATTTTCCCATAATGCTAATTACCACTTATATTAAATTATTAGGGATTATTATTGCAGTATTATATCTGACAAAATCGAGGCTTAGATAAGTTGTTTTTGCCCCTGCACACAGAAACTAGGAGACTGAGGACAAGGCAAAGGTTTTATTTCTCCTATTGGTAACTTTTGTAGGTTTGATTTTATAGTATGCATAGTTTCTTTCAAAAATCACAAGAACAAAACCTAAATTGCCAAACCCAATTACACATTTCACATTGCTTAACTTTACTGTTTTCTCAAAGCACAAACCCCTAATTTCAGAATGTTTTACATTTAATTTGGCATTGACTTCTTGGTTTGTTTATTGGACTATGGAATTAAATATAGCATTGACTCATTTCTAAAGGCAAAGTGACAAAAAAAAAAAAAAGTTGCATACTTATGTCAGTACCCAAATATAACAAAAGAGGTTAGCCCTGTTAGGAGATTTTGCCAGTGTTTTCAGAGATCCTCTCTGCAAAGACATAAACACACACACACACACACCCCTACAAACCTACAAGTCCACAAACTTTTTGTTAACAAAACCACAAATTATAAACCTTGCATTTTTCTAGGTGAATGCTTTAGGAAATTAACCCTCAAATACTCTTTGTGCCAAATTACAAATATATGGGCTGTACAGATTGACTCATGGAAACATGATGCCTGGGGTGGATGATGGCTGGAGAGTGGGGGAAGGAATAGAACTTTGGAGACCAGCGTAAACGTCTCAGTAATAGTTCATAGTTAATTGTGTGTCCTTAAATGGGTAATTTTCTTTATCTATAGACCAAATAAGATAAAAGAAGTTGAAAACTCTAGGAAAAGTAGGATATGAAAAGAGAAGTATGAAGTCTTAGAACATTGTGTCTTGTAAAATTCTTATGTTGTAACTGCCCAAATTACTGATGTTTTCTTTGATTAGTATTTTTATTATAGCATGTGATACACAATTTTTTCCTGTGAAGAGATTAACATTGCAGAAGCAGTAAGTTAACAGTGGGTTCTTTTTTCTCCATACTAGAAATGCACCCAAATAAACAAGTTTGCTATCCAAACCAGTTTGCTCTCAAATGCAATGTTTGAGATTTACAAGTAAGCTGTTATTTCCTTCAACCTGTATTTGTTAAGTACTTTCAAATAATCTATATCTTTTCTGAATTTTTGTATATTTGTTCTATCAGCTGAGAGAGGTATTGAAACCTGTTACTGTAACTACAGATTTGGTTTTGTTTCTCTCTCTTTTTTTTTTCCTTGACATTTTTTTCTTATGTACTTTGAAGCTCTGTTATTAGGAGCAGACGTTTTAAGGATGTGGAATCCTCTTGACAAATTGACTCCTTTATTATAATGAAATGACCTTTGTGTCTGATGCTATTGTCTGCTCTGAAATATTCTTCATCTGATACTAATAAAATACTTTTAATTTCATTTAGTTTTACCATGATACATCTTTTTTAAAAATCTTTTTAGTTTTAAGTAATTTGTGTTCCCACATGTAAAATGTGTTGGTAACCAGCAGCACATAGTTGAATCTCTCCCAATTTTATGGGCTTTCAGTTTCAATTGGGATATTTAGACACTTATATTTAATGTTATTACTGATGGAGTTAGGCTTAAATTGATAACTCTTATTTGTTTTCTATATGTCCTATATGTCCTTTGTTCCCATTTTACTTTTTTTCTGCTTTCTTTTGGGTTTAAATATAATTTTAACTTACCCATCTTATCTCCCTTGTTGACTTACTAGCTTCAACTCTTTATTATTTAGGAGTTGCTTTTGGATTTATAGTGTAGGTTTGATTTATTACAGTTTATCTTCAAGTGATAATGTACTCTGCATAGTAGAAGAATCCTACAGTAATATGCTTCCTTTCTTCTCTTCAGAATTTAAGTTATTGTTGTCAATTATTTTACTTTGAAAGTTATAAAAGTCATACTGCATTGTTACTATTTTGTTTAAAAATTTATTTACTGGGGCACTCGGGTGGCTGTTGGTTAAGCATTCAACTCTTGATTTGTGCTCAGGTCCTGATCTTAAGGTCGTGAGATCAAGGCCCACGTGGGGCTCTGCGTTCAGCATGGAGTCTGCTTTTCACTCTCCCTTTGCTGCTCCCCGGGCTTTCTCTCTCTCTCTCTCTCTCTCTCCACACACACACACACACACACACATTATAATAATATATATAATATAACATGTTATATATAATCCTTAGAAAAATAAAAATAAAATTTTATTTTTAAAGAGATTTAAACATCAAAATCAATTGTATATATTTTTTGTAGTTATTTTCAGTGTTTTTAATCCCTTTCTATTTCCATATTTCTATTTAGTATAATTTTTCTTTTGCCTGAAGGGCTTCCTTTAATGTTTCTTGTAACCTGGTTTACTTCTCATGTTTATAAGTTTGATGGTATTTTTGAAAGGTATGTTCATTGTGTGTAAAATTCTAAGTTGAGAGATGTATTCCATCAGTACATTAAATCGATGATTCTAATGCCTTTTCACATTGAGTATAAGAAATCTATTATTCCTGGGGCGCCTGGGTGGCTCAGTGGGTTAAGCCCCTGCCTTTGGCTCAGGTCATGATCTCAGGGTCCTGGGATCAAGCCCCGCATCAGGCTCTCTGCTCAGCAGGGAGCCTGCTTCCTCCTCTCTCTCTGCCTGCCTCTCTGCCTACTTGTGATCTCTGTCTGTCAAATAAATAAATAAAATCTTTAAAAAAAAAAAAAAAGTTCTTAAAAAAAAAAAAAAAAAAAAAAGAAATCTATTATTCCTTTTTCTCCTCTGTACTTAATTTGCTTTATTTCTCTAAAAAATTCTCAATTATACAAAAATTGTGTTAACACTGTTTTGAAGAAGTTTTTTTTTTTTTAAGATTTTTTTTTCAGTTTACTTATTTGACAGGCAGAGATCTCAAGTAGGCGGAGAGGCAGGCAGAGAGAGAGAGGAGGAAGCAGCAGGGAGTCTGATGTGGGCCTTGATCCCAGGGACCTGAGCCAAAGGCAGAGGCTTTAATCCACTGAGCCACCCAGGAGCCCCTTGAAGAAATTTTTTATGAATCCCTTCTTGTGCTCTTGTTTATGTTTCTTGTGCTTTAGATTCATTGAGCTTTTTGGAAAAATTGGGGTCATTATATTTTCAAGTATATTTTGCCGCCTACTTTGTTCCCCTTGGGAACTTCAATTCGATATATATGAGGTCTCTTGAAGTTGCCTCATGGCTCACTTACCCACTTTCTATTCTTTAAATTCTCTTTCCTCTTTGCATTACATTTTGATGTAATTGCTGTGTCTCCATTGCTGTGTCTTCAAATTCACTAATCTTTTGCATTGTCTAATCTGCCAATAGTCCAATACTATGTATTTTTCATCTCACATATTATGGTTTTTATCTCTAGAAATGCAATTTGGGTCTTTAAAAAATATTTCCCATTTTCCTACTTAGCCTTCTTACATATGGAAGTAGTTATAGTAACTTACAAATTGTTCTTTTCTGTTAATTCTAACATCAGTGTCAATTTCAGAGAGGTGTTGATTTATTTTTTTTTCCCCCTTCTCATTATGTGAATCATTTTTCCTGCTTCTTAGAATGCCTGGTTATTTTCAGCCAGGTACCAGATAATTCAAAATTTACCCTGTTGGTGTTGGACATTTTAGCTTTCTTGTAAATATATGTGAATTAATTTAGTTAGAAACAGTGCAGTTATTTGGGGTCTTGCACTTAATATATGTTTAGTCTAGAGCTTATTATTTTCCATTACCAAAGCAAGACCCTTCTTAGATCTCTATTCTATACTCGATAAAGATTTCATAGTCTACATGGTGAAAAGAGGCACTGTCCTCTTCCTCTGTGAAGTTAGTGTTGGATAATATTCATTTTCTAACTTTTTATTTTTGTTTTTAAGATGGTTGTACTTTTTGGGTTTTTTTCTTTGCATCTTCCCTCCTTCACTTCTATTTTTTTTTCTCTCCTCATTTACTCTTTCTGTCAATTTGTATTAACTCTACCTTTAAATCCCTCCGTTTGAGAATTCCTTTCTCTTTCCCTTCCACTCTTGAAATATATGAAATTGCTCTAACAATACCTACGGCACTGTGCTAGGTGCCATCTCTATTTGAAAGGTACTGAGAAGTCTGTAATACAGCCTCTGATACATTGTATTTAGAGAAATTGTGCATGTAAATCATTACTGTATTGCCAAAAAACCCATTAAAAATATTGTAATATTTAGATGGGGATACTGATGGATATACATTAGGATTAGGTAAGTAAAAAGCACTGAAGTTGGCATTTGAGGTCAGGTGATCTGTTCAAGCATCAGACACAAGGACAGTAAGCAAACAGCGTGGGTTGTGGGATCACAGTGTATTTTAGGTGATAGTTGCAAGTCATATTTAAGGAGTCAAAGAAAACTCTGACAAGGAGTTTTTTTATATTTTAATTTTTCAAATATCTGGGTTTCATTAAATGATTTGATGCATGGAAGATATTCAAAGGAAGACTTTGGGAAAAGACTACACTTTATAATTAACTGTTCAAATTCTATATGATGAGATGGGTTCAACAAACATGAAACTTACACATCAATTTACATTTGCAGTTGAGAAACTGTCATGGTACACCTAGAAATTACTTACAGAGTCTATCATTGACTTCATTAAAACTTCTGAAATGTACTTTCTTTTTAAGTTTCACCTTAAACTGCAAGTAGTTTATATCATCTTAACATTTTTTTCTGCCAGAGTTGTTTTTCATTGACGTTACATTAACCCTTACATACCCTGAGTAAGGCTATATATTGCTTAAAGAGCTTTTTGGGGTAAAATTTTGTAAAATGAGAACTGAAGTAACCTATCACAAGTTATAGAATGATAATCATAGCTTTAACAATGTACTAGGCTATATGGATAGAAAATTTGTCCCAAAAAGGTAATCTTGCTAGGAAAATTTTTTAATAAAATTAGGCATATAGGGACTATTGATTGAACATATGTGGTCTGCTTTGTATTACTAGCTTTAGTAAAATAGACTTACATGTTTATACCTACTGATTTCTGTTATTTTGACATTCTTCTCTATCAATTTTGGTGTATAGGAGAATAGCACAAGTTCTTCGAAATAAGCTTGGTTGCTATGTATCTGGAGAGTAACATGTATTTTTATTATCTAAGGGATATATTTATGCCACTGGTCCCCTCACCCCGTGTTTACTTTTGTTTGAACCTTAATAAAGCTATAGTGTTATTCTCATAACCACCCTGCAAATTTGAGATTAAAATCCTAAATTTAAAAAGCTATTTGAATCTCTATCACTGTATTCAGTCCATTTGCTCTCTTCATGTACACAGTGCCTTTTCATATATTACATTGTATTATTAGTTATCTTTGCATGAGTCTTAATGGTATCTCCACTCCGATTTTATCTGGCACTCAAGTCCCTGTCTCCTATATCTTTGTATTTTTAAGTATAATGTAAGGCCTAATGCTGAATAGAACTTTAGTAACTGTGGATGGTAAGTTGGTTCCTTACAGAGTTTCTACTGCAGTGATTCTAAGGGCAAGGCAAAATCCACCAGAACTCAATGGGAAATTTTTTCAAACTTCACCTACAGTTCCAAAATTCCTAATTTTCCTGACCATAGTAAGCTGATAGTTCTCATGGGAGTATGTCCCATCCGTCAAGTATATTGGATTATGATGCAAGTTGAAAAAAACCTGTCCTTGTTAAAAAATGACTTGAGGCTTCAGTTGCATCATTTTTTTAGATCATTTATAGCCACACTATTCAGAGTGTCTCTTGGAGACCAGTGCCACTCCATCAATTCTTTAAGAGGCTGCAATAAATACAAAATTTAAGAGGTCATGTTCATAAAATTTAAGATAAATTTGACATTACCTTCATATTTAAATACCTGATCAACAGGTCTGTATTTTCTGTATTTTTCTTAGTGTTTTTGTTTTACTATGAATTATTTTAAAAAATCTATTTCTTAATTCAATCCATTTACAATGAATTGGAAATTAAAAATAAACAGAACATAGATATTTTGGTTTTTTAAAAATTATTTTTATTCACATATAATGTATTATTTGGCCCAGGGGTACAGGCCTGTGAATTGTCAGGCTTACACATTTCACAGCACTCACCATAGCACATACCCTCCCCAATGTCCATCACCCAGCCACCCCATCCCTACCCCCAACCCCCAGCAACCCTCAGTTTGTTTTGTGAGATTGTGAGTCTCTTATGGTTTGTCTCCCTCCCATCCCTTCTAGAACATGGATCTTTTATCACAGATAACTTGCGCGGAAGTGAGAGAGAGAATGCATAGTATAAAAGCATTTTCTATTGGAAATACCTTACAGAATAGATTTTACATGAATATATGCCTAGTTATGGTCAGTTTTATTTGGTTTGGAAAATGTTTGAAAGGAATGTCAGACGGGAAAAGTCTGTAATGAGAATTGTGAACATTATCCTGAAATCTACTGTGACTAGGAGCCTTATGTCCCTCTCTGAGGACTGTCCTTTTTCAGTACTACTTTGAAAGGAGGAGCAGATCTGTACTGTATCAGAATGCTTGAAGTTTTTTTACATCCACATACCAGCTTTCCATACTGAGTACCCTATGTGCAACAGAAATAGATGGTTATGTTTCCTGAAAGAGTTCAGAAGTCAGGAAGAAAGAAAGACATTTAACCTAGTGGTGTAAAGACATTTTTTTAAATAATAAAATTTAATAGTAATGAAATAGTTGTATGTATATATGTTAATATAGATATATCTGAATATATACACTATTGTGTGTGTATATATATACACATCTATCTATATATATATATAAAATCAAGCACCCCATTTTATGTTTCTAATATGCAGAATAACTACTGCCTCAGCTTCCTGAAAGCCAAGCAGAACAGGGGCTTCCTGGTCTGTAACTGTAAAACATAACAATACACAATATTTAGGAAAGATATTGGGCAAAAAATGTTAAGTGATTTATAAGCTCTATTCATGTCTATTCTGAACAGAAATGCCATGAAAGAGAGACCTGGAGGAAGACCCAAAGAAGAATAAAAGTGTTGCTGTTAAAAGGAGAGTGCAAAAATAGAAGCACAAATAGGAACAAAAGTCAGCCAATAGCTGACAATGCATTCCCTTGTTAAATAGGTGGTAGAATGAGTAATAATAGAAGCACTTCCTTGGTATATATGCCTTACAGAGAGTGCCTCCATGCTTCTGTCCCTAGAAACACAATCATCACATCTTTACAGAGGGCGGTATATATCCATAAAACAAATGCTGACAAGCAGAACATTAAAAGAGTCTGTTGACATATCTGCCAGAAAGATAATTTAGTTTAGGCTTTCTGTTTTAATAAAAGTGCAGGAGGCATAACAATAACAATCTCTACTCCCTTTTAAAGCAAAGGGAAGAAAAAAAACCCACCTTATTCTAAAACTCTTTAATGATACCACAGTTATTTATAAACAAGGCAATGTAATAAATAGGCCCTGGTACTGTTGTGATAGGAAAAGAAAGATGGGGGAAAAAAAGGGAAAAGTGCTGTAAATCAAGTCACGGTTCAACTGCATGCTGATTAGAAACCACAGATCTGTTTCAAACAAACCTCATTTAAATCACCTTATTATCCAATAGGGGCTCCTTTTTTTTTTTTTTTTAAGATTTTATGTATTTATTTGAGAGGGAGTGAGTGAGAGAGAGTGCACACCAACAGGGGAAACAGCAGAGGGAGAAGCAGGACCATGGGGCTCTGTTGCAGGACTCCTGGATCATGACCTGAGCAGAAGGCAGATGCTTAACTGACTGAGTCTCCCAGTACCCCAGGTACCAGGTATTATTGTGCTTTAAATGGTCATCTTACATGAACCCTAAATTCTTATCAAGAGTAGACAAATGCCTTTTTATAAGGTTATCTGATTTCTTTTGATAGCATGATAATCAAGAGTTAATGGACAACAATAGAAGAAAATAAAATCTAGGGGTGCCTGGGTGGCTCAGTGGGTTAAAGCCTCTGCCTTCAGCTCAGGTCATGATCTCGGAATCCTGGGATCAAGCCCCACATGGGGCTCTCAGCAGGGAGCCTGCTTCCTCCTGCCTCACTGCCTGCTTATGATCTCTATCTGTCAAATAAATAAATAAAATCTTTGAAAAAAAAGAAAAGAAAAGAAAATCTAAAATCCATGCTCCATGTTGCATGGCAACAGGTGGTTGAAAGCATATCCCCCAGTCTGGTCAGTCACCAGTTCCCCCAAAGGCCAACCAAAGGCATAGAGCTGTTGGGCATGCCCATTATAATAACACAGAGACTTTTGCTATATGGTATGTACTACCCAAAGAATCCTGCCACCAAATGAGGCAAAGCTAGCCTTTTGCTCAGGAAGCAACTATATTTACAGATGTAATGACAGTTTGGGAGGCTGATTCACAAATCCATTTGAAAACATAAGAATAATATTATAGAAATAAGTAGTGGATAAAAGTAATGCATCCTTCTTTGTACTATTTTTGTACTATTCTTTATACTAATCACTATTTTGATTATGTAAATGAGAAGTTTTGGTATAGGAGTTGTGTAACAAATTATTTAAATTTAGCAAATGAAAACAATTGATTATTTCACCCAATTTCTTGGGCTCAGAAATGTGTAACCAGCTTAGCTCAGTATCTCTTATGTGACGGCTATTTTTTAAAAAAAGATTTTATTTATTTATTTGTCAGAAGGAGAGAGAGAGAGAAAAAGAGAGCTAGTGGACAAGCAAGAGGAGTGGCAGTCAGAAGCCTGGGGACCTGGGAGCCCGACATGGTACTTGATCCCAGGACTTGATCCCAGGAGTCTGACATGGTACTTGATCCCAGGACTCATGGCCTGAGCCCGAGGCAGAGGCCTAACTGATTGAGCCACCCAGGTGTCCCAGGATGGTTCGTAAGTTGTTAACTGAGCCTGCAGTCTCTCTGAAGTATCTGGAAGAGCCACTTTCAAGCTCACTCACCTGGCCATTGGCAGAAGTTTTCATTTCCTTAGCAAGCAGGGCTTTCCATAAGGCTTGTTGACAAGCTTCTTCCAGAGAGTGGGATCTGAGAGCAGGGAGTGAGGTAAAACAAAAGGGATACCACAGGTAGGTGGTCATTTGGAATGTTGGTTACCATAGTCTAACCTCTGGCCAAAATGGTCCAACTTCTTCCCACATGGATAATAGACTCACATCCTCCTAGGCCCGCTGCAATTTTCTTCTCATCATGGTGTTAGGGTACGGAGTCGACCACCCCTCAATTAGACAGAGAACACTCTCGATAATGCAAGTCACACAGCGAGGTTTATTTCCAGCTAGCTGGGGTCCAAGTATCCGCCCGGCGCAGCGGGTTTCAACAAGGACCCCAAGCACTCAAAGCCAAGGGTTTATATAGCATTTTCAAGACACTGCTTCATAGCTACATATGTATCGTAGACCCCACTTTGATAGTTTAACTTTGTTTAACCTTTTGCCACCCCGGGGTCACCCTGGAGCCATCCTGGCAGTTTAGTGAGACTTAGGTTTAGAAGAAATTTAACTTTATTTACTTTTCCTTCTGCCTCAGCCTCCTTCAGTTTATGGTGAGACCTTAGGCCTTGAGAACTGAGCCATTTATTTCTGGAAATTGGGCCATTGAAGAGATAGCCCTTTTTGTTGTAAATCACCAGGACATTTGCAAACCAAGGGAGATTCCTGTCTTGCAGGATTGTGATCTCTGCAAGTTAACTATTTGTTTTTCTTTAACATCTGGTCCCTATAACACCACCACCTAACTGCCCTGTTGGTATATGATTAAGTTGTTTTCTTAGGTTTTAGCAACTTTCTCTTATCTCAAGTTTCGTGCCTGTGTGGGCTGGTTAGGGACGCTCAGTAAAATGGCTTCCTGGCCTTCAGGATGGCCATTCTTATGTTAACCCACTCTTTCAGTGCAAGGTGCCAGCTCTTGCTTTGCCAAGATGGCTGTACTTATGTCAGGGCTAGACTCGAGGTGGGTACAGCCTGTTTTTCTTGGCCTTCACACCTGGAGCTGGTTTCTGGGACTTGTTTTTAAGTCCCCTAGGGGAAGGGGAGCAGGGACAGTAAAATAGGTCCTTACCATGGCATCAGAGAGCCCTCTAGTATAAACTCATTTAAGACAAGCCCAGGAGTGAATGAGTCTCCTTACATGTATTTCAGTGGTTGCTCCTTGAGTAGCATTCCTTTGGCTAAGCAGAATTAAAAAGCCTGCACATATCACATATAAAACAACATAAGAAGACTTTGGCAGGAAGAAGCCTGAGCAACTAGAAATTTTGGGTGCAAGGAATTGCATTTTTTTTTTTTTTTTTTTTTTTTTTTTTTTTTTACTTCATAGATCACAGAGTGGACTGCTGAAAAAGCCAGAAACCTGGAAATGCCAATGGGTTAGGCCAAAAAAAAATCCCAAGAAAAGCCTGTTTTTTCCCAGTCCAAAACTAGAAAAAAGGCAGCCTAAAAAGAGAGAGAATGATGAGACAACAGTTTTCCTCTTTCAAAGAAACATCACACAAAAATCTGCAACCCCACTTCCAATGCTATCAGTAGACTGAGAGGGAGCCTAGACCAGTCCTTCCTGGACAGTAATGAAGCATGCCTCTCCTTTCAGCCCAGGATTTAGAGAAAATGGGAGACAAGACTTTCACTCTGCTTGGTGTGAAAACTACATAGGAGACCTGGACTTCCATCCTTGCCAGTTCTAATTAGGCTCCATTCTCTCCCAGCAGGGAATGGACAGGCACTAAGTGGAGAATAAAGTCTAACTTCAGGTGGGGCTTGATCCAGGGGTTCGAGTGGATTGTCCAGGACTGTTTTCCCCTCTCCAATTTTTAGTTCCACTCTGGTTGTTCCGATTCTTTCTTGGCTTTCACTTTGTGCTAGTGAAGTTGCTCCTAGGAACACCTAAGGCTACATATAGTCAAGCCTACATCTGATTTAAAAGAAAAAGAGAGAGAGAGAGAAGGCTTACTCTTGATATTCCCAACAAAGATCCTAAAATTGAGTTGTCTTGAGCCATTTTGTCCTAGTTTGGTTATATGCCCATTTCTTTAAAAAGTAGGGAAGGAGTATGGGACATTCTTAAGGACTTAAGTCATTCATTCTTGCTCTACTCCAGATAAAATTTAGGATACTGTTGTAAAAGAGAGGGTGAATGTATACTGGGAGAATGTATACTGGGAGTATCAAAAGCACACTTAAACATAGTAATTCAGTTTTGGAAGTACACATAGCATATGATGCCTATTTTACAATGTGTTTTTTTCACTTAAGAACTTATTAGTTGCAAATAAAACTATAGAATTATCTCTTTTTAAAGACTATATGGTATTTCATTGTATGAATATATTGCATCCTTGCATGGACATTTAAGTTAGTTTTGTTTGATTGTTTTTGCTTTTTGTTCTTATAGGTAAGGATGTAATAAATATCTTCATGTGTAAAGTTTTAAAACTTTATAAGTTCACTAAATTTATAAGTTATAAGTTATAAGTTCACTAAAATTAAAATATAAACACTTTTTTTTCTGTTTGCCTTTAAGAACTTATTGGAGAATAAAGTTATTTCAAATATGAAAAATTGATAGATCACTTGACATTATATAAACAGAACATATGGTAAGAGTAATGTGTGATTTTGACACATTCTAGGTTTCTGCAGTATGTTAGGTATTGAAACGTCACATCCTTCCATCTTCCTCAAACACGTTCATTTTAAGCTTCAATTCTGAACCACATATAGTATGGTTTACAATAAAAAATAGAAAGCTAAGCACTCCGCTTCATCTCCAATTTTAGTTCGATAAAAACACACAGCCACCTCCTCACTGTAAAGACTTCAGGCAGTGGGCCTGATACAGCTTAATGTTTTCTGATGCTTTTGTTCAATGCTCCAGTTCTCTATTTTGAAATATCCCTGCTAATTTATGAGCTTACCATGGAACGCTATGTGAGTAACAACAGCAGATGCCTCAGTATGCCTATTTTGTCGAGAATATCAGGATATCCGAGAAGCTATTTACAAGCTATGGAAATATTACTTTCATTTTTCTACAAGACAGTGGTGGTTCTGTTTAAGTGCAAAATGTGTTTTAAACCAGAGAAGAAGAAAATGGAAGATGTAACATTTTAGTTTATATTATTGTGCTTTTCCAATGCCAGATGAAAATCTGTGTTGATTCTTTCTATCGATGCTTTTACTCTCCCTTTAGCCTATTGGCTCAGTCACTCTTTAGGACTACTTGAGGTAGTCCATTTTGAGATGCCTAAATACCAAAAATAAAAGTGTCTTTCCCTCACTGCAGAATTTGTCTAAAGTTATTCATAGGCTTGCAATTGTTTAAAAGTTTAGTGTCATTTTTTTGTTGTTGTTTTCCATTTAGAAGCCGACCAAAGTACCATGGCTAATTTGCATAAGTGCAGTAGCTCACTCTAGATTTTAAGTGGAATCACATCCATGGTCTTTTTCAGCTTCAGGACAATCCTGGGGTTAGGAAATGATACACGTCTTCATCTTACCAGTGGAGACACCAAGGAGTCTCTGCCTTTCCCTGCTCACATCACAAGTACTGGCAGAGTCAGAGTTAGATCTGAATCACGCCCTATTACTACTAGGTCTATCTGCTGTCCCAAATTAGATAATTCATATTTGCTCCTATTAATTCCACATTTAAAAACTTTTATTTCTTGTTTCTTGTATTTCAGAACTTTTTTTCTTTTTTTCTTGTCATACAACTCCTTTTAGAGTATTTCTTTTTAAAGAAGCTCATTTAATACATATTTATGGGACAGTCTGTTTTTAGTAATTTGAAATTGTCTTTATTTTATCCTTATTTTTTTTAAAGAGTTCACCTAAATTGTGTACAGGATACTGAATGTTGTTTTCCTCAGTAATTTGAAGATATTTCACTTTCTTTTGATTTTGTTACTGCTATTGTTAAGTAAGCCAAATATTTGTCCTTTGCTCTTTTTTTTTTTTTCTTCCCTACAAACTTTTATTTCTGGTTTCTTTGAAGAATTTATTTATGTGTTTGCATTCTGTGAAAATTCATTGCAATATGTCTAAGTGTGAATTTTTTTAAGTTTATTCTGCTCGGGATTCATTGACAATCCAGGACCTATAGTTGTATATTTGTCACCAAATCTAGAACCTTCTCAATTATTATTTTTTGAAAAATCTTACTTTACTTTATTGATTATGAATTCTATGTTATCCTCATAGAAGTTAGATAATATGTGGTTACCATCTTTCATCTCTTTATCAAATTATAGATTATTTCTATCCTCTACTGATGTGTCCATGAGCTGTGGCAAATATATCTATCTAACCTATCTATTCCACTTCTTCTTCTTCTTTTTTTTTTAATCAAACAATGTTCTTTATTTCTTCTGTCATTCTAGATAATTTTTACCCTAGGAATTTGTTCATCCAAATTTTCAAACTTATAAAGTTGTTTATACTATTCCTTTTTTTTTTAACATCTTCATTTAATTTTATTTTTTTCAGTGTTCCAAGATTCATTGTTTATGTACTTTTTTCTTCTTTTTTTAGATTTTATTTATTTATTTGACAGAGATCACAAGTAGGCAGAGAAGCAGGCAGAGAGAGAGGAAGAAGCAGGCTCCCTGGTGAGCGGAGAACCTGACTCAGGGCTTGATCCCAGGATTCTGAGATCATGACCTGAGCCAAAGGCAGAGGCTTTAACCCACTGAGCCACCCAGGCGAACCTGTTTATGTACTTTTAATGTTAAATTTTAACACATTTCATTTCATTCTTTGAAAGTATTCCCCCTGAACTTTAAAAATCTTCCCTTTTACACTACCTTGGCCTTCTTTTTTTAAAATTTTATTTATTTATTTGACAGACAGAGATCACAAGTAGGCAGAGAGGCAGGTAGAGAGAGAAGGGGAGGCAGGCTCCCTGCTAAGCAGAGAGCCCGATGCGGGGCTTAATCCCAGGACCCTGAGATTGGGACCAGAGCTGAAGGCAGAGGCTTAACCCACTGAGCCACCTAGGTACCCCGGCCTTCTTTTAATAACTTTAAGCATACTAAAAATATTTTTAGTATGTTTCAATATTTCAATTTGTAGTAGGTCTGGTTTTGCTGTTTTACTTCCTGAACACTCAATTATAAATGCCTTGCTTACATGTATATCATGTGATTTTTTTTTTTTTTAAGTCCATTAATACTCTGTGAGATATCTCTGAAGCCTTGTTTTAAGGCATATTCCTTCAAAGAAGGTTTGCATATGGGGCACCTCAGTGGCTCAGTGGGTTAAGCCTCTGTCTTCAGGTCATGACCTCAGTGTCCTGGGATGGAGCCCCATATTGGGCTCTCTGCCAGCGGGGAACTTGCTCCTCCATCTCTCTCTGCCTGCCTCTCTGCCTACTTGTGATCTCTCTTCCTCTCTGTCAAATAAATAAAATCTTAAAAACAAAAACAAACAAACAAAAAAACCAAAGAAGGTTTGTATAAATTTCTGGCAGACAATTAAGTGTATTATCAACCTGACATCAATTTCTACCAGCATTGTCACAAATACTAACTATACCCTTTAATAGCTATATTATTTAGGGTAAGGTACATAACTTATTTGTAATCTCCCTTCCTCATTTGATTAATAGATATAATAAAACAGTAGTACTTAGCTAATAAGTTGTTGTGAAGTCATAGTTTCATGCAATATTCTTATCCAAATTAAAATAAATAATTAGTAATTCTAAAACTTGTCTTTTGTGGCTCAGTGGGTTAAGTGGCTGCCTTCTGCTCAGGTCATGATCCCAAGGTCCTGGGATGGAACCCCACGTAGGGTTCTCTGATCAGTTGGGGGGGGGGTGCTACTCTGCCCCTCCCCCTTGCTCATGTGCTCTCTCGCTCTCTCTCTCTGTCTTAAATAAATAAAATATTTAAAACAAATTAAAAAAAAATAAAACTTGTTCTAATGTTGGGGCCCTAGCTAGCTCAATTGGTGGAGCATGTGACTCTAGTTCTCAGGACTGTGAGTTTGAATTCCACATTGAATGTAGATATTACTTAAACCACTTATCCTAAAGTATAATTATTTGAAAAATTAGGAACATGAAATTTATTTTTGATATTTAAGGGCAACTGAAAATTCAATTCGAATAAAACAATAACTTTGAAAAGTATCTCCAAAGACACCTACCCCTGGTTCTTAATCACCTTTCTCTTCTCTCTGCATCATAGGGTGGGGAAGGAAACAATCAAGCACCTTTTTCTTTTGTGGTTTCTATTGGCACATGTATACCATATACATATAGTTAAAAAGAGATGGCAGCATATGTGCTATTTGTTGAGAATAATCCTTTAGAGATGATTTGTTTCCTTTTCTGAGATCTTATCTGCTTTTGTTTCTTTCCAGGTTCACAGAAAAGAGAAATGCCTTAGATAGTTTTCTGATCAATACAATCAAAGCACTCTCTTTATCTACTGGCTAGAGAGTTGTTAACTTTTAAATGGAGTAATGGAAAGAGAGTTTTCTTTTTCTGATAAAACCACAGAGACTGAAGTTTAAAAGTTAATTTTACTTAGAAAATAAGGTAAATAAAAAGAAAATGGTGTTTCCATACAAAGTGGATGGAATGAAAAAAAGTAATTTGCTGATAATAGATTGTCCCCTTTCACAGCCCACTCCTGATGCTTGATGTTTTTCAATGATTTTGAAACAACTGGTCAGTACCAGGATACATGCAATGCTCCTGGGATGGGGATAGCACCAACCATAATCTAACATTTTGCCTCTGAGCTTTTTTTTTTTTTTTTTTAAATTCTGCCTAGTCTGTTTGTCAATGTATAAAATTTATTGTATTATTGCCTTCCTGTTTATGCCATGACCCAGATTTTAGATTTAACCACAATTTTGGATTTAGCCATAATTTTTAGGCTCTTTATTTAGTGGATAGGGCTTTGGACAAAAAGGGGAGGGGTTGAACTTTTACCTTAGCTCTTTTACTGACTCAGTGAGCCAACGTTAAAAAAAAAAAGAAAATGGAATTAAGGTCATTCTCAAAACATTCATCCTTTCCTTCTCTTAGGAGAGAAAGCTAATGGTTACGTCTCATAGCAGGCATGCAACTTTCACGAGGTATTATCAAAGTTAGTGGTGGTTACTCAAACTAAAATTTTAGAGGAAATAAAAGCACAGAACCATTTGAAAAATGTAAGTATTATATGCTAACACTTTGAGAGGTAAGAAAATCATAAACTACACAGAACTTGTCTATATTTTTTAATAATACTGAGGACTATGTTCTAAATAGCATTTGTATAAAAATTGCAACAACAATAATAACTACAACAGCTATTATTTACTGAGTTCATGCTGGCTGATTTGTGTCCAGCCAGCATGAATTTTCTTACTATTTTTAGAAATAATAGTCATGGGTTTTCAGAGGCAGAGAACCATCACCCACTCCTTTGGAAATAAGGGGAATAATAAGGGATGATGACACAGGTATAAAGGTGTCTCAAGAGAAAAGGGAAACAATGGTTTCAATCCTAATTTCAGAAGCATCAGTACCAAGTAATCTAATAATGTTGATCTAATAAAAACCTTTTTGGAAGAAGTTAGAAATTAAAATAGAACCAAAATATTTCTTTAGAATACATAGATGTAGTTGTGAAACTTACATTTTTGGTTTTTTTATTTTATTTTTGCCTTTTTTATCAGTCCACGCTTTTGATAGGGGCTAAGTAACATTTGATTTGAACAAGCAATCTATAAAGACTTAAATAAATCAATTAGGATAATCATACCTATAAATGAAGTAGAAAAAAAATGCCATCATGCTAAATATCTTAATGTCTCTTAATATTCAATTTCTGGGATTTAAATTTTTTCTAGGATTTAAAAATAAACATTCAATTTTGTGTATTTAAGAAAAAATACATTTAAAATAATTTTATGTGATATCGTATGAACTTTATGGTTATTATTTCATAATAAAACACTGAAAGGATAAAGATGTATATTTACATGCTAAAAATGCTTATCTCAGGATTATGGGTGATTTTCTTGTCTATTCTACATTTTTCTGTTTGCAGAATTTCTAGAACTATCATACATTATGATTATAATCAACAATGTTTATCTTATATCATAAAGAAATGGCAGGGAAGAGAGCTGTCAGCTTGAGAAAAGAGAAAGGGAATAACAAAGCAGACACAGATTTTATTTATTTTCTAGCTTTACAAGAGATAAAGAAATCTGAGGTAAATAACTGAATTTCTGTTCTGTTAGGAAGCTGAAATTGCTAAGTGGTCGAGCAGACTTATGGAGATAAATGGGAATCTTCTGCACGCTATGGCAAAAAGCCATTTCTTATATTCCTAAAGTATTAATTTAACCTGTACATTGGGATGGAAGAATTAGAATAAAACCTACAGTGTGCTATCATATCCAGATAAATTAACGCTGTTTAATAATCTAGCATCTACGTAACTGCAGCTCTGGGATCTGAAAGGGAAAATTCATTTATAGCCCCTTTTTGTTATTGATTAGAGAGGTCAAGCTTAACATATCTGAAATGATTTTAGAATGGAGCAAGTCAAGGATTTTTAACTATATGACAGTTCACTACAGACTATGGAGAAATGAGAAATTCAAATAAAAATATCACTGTTTCTTGGGATGGTCAAAAAAGGTTCCGCGGAAGGCCTGAAAATGAGATAGGAAGCAAAGTTTTGGATTAATGTAAGGGAAGAAGATCATTTCCTGAAAATAGTTTAGAATAGTTCAGAATGTAGCAGGAGAATGTTGAGAAGTTTAATTCAAGTCTAATGGAGGGTAAGGGACCTCATTAGAGCCTTAACATATGTAAATTTAACGCTTCACCCATAGAATTTAGTAATTTTTTCCCAGTAAAATGAGACCAATTCTCAAGGGCAAAGGATAAGAGCTACAGCGCAGACTCTGAATTGGCTCTTTCTATAACTACCTCCTCTTTCTTCTAGTTTGTTTCTCTGTATTGAGGGTGGTGCAGAGCCCTTACTGCAATCAGGTTACAAATGTGAATTAGTTTCTTACATCATTAGTGCTATGAGAGATTGGAAAGTAGAAATGCAAAGAACACCATGACATGAAGGCCATCCTTTTGCTGCTATTATTCCTCTCCTGTCAAATACAGTCTTGGAAACCTCTCTTTTTTTCTCTTTTCCTTTTTTTCCCCCTTTCCCTGAAGTAGCTATAGGAGATTTCTTGTCTCAAGTCCCTGTCTGATTGCTGAGAGTTAGAATATGGGAATTGATGCTGCTGGTGGCAGGCTCTTGATTTCCCAATCAAAACAGACTCATGCAGCTTATCTATCAGATGTGGTGGTCACCTGTTGCTTTTGTGATGTTTTTAGGTAGAAACAGCAGCTCTTCTGGTGGGTGATATCTGTTGTGTTATTCTGGTGATGTTTCTGGAAGATTAGTCTAAAACTTTGTCTTCCTGCCCTTTCAAAAAACTCATTAAATCCTTATAATGTTTTGTGTTACTAACCATTGACCAATACTTGACACTTCTTGACAATATGGAAAGAAGCGAAGCAGATGACTACGTAATTTACAACAGAATATTTTGAAACATACTCTATGTGGATTTTATCAAGGATCTATTGACCTGTAGGCCAGATGCTTTGGCACATATGTCCTTTTACACATAAATGATAAACTAATTTATTACTACAGCTCAGGTTTATAGAAGCATAATAATGAAATTGGTAAGAACAACTAATCTGGGCAAGAGAAATTTCTTTTTAGTCCTCTTCCATATCACATTGAACTCTATAGATTTGATAGTTATCTTGAAGGCAGAAAGAAATTTTATTATTTATCCTCTGTTCTTTAGATAAGTTTTACCTTGGGCTAAATGATTTATCTAAGTCTCTGCTTCCTCACCTTTAAAATAAGGATAAAATATCACACCAACTTCATAGGGCTGTCATAGGGATAAATGAGTTAGTGAATTGGATTGGAAGTTACCAAGACCACCCTCAGGCTCAATGATTCAACAGAAAAACTCGCAAGACTCAGAACAGCTTCTATTCTAATATTTATCACTTATTACAGAGAAAAGATAGAGATTAAAACCAAAAAGGCATATAAAGTAAAGTCTAAGAGAAATGAGGCACAAAACTTCCCATCCCAGAGAAGTGACTTGGGGATGCACTTAATTCTCTCAACAATGAGGTTTGATGACATATGCAACATATTGTCAACCCAGGAACCTCAGGGCAGCCTTGGTTATGGTCTTTATTGAGGGTCAGTCAGGTAGGCATTCAGCACTCTCATGCCTGACCTGAGCTCCTCAGGCTCTAGCCCCATGAAAGCAAAATCATGGACTCACCCTAATCACATCATTAGGATAAACTATCTAATCAAATTGATATAGCATGGTCCAGTGCCTCAGGCATTTTTGTATTTTGTATTCTTAATGGCAGCATAGTCCAAGGGCTCCTGGGAGGTACTAATGAGTCAAGAGAGGTAGAAAATTTCAGAACTTACTAAGATAGGAGACATTCAATGAGAAAAAAATGCTGTAGAATATCCTTATTCATCAGTGATCCCTGTTTCCTTCAGCATGAAACTTTATTCAGACACATTTCCATCTTTATTGACATTAAAAATTCCCTAAGGTACTTGTAGGATGTAACAAGAAATGTGAGCAACCTAGATATACTGAGTGACTATATAAGCATGGGTAAGTATGGTGAATACTGAATATGCAAATCAATGAAAAACCAAATTCACTCTTGAAGCAAGGAAGGTAATGATATGAAATGTAAATTAAGATAAAATTCATCAGGAATCTGTTCTCACTCACATACTTCTTGAGGCAAATGAGAATGACAGCTATTATTTATTAATTTACTTACATAGTCATTACTGTTGAATATCTATGAGTCATTCATTTATCCACCCATTCACTTAAAAATTATACATGGAACACCTGACATGTGATAGGCACTATATCAGTCACTGAACCCAATGAACAAAGCAAATTAAACACCTGTCCTCTTAAAACTTACACCAATGGAAACAGCAATAAAGAAATATTATCTTTTCAGATGGCGTTAGATGCTTCTAAGAAAATAAACAGTAATTGAAGCAGTAAAGCACTAGATTTTATACAAGTAATCAAAATTTTTTATTTTAACTAAGTGTCTGGAAACCTTAAGGAAAGGTAGAAAGGAAAACTTATTCCTAGAAAAACATAGCTATGAGTATATTTCTTACTGTGCTATAACAAACTACCACAGACTTGGTGGCTTAAAACAAAACACATTTATTATTTTAGGGTTCTGGAGATCAGAAATCTGAAATGGATCTCAGCTAAAATCAAGATGTGGCAGGCTGTGTTCATTCTAGAGGGCCTGAGGGGACTGTTTCTGTACCTTTCATTGCCTTTAAGGGCTGGCTGCCTGCATTCCTTCACTTGTAAACTGCTTTCCATTCAAAGCCAGGAATGGCCATTGGAGTCTTTCTCATGTTGTTTAACTTCTTCTGTCTCCCTCTTCCATCTTTTCAGACTCTTGGATTACATTGTACACACTAGATAGTCCTATTTTAAGATCAGCTAATTAGTAACCTTAGTTTCATCTGCAATTTTGAATCCCCTTTGTTGTGTAGCATACCATATATACAGATTTTAGAGATTCATATAGGGACATCTTTGGTGGGGAATGGTCATTATTTTGCTTACTATGGTGAGCAACATGGATTTGAATACTGAAGATGAAGTCTGTCCACATATTATCAAAAAAAAAAAATGTTTGGAAGGTTTTTTTTCTCTATTTTACTGCAGTAAATTCAACATTGTTAAAGTTAAAATTACCATTTTTTGATTTGATGTTTTTTCCATTGGCTTTTTCCAATGATGAAGATCTACATGAGTATGTGGGTTTGCAAAATATTATCTAATTTAGATAATAAGCAAAGATCAGAGTACGGTTTGCAAAGCCATTGTTTATTATATGCAAGAAATTTATTATGCATTTTTATACATGACTCAGATCATAGCTGAAAGCAGTTTGCAATAAAATGAGAGTATCCTGTATAGTTGTTATATGGTAAAATAGCTAAGGGGAAAAGGCAGATGACAAAACTTGCTTCAGCTGCAATTGGATATTTAGGGAAGGTTCACTAGGAGGCAGGGTAGTGAGGACAACAATTTGGCTAATAATTTTTCTCCTTTGATATGTGGGCCCAGGCATGGAAAGATACAACATTCTACCATCTTCCTTGTATTTGTCTATATTTTTAAAGATTGATTTATTTATTTTAGAGAGAGAGCATGAACACAAGCAGGAAGGGCAGAGAGGGAGAAGGAGAGAGAATCTCCAGCTGACTCTGCTGGAGTCAGCTGATGCTGACCTGATGCTCGATCTCAGGACCCTAAAATCACAACCAGAGCCAAAACTAAGAGTCAGACACTTAACTGACTATGCCACCCAGGCACCCCCTCCCTTTATATATATGTATGTACATATACATACATATATATGCATATATATATATTTAATATATATTAATCACAGTAATAACTTACACATATTTTTCTTAGAATGTTTTACTTTCTCTTACCTTCTGGTTGAAATTTTAAAAATTGTATAATATGCACCTGATCTATTAACTGAGGAAGACCCAAATAATTGAGTAAAACCAAGAATCATCTAGCAAATATCCAGTGTTCATGGGCAGGTATAGAAAGTACAGAAAGCCCATAAGAGTATAATTTGATAACACCAAGGGAAATTATTTTTAGTTGAAGACCAAGTCCTCACTGATTTGCTTAACCAGTCATTCCTGAAAATGTCCATGCTGCTTCTTATGAAATGTGTTCTTTTTATGGTGAAGGGGGTGAGAGATGATCCTCAGATTCATTCAGGACACTGGAGGGTCACATATTTTGTGCTTAACCCTGGAAATAAAAGGTAAAAAATTATTAGTCAAATTTGGCACCCTCAGATTCCTGATCCTTGAGAGAAAATGTCCATAAAATCTACCTTTTCCCAATTGAAACCACCTTCAATTTTTACTTTGTTTTTATTTTATTTCATTTTAGAAGGAGAGCATGCAGGTGTGAATGGGGGAATGGGAAGAGAGAAATCGGGGAGCAGAGGGAGAGACAGAATTTTAAGCAGGTTCCACTCCCAGCCAGGTGCCCAATCCAGGACTTGCTCTTCCAACCCTGAGATCATGACTGGAGCTGAAATCAAGAGTGTTATGCTTAATCAACTGAACCATCCAGGTGCACCAGTGTACCTTGTTCTTAAGTAAAACAAGTTAGGAGCTATATCTAGAAAAGAATTGTGAAAGATTGTTAGAATCAAAATGTATTCTTTTGAGCTAGGGTGAGAATGTCAATAGCCTAGCTTAACATTAGTGACAAAAATCATGGTATCAGTTCAATCTCAGAAGATTACTAGGACTGGTGTAACCCTCATGTTGCCAGAGGACTCCACATTTCCTGGGGTTATTGATGATTGTCCTACCACAAGTTACTGCTTTGGAGAGTGCTATGAATATATAAGATCCATTTCCTCTCTGGCTGTTGTTAAGCAACAAAATTCAGCTGAGTAAATTTGAAGATTTAATTGGCTTTATTCAAGGATTCATGAATCCCACAGTATTTCATCTATCAAATAGAAGCTCTGAAGAGCTATAAAAAGTGAAAGGCTTTTAAAAGCAAAGGGGGTGCAAAAATAAAGAGTATCTAGAAAAGAGTAGATTGTTTTAAGAAAGATCACCTACCTTGGGAAAGGCAGGGGTCTATCAGGCAGGGGTGCATCAGGCAGATTACCTCACTTGTGCTTAACCCTGGAAATAAAAGGTGTCTCTCTTTCTCTTTGTCTCTCTTTCTCTTCTTTCTTTTCCTTTCTTCCTTTCCTCCTTCCCTCCCTCCATTCCTTTCTCTAAGAATTTTAAGGTCTAAAGGAACATAATTTGAAACAAATATTTGGCAGAATCAGGTTTTTATTGCTCATATGATACAGTCTATGTCATTGAAACCAAGCAAAATTCTGGTCTTTGTTTACCACAAAAAAATCCATTTGCAATATTTTATAAACTGTAACATTGTAATCATGTTTTAGGTCCCTTCAAATCCATTTCTTCTCTCTAGATACAACCCTCTAACCCTACTATAACTGATATCCTTGGGATGGAGGTAGAGAAATGATGGTTTAGTAGAAGAAAACGTATTAAAGTAAGTATGTTTTGGGGGCTGGGTGGCTCAGTCAATTAAGTGTCTAACTCTCAGTTTTGGCTCCAGTCATGATCTCATGAGATCAAGATCCATATTGGGCTCCTCATCCGACAGGAGTTTGCTGGCGATTCCCTCTCTCCAACTCCCAGGTCATGAGTGCTTTCTCTTTCTCTCTCTCTTTCATAAATAAATAAATCTTAAAAAAAAAAAAAAATAAGGGAGCACCTGGGTGGCTTAGTGGGATAAAGCCTCTGCCTTTGGCTCAGGTCGTGATCTCAGGGTTCTGGGATCGAGCCCCACATTGGGCTCTCTGCTTGGTGGGTAGCCTGCATCCCTCCCCCAACCCCGCCTGCCTCTCTGCCTACTTGGGATCTCTCTGTCAAATAAATAAATAAAATCTTAAAAAAGAAAAAACAAGAATGCTTTTTATTGTAATTTATGCATTCTTTTCTGAAAACACTTGCCTTTTCTTTAATGTTCCAAATAGATCAAGACCATAATGTTTGAATGTCATAATCCAAAGAGCAAATATCTCTAATTCTAGAGTTCATACAGAAAAAAAAAAGTCTTTTTTTTTTTTTAAAGAAGATTTGCTTATTTTAGAGAAAAAGTGAGTGGTGAGGAAAGGGGAGGTGGACAGAAAATCTTAGCAGACTCCACTAAGCTTAGAACGCATCAAGGGCTCAGCATCACCACCCTGAAATCAGAATTGATGATGAAACCAAGAGTTAGATGCTTAAATGACTGAGCCACCAGGTGCTCTCTCCCTCACCCCCCAAAGTCATTCTTTAGCTCAATTCATACCCTTGTTTACAAAGGGTTTTTGTTGGGTCTTAGATCTGGGGACATTTTTTTTTTTTTTAGGTATTGTTTTAGCTCAGTTAGCTAAGAAGGAAAAGAACAAAGAGAAATCATTATCCCAGAGAGGCTTTAAGGTTTCTTGTAGTCACTTGCAGTGGTATTTTAATAGTGTATATAAGGAGCCATTCAGATGTAAATGTTCTTGATGGACTTTACCAGCAATGTCAAGGCAACTCTAAGGTGAGAGAGCCTAAACACAGAATCTGGATGAGAAGAGCACATTCCAGCAATGTGCTTGCTGCTCATCATGTTGGTCCACGGCAATTTTGTTCTCTCTGGGTCTCAATTTTTTTCCGTCCAGAAATAAAGGTTGAAGGTGCAGGGGTGACCTGGAACAGCAGGTAGAGTACTGTATTGATTTATTTTACAAATTAAGCTTCTACCTGAGAGTTCTACTCCTAAAACAATGCTTGGAAGTTAAATTTTATGATTTTATCTGATGCATCTGAAAATTCTTTGGTTCTATGAGATAGGATTTTTGTCTATTAATTTTAGTCATTCATTTATTCAATAAATATTTATTGAAACCATACTCTGTGCCAACTAATATTTGGCAAAGAATAAACAATGGTTCTCTTCTCTCAGGCTGCTCTGTTGACTTAATTAGATTCTTGTTTCCTCCTAGGCTCGGGCATTCCTTATATTGAAATGTAGCCTATTATTGATGGCAGATAAATTTTGAATAGAAAAGGAGGGTTAACCTTATACATAAGCAGATTAAATGGTGATCTGCGTGGCATTATTTTGGCATCACAAGTAATTCTATGCACTGCCCTTTTCCTGATGCCAAAAATTTCATCATTAAAAAAGCATGACCTTTTACTCCTCTTATCTGTAAAAATGGGATTTCCAAAGTGAAGAATAACATATAAAGGCATTAATATTCAATGCACATTTATTGTAAACAAATTTATTTGGGCTTAGGCATAGTTTATTTTTTAATATGACAACACATAATTCTTAAGGAAACTTCAGAATGGAAGTGGAAGGACAGATTTTTATATTAATTTGTCTGATGCCTTAATATTTATGAAGAGTACATTAAGTACAAAGTTCTATACCATACATTGTGGTCTCTGTGGGGTATCAATTTTTGCTGACCAGGTTCTGAATAAAATGTGAGATAAGACAAAATGTAAAATAGGTAAGAGATGCAAACATCACTACTTTTATTAATACAGACTAAATGAAATAATATAACTGTGTAAAACAAATAAGCCTGTTAATTAGACCAGCAAGTTCTGCAAACTTACCCCTTATGTGATGATAGTGTTAGACTAAGACAGACCCCCATATGTATAAAGACTGACCAGCTAAGATGGAAGGCAGAGAGGAGAAAAGAGTTGCTCCTGGTGTCTGTGGGTGGTGAGAAGAAGACTAGGGACAGTGAATTCAAGCATGTCCAGTTTAGTGTTTCCAAATTTACCAACCAGATAAGTCACTTCACTTCTGAGGTGGTCAGAAAAGGAACAGAGAGAATTCAGAAATGTCCCACTGGTTGAATTGCCTTGACTTGGAAGAAAGCATCAAAAATCTTCTCTTCAACATTAAGTTTTGGATATAAAGAGATGAATGAAAAGATCATGTGCTTCCTTTCAAAGTGCTTACTCTCTAGTCTTATCATAACAAAAAAAGGTAAAATAGAATAAATTTAGATTTTAGAATCCCAGAATCCTTATCCATAAAAGGGAAACAATTAAACCAACCTCACATATTTGTTGTCAGTGAGGTTTTATGTGTAAAGCATGTAGCTCAAGAAAAAAACTCATTATTTGTTTCCTGTCACTTCTTTCTACATTCAGGATCCCTCTACTCTGAATGGGATGAAATATGTTCTAAGTTTTTAAGATAGTCTAGATCTGTAAACTTTAAAAAAAATAGATAAAAGTTATAAGCATTTTACTTAGGGACTTCAAGTCAGAAGTTATGTATTTAATAATACAAAGCCATTGAACATTAAAAAAAAAAATCCCTGAAACAAAATTCTTTAGCCTTCACCTAACTGTAATTATAAAGCTTATTCTAGAAAATACTGGAACAAAAAAACTTATAATGGGAAATTACTCTATTTCTGGCAATACAGCAGTTTCAGCCTCCAGCTGAAAATAATGGAAGCAATTCAGTTCTGAAATAATAGAATCAAAGTCTTGAATCTGTCAATCTAGAATTGTGTAACTAGATAAGTCATCCTTTAAGAATGAAAATGAACTAAAGACATTTTTAGATGAACATTGAGAATGTTTAACAACCACAGATGTTCACTAGAGAAACCTTCAGGCAGAAAGAAGGAAAATAAAACTAGAATGCAAGTTAGAGCTGCACAGAGGAAAAATATATATAGAAATTGGTGAATATGTAATAAATATGAACAAATAGTGAAAGGATAATTATAATGCTTAATTTGTGGGGATAAACAATAAAATATGGTGCAAAAATACATCAATAACATAGAGACACAAAGAATTAAACATTTAATGTATCTTATTTGTATGGAAGATACTGATTAACCTCAGACTTTGTGGAAGGTGCCTATAAAATTTTTGAAGTTAAACACTTAAAAAGATCATATTCTAAAACTTCCAAATTAGTAGAGGATAAGAATTGGAACAAATAAAAAATTTAATCTATGAAAAACGAGGCAAGAATGTAGGGGAAAATACAGATGTCAACAACAAAACAATTCACAAAATACATTAGAAACATATTGGTTTGCTCATAATCACAACAGTTATAAAGAGAACAATTTCATAAATAACAAAAATGTTCATATTGGATTAAAAATGAAATTCTGAATAAAAACATATCTATCAATAATCACCATCAATGTGAATGGCCTAAATGCGCCCATAAAACAGCACAGGGTTGCAGACTGGATAAAATGACAGGACCCATCCATATGTTGTCTACAAGAGACCCATTTTGAACCTAAAGATACACCCAGACTGAAAGTGAAGGGATGGAGAAGCATCTTTCATGTCAATGGGCCTCAAAAGAAGGCCAGGGTAGCGATTCTCATATCAGACAAATTAGATTTTCAACTAAAAACTGTAGTCAGAGATACAGAAGAACACTACATCATTCTTAAAGGGACTATCCACCAAGATGATCTAACAATTGTAAATATCTATGCCCCCAATATGGGAGCTGCCAGTTACATAAGAAAACTGTTAATCAAGATAAAGAGTCATATTGATATGAATACACTAATCGTTAGAGATCTTAACATGCCTCTCTCAGAAATAGAGGCATCGAAGCAGAAAATCAATAAAGAAACAAGAGCATTGAATGACACATTGGACCAGATGGACCTCATAGATATATACAGAACATTCCACCCTAAAACAACAGAATACTCATTCTTCTCAAGTGCACATGGAACCTTCTCAAGAATAGACCACATACTGGGTCACAAATCAGGACTCAACCAATACCAGAAGACTGAGATTATTCCCTGCACATTCTCAGATCACAATGCTTTGAAACTGGAGTTCAATCACAAGGAAAAGTTCAGAAGGAACTCAAACACCTGGAAGCTAAAGACCACCTTGCTTAAGAATGCTAGGATCAACCAGGAGATCAAAGAAGAACTGAAACAATTCATGGAAACCAATGAGAATGAAGACACTTCGGTCCAAAACCTATGGGATACAGCAAAGGCGGTCCTAAGGGGGAAATACATAGCAATCCAAGCATCCCTCAAAAAATTTGAAAAATCCAGAATACATCAGCTCTCTCTACACCTTAAAGAACTGGAGAATCAACAACAAATCAAACCAACTCTACACATAAGAAGGGAAATAGTCAAGAATAGAGCTGAGATCACTGAGGTAGAAACCAGAGATACAGTAGAATGTATCAATGAAACTAGAAGCTGGTTTTTTGAAAGAATCAATGAGATTGATAAACCATTGGCCTCACTAATCCAAAAGAAAAGAGATTAAGCTCAAATTCATAAAATTATGAATGAAAAGGGAGAGATCACAATGAACACCAAGAAAGTAGAAACAATCATCAGAAGTTATTATCAACAGTTATATGCCAATAAGCTAAGCAACCTAGATAAAATGGATGCATTCCTGGAAAACTATAAACTCCCAAAATTGAACGGGAAAGAAATTGACAACCTGAATAGACCAATATCTAGTAACGAGATTGAAGCAGTGATCAAAAACCTCCCCCAAAAAAACCAAGAGCCCAGGACCTGATGGGTTCCCTGGGGAATTCTACCAAACTTTCAAAGAAGAAATAACACCTATTCTCCTGAAGCTTGTTTCAAAAAATTGAAGCAGAAGTAAAACTTCCAGACTCTTTCTATGAAGCCAGCATTACCCTGATCCCCAAACCAGGCAAAGACCCTACCAAAAAGGAGAATTTCAGACCAATATCACTGATGAATATGGATGCTAAGATTCTCAAGATCCTAGCAAACATGATCCAACAGCACATTAAAAAGATTATCCACCATGACCAGGTGGGATTCATCCCTGGGTTACAAGGATGGTTCAACATTTGCAAATCAATCAATGTGATAGAACAAATTAATAAGAGAAGAGAGAAGAGCCATATGGTCCTCTCAATTGATGCAGAAAAAGCATTTGACAAAATCCAGCATCCGTTCCTGATTAAAACGCTTCAAAGTATAGGGATAGAGGGTACATTCCTGAACTTCATCAAATCTATCTATGAAAGACCCACAGCAAATATCATCCTCAATGTGAAAAAGCTTGCAGCCTTCCTGTTGAGATCAGGAACATGACAAGGATGCCCACTCTCACCACTCTTGTTCAACATAATATTAGAAGTCCTAGCAACAGCAATGAGACAACAAAGAGAAATAAAAGGTACCCAAATTGATAATGATGAAGTCAACTCTCTCTTTTTGCAGATGACATGATTCTTTATACGGAAAACCCAAAAGACTCCACCCCAAACTACTAGAACTCATACAACAAGTTAGCAACGTGGCAGGATACAAAGTCAATGTACAGAAATCAGTGGCTTTCTTATACACTAATAATGAAAATACAGAAAGGGAAGTTAGAGAATCGATTCCATTTACTATAGCACCAAGAACCATAAGATACCTGGGAATAAACCTAACCAAAGAGGTAAAGGATCTGTACTCAAGGAACTACAGAACGGGAAGAACAAACATTGTTAAAATGTCTATACTGCCTAGAGCAATCTATACTTTTAATGCCATTCCAATCAAAATTCCACCGGTATTCTTCAAAGAGCTGGAGCAAATAATCCAAAAATTTGTATGGAATCAGAAGAGACCCCGAATCGCTAAGGAAATGTTGAAAAACAAAAATAAGCCGGGGGGGGGGCGTGCATCACATTACCTGATTTCAAGCTTTACTACGAAGCTGTGGTCACCAAGACAGCATGGTACTGGCATAAAAACAGACACATAGACCAGTGGAACAGAGTAGAGAGGCCAGATATGGACCCTCAACTCTATGATCAAATAATCTTCGACAAAACAGGAAAAAATATACAGTGGAAAAAAGACAGTTTCTTCAATAAATGGTGCTGGGAAAACTGGGCAGCTATATGTAGAAGAATAAAACTGGACCATTCTCTTACACCATACACAAAGATAAACTCAAAATGGATAAAAGACCTCAATGTGAGACAGGAATCCATCAGAATCCTAGAGGAGAACATAGACAGTAATCTCTTCGATATCAGCCACAGCAACTTCTTTCAAGATATGTCTCCAAAGGCAAAGGAAACAAAAGTGAAAAATGAACTTTTGGGACTTCATCAAAATCAAAAGCTTCTGCACAGCAAAAGAAACAGTCAAGAAAACAAAGAGGCAACCCACGGAATGGGAGAAGATACTTGCAAATGACAGTACAGACAAAAGGTTGATATCCAGGATCTATAAAGAACTCCTCAAACTCAACACACACAAAACAGATGATCATATCAAAAAATGGGCAGAAGATATGAACAGACACTTCTCCACTGAAGACATACAAATGGCTATCAGACACATGAAAAAATGTTCATCATCACTAGCCCTCAGGGAGATTCAAATTAAAACCACTTTGAGATATCACCTTACACCAGTTAGAATGGCCAAAATTAGCAAGACAGGAAACAACAGTATTAGAGGGGATGTGGAGAAAGGGGAACCCTCTTCCACTGTTGGTGGGAATGCAAGTTGGTGCAGCCTCTTTGGAGAACAGTGTGGAGATTCCTCAAGAAATTAAAAATAGAACTTCCCTATGACCCTGCAATTGCATGCCTGGGTATTTACCCCAAAGATACAGATGTCGTGAAAAGAAGGGCCATCTGTACCCCAATATTTATAGCAGCAATGGCCACAGTTGCCAAACTGTGGAAAGAAGCAAGATGCCCTTCAATGGACAAATGGATAAGGAAGATGTGGTCCATATACACTATGGAGTATTAAGCCTCCATCAGAAAGGACGAATACCCAACTTTTGTAGCAACATGGACGGGACTGGAAGAGATTATGCTGAGTGAAATAAGTCAAGCAGAGAAAGTCAATTATCATATGGTTTCACTTATTTGAGGAGCATAGCAGATAGCATGGAGGTCATGGGGAGATGGTGAGGAGAGGGGAGATGGGGGAAATTGGAAGGGGGAAATTGAAATTGGAAATTGGAAGGTATCAGGCTTATACATTTCACTCTGGACTCTGAAAAACGGTCTGGGGGTTTGAAGGGGCGGGGGGTTGGAGGTCAGGGTACCAGGTGGTGGGTGTTATAGAGGGCACGGATTGCATGGAGCACTGGTGTAGTGCAAAAATAATGAATACTGTTATGCTGAAAATAAATAAAAATAAAAAATAAATGAAATTCTGTGTTACTTACAAAAGATTCATCTAAAACACAAGGACCAGATATTGAATGTAAAAGGCTGTAGAAACATCACAGGGAAAATATAAAATAATGTTTGAATAGCTATATTAATATCAAAAAGAAGAACATTTACCTGGGGGGAAAAGTGTCACTTGAATCATAATGTGATAAAAGTATAATTCCTGAGAAAAATATAACATTTATATTTTGTTTGGGGCTGATAAGATATCTTCAAAAACACAAAGAAATAGTTAATAAAACTACAAGAAGAGTTGAAAAATTGAGAATTGTGATGGACCAGTCCACTACATCACTCTCAGTTACTGAAAGGTCAAGCAAATAAAAGTAAAGATACAGAATGCGGCACCTGGGTGGCTCAGTCGTTAAGCATCTGCCTTTGGCTCAGGTCATAATCCCAGGGTCCTGGTATGGAGCCTCATGTCAGGCTCCCTGTTTAGCGGGAAGCCTGCTTCTCCCTCTCCCCCTGCTTGTGTTACTCTCTTACTGTCGCTGTCAAATAAATAAATAAAAGCTTTTTAAAAAAATAGATATGAAAGATCTGATTATTTATTTAATCAACATATAATGTATTATTTGTCCCAGGGGTACAGGTCTGTGAATTATCAGGCTTATACATTTCACACCACTCACTATTGCACATACCCTCCCAATGTCCATAACCCAGCCACCCTATTTCTACCCCTCCCACCCCCTAGCAATCCTCAGTTTGTCCCATGAGATTGAGTCTCTTATGAATTTTCTCCCTCTTGATCCCATCTTGTTTCATTTTTCCTTCCCTACCCCCGACAATACCCCACCCTGCCTCTCAAATTCCTCATATCAGAGAGATCATAAGATAATTATCTCTCTCTGATTGACTTATTTTGGTTAACATATCTTCTAGTTCCATCCACATTATTGTGAATGGCAAGATTTCATTTCTTTTGATGGCTGCATAATACTCCATTATCTATATATATATATATATATATATACCACTTCTTCTTTATCCATTCATCTGTTGATGGACATCTAGGTTCTTTCCATAGTTTGGCTATTGTGGACATTGCTGCTATAAACATTCTGGTGCATGTGCTCCTTCGGATCACTACATTTGTATCTTTAGGGTAAATACACAGTAGTGCGATTGCTCGGTTGTAGGGTAGCTCTATTTTGAACTTTCTGAGGAACCTCCATGCTGTTTTCCAGAGTGACTGCACCAGCTTGCATTCCCACCAACAGTGTAGGAGGGTTTCCCTTTCTCTGCATCCTTGCCCGCATCTGTCATTTCCTGACTTGTTAATTTTAGTCATTCTGATTGGTGTGAGGTGGTATCTCATTGGGGTTTTGATTTGTACTTCCCTGATGCCGAGTGATATTGAGCATTTTTTCATGTGTGTGTGGGCCATCTGGAAGTCTTCTTTGCATAAATGTCTGTTCATGTCCTCTGCCCATTTCTTGATTTGGTTATTTGTTCTTTGGGTGTTGAGTTTGATAAGTTCTTTATAGATTTTGGATACTAGCCCTTTATCTGATCTGTCATTTGTGAATATCTTCTCCCATTCTGTCAGTTGTTTTTTGGTTTTGCTGCCAGTGTTCTCCTTAAGGACTTTGATGGATTCCTGTCTCCCATTGAGCTCTTTCATCCATTTTTAGTCTGTTTTTTGTGTGTGGTATAAGGAATTGGTCCAGTTTCATTCTTATGCATGTGGCTGTCCAATTTTCCTAACACCATTTGTTGAAGAGACTGTCTTTTTTCCATTGGACATTCTTGCCGGCTTTGTCGAAGATTAGTTGACCATAGAATTAAGGGTCTATTTCTAGGCTCCCTATTCTGTTCCATTGGAGATCAGATCATTTAAAAATCTTGAGTGAATGGGCATCTACAGAACACTTACCCCAATATATATTAGCAGTCCATTCTTTGTAATTGTTAAAAAGTATACCATTAAATGAATAGAACTTTTTTTTTTGCAATCAAGTCTCATTTCCTAAGTTTGACCCTTTTGTTCTGTCATGCTCTTGTCATTTTTATTTATTTTACAATATAAAGGGATTCTCCTATTGTATGCGATAGTAGAACAAGGCCATAGAGAAACTGTTTCCCTAGATATCTCATCACCACCATCTTCATTGAGTCAATTACATCTTTATGGTATTTTTCAGGAGTAGGGAAGAATTTCTTGGCAGAAAAAAAATTGTTGTCTGTCTTTCTTCATCCATTGTAATACTCATCTTCTATAGTCTCCTACTAAATGAATATATATAGGGCAGTGAAAATACTCTGTATGGTACTGTTATGGTAATATGTGACATCATACATTTGTCCAAACCCATAACATGTATAACACCAATAGAGAACTCTAATGTAAACTATGAACTTGGGATGATAATGATGATGTATCCATGTAGGTTCATCAATTGTAACAAAATGTACAACCCCAAAGGTGAATGTTGTTAATGGGCAAGCTGTGCATATATAGGGACAAAGGATGTAGGGAAATAGCTGTACCTTTCTCTTGGTTTTGCTGTGAACATAAAACTGCTCTGAAAAAAAAAAATCTTTAAAAAAATCAGTTTATGCAAGAGATAATGGTTGTTAATTGTTCCTGAGTATAGGTGGCTCCCTCTGAAATCTCTTTCGGTCTGTATCTCAGTGCTTACACGATGCTGTAAGGGATGCAGGAAGAAAATCCATCCAGAAATATTTGCTTAGACATACAGAGTTATTTCAGACTTTTTTCCCCCAAAAAACATGCAGCAGTTTTAGGTGTTGTACTTATTTGTCACAGAAACAGCAATTGGGCATATTGTTCATTTTTTTTCAGAGACTGTTGAGGTATACACTGAGTTGTTGGTAATGAATATCATAAAACATTATGGGGTCACATTGTTCCTTTTTCACAGAACAATAATATGTGTTTAATCTGAGACACATTTGGAAAGTGGTCTTCATAAAACCAAATGCCCAAACCTGGTTTTGTTCTTTCATTCAGAATTGGAGGCTTAAACATTCTTATAGTTACTTTTTATTTTTCCCCTCTACTCTGATTTAAAGATTGTTTTTGCAAAGGCAGGGAATGGCAATAGTTGCTAATAAATGAATTGTTTGGACTGACTTGAGTGCTAGGTTGAAACAGATTCTGTGGCTACATCCAGTGTCAACAGAATTAAATGGTTCATGATGAACTAGTAATAGCTGCTTTGGTGGGGTAAAGATACCACTGGTATGTGTGTCTAATCTTAGCTACTCCTATTAGAACTACCTCCTGCTTAAGTCAGAATCAGAAAGCTACAAAAATGTTTTTCTATTTGAAATTAAGTCTGTTGAAGAAAGATTACATTATATATTTGGTATAATTTTAGAATTGCATTTTTGATTATTTTACTTCATTAAAATCACTTTTCTGTGTGGAAGATATCTCTTATAGAAGAATACAGATTGATTATATGAAAGTAAAAATTGATTTTGAATGTCCATATTTATTTCTAGCTAAATAATATTTACATAATTTTAGCTCAGCTACCTAAAGTTCCAACATCATTAATAATGTGTATCTCAAAATATGTAATTTGCAAAAGTCCTTCCCAGATTTTTTATTTTAAGTCAATTCATACCCAGGAAGGAAAAAAAAAATAAGCTGAAATAAAGCCCCAAGCCAATATTGCCATGGGCTATTTTAATGCCCTTGCAGAACTGACAGACTTGTGGTATTTGAGACTTGCTCTAATAATACCTTATGCTATAAACTGAATGGAATTTTATCTATAAATTTGGGAAGACTAATTGGCCCTGGCAGTAATTGTCTCCATGGAGGCAAAGGAAGTCAAAACTAAAACTTCAGCCACTTAACCACCCCTTTCAGTCAAGTCCCTCGTTGATCAGTGTGGAAAAATAATGAGACCTGCTCCGTTTCCAAAGAACCATCTTGCTATTGTCAACACTCCAATGTTTCCTCATTTGAGACTCAAATTTATTTCAATTCCTTACATGCTCTGTGCTATCTGCCTATATTACCATAAATTATTTCCACTCAAAATGTTGAATTGAAAAACAAAAAGCACTGGTTGTTTTCATGCAAGAGAAATGAATCTAACCCAAATGAAGTAATGCCCCCATTACACTCTGGTGTGCAGTCTTGTATGTTCAGAATCTTTGTCTATACCTCATGTGGGGGTCATTATATTATTGTAATACAATTTCTACAAATGGTTAACACATTGTTAATCTAATACTACGGTTAAAGGGCTCCAGGCCTCCCGTCTTAAAACATTTAAGCATCATCTTGCAATACTAAATACTCTTTTTTCCTCTGGACTTGAATTCAGCATCTATGTTTTCTTCTCATAATCTTTTCTGTCCACTGTTTAATAAACACATTGCCCTTAATTCCATCTCCAAATGCACACGCAGATATTTTGTATCAGATTCCTTATCACTAGTTACTGTGTTAAGTGCCTTTCAGTACAATCTTTTGAGGTTAGTGTTGTGTTCCTCCATAAGTGGCAATGATAGTTTGGATGGAAGGAACAAAAGTAATCTCTGCCATCCCTGGGAAATTGCTATAGCTCTGAGTGAAATGTTTTACATGAGAGACTCTGTTATTATTCCAACATAAAAAAGAGGGATCTATTGGTTATTAATTTTCCAAGGGCCATGCAACTTTTAATTACTGGAACAGAGAGTTTTAAGCACAGGTTTGTTTAGCCTCAGGTCAGCTCCCTTTTCTCTTCAAATCCAGATCTCTCTTATCCTTAGAAACTCAGACTGAATCTCACAACTGTCTGTCTATACAGCCTTCCTTAACACTTTGAGGGGATGTTAGTTCTGTGGCGTACACAGATCCTGCCCTTGGTACCATGAACCTTACCATACCATTCTTGTCCTTCTGTTTTGTTGCTGTTATACCGTTGTGTGCTGCTTTTATAGCCCTAATATTACAAAGGCGGCATGTTGGCGCTTCACAATGTCCAACTCAGTGCGGAACAACCACGTTGGGGGGTACAATGTTGAGCGGCCAGAGAGGGGTAGGGAGAAGGGATTAGTTAAGAGGAGCCTTGTTCAGATTTTCCTTCCCAGTATGTCTATTTTGGCATATACCAAAAGAAGAGCCCTTCTTACTGCTTTGCTGTTTCCTTCAGAGAATTAAAGTATGTGGCCACTTAACCAGATTGTTAATACATTTCCACTTTATTGTCTTTTAAATCATTTTAGCAAACACAAGTTGATGTGGAAAATAATAGCAACCTCATCAAATTATTGTTGTCGCTAGAAAAAAAGCTCCTCCTAACAGGATGCCAACTGTTCAGTTTCCCACTTCAAACATTATGTTTCCTGTTCCAGAGAATATAGGCGATGTACACTGTGGGTTGTCTTAGTTACTTTTTTTTATTTTTTAAGTAATAATAGAGGACAGTGAGATCCAATTTTATGTAATATTATTGCAATTGATGTACAAAATGAGAATGAATAATAGCTAGCAAAGGAAGATAAAATGACAATCATAATCATGAGATTTTTATATAATTTTAGATGATATGCAGGATCATCTGTATTAGGTTCAATCATTATTCAAATATGAAAGATTTTTTTTTCTGGATAAAATTAATGAGTTGTTCTCCCCACCCCCCCAGGATTTATGGACTAAGAATGAGACTAGTTCATGTATATATACTGTTAATATTTGTTGCTGTCATTTATTCATTCATACAGTATTTACTAAGTTTCATTAATATATGGATATTGTCACAAAGGAAGGTACATTGAAAAGGTACATTGAATTTAAAACACTACTGCAATTAATAAATCTGCATAGTAACACAGTCCATCAGTCTGCATATTGCCGGCCTGGTTTTGGTATGAGGCAGGTAGCAAATCCCATTATTTTTTTGCACACTGTTTCACCGATTATGTGAAATGATGAAAATTTAGACATCCTATTTTGCTTTCAAGATTTCATGTCATCAGTTTGATGAATCTTCCTCCCACTGCATTGGGGCTTGGAGGTTATTTTCAGGTCTGCCCCTTGTCCCATTCTTCCTCCCACTGCTTTGGGTAATTTACTACGCAAAATTTAATAACAATAGTAACTTTTTTTGTTAAAGCCTTACTATATGGCAGGCACTGTGCTATGTGCTTTTCATGCATTTCTTTATAAAATCCTCAAAAAAACCTTGGTGTGGGAGTCACTGATTTTGTATCTTTTTTAAAAATCAGGGATGTAAAAAAGGGTGAGGTGACTTTACTCTCCTAAAATGACTCACCTGGCTAAAGAAGGGATAGAGTCTGTATTTGATTCATGGTTGATGAACACCAAAGTTTGTGATGAATTTACAATATCCTGAAGCATAATTTAATCTTTACTGTGGATAAACACCCTTTACCTGCTTTGCTTCAGTGAAGCCCTTTTTTTCCTGCCTTTCTACCATGGAGCTCAGTCCACAGGCAGAACAATAAATTGTGTGACTCTAGTTTCTGAAAGAAGGAAAAAGGATCGATACTCCTCTTGCTTTTTAAATTTTAAGCCATGTTGAGGTCATCATGGTCTGTTACTCCTTTATATTTCTACTTTGAGTCAAGTCTAGAAAATAGGACTATTTCTGAAGATCATTAACCCTGCTTTTCTTTTCCCCTTCTTTAGTGCTTAGCCATAACTACTATGAAAACCAAAGCAAATATTATCTCCTCTATTTTAAAACTCAGAACTAGAAGTACATTAAAAGCTTGCATATCTATCCTTAGCACTGAAGTTGAAGAGACTGGTTATTGTATTTATGAGGTCAATTTTATAATCTAAAATTAAAATTCATTGATATCCTTGATGATGTAATATGCCAGATTCAGAATTGTTCTGCCTACTGAGGGCACAGCTATTCCTCTAGCAATGTCAGTGTTACAGACTGATGTTATCGAGTGGAACGATGTTACAGAATAAAACCCACACAGGCAGAAGGGGTTTCACACACCACTGACTTGACAGAAAGTTCTGCTCCGTATCACAATATGCTGGAACCTGAAAGCATTCATTTTCTAAAGAATGAATCTCATTCTGGTCTGTTGCTCTGTCACTGGGTCTGGTAGCACTGCATCCAAGCCATCATCTCTTGCCTAGGTACTACAGGAGCCTACTTACTGTTCTACTTGTTTTATCCCTTGCTGATCATTGTTGCTTCTCCACTCATCAGTCAGAATGATCCTCTTAAAATCCACATCAGATTAAAGTCAATATTTAATTCACATTATCCCTTGGTAAGGGATATTTATTCATGGAACAGTCCATGTCCACATAGTCATCCACAACATCCTTCATGATCTGTCCCCCTCATCTTCTTCTGATCTCAATCCCTACTATTCTCTCCTTGTACTCCAAGAATCCTGCTTCTTCACTTCCCCACTTATGCCTGACATGCTTTTGTCTCAAGGCATCTGCATTGCCTGTTCTCTCTACATGGAATGTTCTTCCTTCAAATACCTACATGGCTAACCCCATGATTCCTTTAAGTTCCAGTTCAGATAACACTTTCTCAGAAAGCCTATCTATTTAAAATTTCAACACTCTTTCACTCCTAACCTTCTGTATCACACTGTATTTTTTCTGCCACAACATTTATTGCCTTTATATATCAGGTACTTATAAAAACCTGTTAGACTGTGAGTTCCAGGAAGTTAAAGATCTTTGTCATCTGTGTCCACTTATGTATCTGAACACTTAGGTAAATGCCTTATACTATCTGTTAACTGAATTAATTAATAAGAAAAGGCTTGACATATCCTAACCAACTTATTTAAAATGGCTCGACATAGGGACACGTGGGTCGCTCAATCTGTTAGGTGTCTGATTCTTGATTTTGGCCCAGACCATCATCTCAGGTTGTGAGATCGAGCCCCATGTCAGGCTTCATGCTGGATGTGGACCCTGCTTGATTTTTATCTCTTCCTCTTCCTCTGTACCCCCCCCCCCACCTCTCTCTCTCACTCTCTCTCTCTCCTTTCCTCTCTACAAAGAAAAAAACTAAGATGGCTTGATTTATAGCATGGGACAGATCACATACATAGGTGCATATCAGACAGACTAATAAAAAAGATAGGCCGGTATCTTTGAGAAAAGTCTTATGTTTTGGTATCAAACCTAGACACTTTAAACAGACTACTCCAGTTTCCAGGTATATAATGTCAGATATTTAATTACGTAGAGTTAAATTAGTTAAGTAAGTAGGGTACATATATACTATTAATTATAATCAATTATGTCAGAGAAGTCCAATAGTTATTTAATAAATGACTTTTTTATATATCTAATACAACAGTGCTTGTTTTACAGGATGATAAACCTGTTTTGATAGTAAAGAATCAAATCTCATAATGCTAACTAACTAATGTCCCTCAGGGTACCAATATATCCATAGCATAATTACCATACCCCGGCTTGATTTCTTTGTGGCATCTTGCTGCTGCACAGATGGTAGGAAGGAAGTAATAGCCTTTGGTCGAGGATTCTTGATAAAGTTTATAGCCTTTAAACCTGGAGAAACTCCAAGTCATGATAGCATCAGCTTTTAAAAAGATATGAATATGGAATCCATTGCATGCCACCCTTAATTTATTTTCCAGAAAGCGAAATATTGGTTTTCTATGGCATTTGCTTAATGCTAATATAAAGTTCTCAGGTATCTATAAAACCTATACACTACGTAGCTACTACTACTTTCTTGATTATAACTCCAAACCACTTACTTCAAGCCCTAGGACTTCTTAAATAGTATAGGAAAGACAAAAAGCAAATGACATTGCAGTAACAGCAAAAACAAACACAACAACAACAAAAAAGGAAAAAATAGTGACATAATGTAGGAGCAAGAAAAAATAACAATAGAAAGAGATAACTGCGAATGCTTTGACATCTCCCTGCTCTTTTCTCAGGCAAACTTGCAGAAGCCTTCCCACTTAATGGTTTTTGGGCATCTCCTTTTAGAAGATGGCCAGCTATGAAGAGTACCATACTCCTACTGGAGAAATAATTCCGTAAGTCTAGATTACTTAACTGGTGCTTTATCTTACAAATAACCAAAGATATGAGAAGATAAAACAATATGTAGGAGGAAAAATATAATATCAAAAAGAGAAGGTGAGAAAATATAAGCTAGATGATTTAATTGATGGTCTAAAAATACTCTCACAACATGAAAATTCTTTACAGTAAACTGGGTATAGTGGTACCCCAAGGGTACCCATACAGAGGCAAACGCTCTATGGCAGAATTCACCTTTAATGTAGGCCAAGTCTCAATAATTTTTAGGGAAAACACAATGAGAAACAACCAAACACATAGGGAAACAGTAGCGTAAGTAAAAAATAACAACAACCACAGCAAAGCTGTAGTATTATCCTGTTGTTTCTAATGACCACAAGTTCAGTGACTTAAAAAACCCATACATTCATTATGTTAGAGTTCTGGAGATCAGGAGTCTTAAAAGGGTCAACAGGGTCATATTCCTTGAGAAGTCTCTGATGAAGATTCTGTTTGCTTGCCTTTCCAGCTACTAGAGGCTGTCTGCATTCATTAATTCCTGGCCCCTTTCTCAAACCACTTTGACCTCTGCTTCCATCAAGCCTCCTCTTCTGACTTTCACAGTCCTGACTTTCTATTATGAGGATCCCTTGTGATTGCAATGGGTCCACTGGGATAATCTGGGTTAATCTCCCCATCTCAAATTCCTGAATTTACTTTATCTGTGTAGTTCCTGTCATCAAAGTCATGTATGTAAGCTGATATTTATAGGTGTCAGGAGGGGCATGTAGATATTTTTGAGAGTTCATTACCCATTACAAGAGCACATAGAGATAATAAAGTACTCTCAGTCTTCAGATACTATAATTATCAAAACACTTATTACAAAGTTAAGCTTTTTATATTTAAAGACATAGAGGGAAAACTGGAAGTTCATATATGAAACAAGAATCATGAGAATGTCCTAGCTCATTTATTTCACATTTTCAGAATATATGGAGAAATGTCTCATTTCCTTTTCTGGATAGAAATATCACAGGTATTAATAAAACTGCTTATAGACAGAGAAAGGAAAAGAAGCTAATATCAGAGAAGTTATTTTTCAAGAATTTGTTATGTCTTAGGAAATGGAGTAAATGTGTGGTTTTAGATGGTAAAATTTTTAAATTTGTGTGTAGAAGAGTGGACACTATTTGAGATTCCAAGTGAATTTTACATATCATGGTTGGTTTTAGATATTACTTTAATGTTGTTTCTTATGTTTTTACTTTTTTAATAAAGACATTTTATTAAATTAAAAAAAAATATCACAGGTATTCATTTTATAGTGTTCTTTAGATGTACACTTATGAACTCCTCTGCATGTAAGACATATGAAATGTTTAAAGTATCCATAAAAGTTTTATGTAATTAACTGAAACCAAACTGAAGATAAATGTGAATAATTAATTAGAAATAAGTCTCACAATATTAAAGATAAGTTGTAAGAGAAAGTTGATGTGATATAGTATATAGATCCAGGATACTCAATATCAACTAAAGAAGTTCTAGAAAGAGTGAAAAGACCAAATTTAAGGAATTAATTTTCCTAGAAATTAAGAGATTCAACTAGTAAAGATGGGACAATTGTCCTTAAATAATCTATACATTTATTGTAATTTTAGATGTGAAATGAAGTTAAATAAATTTATTTGAGAGTAAAAGAGAATAAAGTTCAGAAATCTGAATAAATGAGATGGAGCATATAATAAAGTTCATACTGATTATCAGTGAATGAAGAATAGACTACTTGATAATTAATTACTGTTAGGACACTAATTTTTCAAGTAAAAATCGTTGAGACTTTCTACCTTGCCCAAACAGTTCTTTAGTTGAAGCCAAGCACATAAGTATAAATCAACAGGGTAAATTGGTCTAAAATATAAAGATAAGGGTAGGCATATCTTACCAACATAGATAAAGATCTATTTACTTATTAAAGTTATCTCTTTTCGATTTTGATAACATCATTGAACACTTATTTGGAAGAAGTAATCCTAAATGATTCAATTTGACAAATCTTTTCAGGCTTCTAACACATACAAAGCTCTGTTCTAGGTTCTGGGGATACCTAGGGAACAAAACAGACAAAAATACCTGCTCTCATGAATTTTAAATTCCGGTGGAAAATAAACAAGAAAAAAAAGTATCTGTGAGAAGCTCCCAAGTGCTATGGGGGGAGGGGAAAAAAGAGTAGAGAGGGTAATACGGCTTGACTGTGGCAGGAGTTGAAGCTTGTTGAAATTCAACAAAATTCAAATTCAATGAATTGAAAGTCAAGCCATTAGTATAGGTCTTACTAAGAGGTGTGACTTATGAGGAAGGACTTGAAGAAGGTAAATGGTGAGCATCTGGGGAAAAGCAGGCCTGACAAAGGGAACACCCAGTGCAAAATCTGTATAATCTGTATATAAACATCTAGGAGGCCAGATGTTTGAAGCCACGCAAGTGTGGAGGACAGTGTAAGAAATAAAGCTAAACAATGTGATGAAACAAGTGAATTGTCAGGGGAAAATATTTGCAATACTTACAACAAGCAAAATATTGATATTCATAAAAAGAGTTCTAACATCACAGAAAATATTGGACATTGCTTATGAATAAACACATCACTGAAGAAACAAACTGGCCAATAAAAATCCTCAATATCTCTGGTGGCAAGTGTGGTCAGAGAAATAATAATGAAATAAATAAAATAATATTAAATGTTCTGAGTTTGGAGTACTTTTCTAAGCATTTATTTAAGCATATGCTTAAATGTTAGAGTGCCAGGGTGTTTCAGTCAGTTAAGCATCTATCTGCCTTCGGCTCAGGGCATGATCTGGGGGTCGGGGGATTGAACCCCCCATCAGGCTTTCTACTAAGAGGGGAGTCTGCTCCTTCTCCTTCTGCCTGCCATTCTGTCTGCAGAGAGCTTGCTCTCTCTCTCTGTCAAATAAATAAATAAATATATATATATTTTAAAAAGGCATATGCCTGTTATAACAAACCTGTAACACTGAATACTTATTTTAAAGAAGAGGACCTTGCTACACAGAAAAGTAGTTTAACTGAGTTTACAAGGCTTGATAGTGATGGATATTAGGTATTCTGACCCAGGCTCCACTATCTAAACACTATTTTATTATTCATCAGTGAAGTGAAAAAAACTAGATTGGCATCTCCTCTTGGTAAAAAATGGGGAAATAGGAAGCTTCATCATAATCAGTTTAAAAATAAATGATATATAACTTAAATTGAACAATTACAGTGAGTTAGACCTCATATTATTAAATTTAATGCTGTCTTTAGGATACTCAGAAGATTCGAGTCATCTACCATAATAGTAGTGGTGTTTGGGTATGAATCCAAACAGTTCAGTCTCAAATCCCTTTCTTTGAAATACTATACTCCACTTCCAGTATTGCTGAAAATATAGTTTGTCTGTAGTGCTTTGGAAATTGGACAGAACTTATCAAAATTTAATATGTGTATAATTTTTGACCTGCCAATTCCACCTCTAGGAGTATTTTTTTTAAATATAATTTTTTATTTTTTATAAACATATATTTTTATCCCCAGGGGTACAGGTCTGTGAATCACCAGGTTTACTTTTAATAGATATATTTGCACGGCTAAGAACAAAGTGGTTCATTGGTTCATTATGATGTTTTTGTTTTTGTAAAATATGGAGAGCAATTAAATGTCTACCAGTAAGGGAACAGTTCAATAAGCTATGATAAGTCAGTAAGATGTAATACTGCAATGCCAAAAGAGAAAATGAAATAGAATTCTGTGTTCTGTATGGAGAATAGAATATGATTATTATGTTTTCAAGTTTTGTGACAGCATACTGTACCATAATGTCATTTTTGTGAAAATAACCTTTGAATATGTTAAATTTATAAAATGAAAAATTAAATTAATATATACTTAAATGTATAAGCATGTCATATGCAGATAGATATAGTTTACATATAATTCTTTATTTCATTTATATAAAAATATGGACATGTAAAAAAGCATAAAATATTTAGAAACATACATCTGGTGTTATATAAATTATCTTATAGATTATTGAGCTATTAAAATAGCATAAAATACACTATTCTGAAATATAAAATTCTGTTTTTAATATATGTACAGAGTTATGCAACCATCACTACACCCTAATTCTAGGCCATTTTTGTCTTACTTCAAAGAAATCCTATACTCATTAGCAGTCATCCCCATAATCTTCTTCCCCATACCACACTCCCAACTAGCCCAAGGCAGCTACTAATCTACTTTCTGTTTCTACAGATTTGTTTATTCTGGACATTTCATATAAACAGAATCCTACTCTTTGTAGGATTCTTTCCTTCTTTCATTCAGCATAACTTGTGTTCATCCATGTTGTAGGCCAAATAATAAGTTCAACCTTGGTTTTGTCAATAATTCATGTTAAATTTATAGATACATATTTATTTATCCATTCATTGATTCATGGACATACGAGTTGATTCTAATTCCATGGAGAAATGGCTTATTTTTGGCTAATATGACTAAAGCTGATATGAACATTGATATATAATTTCTGTCTGGTTTAGTGATTAATTTTTCTTGGTTATACATCTAAGAATGGAACTGCTTGATCATAAGGTATCTGTAAAATTTGAGGCATGTCGAACTCTTCCACAGTGGCTATATCATTTTACATTTCAACTAGCAATGTATTAAGTGTTATTTCTCCATATTTCTAATGCTTGTTTGTCTTTTATTTCTTTATGAATTCTTATGTGTAACCACCCTAGTTTATGTGAAAAGTTATCTCATAATGCTTTTCATTTTCATCCCCCTAATAATTAACTTTTTTGAGCATTGTTTTGTGTGTTTGTTGGCATAGGCATATTATATTCGGGGAAATGTCTATTTATATCTTGGGCTGATTTTAAGTTTCAGTATTTATTACTGAGTTGTAAGATACAAGACACTTAGCAGATACATGATTTTGAATAGTTCCTTCCATCTGTAGATTGTTTTTCACTTTTTTGAAGGTATGGTTTGCAGCACAAATGGCTTTAATTTTCTCATAATCTGGTGTATCTATATATTCTTTTTGCCACTTGTGCTTTTGGTGTGCTAAGAAACCATTGGTTAACCTAAGATTAATATTAAATATATAGTTGTATGTTTTCCTCTAAGAATTATATATTTCAAGCTATTAAATTTCAGTCTATGATATATTTAAATTTAATTTTTGCATGTAATGTAAGGTAGGGATTCAGCTTTTCTTTTTGGAAAGTAGCTACCCAGTTATCCCAGCATGATTTGTGAAGAAACTATTTTTCCCCATTCAGTTGTCTTGGCACTTTTGTCTAAAATTAATTAGCTGTTGATCTTGATGTCTATCTTTATGCCAGTGCCAAATTGTTTTAATTATAATAGATTTGTAGTAAGTTTTAAAATTGGGGAAATTTGAGTCCTGCAACTTTGTTCTTTTTTGAGAATAGATTTTTTGGCTACTCTTTGTCCTTTATATTCCAGTTGAGTTTTAGGATAAACTTGCCAATATCTGCAAAAGAAAGGCCAGTTAGGATTTTGATAGCGATTGTGTTGAATCTATAGATTAATTAGAATACTATTGCAATCTTAAAATATTGAGTCTTCTGACACATGAACATGAGAAGCCTTTTAATTTACTTAGATCTTTAATTCCTTTCAACAATGTTTATGGTTTTCTTTCTTTCTTTTTTTTTTAAGATTTTATTTATTTATGTGACTGACAAAGATTACAGGTAGGCAGAGAGGCAGGCAGAGAGAGAAGAAGGGAAGCAGGCTCCCTGAAGAGCAGAGAGCCTGACATAGGCTCTGAGATCATGACCTGAGCCGAAGGCAGCGGCTTAACCCACTGAGCCACCCAGGTGCCCCTATGTTTATGGTTTTCAATGTACAAGTCTTACACTTGTTTTATGAATGTGTAACTAAGTATTTTGTTCTTTTTGATCCATTATAAATAGAATTGTTAATTTTAGTTTTGGAATGTTCACTACTAGTATTGATAAATACAGTTGGCATTTGCATACTGACCTCATGTACTACAACTCCGCTGTACTTGTTTATTAGTACTAGTTTGTGTGTGTGTGTGTGTGTGTGTGTGCACATTCCTTGGAATTTTCTGTGTATGAATCATGTAATCTGCAAATACAGATAAGTTTATTTCTCCCTTTCCAATCTGGACACCTTCTATTTGTTTTTCTCACCCAACTACCCTGACTAGAATCCTCCCTTACCCACCCCCCTCCTCCTGGCCAGGACAATGATAGATAGAAATGGTAAGAACAGACTTGACATCCTTAAGTTTTTCATGATTTGGGGAGCAAGAATTCAGTCTTTTATCATTATGTTTGATGCTAGGTTTTTTTTTTTTTTCAGGTACCTTCTAAAAGTCTGAGGCTTTTATTTGTAGTTTTTTGAGTTTTTTTTTTTTTTTAATCATGAAAGGATATTGAATTTTTGTCGAATAAGTTTTCTACATTTACTGAGAAACAATTTTTGTTCTTCACTTGATATGGTGTGATTATTAATTGATTCTGGGTATTACACAGACCATACATGGGTGGGATAAATACCACTTGGTCTTGATGTATAACCCTATTTATATGTTACCAGATTTATTTTGCAGATTTTGCAATATAAGAGGACTTCTACGTTCTTATTCATTTTAATTCTTTAAGCATAGTTTCCTCTCATTCTTTGAATGTGTTTATGATTTGGATCCCTTCAAAATTAGTTTCTATTGCCTTTCCCTTGTATGAGTTCTATACACATTATTTGCATTCCTCTTAACTTTTTATTGAAAGCTGTAACTTGTATTTTAGCAACTCTGGATACATATCCTCTACAGGATGGAGGATTATTGTTTTGATTGGTCATACTTTAAATTTGTTTAGTGACAAATTCTGTGAAGTGTATCCACCCAGCGGTGAGCAGCCTCTGATGTCTCTGCTTAGATGTTTTTTCATTGCTTTAATCTTTTGGTTTGGCTACTTAAAGGTCAGCCATGATCAGCATAAGCATAAGCATAAGATTATGCTTGACACCCTGAACCAGTAAAATTTCTACCCTATACTATTGGGTATACATGTAGTTTGTAGGCTACTACCACACCTCAGTGTGTTTACCTTTTTTTTTTTTTTTTTTTTTTTGCCCCCATTCAGCCTGAAACGGTTAACTTGGTGGTTACCTCTCTAATCAGCCTTAGAAAATAAAGCATTGGTCATGTCTACTCATCCAGACCTCCAGTAGTGGTTATAATTTGTTTTTAAATCTGGCTTTTAGGGAGTCACATTTGGGTCAGAGAAGCTTATTTGTCAGTCAGGATCTGTTTAGAAGTTGGATTTAGGACCTTCGTGCCAATGAGCTCTGTTCCCTGCATTGATAGTTCTGTGTGTGGGTTTGAGGTTGTTTTAAGGTCTGCCCATGTCCCACTCTGATTGATCTTGACTGGGTAGAGCATAGAGTATGTGCATAGCATTCCTGAACTCCACGGCTGATTGTGAGTCCAGGAGCAGTCTTCTTGAATGCCTTATAGTAGAAGGAGGGCAGAGGGTGAGCTCTGTATTCTTGGCTGCTTTGGTCTAAACTGGAGTTTGCATCATGCTGGGTTTGTTGAGGGGAGAAAGGATGTGTCATGATTCAAATACTACAGACTCTCACTGTTCTTTACTGAGCTTAGTAGCTCGTGCATGTGAATGTTTCTTCATTTGCTATATGCTCTTAGGACAATTTCTTATAGACTTTAAATGATTGTTTGTTTATAATTTCCAACAATAAAATTTTTGTTTTGCTGCGAAGTGTCTTCAGCACTCCTTATGTTACCATTTCGAAGTCCTGCCTCCTATATAATAAGTGTTTGCATGTGCAAGTCATGCATAGAAATACATATATAATGAATACGAACACATATACATTTACAAATGAATAGGCAAAGATCTGGCAGATTCCTCACACTAATATTAACAGACTAGAAAATTGGGAATGGCTGGCTAAGTGCGGATTTAAATCTCTGTCAGTTATTTCCATCAGTATTCTCCTGTCACTCTCTTGCTTTAGACAACCTTATTATGTTCCTGCCAGTCAAAATACTAAATACCTAAATGTCAGCATTATAAGTTCTTCATAGTCTGTCTCCAGATTATTTGCCTGATGTGTCCTTATTCTCCTATCTTCCTACTAAAATCTTACTATGCAAGCCTCCTCCCTTCCTCATGATCCATTTCCTAGTTATGCCTCTGGACTACACATTCCCTTTTCATGGAACTGTATGGGGTAGATGGTTCAGTTAACATGACTTTTCCTGCTAGATTTTAAGTGCCTCTAGAACAGAGAATACGTCTTATTCTTTTTTCTCCCCATCACTTGACATAGAAACTGTCACTTAGTAGGAACTTAGTAGAAGTTAGTCACTCTTTAATAAAAATATTCCATGATAATATATCATATATGGCAGCAGGAACCTCTTATTCAAGGCTATAGCCATTACCTTAAACATTAAGTGTAGGGGCGCCTGGGTGGCTCAGTGGGTTAAGCCGCTGCCTTCGGCTCAGGTCATGATCTCGGAGTCCTGGGATTGAGTCCCGCATCAGGCTCTCTGCTCAGCGGGGAGCCTGCTTCCTCCTCTCTCTCTGCCTGCCTCTCTGCCTACTTGTGATCTCTCTCTCTCTGTCAAATAAATAAATAAATAAATAAATCTTAAAAAAAAAAAAGTGTAAACAAGGATACGTGCTTTGTGAGATACTCCGTGAAAATACTTCATTCTGCACACTATGACTTACAGGACACAAAGTAGGTGCAGCTAAGGATGTGAAAGGAATAATCTGAAGTTCTGGACCCCCCGGAAAGGAAGTGCTAAGGAGGCTTCTATTTTCTGAGGGTCTACCCCACTTGCTACAAGCAGCCTGCTAAGCACTTCACATCAAATAACTTCCTTAAAACAAAACAAAACAAAACAAAACAACAACCTGAGATTTAAGTATTATTCCATTTTACAGAAGGGGAATTTGAGGTACAGAGCTACTAAAGACTTGCCCAATGTCACAAAACTGATGGTTGGGGGAACAAGGACTCAAACCCAGGCTTGATTCAGAGCTTGGCATTCCTGAATTTTAATTTCAGTCCTTATAATAAAACTGTTTTGAATTAATTATCACATAACTGGAAGTGCTCTTTAACTTCTGTTTTCCCTGCTTGGGGGCATCTTAAAAATCAGTGGCATGTTGGACTGGCTGCATCTTTCTGTCTGATCTGATACTGTCACATAGGCATAGACACAGTCAGGGGTGTGACTTAGAACACTTAATGGCTGTAAGTAAGACTAGCAAGCTTGTTTGGCATTTCCTGCAGAAACAGCCTTTCAGATGTCTCCTTGGTAGGAGACAGAGGGCATTGCCAACTAGCTAATAGGCAAACCTATCTTTGGAGAGTAGTGCTGGATAATGTTCTCAAAGCAGAAAGCATTTATCCATACTTGCATGTGAAGTACAGCAGCAGGTTATTGCTGTGAATTCCTCCTTTCCCTCCTTCTACAGTGGCAGATAGTGGCAACTATTTGGATAATGCTGACACTTTAATCATACCGGATGCTGTGCTGTGTTATTCGGGTGGCAAAGAATACATAAACACATTATAAAGATTACATGTGTAATTGGAAATTACTTGTTTCAGCAAAAAACTAGAAATCCGTCCAATAGGCTAGTGGTTTGAAGTCAACACGGTTTGTTTCTTAAGTGAGGTATCACATAAACAATACATCACTGTGCTTGTGACAGGTTTCTAGCGCTGAGATTGTTCTATAAATGATCTTCTTCATAGATTTTATATAGCACAGTTTTAGACATTTGGCTACTTGGGAAAGAGTTGAGTGATCATTTTGACCCATTGGGGTTCTTCCTAAGACTTCTTAAGGGAAATCCTTTAAATATATGGTTTCTTGCCATCCTCATGGCCAGGAAATCATGCCACATCATGTATGGAACAGATGCTTTACAGTATGGGTCTTGAAACCAGACAAACCTCCATTCAAATTTTGTCTCATCTATTACCAACAGCATGACCTTGGACAAGTTTCTAATGCCATCTAGACCTTAGTGTCTACATTCATAAAATGGGGCTAATAACATCTAACTCCTTGGTTTGTTGTAGTGAGTAAGTGAATTAAGTTTTTTTTTAAAAAAAAGCTTCAATTATCGTGCTATCAAAACACAGTGTTGAGAAGTTTTGAGAATCAAGTCTAAGGCTCAACACAGGAGAGAATCCTGGTGGGTTAGGGGTGTTTCCATGGCCAGGGAATGGAGGAAGGCAGCCCAGTTTGCAATCTACTATTTCCCACCTACAAATCTTACTTTGTCATTGTCACTGATTTCTCCAACCCAATTGGAAACAACAAATTTCAAATAGAAAACAGTTGGACCGATATAAAATGATTCTTCCCACAGAACCTGAATGCTCAAAATTATAAACTTATAATAAAAGGATTTTTTTTGATGCAAGTGAGAGATTGCTGATCATTGAATCTCTTGGTGCATAGGAATAAAATCCTAAGAGAGATTTGGAATATTTGGGAGTTTTAAGAGTAAACTAATAAATATTGATCCAAAACTCTAGAATCTAAGAGGAATTAGTCTGGTATAAAAAGGAACAGAGCATTGAGTCTAAATTAAACCAGGTTTTTAAAATTTTTTTTTTCCTGGCATTTAAGTTATACTTTTATTTCACAGTAGCTGGCATTTCGGTAACTTATTTTTATCATTCCTGTAGTTACAATCATCATTAATTCAGGAAGTTAGTCAGCAAGTCAGAAATGATAAGTCTTGGACACTGAGTATAAATTAAAGGAGAGAGAGAGAGGAGGAGGAGGAAAAAGAAGGAGAAGGAAGTAGAGAAAGTGAGAGACAGGAAAAAGAAAGAAATGAAAGGTGGGATAGAGGGAGGAGGAGGGGAAAGAAAGAAGAAAGGAGGAGGGGAAGGTTCCTTTCTTTGAGGATCTCATTGCTTTGAGGGGCTGCTTTACAAGTTTTTATTTAAGTAATGATTTTAAAATCATTGCAAGTAATAAAAACATATTAGATCGGAAAAACAACTGTCGGTGCATGTATTTTGTTTCTTACGATTTAATGGCCATATACTTTACCTAGAGTTGGTATTAAAATGCAGATTCTAACTTAACGGGTCAGATTGGGGACCAGATTATTTATTTTTAACAAGTTTCAAGAGGATGCTGGTGCTCTGCTCCTGGAATCACATTTGGAGTGCAAGGTATCGTCTGGGTCCAGCCTTACCACCAAAGACTTGTTCCTTCCAAGGCAGTAGCTTCTTGTGAAAACCAGTGCGTATACTTAGAGCAGCAGTTCTGAAATATGGCTACACACTGGAAGCTTCTAGGGAGCTTAAAGATATTACTGTCTATATCTCATACTTCCCCAGCCCCCTAGAGCTTTTAATGTAATTGATGTGGGATATAAGCTGGGCATCAGGATTTTCAAAAGGTCCCCAGGTTTATTAAGTTACTGTTGCTGCTGTGACAAGTTACCACAAGATTAGTGGCTTTAAAACAAACAAACAAACCAAACACCCGCAAATTTACAAATTTATTTTTCTTACACTTCTGTAGAACATAAATCTGATAGGAATCACACTGAGCTAAGATTAAGGCATCTGAAGATGCATTCCTTTCTGGAGCCTCTAGGGGAAATCTGTTTCTTTGCTGTTTCCAGCTTCTAGAGATTGCTTCCTTTTCTTGGCAATAGTTCACTTTAAAGGCAGGCAATCTGGCCAAGCCATTTTCATGCAGCCTTCCCTCTGAGTCTCCCTTCAGAACACTCTTCCACTAAGAGATCCTGCGATTATACTGGATCCACCCAGAGTATCCAGAATAATCTCCCTATTTAGCTAATTAGCAATCTGAATTCCATCTGCAACCTTAATTAGGTGCCAGGGGTTAGGACTTAGACATCTTTGAGGATGATTATTCTACCTACCACACCATGGGATTCTAATGTACAGCCAGGGATAGAAATCAAAATAGAACATTGTCACTTAAATCAGATCAGAGGGAAATAAAGATGTTCTAGAGGCATTAGGAGGGAGGAAGACTTAACCTTTTACATTTGTCATATATTTCTCACTTCAATAATATATATACATTTTTTCTTGCCTGAGGAAATAAAATCTCTTTAATATGTTCTCACTCGGTTCCTGTTAGATATACAGGATATAAGATAAACCGAGGTGGGGGAATGTCTTAAGTAAGGAAAATGGGAGGTGGTGGGAGAATCTTCGAATACCAATCTGGTATTTGTGAATTATTCACACACCATAGATTGAACCTTTCCATTTTATGATCCCCCTCCCCCTTTTGTATGCCTCTGGCCACTACCTTGTTTCTGATGTCAGATAAATCTCTTAAATGCCAATACCTTGGGCACAGAGGACCACTCTGTGACCCCTGAGCTTTAAAGTGATAATTCAAAGGTAAAGAGTATATTAAAAGAGTAATGAATTAGCTTATTACTAATGTGGATCCCATTATAATGCAAATATGGTTGTTCTGAGTAGTCTTACTCTTTAAAATTGAAAATAGCATGGTTCGACAGTTAAACGTGATAGGAGAAATAACTACATTATAATGAAAGTAAACAACTTCCAAAATCTGCATATTTGCATGTAAAATGAATGAATAAAAATCTAGGCTGGGGTAAAAAGGAAAGATATTTTAAAATTCCAAACACAAGGGACCAAAATTATTTAAATATGAAGAATTATGTGGGTCATATCACATAGTCATCTTATGAATTCCTTCATTCTGAGTCTCATTTTGCATCTAGTACAACTTTCTGGAAGCCTGAACAATGGACCCATAGGTAATTGGCATGCTCTATGCGAACACAGAAACCTAAAGAAAAAGATTATCACAATAATCCCTAGTTTAGAAATGACTTTTTTCAGGGATCATTTTGGACACATAGAGATCAGTCGATTAAAATGTGAATGAACAAACAAATTTATATCCCAAAGCTACTTAACTCAAGTCACAAATAAAACAAAATCTCCAGGTTTAGCTTGACAGTAATAATTTTTTTTCTTCAATTACCTTGTCAAGGGCTTAGTCTGGTGGCTGGAAATAGAAACACATGTACGATCAGATCATTGTTCTTCAGGAGCTCATAGTTTCAGGCAGGAAACATACTTAAATAGCGAGTTACAATGTTCTGCTAAGTGCTGTGGTAGAGACCAACACATCATACTCTGGAAAAAGAAAGGCATCCCCAACATATTTTATGGGAGTAAAGAAATACTTCAAGGCAGACCTACTGGAAAAGGTGATTTTATTAAAGACGTTCTCGCGAATATAGAAGGGGTTACCTATGTGATAGATTAAAAAAGTACATTTTGGACAAAAGAAGCATAAAATTACTTGAAAGAAGGGGAAGAAGGGAGATAGTGGAGTACAAATAGGAGATAGAATGCGTTGGAGTTATTTGGTCTTATTAACTGAGCTGGCCTACTAGGATACCAAGCCAAACACCATCTCTACTGTCAGAGATAAGTCATACTGCTCCCATATATATTGTAGTTAGGTAGCATAATTTTAAGGTAGTTTTTCTTCTCTCTAATTGCATTTCACTGTCCTAGTTATCCTATTTTGAATTTTGAAAAATAAGACTACTCAGAACAACTCTATCTGCATCATAACTGGGGCTGCATTATGTTTCACTGAGTGAAATCATATTAAAACATCTTACATGGTTCACTACAAGTGTGTGTTCCTACACCAGCCAATTAACATCACTTGGGGATTTGTTGGAACTAACAGGATCTACTGAATCGAGAATTCTAGTGGTAGGGCCAGAAATCTGTGTTTCAATATGATTTCCTGATGATTTTGGTACATGTTCAACTTTGACAGCCACTATTAAAGAACACCAGAGCAGCTTTGTAGGAAAATTTGTTTTTTATTATTAATACTGTTGGTGGTAGTAGTTGGTACTGGTGATGGAAGTGGTAGGTACAATGTTCTGAAAAAGCTATGTTCTTAGCAAATCTGTTTGGATTTTGGACAGTACTACATTCATATGAAGTTTTTTTCCTGTGTGTTTTAGAGGATCCATGGCTTTCTCTCTGTATTTTCTTCATGACATACTTTCAGGAATCCTGGAAGGTGAAAGTCTCACAAGGTTTTAGGGTCAGGGGGCATCTCCCTATTCCAGTGTCAGAGAGATCATTCAAATGAAGACATTATTATAATATTTCCTTAGTATTTATAAAATTTTCATCATTATAATCTGCAGTTTTGATGAGAAAAGAGAAAAACAATTTCATCTGGCCTAGACTCCTTAGCGATTTATTTTATTGCTTACTAGTAGAAGTTACTTATACTTAAAATTTTAATTTTCAGTTTAGTTGATAAGTACTTTAGTTACCCAGCTGTTAGAACCACCAATGTCTTCTTAAATTATTAAAGATTAGTGTTGAAGCATCTGTCATTGTCTTCAAAAGTCTAAGCACATAGAAGAAAATATTTTCTTTTATTCTACTTTTATACTGCTTAGAGGAATTAATAAGAGGTAACTTTTCTTTTTTTTAAAGTTTTCCATAAATTGTATTGACATTGTTGCCACTGGAATATGTAGTAACTTTGAAGATTTGGGGTAGGTTAAGTTCTAGATTTCTCAGACTTGGTAATTTAGAAGCTCAGCCAGTACAAGTATGCACACTGAAACAGAGTTTCAGAGAAAATTCCATTTATCCCAGCAGGAACAACCATGCCATGGAGAAATTTCCCTGTATAAAGAAGTAAACTAGAAAGTTCTGTTGAACATGCACTACATTTTCCAACCATAGTGGTAAATGAAGTTCTTTAATGCTTTCTATTCTAAACATAAAGTTGGGGGAAATTGCAAGAGTTTTAGCATTTCAATCACTTAATTCTTAAGACTAGACTGATATCATCTCATTCGGATATTGCTCAATATTCTTTATAATATTATAATAGTATAAATTCACAATGATTCTAAGTGATTCCTTTTTTTTTTTTAAAGAGAGGGCTGGGGGAGGGGCAGAGGGAGAGAGAGAATCCCAAGCAGGCTCGATGCCCAGTGTAGAGCCTGGCACAAGGCTTGATTTCATAACCTTGAGATCTTGATCTGAACTGAAATCAAGAGTCCAACTCTTAACTGACTGAGCTACCTGGGTGTCCCTAAATCATTCCTTTTCAAAGTACATTCCTCAGAACACTAACACTCCATTTGTGTGTGCTTATGTGTGTGGGGAGTTGGGTGCAGAGAAAGGGGGGAGAGTTCAGAGGTCAAATAAATTTGGTTAATGCACTGTACTACAGATCCCTCTTGGAGATACACAATATAAATTAACATGTATTTAATTAAAATATTAAATTTTTAATTTATTTAATAGAACTGTCCAGCAGTTTTTCATGTTTTTTTTTAAATTTTATTTATATATTTGACAGACAGAGATCACAAGTAGGCAGAGAGGCAGGCAGAGAGAGAGGAGGAAGCAGGCTCCCTGCTGAGCAGAGTCCAATGTGTGGCTGGATCCCAGGATCCTGGGATCATGACCTGAGCCGAAGTCAGAGGCTTTAACCCACTGAGCCACCCAGGCATGCCTATAAGTGTTTTAATTTTAAAAGTAACTCCTATAAACACAACTTGTTAAAAAATATTTTAAGTAATCTTTACATCCAATGTGAGGCTTGAACTCACAACCCTGAAATCAAGAGTCACATGTCCTACTGACTGAGCCAGCTAGCCACACTAACACATCTTTTAATATGTTCTTCTAAAAGGTTTTTCATTATAGTTGTTCATTTTTCTTTCTTTCTTTCTTCCTTTCTTTTCTTTCTTTCTTTCTTTCTTTCTTTCTTTCTTTCTTTCTTTCTTTCTTTCTTTCTTTCTTTTCCTTCCTTCCTTCCTACCTACCTACCTACCTACCTACCTAAGATTTTGTTTATTAATTTGACACAGAGAGAGAGAGAGTTAGAGCAGAAGCAGGGGGAGCAAGAGAAGAAGCAGGCTCCCTGCTGAGCAGAAAACCTAATGCGGGACATGATTCCAGGACCCTGGGATCATGACCTGAGCCAAAAGCAAACACTTAACCAACTGAACCATCCAGGCACCCTCAATGTTTCTTTATAGCTATTAATAGAAAAGTCACTCCAAATTTAGGCCTAAAGAATAATTGGATGAGATCATTAAGCAGAATACATCTTTTACTTCTCTTCTCTATAAAACACCCCCCAAATATTTTGATACAAAATATCCTGCTCACATGAAAAAACAACTATTCCCATCCCTATATAGATTTCTTTTCCCCAAATATAGCACATTATGTCAATATGTCCTGCAGTGTAGAATCATGCCTTATTCTAAATAGTAGAAACATACATGAAAGATTTTATCACTATATATATTTCAATAGTTATTGTTATTGAAGTTACTTACAAAGTAACACTTGTAAACTAGGAAACATTATAAGGGCATATCAAAGACACTGAGAATTTAGCAAACATTAGGTTTTTCCTATATTCCAGGAACCACAGTAGCCGCTGGGGATACAGTGGTTCTTGTTCTCATGGGGCTTATGGTAGAGCTCTTGTTAATAAAGCCATGTTTCTTAGAGTTCAGTAGCTCAGAAATTCCTTTACTTAATTTGATTTTAACAACATAAATAGTGATAGCTATATTTATTGATCACAGGCTTTTATGTCAGAACTTGTTTGGTAATTCCCATAACAATCTTAGAAGTATTCCTATTCTACATTATAGTTATATAACCAAAGCCATAGAATTTAAGACCTAGATAAGAGTAGAGACAGATTTTAATTCCAGGTTGTCTTGTTTGAAAGACTTTTCCTCTACTATACCATATTGTTCATATTGACAAAGACTATTTAAGTCATTATTTAGGAAAAATGGTTATTTCTGATGAAAAGTATGAAATCCGTTACCTTTTGAGTTATCTAAAAATACAGATCTAGAAGCTAGAAAGTCAGAATTTGGTTATGTTTTGACTGTTGCTAACTTGCTCTGTGGCAAAAGATAGACTTCTATCTATCTATCAATCATCTATCAATGTATCTATTACCGATCTATGTCATCTGTCTGTCTACCTATTTATCTATCTATCTATTTATGTCCCACTTTTCCAAAACCATATTATGGAAGTTAAATATAAACATAGAAAATGGCACAAATTAGGTATTCAAGCTTGATGCATTTTCAGAATGTGAACACATCTATATAAAGAACACCCAGATCATTATAAGCAGCTTAGAAGCCATCCCAAGGATAACTACTCTCTTAACCTCTAACAGTATAGATTAACTTCTTATATAAGTAGAAGCATATAATATGTATACATTACACAGTGTACCTTATCTGTCATGTTTCACTCAATCTTACACTTGTAGGATACATCTACAATTTTGCATGTCATGAGGGTCACTCTCATTGTTGGAAAGATGCTACACTTTTTAATGTTTTTTCCAATATTAATGGGTACAAGCATGTTTTGTTATACTGTGCTTTACTGCACTGCACAGATACTGAATTTTTTTTACAAATTTGAGATTTTTGGCAATCCTGTCTCGAGCAAGCCTATAGGCTCCATTTCCAACAGTATTTCCTCACTTTGAGTCTCTGTCACATTTTGATAATTCTTGACATGTTTCAACTTCTTAATTATTGTGTTTGTTATAATGATCTGTGATCAGTGATTATGATTCCTTAAAAGCTCAGGTGATGGTATTTTTGGCAATAAAGTATTTAAATTATGCACATCATTTTTTTAGACATGCTATTATGCACTTAATGGACTACAGTATAGTGTAAACATAACTTTTATATGTCCTGAGAAAACAAAAACCTCATTTGACCCCTTTATTGCAATATTGGCTTTATTGCAGTGGTCTGGAACAGAATGTGCAGTATCTCCAAAGTATGCCTACACTGAAGTAGTTTCTAATTTTGGAAAATTATCAGTACAGCACTATAAGTCATCTCCAGTATGTCTTTTTGAAAATATTTCTGCTGTTTTATATCAAAGTATTGAGATTGGTGGGTAAAGTATTCCACACACTTGTTTTAGTAGATCACACTAAGCAGTTTTCAAAGAAGTTTTACCATTATGCTCTCGTTGCTCCACATCTTCACCAGCAGTTAGCATTTTCTCTTTTAGGGTTTTTTTTTTTTCCATTGAGTTATTTTGGTGTGGATGATGTTATCTCATTGTGATTTTCTCATTTAATTTTATTTCATTGTCATATTCCTGATAAGTAATGAAACTCAATCTCTTTCATCTATTAGTTCTTTGAATATCCTTCCTATGAATTATCTGCCTTTGTCTTACATATCCCTTGAGATTTGTTTCTTATTGATAGTTAGGAGATATGTATAAATACATTCTAAATACAATTATAAATATCTTCCATTATGTGTCTACACCCTTTAAATACAATCTGTCCTCTTTGTCTTTCCAATACAGAATACAAAATAATTAATACTGAGTCAAAAATAATTTGATAAAGTATTATTAAGTATTGGAGGATTATGTGACCTAGAATTGTATTACTTTGTTAGAAATCTTGTTGTTTAGAAGTCTAATATTTCATGTTTGCCCTCAATAGGCATTTATCCATGAATATCTCAAATGCACAGTAGAAATCATCCATCTCTCAGAAATTTACCCTGAATTTGGGTTGCCAGTCCCAACTAATGACAGCTACTTAGCTGAACTTAAGATTCTTCTTCACTAAAGCTAAAGGGAAATTTTCACTAAAGGGAAATCATTCTTTGGTAAGTTATGGAATAATAGTTTACTATTTCTATCCTTATTAACTTTTTGATTTCCCATATTTTAATTTGGAAAAATAACCTAATGATCTTTTTCTTCCCAGTGCTTTAGTTTCCATTTTTGGCATTTTGTTCACCAATGATGATCTATCTATATGTCCTTGATATTAGCTTAAGACTTTCGGTAGAGGGACGCCTGGGTGGCTCAGTTGGTTAAGCAGCTGCCTTTGGCTCAGGTCATGATCCCAGCATCCTGAGATTGAGTCCCACATCGGGCTCCTTGCTCGGCAGGGAGCCTGCTTCTCCCTCTGCCTCCATCTGCCAGTGCTCGCTCATGCTCGCTCGTGCTCGCTCTCTCTCTCTTTCTCTCTGACAAATAAATAAATAAAATTAAAAAAAAAAAACTTTCAGTAGACATCTATTCCGGAGATATTCTAAATGATTACATGAAGACTTACTGTACTTATTTTACACATAAAATCTCATATATAACATTATGATTAAAAGGTAAGTTTTCATTTTATTTTATGGCTGGGTAATATTATATATAAATACCATGTTTTCTTTATCCATTCATTAGTTGGTGGACACTTGGTCTGTTTCCATAATTTGACTATTGTAGATAATGCTGCTATAAACATCAGGGTGCACATATTCCTTGGAATTAATATTTTTGTGTTTGGGTAAATACCCAATAGTGCAATTCCTAGGTCATAGGGGGTTCTATTTTAATTTTTGGAGGAAACTCCATACTGTTTTCTAGAGTGTCTGCAGCAATTTTCATTCACACAAACAATGGAAGAGGGTTCCACTTTCTCCACATCCTCACCAACACTTGTTTTTCCTTATGATGTTGATTTTAGCCATTCTGACAGTTACAAGGTGATATCTCATTGTGGTTTTGATCATCAGTGGTATTGAGCATCATTTCATATGTCTGTTGGCCATCCATAGGTCTTCTTTGGAGCAATGTCTGTTCATGTCTCTTGTCCACTTTCTAATTGGATTATTCATTTTCTGGATCTGGAGTTTTATAAGTTCTTTATATATTTTGGATACTAACCCCTTATCAGATATGTCATTTCTGAAAATCTTCTCCCATTGCACAAGTTGCCATTTAGTTTTGCTGATTGTTTCCTTTCTGTGCAGAACTTTTTATTTTGATGAGGTCTCAGTTGTTTATTTTTGCTTTTGCTTCCCTTGCCTCAGGAGACATATCTAGAAAGAAATTTCTACAGCCAGTGTCAAAGAGGTTGCTACCTGTGTTCTCTTCTAGGATTTTTATGGCTTCGGGTCTCACGTTTAGGTCTTTCATCCATTTTGAATTTATTTTTGCTGTGAGAATTTGGTGTAAAAAGGGGATCCAGTTTCGTTCTCCTGTATGTGGCTGTACAGTTTTCCCAACACCACTTGTGAAGAGACATTTTTCCCCCATTGGATATTGTTTCCTGCTTTGTCAAAGATTAATTGACCATAGAATTGTGGGTTCATTTCTGGATGTTCTGTTCCATTGATCTATGTGCCCATTTTCGTGCCAGTACCATGATATTTTGATCACTGCAACTTTATAATAGAACTTGAAGTCCAGAATTATGATGACTCCAGCTTTACTTTTCTTTTTCAAGTTTACTTTGGCTATGCAGGGCCTTTTGTAGTTCCCCACAGATTTTGGGATTTTTTGTTCTAGTTCTGTGATTCTTCTGTGTGGTTGATTCCTTAATTTCTCTTTCCCTTTATTAATGTATAGAAATGCAACAGATTCCTGTATGTTGAGTCTGTATTCTGTGACTTTACTGAATTCATTTATTAGTTTTAACAGATTTTTTGGATGGAATCTTTCTATATGAAATATCATTTCATCATATGAACATTCTTTAGAAGTGAAATAAAAATCTGGGAGACTGAAGATATTTTTCTTTCTTTTTAAAGAAACATACTGGTTTTTTTTTAATTTTTAAATTTTTTATTTTTTATATGAACATATATTTTTATCCCCAGGGGTACAGGTCTGCGAATCGCCAGGTTTACACACTTCACAGCACTCACCAAAGCACATACCCTCCCCAATGTCCATAACCCCACCCCCCCTTCTCCCAACCACCCTCCCCCTAGCAACCTTCAGTTTGTTTTGTGAGATTAAGAGTCACTTATGGTTTGTCTCCCTCCCAATCCCATCTTGTTTCATTTATTCTTCTTAAACAATATATATATAATGATTACAGAGTACTTAAGAAAAAAATAAAAAACCTAGAAGACAAAGTAAATCATTTATGATCTCACATCTAGCAATAACTACACATAACATTTTGGTATATATTTTCCTTTTTTGTGTGTGTGTGTGCATCCCCATTTATATAGAGAGAAGCAAACAGGTGAACACTTGCATACATATAGAAGCAAGTCTTTTTAAAAAATTAAGTTAAAAATGGAGTTAAACAAATATAACTACTTTAAAACAATTTAGAAAATTTTACCATTACATCCAATGATATAGAGCTGTCTTATACTGGCTCTAGAGAGCCTATTGTTTGCATATTTTACCCCCAATTCTGAATTTAGTGGTACTATGTTGTTAGATTTAAATCATTCATGGTGAGAGAGTTTGTGTCAGAAAAATGGGCCAATAATACAAATTCTGATTTTTTTTTCAGAGAGCTGGTTATCAAAAGTTTACCAGAATACCATATCTCCTCATGTTACCAAATTTTCTATGACATTCATATCTTACTTTTTTATCAAATATATGGAAAGCAGCTATGATAGCATGTACTTAAAGTAGAAGAGAACAAGCAGAGAATTTTGAAATTTTTATGGGAAGAAAACAAATGAGCAGAAGTCATAAAATATTGCAATAAAATAACTCTTCTGAGACAATTAGTCCTAAGGTTTTTGATGTTTTCTTATTTTGATCAATAAGAGATTCATAATTTAGCACTTGGTTATTTTTGCTTTCTGTAGCTCTCTCAAAGCTTCATTGTATTTGTGTTAGCAAGATTGTAAACTCTTGGTGCTGCTTATTTTATATCTCCTTCCTAGAAGAATGACTAATGTATATTTGTTGACCTATGAATGTCTGTATGTAGACAAGTACCTTCATTTAATACAAACCATATTTTATGAAGTGAAAGGTAAGACAACATCTTGAAATGAGAAAAAAAAATATTGCTCTTGAGTTTGAAACTTAAATTGGCTATTACATAGCTGAGGTTATATCAGCTCAATGCATGAGATTGAAAGTAAGAGTAAACAGCTCTGTGCTTAAAAAAAAAAAAGAAAGAAAGAAAGGAAATTAATTGTATCAAATAAAAGTATAGGAATAATTAGTGTATGTACATAGTAGTGGCCCTGGTAAGATAAAAACTTTCAAATGATGTCACAAGTGCCAGGTCCATCTCTTGTTTTCCCTCTTCTCATGTGCAGATGAGCTCTCCCTATGTATTTGAAAAACAGTTTCCAGCAGGTCTAGGGAATGCCCCATTCCTAATGATGGGCATTAAGGAGGGCAAGTGATGTGATGAGCACTGGGTGTTATATGCAACAGATGAATCATTGAACACTACACCAAAAACTAATGATGTACTATATGTTGGCTAATTAAATTTAAATTTTAAAAAATCAGAATAAAAAGTGAATTTAATTGTCTCACTCTCAATAAAAAATTCTAAAAATAAAAATCCATGGTTATTGGACTGGCTTAAGTCACATCCTGACCCTTGAATCAGTCCTGACAGCGATGGGGATGAGTCTAGGTCTAGTCATAAACCCTACTCAGACTGAGAATGGGGGGATGGGCATATACCTATGGAAAGTTCAGTTCTAAGACTTTAAGAAGGGAAATTGGATGCAAGATAGAATTATCCTCTCATGTAGCAAGTTACCTTCTCTGTGGTTCAGGTTTCTTATCTTTAAAGCCAGAATAAGGAAATGCAAAAGAACTTAAAGAATCAAGCACAGTGACGGACAAGAGTAGTGTTCAATCATAATTATTTTTACATCTTAACTGCTGTGTGAAATAATTGTCAAAATCTTACTAAGTCATTTAACAAAGTATTAAAAATTGAATCCACTAGGATAATAATAGAAGAATGTATTAGGACTATAAATGTTTATATATATAAACTTTCATTGCAAGCTTACAAGTTGGCCAGTTGAAGCTATGTTGTAGTGACAAACTCCAAAGTCTTAGGGGCATAATACAACAAAATTGTATTTATTGCCCCACTCAATCTCATGTACATCAAGTGGTTCTCCAAATAATAATTCAGTGACCCAAGCTATTTGTATCTATGGCTTTCAGTGCACGCTGGCTTTATCCAGCCAGCAGTAGTAGACAGCATGGGAAGGGATGGCATAAAGAGAACACTGAATTTCATTCAATAATGCTTTATGACCATGTCTGGAATATCATGCATTATTTATGATCACATTCTGTTTGCCAGAAATCAATCCCATGCTCTCAGTCTAACTACAAGGGAGGTTTGGAAGTAGTGTTCCTTGTATCTGGGAAGAAGAAACAATATGGTGAGTATTGAGCCAGTTTCTGCCATAGTCACCTACATGTCTGGTCACCATTATGTCTTTTTTCCTTTACACCAAAAAGGATCACCCCTTCCCAAAGATGGCAGTCTCAAATCCTATCCAGACTCTGAGCACTGCAGCTCAGTCCTTTCCATAAGACCTGGAAATAATAGTGAGAATCTGGCAACCTCTGAAATAAAAATAAAACTTATCTGCCTACCACTGCCATATTTTTAAATGTAAAATATTGAAACTGGCTCAGAATAACCATAACAAATATTTCCATTAAAAAATAGGAAGCGTGAGAGAAATAAAGCAGTCATTGATCCATGGGAATTTTGAGTAGCCTGACTTCTCTAGAAAAATATAGGTGGAAGGATAGAGGCCAAAGTCTCTTTAAGTCGTAAAGATTCAATATATTGTTTTTAGAATTTTAGACACATAGTTTTTCAGGCAATATAGTTCCCTCATCCGTACAGTAGTCTCCTGATATATTAGAATTCATTCAGCTTTGTGTGATGAAATTATACCTAGAGATCTTTTCTAGACACAATTTTCATATCTCGTTCCTTTCTGTGCTTCTTCACGCTCATGCTGTTCTTCTTTCTCAAATTTCTTAAAATTATTGAGCTTTGATGACAAGTCCATTTGATGTGTTCTCTGAGACACTGAGAAGTTTTCCTGGGTCTCCATCACTCAGAGTCCTTATGAATTATCTGCCTTTGTCTTACATATCCCTTGGGCTGTGTTTCTTATTGGTAGTTAGGAGATATGTATAGATACATTCTAAATACAATTATAAATCTCTTCCATTATGTGTCTACACCCTTTAAATACAAAATAAAGCATCTGTCCTCTTTGTCTTCCCAATAAGGAATACAAAATACTTAATACTGAGTCAAAAATAATTTGGTAAAGTATTACTAAGTAATAATTATTAAGTAGTGGCTGAGGGTCTGGCAACCTCTGAAATAAAAATAAAAGTTAAATAAAATAAAAGGGGTGACCCTTTTTTGTGTATAGGAAAAAAGACATACTGGTGACCAGACGTGTAGGCGACTATGGCAGAAACTGGCTCAATACTCACCATATTGTTTCTTCTTCCCAGATGCAAGGAAGACTACTTTCAAGCCTTAATTATTATTAAGTCTTTTCAAATGTTATTACTTAGATGTGTCATCTAGAAGCACTCCATTTCCGAATCCTGAGAGACTGAATCCAGAGAGAGACTTTTGTACTCTTCATTTACTTTCCTCTGTGCTCACAAACTGACCCCTTCTTTCCTGAGCCTTTCCATTCCTGCAGTGGTTTCCCAAATAGTCTCCAGAAAAACCAAAACAGAATATTTGGATTCTATCCTCAGTCTCCTTCCTTAGAGGTGTTGTTGAAGTAGCAGATGCTGATCTGGGGCAACACTTTGACCACAGCTTTGATTCTGAATACCATTGATTCACATATTTACAACTTCTGATACTGATTTCTTTTTATTTTATTTTATTTTATTTATTTATTTGTAAGAGAGAGAGAGTGAGAGCGAGCACAGGCAGACAGAGTGGAAGGCAGAGTCAGAGGGAGAAGCAGGCTCCCTGCGGAGCAAGGAGCCCGATGTGGGACTCGATCCCAGGACGCTGGGATCATGACCTGAGCCAAAGGCAGCTGCTTAACCAACTGAGCCACCCAGGCGTCCCTCTGATACTGATTTCTTAAGGGCTGATGCCCAACTGATAAGTAAATTCTATTTGATGTTTTTGGAAAGCAACACCATGTCTTGTATCAAATTTTCTGTTAGAGTATGCAATCTGTGATAGAGACAAAGAAATTCCAGTAGTTCAGTGGCTTATCGGAAAAGTGTATTTCTCACTCATTTGAAATCTGAGGGCAGGGCAGGTAGCTGTCTTCCAGGTGGTGGTGGTAGAACCCAAACTCTTTATTATTTCTTATGTCTCTATCATGCTGAGACTTATATAACTTCTGTTCACATTCTTTTGGCCTGAAACCAGTCATGTAATTTACTGTGAAAGGCTAGGAAATGTAATTTTTTATGTTTCTACAAAGACAAAATGGGACTGGTGACATCTAACCAACCTTTTCAATAACAAGAGAGATTATTCTCAATAAATCAGTTCAAGTAATACCATTAATGATAGTATACCGAATAGAAACTCTGGAACAAATTGGGTGTGTGGATATACAAGTGTATGCACATGTACCTTCATGCATTTGTTGGGTATTGTAGACATTTAAGTCTTTAGTTGCTGATCTTGTCACTGGCCTTTTCTGCAATGTTACTCTAAAGAGGAAGCTCAATTCCAAAGTGGACAAACACACTATTAAAAGGTGTTCTTCGACCACTGGCTAAAACCTCTAGCTACAGCTTAAGAGTCATCAGTAATCTTCTTTCTGCTTCCCCATGACTGAAATTGTCAAGCAGAATTTCTGAGGGTAGGATAACACTCTCCATGTGGAAATATAAGGAATGCAGGGAAAAAAAGAGAAAGAAAGGAAGAAAGAAAGAATGAAAGAAAGGAATGAAGGAAGGAAGGAAGAAAAAAAGAAGGGGATTCCCAATGATATCTTCAATGCTTCTGGAGAACCTGTTGTAGTTCTTCTATCTATTCAAAAAGAATTCTGTAGGCTATAGAGTTCCTTTGTTTTCCTTCCTGACTGGGCTCTGCCTTTATTTTTAAGTGTGTGTTTCTTTTTAAAATGAGGAATAAAAAAGAGATGCACCTGTGGCTTTAAAGTTATCAGTTAATAAGTGATGATTAAGTGTCTTTGTCAGTTATTAGTCACATTTTCCCCATGCTTAGCAAAAATGGAATTTTCCCTATTAGTTATTAGTGTCATTTAACCAAAATAATTATCTTCCTTATATGGCTGTGTTAGCAGTTGAACGTTCTATTTTAGCTCTTTTCTATGAAACCAGCAGAACAACATCTTAATTTCTATGAACCAGATTGTCTTAACCTTGCAAAATAGAGCAAATTCATTTGCATTGTCATTAATAAAACGAGCACATGTTGTTAAGTGCAGCAATGTGGGTGGTTCTGTTCATTTTTATTCTCTTCTCCATAATACGATGCTTCCACAGTTATGGATCACCACAGTGGTGCCCTTTCCTGAGCATAATGTCAGTTGGGTAGATCACTCTAAATCAGTTCTCACTTGACCTAGTAGGGGTTCAGAGTTGACAGACCAGTACCTGCATTCTAACTCTGTCCTATACAAGCAGATAGAATAATCTTGGGATGATCTTATTCTTTGTCTAAGCCTGAGTTTTTTTCATTTATAAAATAGGGTTAATAATGGTATCACACCTGTCATATTATAAGTACTGAGTAATATTAGCTGACATTGTTCAACACACATGTTTTCTTCCTAATCTCATGATATCCAATGACAGATTTAAAACAAAGGTGAAAAAAAGTGAATGTATGTGTAAAGTATTTACTACTTACTGGCCCTGGGGACACAAAGAGATAAGAAAATAAAACAAAACAAAAACCCAAAGCAACAACAATAAGAAAACACCCAGTCCATCCTTTGAAAAACTCATAGTCTAATGGAATAGATAGGTGGGTAATAAGATTATTGCAATATGGTAATTCATGATGTCCAACAAGAGAATTAATGATTTATTTTATTGGAGTAGGTCTGAAAAAACTTCAAAGAGGAAGAATGATTTACATGAGAGTAGGTAACTGAGTCAAGGTCATCTAACACAGAACAATTTGTGTAAGGAGCTAGTAGTAGGACAGTGTGGGATGCAGAGGCATTGCAAGCCAACCAATAATACACTGTCCCTGGCATACGTGTAGCAGAGAGTAGTGGGAGAAGAAGCCCCTTGTGTCATTCAATATACTGGGGAATAACAAGGGTGTTACCAAATTTGCTGATGTTCACTGATAGGTTTTAGTAGAGCACTATCCCTTATTTTTATTTCTGGTAAGCAGAGAAAATGGTGGGGGAAGAATGTGGTTAACAAAGGTAGGAAGCTAACTCCAGTCCTCAGAATCTAGTTTTTGGAATAAAACCTGCATTGATAGTTTCATTTATGTGATAAATATATTTGAGAACACCTTGTGGTTGAAAGAATTCAGTTGGTACAGTGAAAATAGGTTTTATTTCTCAAACCTTTTTTGTCTTAGATGTTTGGTTTTACTATATACTCCTTTGTGACATGTTATTGCTTGATTTTTAAATGAAAATATAATACAGTATGTATGGAAACAGAAATATGTATTTACACATGTGCATATAATATAATGTAGAAAATGTATGTTTCCAGATATATAGCCATATATAAATATGAATATCTTTCATCTATTGTTTATCTATTTATCTGGATATTAAGCTCCCTGATAGTAAGGATTATATGTAACATTCTTTTCCTCTGCCCAATAGTAAATACTTCACAAAAATTGTTAAATATATAAATGTATGAGTTGCAAATAATCACATATGTAGCAGAGCATGCTTCTTTCACAACCCTGCTGTGTTTTTTCCCTGATTTCTGCCCAGGATTTCTTATATTATGTTCTATGCTTTTCCTTATAAACATTCCATTGCTGTCTAAGAATATCATCATGTTGAGCTTGGAGTAGTGTAACAGCTTAGTAAATATCATCTTCATGATACTTTCGTTGAGTTCCAACTGTATGCTGTATTTGGTTCTTTACTGTATTTCACATAATAATCTTGCAAGGAATTAGTGTTATCCTTTTGTGGATTATCTATTGAGGCATGCAATTTACCCAAGACCACATAGTCAAGATTTGAATCACTGGTTCTCATTCTCAAAAATTTCATTAGTATATTACTTTAGAGCTCATAAAATACTTACAGGCGTTACTTCATTTAAGCCTCCTTATTTCCTGATGGGGTAGATAGTCACCAGATTTTACAGATGAAAGAACCGAGACTCAGTGAGGTTAAGTGATTTCCTCAAGACATGTATCTGAAGGATGATAGAATTTGTATTCCGTTCCAGGTTTTCTTTTTAACTATGCTATGGTTATCCCACAACTAACAACAAAATAAAGCTTAATTGGGTAGACTATTTTTACTACTGGAATGTTAGAGGCAACTCTCAATATTTCTTTGAGTAAATCAAACTGGGCATACAGGTTCAAGCAAAAAACAAAACTAAAATAACAACAAACCAAAACAACAACAACAGGTTCTCACCAGAAGGTTAAGTATTTTTAATAAAAACCTTTTATTTTAATAAACTCTTCTCATTTAAATATCAATCCATTATGACCATCTACACAACCCCTAATGAGAAGCAAATTAAGTTGTTTGACAATAAATTCAGTAAGCTGTGTTTTTCCATGGACCAGTGGCAGCGGGAAGAGAAAGTCATTGTGCCAGGCTGTTGGATGACTAGAGCTAATGGCATTCAGTCTTGTGAAATGGATATTAATGATTCTACAGTGTTTAACTTGTTTTGCTCTTGATGGATTTTCCCTTTCTGAATTAATGTCTGTCTGCTCTTGATTAATTTAGAGTGATTGTACTGCAAGTCAGTTAATTACATTTTCTTTCTAAAGTCAAATATCATTCATTGTGATGAAGGCAGTCATTTTGATTTCTCACAAAAGTAGTCCCTAAGTGCCTCAAGTTATAGATCTAACAAAATTAGTAGGAAAAGTTTTTCATCCAAAAAGGCTGTATTAAAGTCAGAAGAGCGTTGTCATGAATCTCATTTAGGATCTTATTCTGTAACTTCCCAAGCAGAGAGATTTGTAGTATATGTTGTGGTATCTCAAACCTGAGACTTGGGCTAGCTGTTGTAGAAGGCATTTTTTAAAATCTTGTAAACTCTTTGTTCTAGGACATGATAATGTAGGCGAAAGAGTTTTAAAACACTTTAACATTTCTAGAGAGAGAAAATAGGATATTGTAAAGAGAGCAATGCATCCAAAGTAAGGAAAGTCTAGATTTTTCTTCTAATACTAGTCGAATCTGAGATCTAGTGTCTTCCATAAGTAAAATAGGCATTATAGTGCTTGCCTTCCGGATTTAGAAACTGTTGCAAGAATCATGGGACCTGTGAAGAATGTATTATATATACAATTTAGATATGTAGTGTGATTATCACCATTCACATGGGTAACAATTCTTTTTTTCTTTAAACATTTTTAGTATAATTGGCATACAATGTTATGTTAATTTCAGGTGTACAGCATAATAATTCAGCATTTGTATACATTGCAAAATGATCTCTTCAATAAATCTAGTTACCATCTGTCACTATACAAACTTAACAATTTTTTTTATCTTGTGATAATTTTAAGATTTATTTCTTAGCAACTTCCAAATTTGTAATATAATATTATTGACTATAGCCACATGCTGTGCATTATTGCATCCTCATGACTTATTTTATAACCCGAAGTTTGTACCTCTTGATCCCACTCACCATTTTTCCCATTCCCCAACTGTCTTCTCTCTGGCAACCACCAGTGTATTCTCTGTATCTATGAATTTTTGCTTTGTTTTGTTTGTTCATTTTATTTGGTTTTAGACTTCAAATATTAAATGGTGAAATTATGTGGTGTTTGTCTTTTTTCTGACAGTGAAAACCCTCAAGACCCAACCATATTTTCACAAACGGCCAGATTTCTTTCTTTCTTTCTTTCTTTTTTTTTTTTTGGCTGTGTAGTATTGATGGATGCTTAGGTAGTTTCCATAGTATGGTTATTACAAATAATGCTACACTTAACATAAGGGTGCATATAGTTTCTGAATTAATGTGGTTTTTTGTTTTTTCCTTTAGATAAATACCCAGAAGTGAAATCAATGGGTTGTATGGTATTTCTATTTTAACTTTTTTGAGGGCCCTGTTATATTGTTTTCCAAAGGGGCTTAACCAATTTGCATTCACACCAATAGTGCACAAGAGTTCCCTTTTTCCACATCCTCACCAGCACTCATTATTTCTTGTCTTTTTGATGCTAGCCATTCTGACAGGTGTGAGGTGACAACTCATTGTGGTTCTGATTTGCATTTCCCTGATGTTTAGTGATGTTATACATCTTTTCATGTGCCTGTTGTTCACATGTGTGTCTTTGGAACAGTGTCTATTCAGATCCTCTACCCATTTTTCTGATTGGAAATTTTTGATATTGAGCTATATGAGTTCTTTATATATTTTGGATATTAACCCCTTATAGAATATTTGCCAATATTTTTCCCATTCATTAGTTTGTATTTTGATTTTGTTGATGGCTTCATTCACTGTGCAGATGCTTTTTAGTTATATTTAGTTTCATTTGTTTATTTTTGCTTTTGTTGCCTTTGCATTTAGAGTCAGATTAAAAAGAAATAAATCACCAAGAACAATGTCAAGGAGTTTGCCATCTATGTTTTTTAATAGAACTTTTATGGTTTCTGGTCTGAAATCCAGTTCTTTAATCCATTTCATTTAATTTTTGTGTATGGTGTGAATATAATGGTCCAGTTTCATTCTTTTGCATGTAGCTAGCCAGTTTTCCCATCAACATTTATTAAAGAAACACTCCTTTCCCCAGTATATATTGTTGCCTTCTTTATTGGTGATTGATTGACTAACCATGCATGGGTTTCTTTCTGGGCTCTCTATTCTGTTCCATTGATCTCTGTCTTTTTGTACCAATACCACAGTGTTTTGATTATCATAGGTTGTAATACAGCTTTAAACCAAGAAACATGATGCCTCCAGCTGTTTCTCTTTTGTAAGATTGGACTATTAGGGATCTTCCATGGTTTTATACAAATTTTAGAATTTTTGGTTCTATTTCTGTGAAGTCACTAGAATTATAATAGAGATAGCATTGAATCCATAGATTGGGTAATACGGGCATTTTTACAACATTAATTTTTTTAGGCTATAAGCATGAAATATCTTTCTATTTATTCATCTTTCTTACTTTTTTCATCAGTGTTTTAGAGTTTTCAGTGTATAGGTCTTTCACATCCTTAGTAAAATTTATTCCTAGATATTTTATTCTTTTTGTTGCAAGTATAAATGGAAGCATTTTCCTAATTTCTCTTTCTGATAGTTTGCTATTAGTGTATACACATGTGACAGATTTTTGTATATTGATTTTATATTTTGCAACTTATTGAATTCTTTTACTAGTTTTAACAGTTTTTTTGGCAGAGTATTCAGGATTTTCTATATATAAAATCATATCATCTGCAGATAGTAAAAGTTTTACTTTTTCCTTCGATTCTGAATGACAGCCTTGCTGGATAAAGTATTCTTAGCTGTATATTTTTCCTATTTAACATTCTGAATATATCATGACACTTTATTCTGGCCTGCCATGTTTCTGTGGATGAGTCTGCTATTAACCTTACATGTCTACCCTTACAGGTTAAGGACCATTTGTCCCTCGCTGCTTTTAGAATTCTCTCTTTATCTTTGTATTTTTCAAGTTTCACAATGAAGATATCTTGGTGTAGACCTGTTTTTGTTGATTTTGAGGAGATATCTCTGTGCCTCTTAGACTTGAATGCCTGTTTCCTTCCCTGGAATAGGGAAGTGGTCATCTATAATTTGTTCAAATAAGCCTTCCCCTTTTTCCTACTCTTCTTCTTTGACTCTTATGATACAGCTATTATTGTGCTTTATAGAATCACTGCATTCCCTAAGTCTATATTCGCGATCTAATAGTTTTCTTTTCCTCTTCTTTACACCTTAATTATTTTTCGTAATTTTATCTTCTATATCATCTATTCACTCCTGTTTCTTCTATCCTCAATTATATCCAGTCAGTTTTGCATCTGAGCTATAGCATTTTTTATTTTAGCCTGACTAGTTTTTAGGTCTTTAATCTCACCAGCCAGGATTTCCCTGGTGTGGTGTCATTGCTTTTTTCAAGCCCAGTTACCATTCTTATGACTGTTTTCTAAATTCTTGTGTAGATATATTGCTTTTGTCTGTTTTGAGCAAATACCTGGCTGTGATTTCTTCTTGATCTTTATTTTGAGGAGAATTCCTTCATCTTGTCATTTTGGCTAAGTTTCTGTCTTTTGTGAGTTATAAAAGCTTGTTATGTTTTCTGCTCCTGGGGGTGATACTATATTGAAAAGGTGTCATACGCTTTCTAGGGCCTGGTACTTTAGGAAGTGTTTCTGATGTATGCTGTGTGTACTCTGTTGTTGCATTTTGGCTCCACTTTCCCACAGGTCAGTCTTCTATAGAGTTCCTCCTTGCTTATAATGGGGAATGTTTGGGGCTTTAAATAGGTGTGCTTTTATTTGTTTGTTAAGATTAGCCTGATAAACAAGCAAACAAAAACCTAGTCCAAAAAGGGAAAAAAGGAAAAAGAACAAAAGAGGCAAACCAACAGATAAAATCTGTAAGCGTAATTTCAAAGGGGAAAAAAAAAAAGGTAAGCCTGATCCTCTTCCCATCAGAGCTGAAACTGATGATTTGGAGCACTCTGTGATCATTAGACTTGTACATGTGGGGGGCTTCTGATGGTCCTCTGGGGGAGAGTCCCACTGTACTAGAACAATCAGACCTGCCCAAATAAAGTTGCCCTTACAGAGCACAGGGGCAGCAAGGTTTGGTGGAAGCGACTCCTGCCTCCATTGGGGGTGCTCTGTTGCTCACTGAAGTCCAACTGTGCTTTTCCGGGGGTGGGGGTGGAAGGTGGGATTACTCTGCCCTCTCATCTCTGGAGAGGGGAGCTGGTGGCCATTGTTGTTCAGGAAACCCTCAAAGAAGAGCAAATGGTGTCCCCTCCTGTGGTCCAGACCTCCATCAGATCCTTGCCCTCAGCCTGTCAGTGCCTGGGCCCTCTGCACACCCAGTTCCACAGTTCTGTGTTTTATCACAGCACACAGCTGGGAAGGACTCAAGAAGACAGGGATTTGCTTCCTTCCCCTAGAGGAGAGCGTTATAGCACAGCGCTACTGTGTCCCAGAAGAGCTGTCACATGGCTGTGCAGTTTCCTGGAGTCCGTAGTGAAGAACCAAAATGTTGCAACCAAGTTATCTGCCCTTTGCACACACCTTTGTCCCCTGCTATTGAATGGCTGTTCAGTGGTGCCTGCCAGGTCCCTCATATTGGAGAGGCAATACACTCTTCCAAATAGACTCCATGAAGGGGAATATTCTCCCTCAGTGTGACCCAGGTGATTCCCACACCATGCTGTCTCTAGTCTGCTCTCAGGCCTCTGTCCTCCCTCTCCCCAGGAACATTGCTGCATGCCCAGCTTGACTCCAGCAAATGGTGCAGACTTCTAAAACCTTAGAATTTGAATTCCACTGTTTGCAAAAAACTTGGCATCGGTTAGTTCCTCTTGGTTCCCTAAAAGCCCTGGGGGATTTTTTTTTCCCCCCACAAACTTAATGTGCTGTTCTTTCCCTGTCTGTCCCTCTCCCTTCTTCACTCTCCATGAAAAGGGCGCCTACCCTCTCCAAAGCATGGTGGTTTTCTTTCCTTTAATTCACATCTCTGAACCTTACAGCTACCATGTTCTCTTCCTCTAATTGTGCAGACTGCTCTAACTCTCAGATCTATTTCCTAGTTGCTGAAAATGTTTTGATGCTGATATAGCTGTGTTCAAGGGATGAGAAAAGCCCAGAGTCCCCAAACTACTCTGACATCTTAACTCCTCTCTTCTCAATAGTTTTACTTTTTATTTTCCCCCTTTGGAGCATTTTATTTCTTTTTCTTGTCTAATTATTCTGGCTAGAACTTCTGATGTTATGCTGAATTAAAGTAGTGAGAGTGGACATCCTTGTCTCATTCTTGATCTTGAGGGAAAAGTTTTCAGCTGCTTGCCATTATGTATGATGGTAGCTGTGAGCTTACGTGTCATTATGATAAATGTTTCATATATGGCCTTAATTCTGTTACAGTACATTCTGTCTATACTCACTTTGGTGAGAGGTTTTTTTTAATCATAAATGTTGAACTTGCTTTTTATGCATGTGTTGGGATGATCATATGATTTCTATCCTTCATTTTGTTAATGTAGTATATCATGGGGATTGACGTGAAGATATTGAATCATCCTTCCATCCCTGGAGTAAATCCCACTTGATCATGGTGTATGATCTTTTTAATGTATTGATGAATTCAGTTTAATATTTTGTTGAAGATATTTGCATCTATGTTCATCAGGTGTATTGGCTTGTAATTTTTGAGTTTGGTATTTTTGTCTGTTTCGGTATCAGAGTAATGCTGGCCCAGTAAAATAAGTTTAGGAGTATTCTCTCTTCAAGTTTTTGGAAGTGTTTGAGAAGGATATGTATTAAATCACCTTTGAATATTTAGTGGAATTCACCAGTTAAGCTGTTTGATCCTAGACTTTTTTTTTTTTTTTTAGGAGTTTTTTAGTTATTGATTCAGTCGTCTTACTAGTGATGGTCTGTTTGGATTTTCTATTACCTTAGAAAACTGTATGTTTCTAGGAATTTATCCATTTCTTCTAGGTTGTCCAATTTGTTGACATATAATTGTTCATAATAGTCTCTTATGACCCTTTATATTTCCTTGGTATCAGTTGTAGTTTCTCCTCTTCAATTTCTGACTTTGAGCCCTCTTTTTTTCTAGCGAATCTAGCTGAGGTTTTGTCTATTTTGTTTTCAAAGGACCAGCTCTTAATTTCATTGATTTTTTTTTCTCTTGTCTCTTTTTTCTCTATTTTTTTTTCACTCTGATATTTATTATTTCCTTCTTTTTACTAACTTTGGTTTTCATTTTTTTCTTTTTCTAGTTCATTTAAGTGTAAAGTTAGATTACTTGAAAAAAATTTTTTTTAGACTTTCTTATTTTTTAGTAGGACTATATTGCTATAAACTTCCCTCTTGGAACTGCTTTTGTTACAACCCATAGATTTTGATATATTTTCATTTTCGTTTGTCACAGCATTTTTTGATCTATCACTTGATTTCTCCATTTACCCATTGGTGGTTCAGGAGCAAGTTGTTTAATTTCCACATCCGTGTGGTTTTTGTTTTTTGTTTTTTGTTTTTTTTCAGTTTTCTTCTTGTATTTGTTTTCTAATTTCCTACATTGTGTTTGTAAAAGATGCTTCATATGATTTCTGTCTTCTTAAATTTATTGAGACTTGATTTGTGGCCTGGTGCATGGTCTATCCTGGAGAATGTTCACATGCACTTGAGAAGATGTGTTCTGCTATTGTTGGATGCAGGAAACATTGGCTTTAAATGACTTCAAAGCAAATGCTCTAATGGGTCTTTTTTTTAAATTTTTTTTAAAGATTTTATTTATTTGACAGACAGAGATCACAAGTAGGCAGAGGCAGGCAGAGAGAGAGGGGAAAGCAGGCTCCCTCCTGAGGAGAGAGCCCGATGCAGGGCTTAATCCCAGGACCTTGAGATCATGACCTGAGGCGAAGGCAGAGGCTTAACCCACTGAGCCACCCAGGCACCCCTCTAATGGGTCTTTTAAAGCCAGTGTTTCCTTACTGATTTTTTTTGTCTAGATGACCTATCCATTGATGTAAGTGGAATACTGAAGTCTTGTATTATTATTGTATCACTGTTAATTTCTCCCTTTAGGTTTGTTGGTATTTACTTTTTATATTTAGAAGTCTATTTTTTTTCTGATATAAATACAACTATCCCAGCTTTCTTTTGGTTTCCATTTACATGAAAATCTTTTTTCATCCCTTCATTTTCAGTTTGTGTGTGTCTTTATATTTGAGTTTGGTCTTTTCAATTGAGGTGATAGGTAGTCTATAGATGGGTCTTGTTTTCTTTTCTGTTCAAAAACTCCTGTTCTTTGATTGGAAAATTTAGTCCATTTACACTTAAAGCAATTATTGATAGGTATATACTTATTTCTCTTTTGTTAATTGTTTTCTGGCTATTTTGTAGTTCTTCTTTGTTCCTTTCTTCCCTTATAGTTGTGATGACTGTCTACCATGTTGTGTTTAGATTTCTTTCTTATTATCTTTTACATATATATTACATGTTTTTGCATTGTCACTACAATGAGGCTCACATATAACAGCCTATTTTAAGCTGATAGCAAGATAAGTTAGAAAGCATTCTAAAAATCTGCTTTTTCACTCCCTGTTTTATGTTTTTTTAATGTCAAAATTTACATCTTTTTTTTTGTGTATCCCTTAACTAATTATTGTAGTTAGTTATTTTTTCTAATGGCAACAATTCTTATGTGATGAGCTTCTTTGATTCTCCCCCAAATCAGGGGTTTTTGGAGCAATTTAGGAGTTCAAGATTATATCCAGCTCTATCATTTCACTGTTTGCATGTTATAACACAGTAGATAAATGATGGATCTTTTCAGATTGTAAGTTCAAAGTCTTTTAAGTAGAAAATATTTTTTCTTTTTAAATTTAATATCTTGTAAAAATATTTTTATAGTATTAAAAAAAATAAACACAGATGTCCCAATGCCTGGTGTGATAATACTGTCTGATGATTTAGGATTTCAAATTTGTAGTAAGCCAGACCTAAGATCATATCTGAGTTCCTCTATTGTTACATATAAACCCTTGGGAAAAATCACCTAAATTTTAGGGTTGAGTTTCCTAATCCATGGCTAGGAATTTCAACTACTTCAAAGTACTGTTTGAGAGAATTCAGTAAAATCATGAACGTAAAGAACCCAGTGTAACACCTTCCCTTATATTTTACTCAGTAAATTATAGTTATCTCTCCACATAAAATAGAGATTTTATTTTTGCAGACAATCACTTTTCAGATGATTTCAGTAGTCTTAATCCTCAGAGTTGTCTAAAAGCCAGTTAAGCCTCAGCACTCATTAGTACTGATCAAAAAGTAGCTTGAAGGTGTTGGCTTTGCAGTTCTCACTGTAGGATGATTATGGAGTTGAACCTCCCACTGTTTCATTTTTTATGTGCATCAGGTCATCACTGTATTTTACTGAGTGAATTTAATTATGTATTTTCCCTTAGACTCCCTTAGATTCCCCTAGCTTACCCTAATACTCAGGCATTGTCCTTGGTACTTTGCATAATTTATCTCATTTTACCATTACAACCACCCTGCAAAGCAAATACTTGCTATAGTCCTACAAATGGAGAAGTAAGTATGAAAGAAATTAGATAATTGTGCAAGGTGACAGAACTGATAGTTAGGCAGAGTTACTATTCAGACCCAAGGCTTTTTACGCTGATGCTCTGTACTCTGTACTCTGATATACAATTTGTTTTTGGCCATGTTTTTGAAAACAGGCAATTCCTTAAAGATACAAGTTTTTGAGAGACAGCTATTTGGATAGACGTCTATCTAAATGTTAATTCTAATTATGCTATTAGGGAGTCAGGATTTGAAATCAAATTTGGTTTATTCTTTTATTTTAAAAATTTTGTATGTATTTTCAAGCTTAGCATCACTTTTTTTTTATTATGTTATGTTAGTCACCATACAGTACATCATAAGTTTTTGATGTAGTGTTCCATGATTCATTTTTTGCATATAACACCAGTGGTCTATGCAGTCCATGCACTCCTTAATACACATCACCAGGCTCACCCCCTCCCTTCTAAAACTCTCAGTTTGATTCCTGGAGTCCATAGTCTCTAATGGTTCATCTCTCCTCCAATATACCCCCCCTTAATTTTTCCCTTCCTTCTCCTAATGTTCTGCATGCTAGTCTTTATGTTCCACAAATAAATGAAACCATATGATAATTAGCTTTCTCTGCTTGACTTCACTTATAATCTCCTCCAGTCCCACCCATGTTGATGCAAAAGTTGGGTATTCATCCTTCTGATGGCTGAGTAATATTTCATTTTGTATATGGACCACATCTTCTTTATCCATTCATCTGTTGAAGGGCATCTTGGCTCCTTCCACAGTTTGGCTACTGTGGGCATTGCTCTATGAATGGTGGGGTGCATATGGCCTTTCTTTTCACTACATCTGTATCTTTGGGGTGAATACCTAGTAGTACAATTACTGGGTCATAGGGTAGCTGGATTTTTAATTTTTTGAGGAACTTCCACACCATTTTCAAATGTGACTGCATTCCCACCAGCAGTTTAAGGGAGTTCCCCTTTCTCCACAACCTCTCCAACACTTGTTGTTTCTTGCCTTTTTGATTTTTGCCATTGTAACTGGTGTAAGGTGGTATCTCAGTGTGGTTTTGATTTGAATTTGCCTGATAGCTAATGATGATGAACATTTTTTCATGTGTCTGTTAGCCATTTGTATGTCTTTTTTTTGAGAAATGTCTTTTCATATCTCATGCCCATTTTTTGACTTGATTATTTGTTTTTTGGGGTGCTCAGTCTGAGAAGTTCTTTATAGAGCTTGGATATCAGGCCTTTGTCTGCAGTGTCATTTGCAAATATCTTCTCCCATTCTGTGGGTTGCCTCTTTGTCTTGTTAACTGTTTCTTTGCTGTGCAGAAGCTTTTAAAAATATTTTGGATGCATTTTCTAGTATGCATCTATTTTTAGAAAATAGCACTTTTTAAAAAAAATTTTCAGCATAACAGTATTCATTATTTTTTCACCACACCCAGTGCTTCATACAATCCATGCCCTCTATAATACCCACCACCCGGTACCCCAACTTCCCACCCCCTCGCCACTTGAAACCCCTCAGATTGTTTTTCAGAGTCCATAGACTCTCATGGTTCACCTCCCCTTCAAATTTCCCCCAACTCCCTTCTCCTCTCTAACTCCCCATGTCCTCCATGCTATTTGTTATGCTCCACAAATAAGTGAAACCATATGATAATTGACTCTCTCTGCTTGACTTATTTCACTCAGCATAATCTCTTCCAGTCCCATCCATGTTGCTACAAAAGTTGGGTATTCATCCTTTCTGATGAAGGCATAATACTCCATAGTGTATATGGACCACATTTTCCTTATCCATTTGTCCGTTGAAGGGCATCTTGGTTCTTTCCACAGTTTGGTGACTGTGGCCATTGCTGCTATAAACATTGGGGTACAGATGGCCCTTCTTTTCATGACATCTGTACCTTTGGGGTAAATACCCAGGTGTGCAATTGCAGGTCATAGGAAGTTCTATTTTTAATTTCTTGAGGAATCTCCACACTGTTCTCCAAAGAGGCTGCACCAACTTGCATTCCCACCAACAGTGTAAGAGGGTTTCCCTTTCTCCACATCCCCTCCAACACATGTTGTTTCCTGTCTTGCTAATTTTGGCCATTCTAACTGGTGTAAGGTGATATTTCAATGTGGTTTTAATTTGAATCTCCCTGATGGCTAGTGATGATGAACATTTTTTCATGTGTCTGATAGCCAGTTGTATGTCTTCATTGGAGAAAATAACACTTTTTAACTGATTAGCTCATAGTAAAATTTTATGCACTTTCAGGTGATCCATAGGAACTAAAAAAAACTAAAAAACTCAGTTGAGGCAGGTTTTCAGCTTTTATGACTATCAAACTTGACCAGTAATTATTGCTCAGGCAAGTAGAGTATTGCTTTTAGAAAGGATAACTCATTACAAGGTAATGTGATTTGTCTGTCTCTGTAGTCAGAAATAAATGTGGAGGGACCATAGAAAAAACCCACAAAGCAAACACTTGTTTTGCCTTAAATTAGAAAACTCTCTTGGCTAACATTAACAGTAGTTTCTTTTTCTTTTTTAAGTTGACAGAGATTGTTTTACAATTAGCTTACATACCCAGAGATCTCCAGGTCCAAAGAATTGTGGTCCCCATGAAAGCAAATGATGAAAATATGTTTGTATCTTTTTCTTACTGACAGTAAAGGCTCTCTGTGAGATGTCTCCAATGACCTCCTTCCAAGAAACTGCCCACTTCCAAATTTAGCCTACTGGAGACCAGTGAGAATAAAATGAAATTTAGAGTCAGAAGACCCAGGTATGAGTCCTGTCTTTGTCACTAATTAGTTGTGCCTTTAGTCACTAATTAGTTGTGCCTATATCTTATAATCTCTCTGAACATCAAAGTCTCCATTATTTATTTATGCATTTAACAAATACTTATTGAATTTACATTACATGCCAATTATTTTTCTATATGCTTTGGGTAGAAAGCTGGTCATAAATCAGTAAAGTCCATGATCTTTTATAGTCTTCATTCTGGTGGGATAGGGAAGCCTTTGTTAAAGCCTTTGTCGAAGAGTCACACTGAGAAACACAAATCTGGTAAGTCTTCCAAAGGGAAATTTCCTATAATGTTATTTGCAGGAGTGCAGTATTTTGGAAAGAGTTCCTGATAAAGTGATGCTTAGCTAAGACTGTAAGAAAATGAAAATCAACTAGGTAGAAGGGCTAGGGGAGAGGGTAAGGGAGCAAGGTAGAAAAGAATATTCCCCATGTAGGTCAAAGGTGTGCAAATGCCCTGTGGGAGGGGGAGCATGGCCTATCAAAGCAATTGTGTATAGCTGAGAACTCAGAGTGGGTAGGGGAATGGTACAATTAAGGATGACAGATAAGGAGGTTAGGAAGGGACAGTGGTGTTCCTCAAATGTTCCTTTACTCATGTACATTGCTCACTCCCTTTCACTTGGGTGAATTCTGTGAATAATGTCACATTTTTGAGGGAGTTAAGCCCATGCACAATTATCTAGTCTCTCTTCCTTTCCTGGAAGAGGACTGTATTGTATCCTTTCATTGTATTGGCAAAGACACCTTTTACAGTATAAGCTAAACAGCTTGGATATAATTCATCATTTGAAGCACAGTTGATTAAGAAGATTGGCTAACTCTGTGGCAGACATTGTGTAAATAAAAAATAAAAATTTGCTGTGGTTGGTCCCTGATATTTTGGGGTTGTTTATTACTGCAGCATAGCATAGCCTATCCTGACTATTACAGATGATGTCAGATTACCTGGAACCTTACAGTCCAAATAATTCGGATTAGTTTTCTGAGACCACTAGGAGAGTATTGAACTGTCTTAAAAAGAGCAGAAATCATCAGATACTTTTCTTTGAAAAAAAAAATCACTCTTTATTAAATATTTTAGGGAATGATGAGGAAAGTGGGCTTAAGAGATTTTTGTTAATGTAAAATAAGAAGCATAGCTGTTGTTACTATCCTCCCAAGAATGTTGAGGAGACCAAATATGAAAAAGTAAATCTGGCATTTTGCAAAATGCAAACCATCTAACATTCTGGATTTTTGACATGGATCTATTGTCTAAGCTGCTGTTTTCCCTTTGCCCTAGAAGTCAGCCATTTTGATCAATATGCTGTTCTCTGTGTGGTTGTAATCCATATACCAAAAAGTAATTCTGTGAAATTGGTTAGGCTGTTCTGCCCTGAAGTCAATAGCAATTTAGTATATATGGATTTGAGAGTGGAAAATTACCTAATTGGAGAGTCCTCAAATGTTTCAGAATCAAGTTTTCAATCTACACCCTTGTTGAGATGCCAATAGATGTTACCTTAACTCAATCAGAAGTGAGATATTCTTATTTCTTTGTCTTTTGGTAATCATTGGGAGTTTGAGTTGATAAATTTGGATCCCAGTTGAGTATTGTAGAAATTTTAGAAAATGAGCTGTTTATGATATTTCATTTTTATGGTATTTCTATAAAGTATACAAGGGAGAATCTTGATTCTATGTTCTGTGAAGTTGATAAAGACAGGGCATTTATTCAACAATGTGCAAAAATATAGTACATATTTGCTCTAGGTGTTGTCACACTGGTGCTGAGACTCAGCACACTTTACTTTGCCAGCAACTCTGCTGTCACTGATTCTTTAGGAATGCAGTCTTCTTACATACAACCAGAATACAAAAGTCCTTCTTGGTCCCTATGACTCTAGGGTCTGTTCATCTCACTGACAAAGTTTAGTTCCTGTGCCTGATTCATGGTTACAAAGGAGGCTTCAGAAAATAACAATCTGACATTTTGTCTTTCATAAGGGCAGGAGACAGTTTTTGCTTTATAGAGTGCACAGCTCAGAAAATGGACAGATGTAATAAGTGTGGTCAAATTTATCATTTTCTGTATAAATTTCTATTTTAAAACTAAATGTATTTGTCTTAGTGAACCATACTTGCTGATGTTTTACACCCATTTTTAAAAGATGTAATGTGCATGAGAGCAATACTTAGATCAAGATCTGAAACATAATATGTGTTCAATAAATATTCAAGAAGTGACTGTCTATAAACTTTGAATACTCAGGGTTGAATTATATAAACACATTTATGTCAGAGTTGGGGCATAAATGTAAATTTTCTGTGTAGTCCTTGGAATTGTAATCTCCTCATGTAAGCATAGTTATAATAATGATTAGTAATATTTTTTCTGCTACTTACAGAGCATTAAAGATGTAAATGTATTCTAAATATGTGAAAAATGCTAAAGTTGTCAAATATGACATGGGTAGCATGATTTTCCTACAATTTTTATTACTAGCCCCAATTCTACAGGAAGGACTGAATAACTTGTTTTACCACCAGGTTGGCATGGTTTAATTCAGTTGATGCTGAGGGTAAGAAGCAAAGAAACATGGTAATTAACACAGAATGTTATTTATTGAACACTGACTTTGTGTCTAGCATAAGCTTTTATTTTTTTATTATTTTTTTATTTTTTTAAAGATTTTATTTATTTATCTGATAGAGAGAGATCACAAGTAGGCAGAGAGGCAGGCAGAGAGAGAGGAGGAAGCAGGCTCCCTGCTGAGCAGAGCCCCCGATGCGGGACTCGATCCCAGGACCCTGAGATCATGACCTGAGCCGAAGGCAGTGGCTTAACCCACTGAGCCACCCAGGCGCCCCTAGCATAAGCTTTTAGATTTAAAGAGAACAGTCTAGAAAAGTTAACTGTTCGTTTTTTGTTGTTTTTTTTTTTTCAGCATAACAGTATTCATTATTTTTTCACCACACCCAGTGCTCCATGCAATCCGTGCCCTCTATAATACCCACCACCCGGTACCCCAACCTCCCACCACCCCCCGCCACTTGAAACCCCTCAGATTGTTTTTCAGAGTCCATAGTCTCTCATGGTTCACCTCCCCTTCAAATTTCCCCCAACTCCCTTCTCCTCTCTAACTCCCCATGTCCTCCATGCTATTTGTTATGCTCCACAAATAAGTGAAACCATATGATAATTGACTCTCTCTGCTTGACTTATTTCACTCAGCATAATCTCTTCCAGTCCCATCCATGTTGCTACAAAAGTTGGGTATTCGTCCTTTCTGATGGAGGCTTAATACTCCATAGTGTATATGGACCAGATCTTCCTTATCCATTCGTCCGTTGAAGGACATCTTGGTTCTTTCCACAGTTTGGTGACTGTGGCCATTGCTGCTATAAACATTGGGGTACAGATGGCCCTTCTTTTCACGACATCTGTATCTTTGGGGTAAATACCCAGGTGTGCAATTGCAGGGTCATAGGAAGTTCTATTTTTAATTTCTTGAGGAATCTCCACACTGTTCTCCAAAGAGGCTGCACCAACTTGCATTCCCACCAACAGTGTAAGAGGGTTTCCCTTTCTCCACATCCCCTCCAACACATGTTGTTTCCTGTCTTGCTAATTTTGGCCATTCTAACTGGTGTAAGGTGATATTTCAATGTGGTTTTAATTTGAATCTCCCTGATGGCTAGTGATGATGAACATTTTTTCATGTGTCTGATAGCCAGTTGTATGTCTTCATTGGAGAAGTGTCTGTTCATATCTTCTGTTCTGCTGGAAGTCTCAGATTGGCATTCCTAGCTTAAGCTACCTGAAAAATAAACATAAATTGGTTGCCTGGAAAATTTTCCTTATTTTAGAGTTTTAAAATTTCCTAGAGTTATTTTAAGTGACACTGATGGAAGGTAATCTGTAATAAAAGAAACAAAAACCTGTAGTATTCTAAATCATTCTTCCAAGGGACAGAATCAAGGCTGTAATTGCAACAGAAAAAAATGACCACATGTGAGATACAGCCCAGGTGATAAGGAAGTGTATTAGTGTTCTGATGAAAGATAACACAGGAAACCCACATCCCTATCATTTCAGCCCACATTTAGTAAATGAAAACCACAGCAACAAAACAGCTGGCTCTTTTTATGACCTCCAAGCTTACCAAAACTCAGGAACAGTCTCACTTAGGCTCCTGCTAACAACTCACCCATATTCCTCTACTGAAGCCCTCTCACTAGATCCAGTGCTGGCATCTAAGTCACATATGAACATCCCATGACTTTCTCTGAAGAAAGAAATATTACCACATTTGGTCTGAGTAATAACTTAGATGAGTTAGTATCACTTCATTTACTGTTAGCTTTCTTCTCTCTTTTGTCTAAATCTGGATATTGAGTTTTATTTCCCTTGTTAATTAAAATTTTAAAATTTTTATAACTTCGATGTAGTAGGAACTGGACTTTATGTATGTCATTTCCTTTAATCCACACAATAGCAATATGGGTCAGTATTACTATCTTCACAACACAAAGAAACTTGCCTAGTAAGTTAAAGTGACATAATCCACTTTACAAGGCTAATAAACTTCAGAAAGCAAAATTAAGTCCAGGTCTGGTTGAGTTTATACATCAATTTATACTGCCTACTATAATAATGGCAGTGACTACTGGGTGAGCATTTTTTATGTATCTTTCTATATATCTACATAAATACTGTACATTGAGAAATGAAATGGTAAAGAATATAATCACGACTATGTGTAATATGCCACTTTCTTGCATGTGAGAGTTCATTCATTCATTGCTGAGTAATTTCTATTTATACTTAATAACTCAATGAAGATATCACTGGCTCTATTTTCAGTAGATGACCCTCTTTGCTGTACTTTTATGTACAAATGAGAACTGGTCACAGACTTCTTTGTCTCATACACAGTGATTCTAGTAGTTAGGTTTCTTAGATTGGAGATGTACTTACCTATATACTAGTCATTTTGGTAGATCAGAACTGGCAACCTCTGAGCTGGAAGTAGACATTAGTGCTCTCCCTGACCTTCTAACACAGTTATTTTAATTGAATTTTGAAGGTTTAAGTAGCTTCTAATAATCTTTACCATTCTAAATTATTGCAGCCCAGTATGCCCATCTGTGATGCCTTCCTAGCCCCTGTCAGCATTTGAGTCTGTTACTTCTGCTCTAGATATTCCTTCATTAACCTAACTATGAATTTGTATATTATACATCTAATGGGTTAGCCCATTTTTTTTTTAATAGCCCATTTGGTTTAATGAGAACTTGGATTCAGTCCCAAAATCAGTTATGTTTTATCTGATCCCTGTCCTTGCATTATGTTCCTAAACCATCAGTATTATGAATATATACATTTCTTCAACACAATTCCATCCTTAATAGGGAAAAATAGTAACAATGACCCCCCAAAAATAAGCAAACAAAAATTAACTGCAGTATTTGCCATATTTGATAGTGATGACCTTTCTGTAACACTGCCATCATACTGTTAGAAATTAACTCTACCCTGAGTTAATATACCCAAGACTGGATTACTGAATCATATTACTGCTAATGATCAATATTCCTTAGCAATGAGTGTACTTCTTAGAGTTAAATGAGTTTGACCAAGTTTCCTTTGGCTCGACTGTGAGTTATTATTATTAGTTAGCATGATACTTTTTATGTTTCAAAACCATTAAATCAATGTGTTCTTTAGTCCAGTGCTCCGTATTCTTGTTTTTGTTGTTGTTGTTGTTCAAAATCTCCAAGGTGTATATGACTCTTACGTATATAATGCCTTTGGTTTTGAATCATTGGCTAAAATAATCGTGATTCATGTCATGAACTAGTAAGGAATGATTATTTGTTTTTTCTCCATCTCCTAGAGAGAGGGAAGGAAGATAAAAATGTACTACTTCTTTGAAAGACTCATGTATAATAGAATAGAATAACACTGAATCTGAGTCTTCCTCTTACAGCTAAGCTTGGAATTATAACAGATCCTTCAAAAGTTCTCATGGAGAGAAATTCCCCTCGAACTGCGTTTGTTGGGGAAGAGGGAGTTTGCAGAGATGAGTTTTTCTAACTTCTCCTTGGTTATTCTTATTCATTGGTTTACAGTTGAACTGGAAGCACTTCATAAAACAGTATTAAAGTTATATAATAAATTAAGGTTTAAATAATAATTAGGGAAAGTAGTATTTCACTCAAGGTTTAGCTTTTAAGCATTTACCCAAGGTATTGTCCATGAGGATTATGAGGATGAAAAGTTTCTTAATTAACTTTGGAAAATTATGGGGTGATTTTAGGAGTGTTATATTTGGTGACATCACATATTTATTATGTGCCTGCTAAGTAGGTAGGAACTACAGCACTACAGTGCTGACCACTCTAGGTCTCAGCTGGAATAAAATGGCACTGGTACCAAAAGTGCCCTTTTTTTAATTTCAAGTAGTTTATAGTAGTTTACTTTGGATATATATTCCATATGTTTTCTATGTTTTTGGATATATATTCCATATGTTTTCTAATAGTCATTGGTTGTCTAGTTACAAAAGTAATGTATGAGTTTTGTAGCACAAATTCTTAGGAATAATAATATAGTAGCGCATTTATATAAGTATACATTGTATTTTATTTCTATGAGTCTCCTATTGTTTGATATTTACTTCATCATGAATGTTTCTTTTTTGTTAGAATAGATAATGAAAGCGATGGACATCTACTGAAAGTGTTGGGTCAAAAGATAAGCATATTATAAAAATTTTTGTACAAGGTGGCTAAGGTACATCCAATGTAGATTCTACCAACTTTAAACTTAATCCATCTGGAATTCATCTCGTGTTGTTTGTAACAGAAGGATCATACTGTTTTTTCAGTAGTCAGGAAATTAACCCAGAACTATTAGGTAGTCCATCTTTCCATTGGCAATCTGAAATGTCACCTTTATATTAATTTAAATCCTATACTTACTTGAATCTAAATTCTCTATTCTGTTTCATTAATCATCTTGCCTCTTCTTGTTCTAGTACCACATTATTTTAATTATTGCAGTTTCAAGCCTAGTTAATATTAAATAAATTACTTCATACATTAAAATCACATCTTCAGTTTTTTTTTTTTTTTTTGGTCCAGATTCTTATCCAGATGATGCAAGAGGTCATAAAGGGATATGATAAGGACAAGCTTAATTCACACCGGGTATAACACCTTCCAAATATAGCAATCTCTGTCTTGAAAATATGTCACCTACTATTCTAAATGTATGCAGGCTACTTTTCATAATGCACAGAAATTTTAAGCCTTGGAAAAAAGGTCCTTTAGTCTATTTCTTGAAGACAACAAAAGTGGGATGAGTAGTAAAAATCTATCCTGGTTTTCAACCTGTATCTTTTAATTTTGTTGGCAATACAAGGACTGTGTGACATACAGATGAGTAGAGTTTCAACTTACCCACTTGCTAGTGTGTAACTTTGTTTAGTCTTTTTAATGTTATGAGTCTCAACTCCTAGTAAAGTCAGGGATAGGAATAGTTCTTAGATAATTTTTTCAAGGAAGCACTCAAAAAAGGTAAATATTATTGGTACTGTTGTGTGCTGTTGGATTCCCAAGTTGTCACAAACAAGGAGAACATAAGTTAGAGATAAGCAACTAGCCTTCTAAATATTTAAGGTGGGTTTGGCACCGATAGACTTATACTGGGAGAAAGTCCAAAATCAATTAACATTGAGAAAATATGGAAATTTTTGATTTTTAAGCTTTACATGTGTTTTCTGCCTTTACAAAATCCATTGTATAAACCATTTGATAAGAATGCAGTTTTAAAGTACTAAATGTGTGTCTCTGTGTATTATGAGAGAAAAAAAAAATACAGTGCATTAATGGGGAAAGAGAATGCTTAAGTGTAGAGAGTGACTGTCCCACAAAGTTAAAAGAACAAGAAGCAGACATTTCTGAGAATCTTGGTAGTCATATTTTGACCTAAACCTTTAAATTCTTTTGTGCAAATTCTCCAAGCATACAGTTTAAAAGAAAAAATGGTGAACAAGGAGAGAGAGAAATTAAAAATAAAAAAAAAAAAAAGAGGTGTTTTTGCTTATTTATATGCTTGCTGAGCCAGTCTGGCTAGAGTTGCCAAGCAGGTCTCGAGTTGCCATATTGTTAGGAGCTGAGACTTAGCCCCTGCCCTGCTTTGTCAAGGAGACTTCAAATCACGGTCCCCTGAGCTTCCGGATAGTAGAGAAAGCAGCTGAGCATCATGCTCTGCTTGTGGTGTGAAAAATAAACCCTTGGCCGAAGGCATAGGCTGCAAACTTCCAACTAGCCCAGCCCCCAGCTCTGTGGAGCTGCTGTCAACTGTGATTAGCTTTTGCAACTCTGAAACTCCCCCATTCTATAAATCGCTCCACCCCCTCAGCCCTCCTTGCTCCTCCAATTGCTGGCTCCCTTTACTGTGTGATGAGCTGTCACAGCTGGTTGATCAGACTGCTACCCAATCAGCAGCTCCTCTTAGCCAGACCCCTCACTGACCTTGTTCTGTCTTTGCCTTTCCCATTCTTCTGATCCTCCCGCAGCTGAATCTCCTACCCCTGCTGCCTGATCCTACTGCTTGTCTAATCAGCCTGGTAGACAGTTTGATTAGCTGCTCCTTCTCACACTGCCAGCTCTTCCTGCTGCTACCAGCTGTGCTCAGGGCCTTCTAGTACTCACCATCAATGCGTCGTGACCCTCCATTAGTGCTGCTGGCGGATTGACTTTATACTTTTTCTCAGCAGTGCTCTGATCGGCTATTGTCTCCCTATGCCATGTCCTCTGATGAGCCTCCTGACACCTTCCCTTTCTGTCTCCTACAAGATTCTCTTGCTGTTAATTATACTATTCTGATCCTGTGGCAGGTACTTTTTCACTAGCCTTTCAGGATGGAATCATCTCAGAGGCTACCTTTGGCAAGTAATAACATTTCAGTGCAGAGTTCCACTGCCCGCTTCACAGTGTCTCTCAAATCCCAGTAGCTGGTGTTGTGGTCTGACTCCTTAAATTTAGTGAGCTGCCTTCGTCCTGGGACAGTCTGACTTCTAGCTTATTGTGACTAGGTTTTGGGTTGTTTCCTGAGCATCATCTTCCACCTCATTTTCCCTCTGAGTAACACTTCTTTATTATAGTCACAATTTCAAACCAATAAACTCTTTAGATTCAAATTACATATTTTTAGCATTTACTAGTGTGACCTTAGATAAATGGCTTAACCTCTCTGGTACTTACTTCTTCATCTCTACCATTCCTTCATTTATTTATTCAACTAATAACTAGTGAGTCACTACTATGGGAAGTCACTGAGCTTAGAGCTAAGGATGCATCTGTGAACAAGACATTCAAGGTCTTTGAATATCTAGAATTTATATTCAAGAGTGGAAGCAACAGACATAAGCGAACAAATAAGAAAAGCTCCAAAAGTGGCAAGTGCTTCAAGAAAATAAAATAGGGAATGGAATAGAATAAAAAACAAAAACTTGTGATGGAAGAGCTCATTTAGATTAGATAATTAGGAAAGGGATCTTCAGAAAGCAATATTTGAGCTAATACTGAAGGATGAGAAAAAGGCAGCTGTATAATGATCGGTGTGGGGGAGGTGGAGAAGGATGCAATGAGCATCTACAAACTACAGAAGAAGCTTGCCAAATAGAGGAACATACAGAAAGCCAGTTTGTCTGGAACACAGTGCACTGCAGAGATTTATATGAAGTAAAATCAAAGTTATAGGCAAGGTCCGGATTTTACCAGATAAGGAAAACTATGCTAGGATGTTGAATTTTATTATAATTGTAATGGGCAGTCATTAGAGGTTTCCTCTTGATCATAGCTGTTAAATGGATATTTGTGTGTTGATAGAAGTGTTTTATATCTGTGCTGATATTGAAACTACCAGTCATATGTGGCCCCTGGGCATTCAGTGCCTAAGGAACTGGATATTTTATTATCACTTAAAGATTTTTACTTATTTATTTTAGAGAGAGTGCAAGAGAGTGGGGGTGGGAGCAGAGGGAGAGGGAGCAAGAGAATCTCAAGCAGACTCCCTGCTAAGTGCAGAGTGCACCGTGGGGCTCCATTCCAGGACCCTGAGATCACCATCTGAGCTGAAATCAAGAGTCTAATGCTTAACCAACTAAGCCACCCAGGCACCCTGATATTTTATTTTTAATTTTAATTTTAATTATTTTAAATGTAAATGGCTACATGTGGATAGATATAATGGGTGCTATAGACAGATGAGGGTTGGCTTAGATAAAGAGTTTTCTAATCTGTACCTCCGATCTCTTTTGGTCCATGCAGGACCCACCTTACAGGAGCAAGGAGTCTAACAGAGTTGGGTTTGGGGTCCTCTCATCTTCCTGTTAAATAATATAAACTTAAAGAAACTGCATTTGGGTCTTTCCAGAAATTGCATTTGGAAAAGGATAGACTGCTTAAAAAATACAGAAATCATTCAAGAGTAGATTAACACCACCACTGAAGTCAAAGGAAATGAATTTGAGTGCTAGCTATACCACTTGCTGACTGGTTGCTATGGTCTAAATGCATCTCTCCAAAATTCATGATGAAATCACCCTCAAGGTGATAATATTAGGCATTGGGGTTTGGGGCAGGTTATTAGGTCGACAGTGATTGAAATTACTTTCTTTATAAAAGAGATCCCAGAGACCTAGCTTGTCCTTTTCACCACTTGTGGACACAGTGAAGAGACACCATGTAGGAATCAAGCCTTCACTAGACACTAAATCTGCCATTGTCTTCATCTGTGGCCTCCCAGCTTCTAGAACTATGAGCAATATACTTCTGTGGTTTCTCATCCAGCTAGTCTCTGATATTTTACTGTAGCAGCCCAGACAGAGACATAGATAGAAGGCAATACACTACCTTGGTTTCCTTACCTGTAAAGGGAGATTCAAATAATATCATCAACTTTATAGGTCACTTGTGTTGATTAAGTGAGATAACACTAAATAGAGTATTTAACAGAGTGCTAATCCCATAGCATACACTCAGTAGTAAATATCTATATCTATATCTACACATGTAGATATAGATATAAATTTAAGTGTAATTGGCATGTAATGTTATATTAGTGTCAGGTATACAACATAGCGATGCAACTTCTGTATACGTTAGGCTACCATCTCAGATGGTAACTATACTTGTAGTAAAAAAAAAAACCACTCAGTAAATACTGACCTCTCCAATTACTGTTAGTTTGAGGTTGACTTGATCCAGAAGAGTTGTGCTGCTTCTCTTCTAACTGGGAAGTCATCTAGCTTGACAATCTGAATATTTTAAAGGCCTTATTCAAGGTTCCTCAACTATGAAGGAGGTGAGCTGAGATTTGAACCTGGGTTGTTATGACTCTAGAGTTTCATCTGGGTTCTATGAAGTTATTCTGTGAACATGTTCTTTAAATTGATAAAAATTTAATCTAGTAAATGCATATGGCAAAAGAAGCATTGTGAATGATTATTATGTGAAGGTATTAATCATAATTACAGTCTGTTGGTGTTTAAATAATTAATCCTCTTGCAGATGGGTCAAGAAAAACCTATTTATTATTATAATCTAAAATGTGGCCCCAAAATTCCCAGTTCAAGCTATGACAGTTAAGATGTGGGCCTCTTGGGGCACCTGGGTGGCTCAGTGGGTTAAAGCCTCTGCCTTCCGCTTAGGTCATGATCCCAAAGTCCTGGGATCTAGCCCCGCATAGGGCAGTCTTCTCAGCAGGGAGCCTGCTTCCCTTCCTCTCTCTCTGCCTGCCTCTCTGCCTACTTGTGATCTCTCTCTGTTAAATAAATAAATTAAATCTTAAAAAAAAAAAAGGTGTGGGTCTCTTTAGATAATTCTGATATTTACTTCTCACTTAGATTCCCTGCTGCTCTTGTCAGTTCAATGGCTTCTAAGGGTATTCATTTTTTAAATCACACCATATCTTTATCATGTAAATGATATTGTTATTTATTTTTATAATAAAAAATTAATACTTTGAAAGGTTATTCAACCTGTTTAATGTCCTATATCTAGGAAGTGTTTGAGCTAGAATTTGAATACAGTGGTACAACAGATTCTGGAATCTGAGAGAAGAGTTAATGTCTTAATCTACACAATGGGAACATTTATTTTCATTACCTGATCACTGGTTGGGATGATTCAGTGGAATCGTATGATTAAATCCTTTCTGATTTGTTTGGATTACACTTTCAAATTAATTGTACGGAAGTTACTTTTCCTTTCCTTTTTTTTTTTTTTTAAGATTTTATTTATTTATTTGACAGAGAGAGATCACAAGTAGGCAGAGAGGCAGGCAGAGAGAGAGGGGGAAGCAGGCTCCCTGCTAAGCAGAGAGCCCGATGTGGGGCTCCATCCCAGGACCCTGGGATCATGACCTGAGCCGAAGGCAGAGGCTTTTAACCCACCGAGCCACCCAGGTGCCTCCAGAAGTTACCTTTTCTCAAGAAATCATTGAGTAATTACAAGTACATGGGCGCCTGGGTGGCTCGGTGGTTAAGCCGCTGCCTTCGGCTCAGGTCATGATCTCAGGGTCCTGGGATCGAGTCCCGCATCGGGCTCTCTGCTCGGCAGGGAGCCTGCTTCCTCCTCTCTCTCTCTCTGCCTGCCTCTCTACCTACTTGTGATTTCTCTCTGTCAAATAAATAAATAAAATCTTAAAAAAAAAAAAAAAAGAGTAATTACAAGTACACAAAGCAAAGAGGAAGGGACAAAATCAATGTCATTTCTAAAGGTGATGGAATTGGCAAGCTATGCTGTGTGTCAAATGTCTTGAATTCTGAGGTTGCTTAACAAGAGTACACAAGCTTCTTGTATGGTTTGTAAAGAACTAGTGAACTCAGGAAAGAAAACACTATACTACCATCCTCAATTGCTAACAGAAGCTAGGTTGAGCTTTTATGACTTAAACAGTTGCACTGATGCTATTAATTATTGTGAAGAAAGCTACAAAATCCTAACAATTTCAGCTTATATAACATCCAAAATATCTAGCTTTAGGGAGTTTCTATTAACAAAAAAGGGAACTGATAATATTCTGAGCTTGAAACCAAAAATGGACATGCTTAAACAAAGCATTATTGATCAGTATTTATTCTTTGAATATTTATGGGAACCCCTCTTCAGCAAACATTGCTGTTAGGTCCTTGAGATCCAGAACAGGTCAGATGAAGTTTCTGCCTTCACACAACTTATATTCCCATAGGGCAGATGGATGATAACCCCCCCAAATCTATTATTAATAACTAACAATGATTAGTTCTAAGAAGAAAACCATAATATTGTGAAGTGATTATGTGGTTGGGCGATTTTAAACAAAGTAGAGAGATCCTCCCTTTGATCAAGATTAAATGAAGTGAGGGAGTTGCTGTGGAAATTTCTGGGAGAGGATCATTCAAGGCCGAGGAAAGCCAGAGAGTGAAGAATCCTGAGGAGGAATGAACTTGGTGCTTCGAGTAAAAACAAAGCCAGTGTGCCTGGAACCAGTGAGCTGGGGGAAGAAGACAATGATGGGGAAATAAGTGTTTTTGTAAACCACAGTTGAAACTTCATTGTTCTACTGGAGGGTTTTGAGTAAGAGGGATGATATAATCTGATCTACTGCCAAAAACATTATTTTGTTGCTGAATGGTAAATAACTGTATGGGGGCAAGTGTGGGAGGAAGGGAACTATTTAGAAAATTGTTATATATATATTTTTTTTAATATAATTTTTTATTTTTTATAAACATATATTTTTATCCCCAGGGGTACAGGTCTGTGAATCACCAGGTTTACACACTTCACAGCACTCACCAAAACACATACCCTCCCCAATGTCCATAATACCACCCCCTTCTCCCAAACCCCCTCCCCCCAGCAACCCTCAGTTTGTTTTGTGAGATTAAGAGTCACTTATGGTTTGTCTCCCTCCCAATCCCATCTTGTTTCATTTATTCTTCTCGTATTTTCATATTATACCTTTCCTAAAAATGAAGATGACATAGACTAGAGGGAAGGTGTTAGAGTGATGACAAATGGTCACATTTGGGATATATTCTGAAAGAAGAGACCATAGAGCTTGCTGATGGATTATATGTAGTTGTGAAGGAAAGAGGAATCTAGAAAGTGTTCACTAAGTAATAAATCAACTGAAAACTTGCTGAAGAGAACTTTTCAAGGTTTAGTATAAGGACTAGACACCGAGTACAGTGTCTGGTTCATATTAAATTTCCAGTAAGTGGTAAGTGTTATTTTTATTATCATTGTTCCACAAGCTGTATTAAATTCTAAATAGGGGAATGTATTAGTATTCTTGGTTCTATAATATAAATACAAATATCAAAAAGACAAGTGATTAGTAATTTCCTTTTGCTTCCTCTTTTTCTTGTAATTTACATTTTAGCAAACTTCTATCTCTTACCAATTCCCCTTTTGATCTTCATTTTATCCTTGCCTATTTCTCAGTTCACCATGTTTGTTCACTCACTTTTATTCCTTATGGAAGCTTAAGTCGATCTGGAGTTCTCTGCTAATTTATCCTTTCAACCAATTTGACGTATGAATCGTATTACACAAATTCTGTAAAATAAAATGCATCAGTTAAAAAGAATAAAGTAGATTAATGTGGACTCATGTCAATATATTTTCCAAGTTAAAAAAAGGAAGTTATAGAAAAAAATGTAGTATGAATATGAGTAATATAAAAGAATTAATATTAGTCCTATGGCTAAGAAGTAGGCTGGATAATGCCTTAGAAATCAACAACCTCAAAATGTCAATAGATGAAAACAACTGTAGTTTAGTTTTCCCTCACACTTCAGGTCCATCGAAGAGTGGAAGGGAACCATAAGTACTATTTTCTTCACTGTAGCACCCAGGGCATTGAGGTCTGGAGTTAAGGGAAATGTTCACTTTTCAACTATATACTTTTGTTTAGTATGCCATTTAACAAAGAATATATATAATTACAATGTAATTAAAAAGAATATTTTCTCAAGCATTCAGCAAAGATTACATACAAAAGTTATGTGATGATTTATATTATGAATAGTCTTCTGTATATTTATTTTATAATTAAAAAAAAGTATTTTAGAGGATGATCTGACACTTTTGCATTATGCTGGGTATGTGTGGTATGCTGAATATGGTCTACCACAGGTTTATGAGGCCTTTTTCCCCCCTCAAGGGTTTTGCCCTCTCATTGAAATTTTTGGGAAGAAGTTTGATTGTCTTAGTTTTCGGGCAAATGTCCCTTAGAAAGAAAATATGGAGGGAGACAAACCATAAGAGACTCTTATTCTTACAAAACAAACTGAGGGTTGCTGGGGGGAAGGGGGTTAGGGATAGGGTGGCTGGGTTATGGACATTGGGGAGGGTATGTGCTACGGTGAGTGCTGTGAAGTGTGTAAGCCTGATGATTCACAGACCTATATCCCTGGGGCAAATAATACATTATATGTTAATAAAAACAATAAAGTATAAAAAAAGGGGGGGCCCTATTGCAGCAAGAGCTGTTATCTATAAAGATGAGAGAAATTCTTTTTTTGTACTTCCTGCTGGTAAACTCTGTGAAATCTGGAAATCACTAATGATCAGAATCTTTGCAGAAATTACTGTATGTCCAGAGGCACTGGAAAAAATAAGAACTTTTAAATGGACCATTTATTTTTGAGGGGACTCTGAAATCTCCATTGAAATGGACCTAGAAATACCATGGCATAAACAACATGTCACTGGAATTTTCAGTCTTTATCCACTTTTTTTCCTAAGTAATCCCAGGCAGGCCAGTAAAGATAAGAAACTTTATCTTATTCAGTATTTTAATTCCCTCTTCTGTCTCTCTCTCTCTTATCTCTCTCTCTCTCTTGTTTTTTTCCCTGTTACTTGACAACAATCTTGGTTGCCACTCTCTTTTAACCTTTTTAGGGAAGAAAGGTAGTAATTATTGTCTCTAAACTTTATTCTCATATTCAGGAAATGGTCTTCATTTCTTAGTTACTGGTGATTTTGTAACTTGCAAATGTGTGCTATTTAACAAATAAAAGAGAATTTTATTCGACATTCAGGGATAGAAATTGTTTTTGTTATTTTAACATGTTACCTTTCTTCATTTAACCCAGAAATCAGATTTATCATTGATTTTCAGCAAGTTATAGGACAATATTCACCCTAGATCAATTAATATTTCAACAAATATGTATGAAACTCTGTGTGCTGCACAAAGCTAAGCTAGGTTATAGGGACACAGGATCAGTAATGTTATTCTATGTTATTCTATGTTCTATTTCTATGTTATTCCAAACATAGAAAATATGTTTGGAATAACATTTGAGTAGGGACATACAGCTAAATAAACTAAATAAACTAAATGAACTAAATGTAAAAACATGTAAATTTTAAAATAAAATAGGTTGTAATGGAAGCATCAAAAGGAAAAAATATCTTGTAAGTTCACGTAAGCCTTTTTGCATACATGTACCTAGAACAGGGTATTAGAGGACTAGCAAGTTTTAGACAGAAAACATCATCCAGAATTGCTGGACACTTAGCCTAGATCTTGATGTGTAATTATCTTCACCACATCCACCCACAGAAAAGCAAACATTCAATATCTTTCTTACATTTTTGTCCTAAAAATTATCATCAGTTATTTCACATCTATCTTGTTTTCTTTGACTCTTACTCCTGAACTATATGTTAGAAACTATTCAGTGTGAAATTTCCTGCAAGAAGTCTAGCTTACATTTATCTTCCAAATTCCATTGGAATTTAGAAACTGTCTTTTTGAAGCTTGAAACAATTTCAGAAGGACCCGGCAGAAGCAGCTGCTTCACACTTGATTCACTGTCATCACAAGTTCATTATTAACTCCAGCACACTGCCCATCACAGAAAGTAGGTCAAAGATTGCATTCTACAAGGGGATGTGGAGATCAAACTGCTAAAGCTCTAAAAGGCAGTGGCAAGCTACTCATCTTTCCTTTAGTCCAGGCTTTTATATGATAACAATTAGTTGCAAATAGCCTTCAAAATTGGGTCAAAAGTGACTCAAAAGCATTGAATTGGGCAAAGACATTGGGGAAGTAGTGCTTTCCATTTGTTACTGCATCCATTTCGTTATCAATTAATTCAACAAATATTTATTGGCTACCTATGTGTTGATTAGCAATATCTGGCCTAGATCAGGGGGATAAAACATTGAACAATAGAGGCAATTCCCAGTTCTTAGGGAATCTATATTTTAGTCATTGCAAATGATAAAAACAAGTTAAATGAATAGATAGATGAATGGCATAACTTCAGAAGATTATTATGAGATGTCATAGGTATAGAATAGATGAAAGTTTGTCTTACTGTTATGTATAAGTATAGTGAATACTTGCTTTTAAAAAAAAATCTGTACTCACCCCCTTCTTCCTATTGAAGAGGAATTCTGTATTTTAGGTAGCTTTAGTGAGAGGTTATACTGCATGTTCTAAAACTGAAGCTTCAGCAATCAGATCCTCCCTCTCTCCAACCTGAGACCCAGGTCATAGCTTAGATTTAACCGTTTTTGAGTTAGGTTAACTAATTGCATACCCCTATCTAGAATTTTTTTTTTAAGATTTTATTTATTTATTTGACAGAGAGAGACCACAAGTAGACAGAGAGGCAGAGAGGAGGAAGCAGACTCTCTGCTGAGCAGAGAGCCCGATGCGGGACTCGATCTCAGGACCCTGAGATCATGACCTGAGCCGAAGGCAGCGGCTTAACCCACTGAGCCACCCAGGCACCCTAGAATTTTTTTAAAATTTAAATTCAATTAGCCTATCTAGAATTTTTAATGTTGATTAAATGATGTGGTAGGAACTTTTAGAAGTCATTCACTACATCAGTTACAGCAGTGGTACCTGAACTTTTCCTTTTAAAAAGAAAAAGTCTGTGTTTTCAGTAGCTATCTACACTAACATGTGTTTTTGTTTTGCTAAGCCTGGGTCTCTAAACTCCCAGTGCTCTGTAAACTCATAGTATTGTTTAAATAAACATTCTTCCATTTGCCTGAAACTGCCAGAATTGTTTTCTGTTACTTGTCAGTAAAAGTATCAAAGTAGTAGGTCAGATACTCTTACCACTTAAAATGTATCTTTTATCCAAGTAGACTTCTGATGCTCTGATTATTGGAATTACCTTCTGTTGCTCTGTTGTGTATCATATACTTGTCTCTCTGTTGAAAGCCCAGATATTCAATCCAAAACACATACTTTTGCCACCTCTAAGAACTTAGTTACTAAGAAAGATCGTTTATGTAACAGAGAGTTTTGGCTGGGATCTTAGAGACATAGTTCATTTCCCTAAAAGGTCATGATGTAGTAATGCCATGCTCTTCTTTCTACGATCTATAGTTAAGAAAATAGACATTTTGTAGATTTGTCTGAGAAGTAACTAGATTATTTCTATATCTTTAGTTTTTAAACTATTTGTAAAGGAACTGTACATATGGATGAATAAAAACATATTTTGACAATTTCTTAGTATTATCCTAGTACTTACTTAGATTTTATATTACATTATGTCATATAGTACCAGTATTTATAATATACTATATAACATATAATAATTTATGATGAATTTATATACATATCATTTAGTATAAACATGTGCAGTTATTCTATATTAACATTATAGGGTAAGCTTGTAAGGACTGTCACTATTAAAGAGTTGTGTTCTGTAGACATCAGAGTTAGAATTTAGTTCATCATAAAAAGTTAGTAAGCAACTATTGACTACCTCACTTGTATTGATATACTTAAGTGTATATGATGAACTTCCCTTGTAATGCTTGCCTATAATTTGTGTGCTATAGAAAGAATACAAAATGAAATTTATTGCAAAGCAATAAATATTCTTGAGGAATGTAAGTCTTTTTCAGTTTTTTGAAAATCATAGCAGGTCATGTTTCAGAAAAAAGAGAACATCTTGTATATGAACATATGAAATGTGTATGTATATGTGTGTGTATATATATATACACACATACATGGTTATATATATAATTATATATAATTATGTATATATTATATATATACATGATATAATGTATATACATATATACACTCATTGATTTTAAATAGTATAATGTAAAAAATTTATGTTGCTTTCTGGACCAGCAATGTTTACATTGTAAAATGTTTTTTGACCTTTTATAAAATAATTACCATACTAGGATACATATTTTAGTTTGAAATACTGCAAAGGTCATTTCCTTTTTGACATTTGCAAGAAGGGAACAGTTCTAGAAAAGAAAGAGATTTTACAGGATGAAGTAGAAAATCAATAGAGAACTTGTTCTTTTAACTGGAATGCTTACCTATTATTTCCTGATTCCTACTCAATTCCTTTGTACATAAAGGGGGAAAAAATCACAAATTGAAGATGGATGGTTGATCCACAGAGAAATGCGGCTTTTGTGTTTGTTGATAAATAAGAAAGGAAAATTATCTTGGAAGATCTCATCTGCTATGTTGGAGCAATTATTCTTGAGACTATAATGAAATGGAAGGTTGTGGGATGGGATATGACTGATATACTCTATTGGGTTTATTTTGATTGAAACCCAAAGTACCAAGTAATTGTTGATCTTTGACTTGTTTGTGATTTAGAAACAATAATGACAAGGAATGCTGATGAGTAACTGATTAAACAGCGATGGCACTTGCCAAATCCAATGAATGTCAAATACAATTCAGTTCTGCTCAATCAACAGCCTACCATGGATAAAACAATGTTTACTCTGGGAATAGATCATTTGAATCACCAGTTGATTGTGAAATATTCCATTGACTTTGGCAAATAGGAAACCTGAATATTATAATTTTATTTTTGGTTCAGGGGATTTAGGATCCTTATTATGTTTTACCTGAATTGGTTTCAATGCAGTGGCTTGTGCTTGAAATCTCAAAGCTCTAAACAAACATTTTTTCAGTGAATTAATGGATGTATTTTTTTTTTCAAAAGATTTTATTTATCCATTTGACAGACAGAGATAACAAGCAGGCAGAGAGGAAGGCAGAGAGAGGAAGAAAACCAGAGAGCAGAGAGCCCATTGCAGGGCTCGATCCCAGGACCCTGGGACCATGACCCGAGACGAAGGCAGAGGCTTTAAACCACTGAGCCATGTAGGTGCCCCTAATGGATGTATATTGAAATCAGTTACTATTTTCTGAAGACATATAAAGAGGAGCGAGAGGTAAAAGGAAGAGGTGTTCCTAGAGTAGGTGGAGACTATGGGAAAGTTACCCTTATAAAGAGAGATGATTAAAAAAAAAAAATAGCATGCAACTTGACAGATAAATTCTTGAATTCTTGAACAGGTTACCTGAGCTAAATATGGTTTTTAGTCAGGATTCAGGATAGTAAAGTCAGCCCCAGCACATATTGAAAAAATTTTAAAATAAAGTTCCTTCCATGGGAGTGGCATGCATATACTCTCAAATAATCTCAGTTTCCTCTTAGCAACAGAAATATACAGCACAGGCCAGAATTGCTTGTAAGGGAAAACATGGGAGGGATGTACGCTTGTGATTCTTTTCTCAAGTGAAAAGTATTCTATATACAAGAGTTCTATAATCAAGGCACTGTATTCTGGTAGTGTTCTTTTTTTATAAAATAATAACCAATGGGCAGTATCACCAGATATAGTCTTCTCTGAAGGCAAAACCAAAGATATCCAAAGCTTTAGAGTTTTGCAAAGTACTATATACTGTATATATGGAAATATTTACATATAATTTGCATTTTAATATTTGTTTTCTCACTCATCTCAGCTTATTTTCCGCAGGCTTTGTAAGGACCTATTTAGCCAGAGCGACTCCATCTTGGAGTCAAAACAACAAAAGCCATTTTGTTGTTTGTGCAATAAAACTTAAACTTACCCTGCCCTCCTCCCCCCAGAGAAACTTACTTAGAAGCAAGTCTGGGAAACCAGTAAAATATGGTCAGCTAGTTCCTAATAACAGAGCCCAGAATACAAGGATGAGTTGGGCCAAGTGGCGACATCCAATCAGTAAGAAACACACACACTTTTTCCCTAACCACCAAAGAATGTAAACCCTGCCATTTGGGCGCCAACCTTGAGCACCAATTCTGACCAGAGTAATAGGTTAGGTCAAATTGTAATTCAATTGGCCACCTGCATGTGACCTAACATGACTACAATCTCATTGGCCACCTATGTGTGGCCAGAGTTTTGCTCTATAGAAGGTAGTAGAAGGTAGTCTGCAAGATGGTGAGGCGTTGCCCTCTTTGGAGGCGGCCCTGACTGGTCAGTCGGTCAATTCTTGAGCCTATAAGCTGGGGGTGGTCATTCTCTTCAGAGACGGCCATGGCTGGTCAGTCTAACTTCTAATGCTTGGCATAGAATAGAGCTTTGCATAACATTCACCTTGTCTCAGTCTCGTTCCCCTGACCGATCAGTCTAACTTCTAATACTTATCATAAAATAAAGCTTTAAATAACTTTCACTTTGTCTCAGTCTTGTTTCATTTAATAACGGACCTAATAGGCATGCATGCCAATAGGGCTGTATTTGTTTATGGCTGTCCAGTATCTACTGATGGTACTGATACCATAGTAATTGCTCAATATTTTAAATATCATTTCTACTTCCTTTCATCCATGCATTAGTGCCACACTTGTTTGTTGATGGTTTACTTTGTGCAAGCAGTATAATTGGTGCTGGATTTATAGTGTTTGAAAAAATAGATACTCGATATAACCCTAGCTTTCAAGAGATCACAATAGGATGTGCTGAGAGCTATACAAAAGACTTTGCATTCATTAACTTTTTTAGCCTTCACAACACCTCTATGCCGGTGTGGTGATTTACTTCAATTTACTACTAAGGATACTAAGGCATTTACCCAAGGTCACACTAGTTTCTATTTATTAAAGTCTTGCCTATTGCTGAGGATGTCTTAAATAGGACATTAAAGTTTCTTCCTATATTATAATAATCTGATAATACATGTTGCATATAGAAATCTTGTGGATTTGGGGTGCCTAGGTGACTCAATTGATTAGCATCTGACTCCTGATTTCTGCTCAGGTCATGATCTTGGGGACATGAGATTGAACCCCTCTGGATTCCCCACTCAGCAGGGAGTCTGCTTGGAATTCTCTTTCTACCTCTCTCTCTCTGTCCCTTGGCCTGCTAACCTACTCTCTCTCTGTCCACCCCGCCCTCTTTCTCTCTCTCTCTCTCAAATAAATAAATAAATAAATCTTCATTGGCGGGGGGAACACCTATGGATTAAAAATCTAAGTCTCACTACAAGTGATTTATTTTAGGAAGTTCCAGGAACCCAGTGTTGATCTTTGGGCATGAATGACAAAGGGTCTGTACCCCTAAATGATGCCCCTGAATCTAATTATTGTCTTGAACTCAGTTCTCTTTCATCACGCTGACTCATTCCCAGAGAGCGTCTCTTCCCCATGATCGCATGTCAGGCAGAGGTACCAGGGCCCAAATCTTTCCAATGTCAGTTCTAGAGCAAAAAAGTGGTGTCTTCTCTGGTATTCTTTGCACAGATCTAGGATTTAAGCTGCGTTTTGAACTGGCACGTTATCCTGCTTCATGTGATCTGAGAGTGTGTGCATGGGGAAGGAGCATTCCTAATGAAAACTGAGGATGTTTATAGAAGCAGAATATTTTCTTCATAGGCGAGCATCAATGAGCGCCATACCCAAAGTGTATCTGAGGTTCATTTGCTTTCCAGCTGACCTCATTCCCCTTCCAGACAAGTCCACTCTGGAAGTCATTACCAGCTCTTGATACTCAGGAGTGACCAAATCAGAGCAGTAGAGAGAGAAGACACACTTGAACTTGGGGACTCTAACAGTTGTAATCAAATGTACTGTCACTTTAACTAATTGTCAAGGTGTTTAAGTCAGACCTGAAGCTTCGCCCTATCCCCTCTCAGCTATTATGGTGGTGAATGAAGTACAATTGCCTTTACTTCTTGCTCCCTGAGGATTCTGTCAGTCCAAGAGTCTGCTTCCCGAGGCCTCTGCAGGCTTGAAAGGCCAGAGAATTAATGTTCAGCCAGTAATCCCTAGGAGGGATGAGCCTGAGATATGGATGCCATCCTGACCCAGAGCTCCATCCCAGCAGAGCTAAGATCCAGTTAGTTGACGTGAGAATGTGTTCTTTGTAGGCTGTCTTCCCTTCTCTGTCTCACGAGCCTGCTCCTCTCTTAATGCCTATCAGGGTCACCTCCCAGAGGAACTGCTTCTCCTCACACTATCATCTTGGAATCTGAAAATGATTGCATAGTCAGTGGTCACATAGGACCTAGGTTTTTAAATAAGTTCTACCAAAATGTTTACCTTCCATTGTCATAATCATTTTTTTAAGTATAAAATAAGAGGGAGAGAAATTCCTAGTTCCCAGGAATCCAGACAACATGTTTTTATAGTTAATGCAAATACTGTACCTTTATTATTCTGTATTCTATAGATAGAAAATTTAAATAGTATAACCAGTTAAAAATTTAAAAATTGAGTTTCTGATCCTATCTTCTACTCACAGTTGATTACTGTGATTCCTCCTATGAAAAGGAGAATATAATGAGGGGGGAAAAAAGAAGGAGAAAGAGCGAAATCACAAAGATTTTGACATAGAGCTGGGTACTATAAATAAGTTAAGTAAGTTTCTTGAAACTCTGCTGCAAACAGTAGTTCTATCCCTGAATACATTTGAATAAAATAACTGGTAATTCATACAAGTGACTTTAAATGATACTGTTTTGGTTACAAGAATCTTTGCTAATTGAGAACACTGAGTAGTACTGAAATCATAATCATAACTTCCAGGAAGATCATTTTATTCTCCAAGTGGACAAAATGTTTGTAAAATGAGCTAAATAAAAAGATAAAAAATTGGTAGGCAATTTTGAATATTTCTATTTGTCAGATTAATTTGTTTTTTTGTTTTTTTTGTAAGCAATGGTATAAAATCTAGAATATAAACATACAGTTAATCATTTGCTCCTTAAATTTAAGTATTATTCAGAAAATAAGCAACTCTGATAAAAAAATCCAAACATCTTACTAATTGTAATAAAAACATATTTTAATAAAACACTAGTAAAATATTTTAAGAGCTGAATATAGTTTTTGATTTAGTTATCCTTTAACATTTTTTTTCAAAACAAAACTTTTGTTCCATTTGATGATATTTGATTTTTACTGCCTGAATTGTAATTTACTAAGATAAGTAATATATAAGAAAATAGTACCTTCAGGGGCACCTGGGTGGCTCAGTGGATTAAGCCTCTGCCTTTGGCTCAGGTCATGATCTCAGGGTTCTGGGATCGAGCCCTGCATCAGGCTCTCTGCTCAAGAGGGAGCCTGTTTCCCCCTCTCTCTGCCTCTCTGCCTTCTTGTGATCTCTCTCTCTCTGTCAGATAAATAAATAAAATCTTTAAAAAAAAAAAAAGAAAATAGTACCTTCAAAAAATATTCTTTAAGCAGAGATAAATTTATAAACGCACAATAGACACATTTTGAATCAATGTGTATATATTTAAATAGGTGCAAAAGTACCCAGACATTCTTGACATTTTCCTCTATGCTTAAATTATCATAGATGACCAATTAATCACTTTATTGTTTATTATTGATTGTTTTATTTATTCTTTGAACAAGTAATAGATATTCATGGTCTATAATTTGAAAATACCATTCAATAAACAAAAATCTCTCTCACAACCTGCTCCTTGGCCCTCCAGTACCATTATCAATTAACCACTAATGTTTCTAGCTTTTTTTTTTTTCCACCCCAGAAGTGTCTATGAATATACAAGTAGATAGAGATAAGTGGCCTTTATCAGGTAACACACCTGTTAACATACTATACTATTTTTCTCACCTCGTTCTTCTAATGTATCTTGGATGTACATCATACCATGGAAATTGCTCATTCTTTTCAAGCAGAGGGTAGCTTAACACTGTATGAATGTGCATTATTTATTTAACTAGCTCTTTGCTGATGAATATTTTTGTTATTTCTAAGCCTTTTCTGTCATTTAGATATTGTGATGAAATTCTTCATTATAAATCTGTGGGTAAAGCTTTTGGATACATTTCTAAGAATGGAATTGTTAGTGAAGGCACATGAATTTCAAATTTGTAAAATAGCATGGAATTGTCTTCTGCGGTAATTAGAACCATTTATCCTTCGCAGTAATCAAAGGCGAGTTTGCCTTTTTAACTGTAACTGATGTGAAGATTTATTGAACTTTTCCATCTTTTCCAATCAGGCAGTTTAAAAAATGACAACTTGTAGTTTTAATTTGCAGTTTATATGAGTAAGGACTTTTACTTGTATTACTTTTTTTTCAGCTATATTCTTATCATTTACTCATTTTTTTTCCTACTGAATTTTTTTAAGATTATTTATTTATTTATTTATTTGACAGACAGAGATCACAAGCAGGTGGAGAAGGAAGTGGGGGCGGGGGGGGGTGGAGAAGGCTCCCCTCTAAGCAGAGAGCCTGATGTGGGCTCGATCCCAGAACCCTGGGATAATGATCTGAGCCAAAGGCAGAGGCTTTAACCCACTAAGCCACCCAGGATCCCCATCTACTGAATCTTTTAATATTTTTTTGCTTTATAGGAGTCATTTATATATTAAGAAAACAAGCTCATTTGTATTTGGTGGAAAATAGTTCTCCCAGTCTGTCAGTGTCTTTGGCTTTTTTAGTATGTGTATATGTATGTAAATGTGTCTTTCCCTCAATACGGGAATGTTTTCCCCATGTATTTGAGTTTATCAATCATTTTGGAAAATTATTTTTGATCCATACTTGAAAAGCTTTCCCACTTTGAGATTATTAAGAAAAAATTCCCCAGTGTTTTTGTGTCTTTTTAACTGTAAACTGGAACTGGGGTTCCCTGCCAGATTGGAAAAAGACCTAGCACTTCTCAACAGGAGGCTCCCTTGTCCATAAGAATCTTGACTGATAGCAAGCAGCTAGGATTGATTTACCGCTCACCTCATCAAGGCCTGTGGGGCCTGGAGAGCTAAGTTGTTGTCATACCAATATTATCAGTCCAAGAAAATTTATAGAAACATCCAGATTCCCTGTAAACCTGGCATAATGCAACCGAACTAGAGAATTGGAGAAGAGAAAGAGGGCACATCAAAGTGGCCTGAGTATGAATTTCTAAGTTTCAGTTCCTGGGAAAGAACCATGACATGATTCAGACCCAAAATAAGAAGACAAGATTTCATTCAGGAGAGAATTCAGAAAATGAAGGTTGGGGATCACCCTTGACTGTGAAAGCAAGCCATTCTGCTAAGGACAGAGAACCCTGTTGAGAAAGAAACACTTCTGAGTCTGCGCCAGAAGGGATAGGCTCTTCAAAAAAGTAAACCTAGAAAAAGGACAAGCCATATGTTACAGAGTCGTCCCAGAAGAAAGGAAAATCAGCAAGTTCCTTTGAAACAAACTAGTGTCAGCCTCTAAGCAGAGCCCAGGCCTGGATGCAAGTAGTCTGTTCTTGTGATAGTAAGGATACTAAAGGTCAGGATCAATGTCTGACCCTATAGAGTGGTCTGGATCTAAGGTGTGGACTTCATGAAAGAGAAGACAGTCAGCACAAAGAGGTTCTTTAGGTCTAGGCAGAACCCAACAGATAAATTTACTGTGATTACAGGTCCCTTTCCTTCCTTCGGCAAAGAAGAGCATCAAAGGCCAAAGGTCTGAAATTCTTGTGGTAGGAGTAAGCATGTCAGATACAAGTCCAGATACAAGTCCAGACTTCCTGGAAACACTGAAGTCAAGAACCAATAACTGTGTCCAAGGCATCCTCCTTCCATGCCTCTCAGAGAGTTTGTTCCCCTGCACATACATTTCCCTCATACATCAGGTTCTTCAAGCTTCCCATGCCCCTACCCTGGGCAGTGTCTTTTAGGTTGTATCACTTACAATCTCTCTGCCAGTTCTCATCCCTCTACCCTCTAAGAGAAGGAAGTTATTTCAAAGAAATATTTCAGGCCTTATAATCAAAACATGTTATGCTGGCAAGTTCTGTGAAGAGTGGTCTTTGTTTTCACTAACCCCATATATTTTCCTTGCCAATATATTTCTTTCTTCTAATAGATGAGTGGGGTCTGCTATCTCTGCCATGCTCTGAAGTCAAGGGTTTAAAGTATCCGTAGTTCAGTCATAAAGAGGAAAGGTGCTAGATTCAGCACCTATGAAAGGTCTTTGGCTTCTAAAAGGAGACCTTTCTTATGGAGGGACAGTGACAGGGATTTGCACACTCACTACCATCCTGAGTTCTATTATTTTCTCCTTCTCTGATATAGTGTTTTTAAAAATACAAAGTGTATTCATCTTACATCATTTATCCCTAGGGAAGAATACAAAGGGACTATTATTATTAAAACCTTCAGATCTTTTGAAATTAAAAAAGAAAAATTAGTCAAGTTTAGTCCCATACTCTGGATCAAGAATTCTTTTTCCTGTTCTCCACACTCCTGAACTCCATATAGCTTCAGGTAGACAGGGTTAAACTGGCTTAAACAGGAAGCACCATACCCCATCAGAGTTCCAGGAAACCTAAGAACATAGTCTCATGTATCAGAAGTGTAGGGAGGCTGAGACTTGAGTTCTGAAGACAGGGAAAAAAATCTATGTTCCTGATTCTCTTTGTGTGAGTAACTGGCATCTGCACCCAAGGCATCTTTTCCTTCCTGAAAAATTATTCTGCATTGCTATCAGTAATTTACAAGTTACAGAGCTGTATAATAGCTCCCATAGAAACAGAGTCAGATAACAGAAAGATTTTCTTTAAGCAGTGTATAATTTCCACGAAGAATGGATTTTTCCTTACAGTTTCCTCCCTTATAAAAATAAAAGACTCATAAAAATATGATTTTATTTGGTCACAAAGTAAGATGACTAGTCTTACTAGGTTTGACCTGGTTATTTACATAAGAGCGGAAAGAGTGCTAACTTGACATAAACCTTCTTAAATTTGTTACACTGGATGTTTTGATAATAAATCTCAGCTTGGGCCTTTTAAGTCCCTTATTATTTGCTATTCTGAAGCTAGGAAGACAAAGCCAAGAAATTCTCTCCACCAGATTTTACCCCCAATTTATAGATACTTGAGAAGTTCATTTCTTCCCAAGGTCTCTAAAATGTCCCAAGGTTCCTAGCTTGCCTGGGAGTGAGCTTGCTTTCCTTCTGTAGGGCTAGACCCTATAGCCAGATACCAGACCACTTTTTCTGGGAAAGCTTTGCAAGAACTGGTTCCATAAAGTGCCTTAAAAAAATGGCTGATCAGCTCCAGTTATAGGAGCATCATTCTTTGACATGACGTTTTAAGCGGGTCTTTTGTTACATAACCAACATTTCCAATATGTCCTGGAAAAAAGGAGGACAGATTTTTAAAGAACCTATGGAAATAACTATACTGTCATGAAAAGTAAAGAGATATAAATAAAGTTGCTGAATTTCTGGGTGTCAGTGAAAACATCATTTTTTGGAAAGTTTCAGGTCAGCCTACCAGTACAGTCTATTAAATTATTTGTTAGGATTTAAAGATCATTCAAAAACAAAGAATTTATGTATTTGTGTGTATGTATAACACATATGTATGCATATGTAACATAGGTAAATATGCAATATAAATACATATGCATATATAATTTATTATATATATACATATGTGTGTGTGTACATACATATATATGTATATATCTCAACCATCTCTCAACAATTCATCCAGTCCTATTTAATTCTTGTTTCACTGGATCTTGGATCACCAGTCTCATGAGTGCCCCTGCATTCCAATGACAAAGTTTTGGGCTTTTAATACCCTCCAGGGCTACTCAGTATTAAAGTTGTCTAAAGTACATTAGAAGTCTGTACCCAAGAGTCTGTTCTTTGAAGTATCAATTGTTTGAGATACATGGCACAATCCTTTTTCACAGAGCTCTGAGATTGTCCTTCTTTGAGTAAAACAAGAACTCAGGCTACAGCTGCAAAACAATCAGGGAAGGATCAAAGTAAAACAAAAACGGTCTATAGATGCAGAGATTTAAAATGGCTGTGTCCAAATTATTACTGATAGTTTTCAAAAGTGAAAAATCTGATGAGAATTCACAACAAGACTAATACAACCAACAAGAAAATTAGGTTGATGCTGTGGCATGTGGGGCAATAAAAAGATAATGTCAGTCCCCCAGAAAAGTTTTAGACAAAATGCCTATAAATATAATGATTAAGGTTATTTTCAAAGAATGCAATGAATAGTACATGTATGTTATAAAATGAAAAAAAATTTTAAAGATTTTATTTATTTATTTGACAGAGAGAGACACAGTGAGAGAGAGAACACAAGCAGGGGGAGTGGGAGGAGAAGCAGATTCCCGCTGAGCAGGGAGCCCAAGGTGGGGCTTGATCCCAGAACCCTGGAATCATGACCTGAGCTGAAGGCAGATGCTTAACGAATGAGCCACCCAGGTGCCCCTAAAATGAACAATTTTTAAAAAGGAAAAAATTATTGAGATAACATTATATATATAGATACACATGCACACACATTGGACATTGGGGAGGGTATGTGCTTTGGTGAGTGCTGTGAAGTGTGTAAACCTGGTGATTCACAGACCTGTACCCCTGGGGACTAAAAATATATGTTTATAAAAAATAAAAAATTTAAAAATATATATATATACCAAGTTTTCAGCAAGAGTACAGCAAGAACATATAACATATAAAGACTATAAAGAGACTCAGTGTGTCTGAAGTGAGTCTTAGATATTTGTATTAAAATAACAATAGCAAACTCCATTTTTAGTATTGCTATGCATGGTCAACTTAAACATTAATGGTCTAGAAGATGCGAAATCCAAATTTAAAAAGTAAAGTTACAGCCATAAAAACATTTAAGTTTTTATTTAAATTCCAGTTAACATACATGGCAATATTAGTTTCAGGTGTAGAATTTAGTGATAAACACTTCCCTACAACACCCAGTGCTCATCATAGCAAGTGCACTCCTTAATTCCCACCACCTATTTAACCCATCTCCCTACCACCTCTGTTCTGATAACATCAGTTTGTTCTCTATAGCTAGGAGTCTGTTTCTTCATTTTTGTCTCCCCCACCATGTGCATGTGTTTTGTTTCTTCAGTTCCACATATGAGTGAAACCGTATGGAATTTGTCTTCCTCTGACTGACTTATTTTGCTTAGCACAATAATCTCCATCCACATCTTTGCAGATGGCAAGATTTCATTCTTTTTTATGGCTGAGTCATATCCCCTTGTATATATCTACCACTCATTTATCCATTAATCAGTCGTGAATATTGGAGTCATTTCCATAATTTGTCTATTGTAGATAATGCTGCTATAAACATCAGGGTACATGTATCTCTTTGAATTAGTAATTTTGTATTCTTTGCATAAATACCTAGTAGTGCAATTGCTGGATTGTAGGGTGGTTCTACTTTAAATAATAATTTATGGCTGCTAACACCAGATTGCTATTGTCTAATATCATTAGTCAAACCACCATGAAGATTCTCATAAGTATAGAAAACCTTTACAGAAATATTTATTACTATATATGTTAGTGTTTCTGAGGTGTAAACATACTATAGAAAGCAAGGGCACTGAATAATTTATGGAGACTTCCCATGGAATATGCCATCTCTAAAATAGTTACATCCATCTCTAAAATATTAGTAACATTTTAGCTACATAAATCTAACCTATGGAAGACTTAGAAGCTTTTCCATTTGATAATTTTTCCACCAAAACCCATAAATAGTAATATATCAAATATGCTAATCAAGTATGCTAATTTATTGCATATTTCAAATATGCTAAATATTTCTAATTATTTCTATGTCTTTATATAAGGTGAAAAAGATAAATATGACTATCCAGGGTAATTCTGGGAAATCTCAAAGATAGTTTAAGCATAAAATATTTATTTTCTTTTATTTTAGATTTAAGATTTGTATTCAGGAAACCCAAATCAAATTTATCTGGTAATTTAAAAATTTAACTTAAAATCATAAGTACCTGAAAAATTATAATTGACTACACATTTGAAAGTAAAAGTAAAATATTTTAACATAGGAGGTAATTAAACTTAGCTGCTTCCTAATTGCGGAAGCTTTATTTACTTAAATAAACAAGGACTTAAAGACAATATAATGACAATTTCAATAAGATATAGAATCTGTGCTATAGCATCAGATTTGCACAGAAAAGAGAATGACCCTTCATGTCATGGATGAGGGCAAAAAGCAACAAACCAAGGAACAAAAACTGAATAAATTTGCTCAGATTTTAATGCATTTTATAGCTTTCTGGACTCATGCAGTAAATCAAGGCAAATTTAATTTTCCAATTTTGTCTGTAATTATGCTCTTTCATAGTCTGGAACAAACTGATACTTAGGACAAATCTCAGGGTATCTGTGAGCTCAGAACTGACTTTGTAAAATTACTAAGATGTTATAAACATTTATCACATATCATTGCTATCTTCATATGAATTAGTAAGCATTTAATACATTTTATAATTTCAATTTCTAATACAGTAAATATCACTAGTTATAACTTACCTACTCATATAAAGAAATGTTCTTTGGAATCCTCAGTAAGTTTAAAGAGTATAAAGAAATTTAGAGAGCAAAAACAAAGTTCAAATCTTGTTCATGATTGTATTGTTGGGGAAGAGGTGATGTGGATAATTAAGAGCTGTCTTCTCATACTCTATTTTAGCAGATTCGCAGAGCTGATTAATACATGACACAATTTTCTATAGCTACTAACAGCTGTTATACAACTTTTTAAAATAACAAATGGTAAAATGGGGAGGGAGGGAACACAATATATTCACTAACACAATAAAAAATGCCTCTATGTAGCATATAAAAATGAGAAACAAAACCATCTAAACTTAAACGTAGTGATCAATGTTTTTGTATTTTATTCTTAATTAGAAATGATCGAGTCATCTTATGAATATCTATTAACTTAATATCAGTTCAAAGTTGTAAATTAACTTAAGATCCTGAAAATCATGTAAAGTGGACATACGGTAAAGCATAATTACTATTGAAATAAAATTTGTCATAATAATGATTCAATTTAGTTAAACACAAATATATACCATTCATTTTCTAGAATATGAAGTATGAATTATTTTAGCTTTACTCCAATTTTAAGCTTAGACTATAGTTAACACTGGTAACTCAGAGAAGACATAGCTGTTTTATTTTTGAAAGGATTTTACTTATTTATTTGAGAGAAAGAGTGATATAGAGCACAAGCAAGGTGGAGGGGCAGAGGGAGAGGGAGAAGTCTCCCCGCTGAGCAGGGAGCCCAGTGCAGGGCTTGACCTCAAGACCCTGGATCATGACCTGAGCCAAAGGCAGGCATTTAACTGACTGAGCCACCCAGGCACCCTGACATAGCTGTTTTATTTAAACCAAAATTATTAATTAATTTCTTTTGACAAAGATTTACCTAAATTATCTATGCTTAGATTCTTTAAAAGTTTCTGAGTTGGTGTTTTTTAAAAATAATTTCTAAGTCTAGTATATTTGAAGTATTAGAAATCAAACTTCCTTATTTTCTTGGGAATTTAGGAATATTATACACACACACACACACACACATATATGTATATATTTACGTCCTTATTAACCTCTATAAGCCAGTCATAACAGTGCCCCTTTAATACACCTTATAATCTATCATTACTAGCTAACAGTAAGGAGATTATATTGTTTATTTCTATGTATGTGTAAAATAAAAAAATATTAAATACAGAAAGAGGGATAATTTTTTCCTGAAAACTGACATATATACATAACGATATAGAACTTATATTTTCATTTCTAAAATTTCAACCATGGATCAACAATAAACACCGACACACAAAAACTCACTGGTTCAGCTACCAAAGAACTGTCCTCTTTCCAATGAGCATGAAATTCTTAATTGATCTGAGCTCAAAAATGACAAACAAATAAATATAAAAAGACCAACTAAGTAGATATTGTTACCCACCCAAAAGAGAATAGCTCTTATAATTTATTTACAGAGAATATCAAATAACCCATTAACTAAAACCAAATAAAAAATAAAGTCCCACTGAATAGAAAATAGATTTCTTATAATTTATTTACAGAGAACATCAAATAACTCATTAATCAAAATGAAATAAAAAATAAAAACAAAAAACACAAAAATAGTTGAGAAGAAAATTAAAATTAGAATAACAGAATCAGCAGAGTTCTGCTTTACATTGACTTCTGGAATGTGTCTGGGCACTTTCCAGGCAATCCAGTTTACATGGCTCTGTCAGATATCCATTAGACATCTCAGTGGAAGACCTTCAATGTTAAGAATAATTTTCAAATTAAAAAAGGATAAAACCATGGCTCATACAATTGTAAAATGAACACATTAAACATTTTATTTTATACTCACAGTATAGTAATCAGACATGTTATAGTATGTTTGAAGGTGAATTCAAAAGAACAGAAATATTTACAGACATAAATGAGCAGATGGACACAATACAATCTTTTTCACAAGGATGTGGGGGTTGAGGAGAGAAAGGGGGAGTGGCCTCTCCATTCTAAATAATTAATTTGCATGTCTGTAGACAAGATTTATTTTGTACTTGGTAGTATCTGCAATTTCCAGAGTTGTAAAATAAGTCCCATGGAACCAGATTCAGGAAGTATTAAAAAGTGTGCTACAATAAAGGTACAGTTTTCCACTGGAACAGAATTTTTTTCCCTATAGCATATTCATGTAGCACTCAGGTTACTCTCCAGGCATGGAATAAACTAGATTCAAACCTAAGGTCAAGGAAACTAATTCTGGCTTGGACTAGGTCTCTGAATGTCTTACCCATCGAAGAATAATCCAGATGTTACGTGATTCAGAAAAAAAGACACTTCTATACTTTTTACTTCCTGAAAATAGGTGCTTTTTTTTTTCATGTTAAAAAAAGTTGCCAGAATCCCCAGATGCAGAGCTGGGTGATACTGAATGAGGTTATATTTTTGGAAGGTATTGATATCTAAACACAAGCATGACAGGAGTAAAGCACTACGAGAGGAAGGTAGAGCGTAAGGCTGGCTATGGGGCTTGCCTTGGACTCCTGCTCAGACCTTTGAACTAGAGCTATCAAAGGCACCATGTGTTTTCTCATTTTCATACATATTACCTGGGACAAAGCTATTGAAGAACCTACTATAGAGGTTACTGACAAAGAAGCGTTGAAAGGGGTGGGAATTACCAATGAAAGAGGTAAAGTTGGTGTGAGGGTGCCCATAAACAGTCTCTGGAGCTCCCTGATATATTGTCTGTCTTCATGCTGAGGGAGTAGATAAGTTGGGGACAGGCACATCCTGGCTTCATTTTATTATTCTCATTAACCTACCCTAACTCCTATCCTACCTAGAAAAGTAACAGTGGTTCTAATTAAATTTTTGCTAAGGTTTGGTTTTCCTTGTAGTTCATTTTAAGGACCTGTGTTGCTTGTATTATGAGTGTGAGGCCCTACTGTGGTTCTCTATCTTCTATTCCAGATCTTCTTGATCTGTGGACCTATCTTGTCCTGTATATAATCCTTTTACAAGTTCCGGAGTTCTGTTTCTAAATAATAACCGTAATGATTGGCTCACAACTGTTTCCAGATTTCTCTAATGTTTTGAGCTAGAAAGTGGTGGTGCTGAGATTAGAGCATGGATTCTTTTTTAATTCATTTTAAGATTTATTTACTTATTTGAGAGAGAGACAGAGAGAGAGAGAGAGAAATAGAGAGTGAGAGGTGGGGAGCAAAGGGAGAGAGAATCCTGAAGCAGACTCTGCACTGTGTACTGAGCCTAACACAGGACACGAGGTCATGACCTGAGCTAAAATCAAGCATCAGTCACTTAACCAACTGAGCCACCCAGGTGCTTTCCAGAGTCTGGATTCTCTAACCAAAAAACCAAATATTATGTATTTCCATCTTCATGTTACCTACTCTGTGGATAAAAGAGGAAAGAAAACTAGCACATAATGAGTATCGGCTCTGTAGTTACTTTGCAAAGTTTGATAAAACTTTACCTAACTAATAGAAAACATTATGATAGTGGATATTTTCATTTTAAAATCCAGATTATCATGAATTGACTTAGGTGAGAAGCTCTTTAGCTTTCCATAATTCACGTCTACTAAATTTGCTTCCAGACAGATGTGATGTATACTTTTGTTTAAGACAATGGGATTTGTTATTTTATTCATTATGTCATCTTATTATTAATAAGAGTAATGATCTAATGAAAATTGGTTACAAATATGTGGCATCAAATAATTATGTGAAGACCCCTTTCTAGATCCACCCCTTAAGCTGTCACAGTGCTGCTTTCTCTCTGAATTACCATCAACAAATTATACTTTACTTAATATATGAACTCAAATCATTAGTGACCAGTTAACTGGTCACAAACTTCTGGTGCAAATAAAAGTTAAACTTTCATTCTGTGGGAAAAATGACTAAGAGATTAGCCAGTTATTATACCGAGGACTTAGCATTTTAAGTGTTAAATAATGACCCACAAAATATTGCAATAGCTAAATAATTGCAACAGCTAAAGTAAAAGCAGAGCATAAATAAAGCGTTGGATTTTTTCCATTGGAAATAAACATAGAGGTTTCATATGACTTAAATAACATGTGCACATTTCTACAACTGTCTTTGTCTTTGCCGAATTTGATAATATAGAATACTGTTGCTATGGTCATGAGATAAAGGAATGGGAATAGTCATAATGGTTTTGAGTGACCTTTGTTGGGTTACAACTCAGAATAATTAAGTGCTAATCAAAATTCCAGGATCTAGAGCTAAGGCCAATATTATAAAAACAGGAAAAATTAAGAATTCTAACATCGACTTTTTAGTTGTCTTAGACCTACACATGAAGTGTAAGATTATAAATAGAGCAGGATTTAGGAGAGTATTCAAACCCATTCCTCTAGGAAAGACTTGCTACAGAGAGAGATCCATGAAGTCAGAGTGGACAGAAGTGGTTATGTGGTGGGATCATAGACGAGTTCACTGGTAGTGAAGAGGCAGGCCAAGGAAGCAAAGGCATCTCAGAGAGAAAAGCACTGAGTTAGGAATTAAGGCAGCACTTTCTGCAACAATCAAGAAGGAAGTCATATCAAACTGAGGAAACTTTGCTTCAAGTGAGAGGATTACTACTGAAGACCAGCAGATGTTCCTGCTCTGTCTCTTACTCATTCTGAGAACTTGGGCTAACCTAACTGAAACTTCACTTCATTTGTAAAATAGAGACACTATTTTATGATCCACAGCAATTCAAATACAACCCCCAATTATATTTTTATAAGTTTATTTATAGGAAGAGAAACAAAGACAATAGCATTCAGAATAAAAGAGAAAACATGAACTAATAATTTTTGTTAGGGATTTGAACATAAAGTTTATCTTAGAAAGTCTACTTATTTCTGTAAGATACATATATTCCAATCTTAGGAATTCTTTTGTTATAATTTATATGCATATTTATATGTGCAGTTATACACATGGCTTAATCCTTTAGTTCCTTAAAGTCTTGGCTGCAAAGTCCTCTTATCTGAATGACCTTCCTTGATTGACCATCCCCACCTTAAACAGGGCATTCAACTTTCTAGACCCCTCATTCTGATTTATTTTACTTTAGATAAATGCCATCAACTGAGAAATTATGTGTTTATTTATCATTGCTCTTACTCTGCTAAAATAGTAACTATTTCAAAGGAAAGACAGTCTGTTTTTGTTCACTGTTAAATCCCTATTGCTTAGTTACAAGCAAGTAATAGGTGCTCAAAAAATATTCATTAGTCTCCCTGATTTTGAAAAACCAAATATTATCATATGGTCTGCTTTCAAATAAATGACATGACCATTCAAAATATCTTTTAATTAATTGGAGAATAATGTAGATAAACTATTTAGCCACTATTAATGAAGAAAATTTCTTCAATAAATACCCTAAAAATATTAATAACAAGCATGTACTGGAGACTAAAAGATTATGCTTTCTGATGTTCTCCCAGTTTTTGTGCCAGAGTAACAAATTAACATCTTTTATAATGTGGAATATTTCTGCCTGGAGTCAGGTTTGTTCTTTGCTTTCCTATGATGGTAAATACAAATGATGTGCTTTGTTTATTCATTTCTCTACTCCCTGACTTTTTTTTGGCCTGTATAGCCTTAAAGTGCTTCTCTGCATTGTTTCTAAGTGTTAATTTCAAATCAGACCCCTCAGTTCTACTACTTTTCACACAGAATAAAATATTTATATATATATATATATGTGTGTGTATATATATATATATATATACATATATATAATCTATTTATCTCTCTCTCTCTATATATATATATATAGAGAGAGAGAGAGATCTTCCCCTTTCTCATTTCTAATATTGAGTTGAGGACAGTGAAAAGCAAATTACAGAAAGATACATATAGTATGATAACCTTTTGGCAAATTACAAAACAAGAAACAACGCTATATATTGTTCCTAGAAACAGAAATGTGGTAAAGAATGCAAACATGGGTAAGTTCTAAATTCATGACCATGGTTGTCCCTGGGAAGATGGGAAAGATAATAAGGTGACAAGGAGTGTAAAGAGGATGCCTGTCTCATCCTTAATATTTTATTTCAGATGGATAGGCAGGTAGATAGAAAGAGATGAGTGTAGAGTAAATGGGAGAGAATACATACATTTGATGGTGGTTTTATGTAATGTTTGTCATTTCACCCTTGTACTTCTGTATAATTTAATGGCTTTTGTAAGTTAAAATGATAATCATATTATTATATTTATTGAGGCAAAAAGACAAGGCCTAGAAAAGATTACAGTACTAAAAGATGACTTCTATCCTTCTCAACCACCTTCTTCTGTCATTTCCAATATCCATTTAAGAGGGAAAAAAAAGGTTCAGAGAAATTTGCTGAAGTATTAATAACATTAATGAAACCATGAAATAATTTCATTCCCCTAATACAATTGTTCTCTATGAAATGTTTTGGTACTGAAAATGTGGAAAATTATTATAACATTGCCAAATAATATAAATGTCTTATAAAAATTAGAATACTACACACCTCTACATTGTTAATAGGCTCTAATTATCTAAGTATATCCTCTAATATCTACATATTATATATAGAAACAAACACCTGAGTCTAGAATATGTTTGATCCTTTTTCATGTCCACTAGTGTCAAATAAATGGGATTCCACTCCATTTATTTTTATCATAAGCACCAGAGAGCAAGTAAGACCTATAATCAGAACTTTCTGAAGGAAGGAAGAGCAGAGCTTTTTCCTTTCTTCATTAAAGGAGTAGATAATCCTTTAAATTCTGAAACTTGGAGTGAGATTAGTCTAACTTTACATCACATAAGAAATTAAAAGTGCATAGATTTTATAGTTGAACTTACTTTCTATTTTTTCTACACCTGAAGAAAAGGAAAGGGAAAAAGACTCTTTTCCTGAGAAATGGCAAATAAAACTGTTCCATGTTATCTTAAAGAAGAAAACAAAAAAATTAAACTATTCCTGGCATACATCAGTACCAGGTATTTGGAATTTGCCAAAATACACACATACATACATACACCGCCCCCCAAAACTTGTACCTTTAACTTATGTAGTAGACTAATGATGGTCACCAGGACTTTACCAGGAAATAAGATACCATATGTAGAACACTAATAAAATCAGCTCACAATTCAAAGAGCTGCTTTAAGTAGTTTAAAACTTGCTTATCTTCAAAGATATGTGGCAACAGTGTTCAAATTTATCAGAAAGAGATTGTGGTAAAATTGAATAGTTTTTCATACATTTTATGTCCACTATACTACCAACATACATGTTAGAATATGAAACAACTGTTTTCATGTGCATTTTAAAAAATAGTTTTTGTAGCTCTATGACTTGACCAGAAAAAGAATAGCTCACTTAGAACTTGAGAGACTGCTTTCATACCATAAAATTGATTGGTTAGGAAGGACATCCAAAAACTTGTTACTCCATAAAAACAATGAGAACATTGGTAAAATTATCAAAATCAACTTTTCAGAGCTCTGGAAATTAACCAAATGTTTGGAGCCATCTGAGCAGCCCCCAGAAGTAACTAACTGATTCTTGACAACAACAGTGAACTTTTTGGTTTTTTAACTTGTCTTATTTTCACCATTCTCTCTTTCCAATGTTGTAGTAGCTTTGAAAACCAACACTATGAAAACCAGCAGCCCAAAAGTCACTGGAAAGGTCAGGCCACCTGTAGAGCTTTCTAAGAAATCCCATGCACAGGGAGTTTTCACTGTTTTACCTTTCTGGAAGGTCTTTGAAAAAGTTTCATTCACAGACCTCGTCTTTATTTGACCTTACTTAGAATAAGGGAGGTATGGCAGGGATGAACCTTCAAAACATGAGGCTAAGGGAAAGAAACCATGCACAAAAATGTACATGTTTCATTTTTTATGAAGATCTCACAATAGACCAATCCATAGAAATGAAAAGTAGATTAGTGCTTTCTAGTGTCTGGGAATGGGGGAATTGTCAGTGACTGCTAATGGTCAGATGGTTTATTTTGTAGGTGATAAACATATTCTGTAATCAGTGGTGATGATTGTACAATTCTGTTAATGTACTAAAAATACTTCAATTATTTAAAAGCATGATGTTTATTGTATTTGAATTATAGAATAGTAGTAATAATATATAATATTATCATAATGAGGTACCCTACCCATTAGAATAGCTAAAATTTTAAAAAACTGTCATACCAAGTATTGGTCAGGATATGGAGCCATTGATAATCTTGTGTATTTTTGCTTGGGTTGTAAAATGGTAAACAACCTTGGAAAAAGTTGTTTGAAAAAATTCCTTGGTATTACCCTAGCAGAATGAAAGCATATTATATTATATGCTTTCATTCTGCTATATAATAGCAGATAATAACTTGTATGTAAATATTCATGGCATCTATGTAGCTAAATATTAGAAAAAAGTTCTATATCCATCAAGAGGTAAATCGGTGAAGAAAGTGTGGCATATCCTAGTCAGCAATAACAGGGACTGAATGATCGATACCCACAATAACATGAATAAAACTCAAACAATGATATTGATAGAATAGGGTTCATACTGTATGATTCCATGTGTGTAAATATTTTCAAATGCAAACTAATCTGTAGTGACAGGATGCAGATCAATATTTGCTGTGGTGTTGGGGACAGGAGTAAGTAGAAAGGTGGGTATGGATTACCAAGGAGCACAAGGAAATATAGGAGAGATGGTGATATTCTTTGTCTCCATTGTGATAGTTACATATAGGTATATATGTCAAAGTACATCAAAATGTACTTTTAATATATGAAGTTACTGTATATCAGTTATACTTAGGAGAATGTCTAAAATGGGAAAGGTTGCTGATACTACATATTGTGAGTATGTGGAGCAACTAGAACTTCCCTACTCTGTTGGTGGAAGTATAAATAGGTACAAGCAATTGGTACAATCACTTGGGAAAACTTTTCTGAAGTATCTACCAATGCTTAACATAGACATACCCAATGATCCAGCAATTACATTTTTAACTATATGCCTGACAGAGTGTATACAGAGGTTCACCAAAAGACATAGACAAATATGTTAATAGAAGTACCTTTTATGGTAATAAAATTGAAAATCTATCTTTAACTTCTTGAGGAACCTCCATACTGTTTTCCAAAGTGGTTGCACCAGCTTGCATTTCCACCAACAATGTAATAGAGTTCCCTTTCTCCACATGCTCAACAACATTTGTTTCCTGCCTTGTGAATTTTTGCCATTCTAACTGGTGTAAGGTGGTATCTCAATGTGGTTTTGATTTGAAGCTAAAAATAGAGTTACCCTATGACCCAGCAATTGTGCTACTGGGTATTTACCCCAAAGATACAGATGTAGTGAAAAGATAGGGCACATGCACCCCAACGTTCATGGCAGGAATGTCTGCAATGGCCAAAGTGTGGAAGGAACCAAGATGCCCTTCAACAGATGAATGGATAAAGAAGATGCGGTTCATATATACGATGGAATATTACTCAGCCATCAGAAAGGGTGAATACTCACCATTTGCATCAACATGGATGGAACTGGAGGGGATTGTGCTCAGTGAAATAAGTGAAGCAGAGAAAGATAATTACCATACAGTGTCACTCACATGTGGAGCATAAGGAACAGCATGGAGGGCATCAGGGAAAAGAAGGAAAAAAAAAGGAAGAAAAAAATTATTTTCTCCCTCCCATTGTTCCTACCTTTCCTGGAGACTATGGACTCCAGGAAACAAACTGAGGGTTTTAGAAGGGAGGGTGTGAGAGCCTGGTGATGGGTTTCTGTCTATATGGTTAGTAGTTCTCAATACCTCAGGTACATATCTCTTAAAACCTTAGAACCACTTTCAGTTAGTTTCCATTTTTATCCCTGTTTTTTTAAGTAACTGATAACTTTAACACTGCTGAGCAAGACCATACAGGTATTTTGTAGCAGAGCAGAGATTATTCAGTTCTAGAGTTTGTGTGACCTGAAGACCTATGTGCTCAACTACCGTACTACATTGCTACAGCTCAAAATGCCTCTGCAGAGTGATACAAAATTTTAGATTAATCAACACATTCTAGTGGTGGTTTGTGTTTAAAATAATGGACAGGTATGAATTGATAATTAGTCCAATAGTAGAGACCTTAAGAATTTCAACAGAATTCGGGTGGAGTCCTTGGCGCCATCATTGCAGTGCTTATAGTTAAGTCTGTGGAATGCCTTAACACTGGCATGGAACATTAAAGGATAGTTAAAAGGTAATCGCCTTAATTGTTTGTAATAATAGAAACAAAAATAACTTTTAATGGGTCATTTTCGTGAAATGTGATTTTAGTAAATATTCTGCAAACTACTATCTGTGTTCTATATGCACAACTATGGAGCAGGGTATTTAGGGTCCATTTTTAAGAAGGATAGCAACATCATGGGGCACCTAGGTGGCTCAGTCAGTTAAGCATCTGCCTTGGGCTCTGGTCATGATCTGGGGGTCCCAGGATAGAGCCCTGTGTCAGGCTCCCTGTTTATCGGGGAGTCTGCTTCTTCCTCTTTCCCTCCCTCCGCTTGGGTGCACATTCTCTCTCTCCCTCTCTCAGTCTCTCTCTTTCAAAAATAAATAAATAGGAGCACCTGGGTGGCTCAATGGGTTAAGCCTCTGTCTTAGACTCAGGTCATGATCTCAGGGTCCTAGAATCAAGCCCCGCATGGGGCTCTCTGCTCAGCAGAGAGTCTGCTTCCCCCTCTCTCCCTCTGCGGGCCTCTCAGCCTGCTTGAGATCTCTCTCTCTGTTAAATAAATAAATAAAATCTTTTTTAAAAAAGATAAAGTAGAATAAGCTTAAAAGAAGAATTATAGCAACTTCATGTGCACTAACAGAGTGTCTTTTTAAAATTGATTTACTTTTATTTTGTAAGTTTCTAGCACTTTCATACTAAAATGGAACCTTTACTTTCTTGGCTGATAGCATTCTCATTAATCATTGTTTATACTTCTAACCCATTCTTTCTTTCTTATGATTGAAATGACTGCTTGAATGATTAGTTCTCTCCCTCAATTTACATACACAAAGGGAGAAAGAGTTTTGTATGGAAACCTTTAGCTAATCTGTCCCTTGGCTCTGCAGCTATCACCCTGTAAATGTCTTTGGAGAATGAACTTAGGAAAAAAAAAAAAGGACAAATAGAGACTCTAGCCCCAGAGAGATTTTTACCATATTGCCTGTTACAAAATGATAAACTAATATGGCATCTTCTTACTTCCCAAGCCACATCTGAAGAGCTGCCAATAATTAAAAATGTTTTGCTTTGGGGGAGAGGTATTTTAAAGACTAAATGATTTATTTCTGTACTTGGGAAATATTTTGAGTCATGTAATTCTCCTGAAATAGCACCTAAATTTATAATTTCTTATATTTTTTAAGGAAGGTATTTTGAGGAAGTACCTTTACTCTTCACCAGAGATCTGCTCTCTCTACCTTTTACTTATGTATGTCAAAAACATATTTATATGTATTTACGTGTATAAATTTAATGGTATGCATTTGTTTTACAGGTCTTCCATAAAGAAATATCTATTAGAAATTATATTAATGCAGTGTTTATGGATTATAATTTGGTTTTGGAAGGGAACTGTGGAATATCCAAATTCTACTTTGGCTTAAGTTATTGCTCCTCTATACAAAAACGTAAAAGAGAATTATGGAAAAAAAGAGGAAAAGAAAAATAAAGCTGCTTTATATTTTCAACTGGGGATTTGCTGGCTTAAGGTTATCTAGATTGTACAGATGATTCTATTGCCTGCATTTCTTTTCCTCCACTACCCAAATCCATTGAGATAAGGTTTTTAGGTTACACCTACTAGAATCTGACTAAAAGGAGTCAGAAAATATAAAGCAAGGTCAAATATTTGCCTCTGACTGACTGCTAATGAGTGACGGAAACTTCACAAGGACTGTGTTATTTATTCATTTCAGTGACCCTATGAAGCAAAGATGACTATTACATTTATGTTATAGGCAAGAAAACCCAAACTCTAAAGATTACAAAATTTGTTTAGGTTTACTCGTCTAAAACCTGTCTAAAAGACAGGTTCACCTGTCTTTCCCCAACTATATTTTAGTCTGCTCCTTCTCTTTACAACCCAGTGCCCATTTAGGGGCAAGTAGTCCCAGACCAGCAGACACCCCTGAGAGAGGGAACAAGAGAGCATTTCATAAGGTAAAGAGGTGTCCCAGACTGCTGGAGTCCTAGGATTCTTATTCCTCAGGCCACATGGTAGCAAGAGCAGGATGTGGCTACTACTATTTTCATCTTTGCCAGGTCTCCCATTGCCTTGAAAATCTACCATCCCTGGAGTGTGACCCATTACAATGTCTGAAAATGAGACCAACCAGAATAATCACAGTTCTTCTGTAAGGGTCTTATTAATTACGCAGCCAGATCTCATAAGTATGGAGAATCAGTCATGAAGAGAATAGATGTGGTCTTTCCCTTCAAGGTTTTGCATTTAGTTGAAGAGGGAGAGAGATGAATCCCTTAAATAGGTCAACAAATGTATCAGATTTTCAGATTCTGGAAGCAGCAATAAAGAAAACAGTAATAGTATGCATAGAGAATGATGGGATGTGGGGAGAGGATAATTTAGATTTTAATTGGGTAGGTTTTTTTTTTTTTTAGGCTGTTTGGTCAGAGAAAATTCTCTGAGGAGATGACATTTGAAATGAGTACACTAATTAAGAGAGGGGAGAATTTTCCAGGCCAAAAAAGAAAAAGAAATAGCCAAATGCAAATGTCTCAACTATATATCAAATATAGGATTTCAGAATAAAGAAAGAAGTCCAGTACAAATGGATGTAATAGTGACTGATAAGAGAGGAGTCCAGAGGACAGAGTCTGGCTGTGGGGGACTTCTAGGAGCTGAATGAAAGTAATGTGAGTTCTTTGATATATGAGTGATAGAATCCAATTTGTGTTTTGGAAAAAATTATTCTGGGTGCTTTGTGGAGAATGGATTAGGTGAGTGGGTTGAAGGACAATGAAAGTGAAATTAGATAAAATAGCAGACATAATCTTCATGAGATAAAAATGCAAAAGATTGCACTGTATATTCCTATTCCTGGAGCATAATCAGGAAAACATTCCAAAGTAGTTGAAATTGACTAATTGTGAACTTACAGATATTTGTAAGTAAGTTATTTTTCTTTTACTAAAAATTAAAGAGTGGAATTACATTTAGCATTAGAAAATAGCAGATGTTGGGTCAAGTTACAATAAAATCTTGTCTTATAGTTGAATTTCTTGTATAAAACAGTGAAAAAAATTGGGAGAGAGTTGGGAAAAATGTTAGTTTTCTGAATGTGAATTGAATTATTATGTTAAAAAGATCGATGAAGCCTTGCTGTTTGAGCAGAGGAATACTTTGAATAAATGTGATTTCTGTTTGTCAGATCTGAGAATTAGAGAAGCTTATTACATTTTTTTCTGCTGCTTATGGTAAATGTAAAGTCTCACAAAGGAGACACTGTCTTACCTGATTAATGAAAAATACCTAGAAAACAGCAAGTCTGTGTATCTATGTCTGGTAGTGCTTGTTTGGTTATATAAGCATGACTTCATGAAATTCTTAGAACAGGTATGTGAGAAAATATTGTTTTCCCATATTAGGAATGGAAACCTGAAATTTACTGAGTCAGATTTATTTGTTGAAGTTGACATAGTTTAGAGTGAGAGACATAGCTTTATCCCATGGAGAACAGTTAAAAACAAAAATTGCTATTAAAAAACTATTTTTTGATATCCCCCCCCCAAAAAAAACCCTTAAAGTAAACTAATTGTTGGTAATTATAAACAATTTGATACCTGTTTTGGAACTCATGTCTATCAAAACTGTATAATTGCTTGGGATACCTGGGTGGCTCAGTTGGTTAAGCATCTGCGTTTGGTTCAAGTCATGATCCCAGGTTCCTAGGATGGAGCCCCTCTTTGGGCTCCTTGCTTACCAGGTAGCCTGCTTCTCTCTCTGCCTGTTGTTACCCCTGTTTGTGTGTGCTCTCCTTCTCTGAAATAAATAAATAAAATCTTTAAAAATAACAACAACAACAACAACAAAACTGTATAACTCCAATAACTTGTTTTACTAGTTTGAAAGAAAGTTCAGTTTGGTGTATAATCTGATGACTAAAAAGGAAAAGAAAGGCAAAAGAACAATTAGAAGGAATAAAGCTAGAAATAAAAGATTTATTCCAAGTATTTCTACAAATATGCTATATCTGCCCTGCCTGATGTGATAGCCATTAGTCAAATGTGGCTACTGGACACTTATTACGTGGCAGTCCAAGGTGACATGTGCTGGAAGCAAAAAATAACTGGATTTCAAATAGTATTAATGTAGGGGGTACCTGGGTGGCTCGGTGGATTAAGCCTCTGCCTTCAGCTCAGGTCATGATCTCAGCATCCTGGGATCAAGCCCCACATCGGGCTCTCTGCTCAGCAGGGAGCCTGCTCCCCCCCCTTCTCTCTGCCTGCCTCTCTGCCTACTTGTGATCTCTCTCTCTGTCAAATAAATTAAAAAAAAAAAGTAAGTATCTTACTAATACTTTATATTGATTACATATTGGAATGATCATATTATATACTGGGCTAGGTAAGATATTAAATAAATTTTACCTATTTGTTTTACTTAATGTGGTCATTAGAAAATACAAGATGACATAAGTTGCTCACATTTGTGGCTGGCATCAGATTTCTGTAGCCTGGTGCTCGTCTAGAGGATTTCTTTTTTCCTTCCAGAGACTGAGAATCTGATAGTATCAAAAGGAAAAAAATGCTTTTCTGTTATCTCTTCAAAGAGGAGATATTTAATAGGAGAGCTTAAGAAGCAAAAGTGCTTAAAGTATTTCAGGGGATTGATTCTTATTTCTTTCATTTCCCATGACACTAAGTAAGTTGTATTTTAGTAATATCATGAGACAAAAATGAGTTTTATAAAGATGAATCTTTATGGTTTTTAAAGGTGAATGAATAGCTTCCATTTTCACTTCAAGGTCAAAGATCACTCGTGAAAGAGAAAACATCATTTCTAAGGTTGGAAGAGTTCTTGAGCTTAAGATCTTATAAAACTCATTTTGCTGAGAAGGATAGAATTGAGACCTTGAAATACTAAGGAAAAAAACCCAAGGGGTTGCCTTTCTTAGAACACTGCCAAATTAGCAACCTGCTCTTGTTTGTTTTAGAATTGTATGAAAACTTGGGTCAAATAGGGTTTGTTCTGTGTACTGTCTACATGACATAACACATTATTTATTATTCACTGATCAAATCTATACATTGGTGTTATCACCTTACTTAGTGAACCCAGACTTAACCTAAAATTTTACCTCCTTTTTTTTTTTTTCCATGCCTCTGCTTCAGGAACTTAATGTTTAATTTCCAGCAGTGAGGATTACTGAGTTTTAGTCATATTAGAATCTAATAGTACTTATTTAACACGCCTCATTTATTCCCCAGATCAGCTGAGTATAGGTTTGCCTTGGAGAACAACATGTGGAGCCTTTGGAAATGACAAATATGCTGTTGAGGGATATTAATCAGATGAAATTTAAAAGACATTTGTGTCTGGCCTTAAAGTCTTTGGTCTGGAACAAATGGCAGTCCAAGTCACTCAGTCTGAACTGTTGGAGGATGATCAGGAGTTTGTGTGAGGGACCAGGCATCTGCTGTATGTGAATCTCTTGTGCATCTGTCATTTAGAAGAGGAGCATTCTTTTAATTTCTGTCAAACTCACACTTGGATACAGTTTACATTTTTCAAAGTGGATTTTTAATCAGTGAGAATGAAACACCTTGGCAGCATTTAGACAGTTCCAAAACCTTTAGGAATCATGTTTAATTTTCATTTCTCAATTCTCCTCACTATACATACAATGGCTTTAGATCTTTACCTTATCCTTGGCATAATAAATAAAAGGGAATAAAAAGCCAATTACAGAACTAGCCATTCTAACTTCTTCAGATTTTTAGGTCATCAGAAAATTTGATTAAATACTAAACATAAGATGAATGACAGCCACCTCCAAAAACTTTACAGAAATGGGTAATTTCAAGATATTTTACTGGTAAAAAGAAGATAATTGGGGAGTTTAGTACAGATTCACACATACATTTGGTGTGTTTTCAAACTTACTCAGACCAGGGCACCTGGATGGCTCAGTTAAGTATCTGTCTTTGGCTCAGGTTAAGATCTTGGATTCCTGGAATGGAGTCCCACATCAAGCTTCCTGCTCAGTGGGGAGTTTGCTTCTCCCCTGCCTAGCCCTTCCCCTGCCTGACTACCCCCCTAACCCCGCTGACTTATAATCTCTCTCTCATTTGCTCTCTCTCAAAAATTAATAAATAAAATCTTCTAAAAAAATTGCTCAGACCAAATCTGTATTATTATAACATACTCTGCCCCTTAAAAAGTATAAGGTAGGATATTTTATTCATTATAAATATGTAGAACATTTACATCTAGAATACATTTAAAAATCTAAAAAGTGAATAAGAAAAAGCAGATAACTTAATAGAAAGCTGGGTAAGTAGCTTGAATGGACATATCTCAAAAGAAGATATCCAAATGGCCAGTAAATGTGCAAAAAGTCCTTAAACCCCACTAGTTATTAGGGAAATGCAAATTAAAATGGTAAGAAATACCACATCACTAGAAGAGCAAAAATTTTAAAGGCAGGACAAATACCAAGTGATTTTGTGAATTAGAGAAGCTCAAATGCTCATACACTTCTGTTCGGACAATAAAATTATTCAACCATTTAGAAATTCTCCTGCAGTATCTACTAAATCTGAACATCTAACCCATCTCTTTGATTCCAAAATATGTACCCAGTAAAATGTATATATATGCTCACCAAAGAAAAAAAATGATCATAGAAGCAACATTTGTAGTAAGCAAATAACAAGGAATGACCTAACTGTATTTCTAAGTAGAATGAATAAATAATATTATACACATATACTGGAATAGTATCCAATTAAGAAAATGAATTATTATGACATAAATAACGTGAATAAATCTCATAGACATTAGATGGCGTGCAAAATGTCAGCACAAAAGGAGACATGTATTTTACTTGTATAAATTTCACAGAATAAATTTGATACACATATGGGAAAAATGGATATTGATACATAAAAATCAATTTTAGATGGATTGTGCATTGAATTTAAAATATTCCTAGAAGGAAGCATAGCAGATTATTTTAATTACCTAAAGATAGACAAATATTTCTTAAACAGGACTCTAAAAGTCACTAACCATGAAAAAAATTGTAGTTACACTACCTTAAAACAAAGAACTTGTTAATTAAGCGAAATTACTTAAAAAGTGAAAAATCATGACACATAGTGAGAAGAAGTATTTGCAATACTTTTATGCAGGGTAAGGCACATATTTAGAATATGTATGTATATATTTGTATAGGTGTGTGTGTATATACACATCACAATTATGTATTTATTACACATAAAATTCATATAATCAATACTAAGAAGGGAAATAATACAGTAAACTGTCTGGACAGACTTGACAAATATATCACAAAAGTAAATGCCCAAGTTGCCAATAAACATATGAAATTGTGCTCAATAGCATTTGTCCTCAGGAAATTTACATAAAAGCGTGATGAGATGCCATGATATCACCAGAATATGCAAACTGAAGATAGACAACTGCAAGTCTTGCTGAGAATGTGAAGCAATGGGAACTCTTTCACACAGAGGGACTATAAACTAGTAAAATTAGTACAAGTGCTCTGCCAAACTCTTATTAGATATGGTACATATAGCATAGAGGCATTTGAAGCCTTGAACCCTGCTGCTCTACTCCTAGGTATGTTCCCATTAGGAATCATAAAGATGGAAACTGCCTTAATGTCCACCAAGAATAGCAGCTCTGATAAATACATGTAGTGAAATACTGTACAGTAATGGGAATTAGTGAAATTATATCTATGTAGAATGATGAAAATCATGAAAGTATACGTTCGGTATGATCTCATTTACATACATTTTAAATCAGATAAATACTGTGTGTTAGTGGTCAGATTAGTGATTATTTTGGGGGGTAGCAGTTAAAATTAGGAGTGAAATGAAGAGTCTAGACTGCTGTAAGGGTCTGTTTTTGCATCTAGATAGTGACTTCAAGGGTGTATTCTCTTCGTGAAATTCCATTAAGCTGTATACTTATTTGTGCATGCTTTATATGTATGTCATGCTTCAGTAAAACTGCACTTAAAATATATGAAATATTCCATAATTTAAGGGAACTTGTTTCTATATAGTATCCAATTTATAAAGCATGAATTAATGTTTCCAAGTGCTAAATTAAGGAAGTGATGTTGATAATGTGGAGGCCATACACTTGTAAGGTTAGAAGGTATATGAGAGATATCTCCACCTTTTGCTCAATTTGACCATGAACCTAAAACTACTCCAAAAACAGTCTATTACAAAATGAAATGATAAATATTTAAGTACACTTAGAAATCATCATTAAGGTTAGTGTCCTCAGAATCATCTGAACCCATTTACCCAGACAAACAAATTTCTGCAATTATTGTTTATTGATATTTTCTTCTGTCATTGCATTAAGATCCATATTGATTTAATAAGGTCTTTATCCATTCCAGGCAGAGAGTATGAAGTTAGGTCAATTCTTAACTAAATGTAGTAATCTATTGTTGCAAACATACATCTTCAAAAACAGCAGTGTGGTGGTGATTGTTGACTAGAAACTCAGTCATGTCTGAGAGCCAGGAGCGTAGTTCTTTTCCATACGTGGCTTTTCGTGTGGCCTGAGCTTCCTGTAATGGCTTACTGTAATGTTCATTTCTGACATTACCATAATCAAAAGATCGAGACATTTCTTTAGTTTTATTGTTTGTCTACCCCACTGGTTAATTGATTAGTTTTATGAAGGAAGAGACTGTCTTCTTTGATTATCATTGTATTCCCAAAGTTTAGTACAGTTTCTGGATTATAATAATTACTCAGTGGATAATTAGTTGAGTAAATAAATCAATGTATGTACATGTCACAACTGTCTTTATGATGGCTATTAAAGATAATTATTCTACAAATATGAATATATATATTCACATACATATTCACCACCTACTCATAATATTAAAATAATGTATTGACTTTTTAATTTCAAGGGTTTATTAAACAAATGGGAGTCATACTAAGTTGAAATAGTATTTTAATTGCAGTAACCACTTCATAGAAAGATTCTCATGATTTTAGGATGTTCTGAATGCTATTTTATGTCAGTTATCCATTAAGCAAGTGCTAATTTAACCTTCTAAGTTTTATTCAAGACTTGAAGAGTTTGTAATCAGAGATACGAGACTAAGTTATGGTACTAGTCCTTGAATAGCTCACAGTAATGTCACAGAGAATAACATACATAAAGATCAGATAAACATGAGTATAATATCAGCCACAGCAACTTCTTTCAAGATATGCCTCCAAAGGCAATGGAAACAAAAGCGAAAATAAACTTTTGGGACTTCATCAAAATCAAAAGCTTCTGCACAACAAAGGAAACAGTCAAAAAAACAAAGAGGCAACCCACGGAATGGGAGAAAATATTTGCAAATGACAGTACAGACAAAAGGTTGATATTCAGGATCTATAATGAACTCCTCAAACTCAACACACACAAAACAGGCAATCATATCAAAAGATGGGCAGAAGATATGAACAGACACTTCTCCAATCAAGACATACAAATGACTATCAGACACATGAAAAAATGTTCATCATCACTAGCCATCAGGGAGATTCAAATTAAAACCACACTGAGATATCACCTTACACCAGTTAGAATGGCCAAAATTAGCAAGACAACAAACAACATGTGTTGGAGGGGATGTAGAGAAAGGGGAACCCTCTTCCACTGTTGGTGGGAATGCAAGTTGGTGCAGCCTCTTTGGAGAACAGTGTGGAGATTCCTCAAGAAATTAAAATAGAACTTCCCTATGACCCTGCAATTGCACACCTGGGTATTTACCCCAAAGATACAGATGTCGTGAAAAGAAGGGCCATCTGTACCCCAATGTTTATAGCAGCAATGGCCACGATCACCAAACTGTGGAAAGAACCAAGATGCCCTTCAACGGACGAATGGATAAGGAAAATGTGGTCCATATACACTATGGAGTATTATGCCTTCATCAGAAAGGATGAATACCCAACTTTTGTAGCAACATGGATGGGACTGGAAGAGATTATGCTGAGTGAAATAAGTCAAGCAGAGAGAGTCAATTATCATATGGTTTCACTTATTTGTGGAGCATAACAAATAGCATGGAGGACATGGGGAGTTAGAGAGGAGAAGGGAGTTGGGGGAAATTTGAAGGGGAGGTGAACCATGAGAGACTATGGACTCTGAAAAACAATCTGAGGGGTTTCAAGTGGCGAGGGGGTGGGAGGTTGGGGTACGAGGTGGTGGATATTATAGAGGGCACGGATTGCATGGAGCACTGGGTGTGGTGAAAAAATAATGAATACTGTTATGCTGAAAATAAATTTTAAAAAATGAGTATAATACAAGATGGTAGGAGGTATGATGTTCAAGGAACTATGAGAGTTCATTAGAAAACACTGCCAGTTATACCATAGATATTCAGAAAAGTCTTGCCTGTGTATATGACATTTAAGAAGGGGCTTAAAATAGGAATAAGAGTTTGTCAGATGGATTAAGGAGGTGATAGTCATTTGGGGTAGAGGAACCAATAAATGCAAAAGCAAGATTCAGGTAAGGAATATAATATAGGGTAGCCGGATAGTGGAGAACCTTGAATTCATGCAAGATACTCTGTAAAGCTAATTTAAAACAGTTATGTGTGAGTTTTATATAAGATATTAATGATTTGGGCAATTTTCCTATGCTGTCAGAAAGAAGTCTAGTAGATAGATCTATTTCTCTATACATTATACATACTGAAGGCAAATCGATTATGCTGAGACTACTGAAGACCAGTTAAGATGTTGGATTTCTTCAGGTAGTTTCAGTAAGAACATGAATTAGGTTTGTAGCAGCGATAATAAAGAGGAGGGAGTGAAATAGAGATAAATTTATTTAGGAGGTGGGATTGACAAGATTTGATGAATAAGAATGTGATATTGGAACATAGTAAACAACCTTGAGCAAGGATTGGCACATTTTTCCTGTATAGGACTAGATGGTAAATATTTTAGGTTTTATGGGTATACCCTTTCTGCTACAAGTACTCAACTCTGCCATTGTACATGAAATAAATAACAGACAATAAGTAAAGGTATAGGTGTGTCTGTATTTCAGTAAAGCTTTATTTAACAAAAAATGCAGCAAGCTTGATTTCACTTGCTGGAGTAATTTGCTGTCTTCTAGCCTAAACAAAATTTCAGATCTTGATTTCTGCCAACTTACTGGACAATAATGATTGGTTTATAACTATCAGTCGTTTGCTAGTTTTGGGGATATTTGGGTGGAATCATTATAATTTAAAATTTCAAGTTTCAGAGGACAGAATTATGGATATCATCTTACTCTGGATCCCCAATATGAAGTAAATGTTATAGGAGGATAATGTGGTTCCTAGACAGCAAGGTATGGGAAAATTCATTGTCTAGCAATTATTGTTATGTAAATAAGCTTTTGTTTAGCTTATCTACAAATAGTTAATACTTTAAAAGAAATAGATGACTAATACTAATGCATCTCTAGTCTAAGAAATATACAAAGAGATACCCCATGAGGGACAATACATTTACATAATTATTCATCTCTTCCTGGTATCTAAGGGTATTACCTTAACACAGATTATATACCAATGTATTAAATAATTGATACAACTATAAATGTCAGATAGTTCCAGGGACCCCAAACACATGATTTCTGCATAGTCAATTAATCTTCAAAGAGCCATCATGTAGCACAAATTATTAACAGGAATAGTCTCATGTAGGAAAAGATTTTTGGAAGATCCCTATTTCAAATAAATTTAAAATCTCTTTCCCTTTCAAAGTAATAAAGAGCCAATGTTCAAGCAAGATATTTCCTTTTTGGTTCTTCTGGAATTGAAATTTCTATTAGAGTTTCATACGATCTGTTTTTTATTTCCAATAAGTTTAAAGGAAAAATGATGGCCATCATAAATATTTGCCACCTAAATTTGTATCTCCCAATACAGTAATAGATAATATCATATTAAGCAAAATAAATTCATGCCAGAGGCGAAAAGCAATGGGCTATCCATTTCCTTTCATACCTCTAAATTTGGCAGATATTAGTACCTGCAGATTACAGTGAGGTACATTTTTCAGACCCTATTTGTCTGGTTTACATTTAAGTAGATGAAAACGACAGGTTTTAGCAAGAATGCTGGAGTCTGTGCTCATTATCTCAGTTGAGTAGAACCTAGTGCTATGGTTCAATCCTCAGGGCTTCACTTGGCTGTGCAGTTATTTTCCATACCACTGTCTTTAGCAATTTATTGCACAAACAAGTGAACCTCATTCTCTATCGGAGATGCCAAAACAAGCATCAACATTGCCTATTAGTAAATGTCAACTTTGTACCTGTTTCTTTGACTAGGTTGGTAACAAGATCATAGTATATAGGTCTCTGTTGCTGTACTTCCATAATGATTTTGTAAAAACTTATGTATCCATGAGCTATTAAGTGCCTATAAATGCTCAATAAAGAGCTATGTATTATATGAATGAATGACATGAATAAAATGATTATCCTTCATTTATCTACTTCATGAAATATATACTTCAGTTTATAGATAGACACCCAAATAAGGATTCTCCTTTAAAATGGGAGCTGAGGAGCGCCTGGGTGGCTCAGTGGGTTAAAGCCTCTGCCTTCGGCTCAGGTCATGATCCCAGAGTCCTGGGATTGAGCCCCGCATGGGGCTCTCTGCTCTGCGGGGAGCCTGCTAACTCCTCTCTCTCTCTCTCTGCCTGCCTCTCTGCCTACTTGTGATCTCTGTCTGTCAAATAAATAAAATCTTTTTTAAATAAATAAATAAAATGGGAGCTGAATTAGAGTCCTCATCTATGGTTTAAAATTTTAGATTCTAGTCTAAGCTCTTTTTATTGATCATAATTTTCCCAACATGTATATTTTTTCATCTGAATCTTGTTTCTACAGTTTTACAAAGGGGGTTAAATCTATTATTTAAAAAATTCTGGAGTAAAATTTTTAAAATATTTGTAGTTAAATGCCCTAAGAAGACTTTTGAAGGTCAAGTTTTGGAAACTAAGTCTTGATTTTGGTTATATACTTTTGATATAGAGGAGAATTTCTTGCATTTTATGTATTCTCACTTCTCAGGGGAATAACATAAGAAGGCTCTTTTTATAAATGAGACTATCAGTATACTAGCATATAGTATCTTGGGTAACAATGAGATCACCATCCTTAGAGTACTCAAAGAGAAGATGGATGAACAAGATGGATGAACAACTGAGATAGATTCAGTAATGGAGGTTTTGAAACAGTTCAATGAATTGATTGTTAAAAATCCTTCCAACTCTGATCTTATATTTCAATAACTTCTACACAATCCAAAGTCAATTTTAGAAATTTCTTGGTACTAAGTAATCTGGATCTAAAAATGGAATTATAAAACTCTCTCTTATTTATATTATATGAGTATATTTTCAAGATTGTGGATGTTTAGCATTGTACACGATTAAAAAGAGCCATTTATGATCAAGTGTTTTTTCTTAAAATGCATCTAGTCTTTTTTCTGACATATTATCAAAATTTCAGTTCCAAAATAGTTTCAATATATGAATTCACATTTGATACTAATTGTTTTTTAAAAGATTTATTTATGTATTTGAAAGAGAGAGAGAATGAAAGCATGAGTGGAGGGAGGGGCAGAGGGAAAGAGGGAGAGAGAATGCCAAGCAGATTCTCTGCAGAGTGCAGAAATGATGTGGGACTTAATCCCAGGACTCTAACCCAGGACACTGAGATTATAACCTGAGCAAAAATCAAGTGTCAGACATTTAACCAACTGAGCCACTCAGATGCACCCTCATTGGGCTTTTAAAAAATAAATTGCCCACCTTTATTATAGTTATTATCTTTTTTAAACCTAATTAAAGGTTTAATAATAAATTTATAATTTTTTAGCTTGACTACAAAATATTACTGCAACTTCTGCAGTGTAGCTAGATCTGAATCCTTACTATATTTAGAAAAATATTTCAACAAATTTAAGGGGGAAAAAATGAGTCATCCAGTTCACCATGCTTGTTCACATTCCAAGGTGTGTAAGCATGTGAATCATAATTATTTTTTGATGAAGTCTCCAAAAACAAATGGCTTTTATAGTTAGTAAAAAGAGAAAAATTGTTGAACACTATAAGAAAAAAAAAAACAGAATAAACAATGTTATGTATAGCAAAGTTCTTAGATGGTTATATTGAAAATGTATGTTTATTTATTTACTCTAGTCCTCTGGTAGATTTAAGTCAATCCTCTATTATTTCTGTATGATAATTTCTAAATAGGAAAAAGTCAATTTAGATAAAATACAAGCTATCTTTTAATTAATAAATACCACTAAACCTTTCTCTCCCTACCAGCTTAAAATACACATTTCAACTGAATGATAATTCATCAGGATATAATCTTTTAACATAATCTCATTTCACATTTAGCTTGATAAATATCATTTTATAGAATCCCAATTATCATTTCCACTTTTGGCCAGGAAAGGAATAGGATTGTCTACCTACTGAAGAGTCAGAATTGAGTCATAGATGTTTCTATCTTCATAGGATCTACTGTTGGCAATAGGATCCCAGTGTCCTCATTATTAATCAGTACATGAGCATTTTAAGTATTGAGGATACAGCAATAAACAAACCAGACTAAATTCTCCACTCCTTAGAGTATATATTTGTGTGAGTATAGAGGTGAAGTGCAAATCCTATAATAAAAACATCCTGTCAGACATACTCTTTTATGCACAAAAAACAGACTGGTAAGTACTTTAAATAAAAATAAAACTTGATAGAAGGAAGCAGTAGGGGAGGAGAGGTTGTGACTTTAGACAGGATAATTTAGGAAAGTCTCTCTCTAACAATGACATTTATGGAGAGATCTTGAGGTAGATGGAATTACTGGTCCCAGTTCTTCACCATCTTTATATCCATATCCTTTGTCATATAACTTTGCATATAACTACCACTAACACAGGAGTTCACCGGCATGCTTCTTGACTTCAGACTCAGTGACATAGCTTGCTTTGGTCAGTGGGATGTTAGCAGATATGGAAAAAACAAAGGCATAAAATGTGCTTGTGCAGTGAGGCATACTGTTTTGTGTCTCTGCCATTTGCTTGAAGCATTCCTTATGGGTAGCTTTTGTCCCTTCACCTGGTGCCACAGAATGAAATAAATGTACAAACATGACCTCAACCCACAGTGAGAAGCCCAGTCCTGCTGGGCCTTCAGCTTGAACCCGAGATCATCAGACAAGCAGCCTAGTTTATTTGACTCCCAAACAGTCCACGCACTCATGAGTGAGAGTACAATCTTGCTGTTTAAACCTCTGAGTTTTGAAACTGCTTATTATTCAGCAGTCATTTTTATCAGATATGGAAGAAATTGGAGAGAAGTCATGCAGATGTCTAGTTAATAGTCACCCAGGCAGAAGGAGCAGCAAAGCAAATGTTCTGAGTGTGTGTGTCACATTCCAAGGAGTTAGCATTGTGGCTACAGTAAAGTGAATGATGGATTATTACTGTTGTAGCTGCTGTTCGTATCGTCAGTACTTTCTAGCCAAACAACTCTAGGAACCTATCTGTAGTTGCGGCAGTGTGACAGACCACGTATCACTGGAAACCATGGAGAACTGTATTAAGAAGATGTTAAAAAGAGCCCATATGGGTTTGGGTTTTGGTTAGGTAATTGGAGGTAGGTCTAAAGAAGTCACAGTTTTCTCTAGATGCTGCCAGAAAGGGAAAGGAATTCTATGGTTACATATCTCAATAAATATTATCCACTGAGAATGAGAACAAAGTTGTAGTTAGTAAAGAGGTAGCAGTCACTCATTTATTTATGGGTCGCCTATTGATATTGTTTTTGTTTGTGATTAGACAAAACTATTAAGTAGTAGTATTTAACCTTATTTGATTATAGTTCCAAAATAACCTTGGCTGCAGATGGTATTTTGGGGCATGGTTTGTATTTAATAGAATGAGATGGCATAGCTGTGAGTGTCAGGCCAACTTCTGAATGTCATGAGCTGCTTTTTTTCTCAGCTTTTTCATCATTATCATTACCAAGGATAGCCCCAGTATTCTGATGACATCAGTCACATAGGCAAGTGTTGCATAAAAATAGTCAAAACAGTATCCACTGTCTGATAGCACTGTGATTAAATACAATTTAATTTATAAAATAGCCTTATCAGTTTTATAGTTTCTTAAAATATCTATATATCAAAGAAAGTGATTAGATGACGACAAAAGAAGTCACACTTCTTGTGTTCTTAAATGCTCATTAAATCAAGGTGTGGCCTATTGTGTCCTAAGTGCTAGCTATTCAGTGACTAAAATAAGGCCCCTTTCTTTATGGGGTTCAGAGTCTGTGTATACATTAAGTTACTTACTATTCTGCAACTGTTACGCAAGTTTCAGTGCTGTTTTATAGTCAATGTATTTATGAAGAGCATACTAAATAAAAATTGTGTGTCATCAGCATTTTAAAATTTATATTATTAACAGCATATCAAATATGGATTGTATTCCTCTACAGCATAAACCAAAATTAGCCAGACAAATAGTAGTAAAAATTCATCAATTTTCCAGCATCACAGTAGTTAGTAGCTATGGGAAAAACATATAATCCTTCCAAAATCTGATTTTTAAATTAAACTAAATGATTAGAATCAAGACCATAAGTAAATATACATGGACAATTTTGTTAATATGGTAATTAAAATATGACTGCCTCCTTTTGAGAGAAGAGCACTCAGCAGGGATTCAGTAAGATTTTCTTTGTTTCATTTAATTCTTATAAATATCCTATCAGTCAGGGGACTTGAGTGGCTCTGTCATTTAAGCACCTGACTCTTGATTTTGGTTCAGGTCATGATCTTAGGGTCCTGAGATCCATCCCCAGCTCCATGTGCAACATGGAGTCTGCGTGAGATTTTTTCACTCTCTCTGCCTTCTCCCTGCTCATGCACTTACATACTCTCACTTGGTCTCTCTCAAATAAAGGAAATCTTATAAAAATATATATATACCTTACCAATCAATTAAATATTCTTAAAATTTATTCAAATTTTACTTTGTCCCAATTTTAATTAGGTATAGCAAGATAAATAAAATCCAGGACTTATTACATGATTTATAATAACAAGAAAATAAGTGGGTTGGGTGAAGGCAGTCTTGGGTAACAAACATGCTGATTGTGACTTCAGATTCTAGTCACAATGCTCTGTATTGTAACCATCAGCTCTACTCATTAGCTTTATCCCAGGAAAGAATAAATTTAAATAAAATGCCTTCCCTTCCACAGAAAGCCAATATACATTTTATTCCAAATCATATTTATTTTTGTTGATAAATCAGAGTCTTAGTTTAATGGGCTATCCTAGGAATAATAATTACGACTCTTGGATTTTGAACAAACAATAATTTGTTTTTGAAAACTATGTCTTCAGAAAATGGAGACAATTTCTATGTATTCTCTACTTTCCATGTTGACTATGATACGGATGTTATTACCAAACTCAGGACAAGGCAAAGGGAAAGATGTTCCCCTGCTGTGATATAAGTATGTGGTGATATGCTAGAACCCCAATGATTAGAAGGTTCTTTTAGTATTTATCATGCCTAGAGGTCAATGGAGTAGACTGGTGATCTGGACCCATGATATTTAGCCCACAAATCTCTCTTCCTTCCTTTAAGTAATTCAAAAATTTCAAATTGACTCTTTTTAAAAAGTGAAATTGAAATATATTTGGTGTACAATGTTACATTAGTGTTTGATATATACCATAGTGATTTGACAACTCTCTACATCAGGCTATGCTCACCACAGTGTAGCTCCCAATCTGCCACTTACAACACAATTAAAATATCATTGCTGTGCCTTTTATCCCTGTGATTTATTTATTTCATAGTTCAAAGCCTGTACCTCCCTCTCCACTTCCCTCATTGTGCCCATCCTCACTACTTTCCCCTCTGGAAACCATCAGTTCTCTGTATTTGTATGTCTGTTTCTGCTCTTGGTTTGTGTCAAATTCGTTTCTGATATAAAACTATAGATTTGTGGTTTCTCTCATCGAATTAAAAGTCTCCTGCCCTTGGCCTGTTTCTGCATGGCTGCTGTTGGCCAAGGCTGAATGTCAGCTGCCCTTACCACTCTGCTTTTGCTCACTTATGTTCCTGCCTGGATTCCCTCACATTTCAGTTGGTGATGTCTGATTCCATCCAATAACTTGCCCTCAAGAATTAAATAACTTAAGAGAGCTACAGAGTTCCTTCATATCCCCCACTATCCTCCCATTCCTCGGGGTCCTGAAGTTCCACATTCTGTATGAAGTAAATCTTTCTTTTGGAATTTGAGTGCATTTTTCTCTGAATAAGATTTACATGAGTATAGATAATACCATCTGAGTCATAATAACATTCCTAGGTTAAAGACAGATGCTTGATCGCATAATTCCTTTTTAATGTCCCTCTGCTTCTTGTTCTCCTTCCTTTAAATACAGGTAATCATGATTTCACCTATCCTCTATTCGGCTGTGGCATTTAGTGAAGTAATAATGAGTAGGAAATGTATAACTACTCAGCTAAGGGAATCATTTATTTTAATGTAATGCCTGTGAAATAGTTAACTTGTTCCACAATGCTACTTTCAGTCCCCACAATTTTAGTAAGAGAGTATAGCGTGGGTCACCCCTCACAGTGTAAAGTAGAAAATCTGGGCCCTAAGTGTCCATAATCCAGCTGCTATGACTATCCCTGCTAAGAAGCCCACAAATCAAAACAGGGTCACAAAGAAGCAGCGAGAACCATTAATAAAACAAAAATATGTTATACAGTTATCTTATCATCTTCTTCCAAATTGTACTATAATATGATCCTAAAAATGTGGAGAAGTCACTAATTTGCTACATGGCTAAGCATTATATATTATCATTCTTGATATGTGCTTAATTGTATTTTGTATTTAATGAAAAAAAGAAAGGGGTAATTCTCCCAAAGAAGCTACTAATTTATAACAGATTTGGAAGCAAATGAATCTGTTTTCTCTTATCTTCAATTATTCTCCTACCTTCGGTTTAGTTCACGTTATTTGATATCCTTGAAAATAGTGGTTTCTAATCCTCCCAGGTTCTGGTATATAAGTACTATGTTGCTTTCTTCCCTTACCTATTAATGTGAAACACAGTTATTTAAGAACATGGTTTTTGATGCACTAGAGATGGGATACAGAGCTCCCCTACCCACATTGTATGACCTTGCTCGTGTATTTGACCCCTTTAAGTCTTAGTTGTCTCATATGGAAATGGCTTACAAAGTCCTGTGTTTCACATATGGATTATATAGTTCTTTTCTCCCAGACTTACTGTGAAGAGTTAAATGAAGTAACCCACGTTCCTATCAAAATATTTTGTTGTTGTTATGACAAAAGTCAATGTTTTAACACTTTAAAAAACTGTGATAGGTTTGCATCTCCATGGTCAGGTTAGTGTTTCTAGAAGCAGTTTATCTGAGGTAAAGCCTATAGCAAACTATTTCTGACCCTTAAGAAGAATGATGAAATTTTCATGACCAAATTCATTTAGATGTTTGGTTTTAAGTATTATAAAACAAACGTGGATTTCATCTCATAGAGTAAACATACAGTGTAGAGTTAATAGAAAAAAGTACAATAAACCTGACTTGTCATTTTGACATTTAAAAATTATAATCTTTTTTCTCTGTTAAGATATGACCAACACCAAGATCAGAATATGTCAGTGAAGGGCAAATTGTTTGAATATTTATAATACAAATTATAATGAATTGTCCACAGTATAGTTATTCTTGCCTACCGGATATTTTCAAGGGCTTTTCACAAATGGGTCTAATTCTTTCACATCCCTGTCTTAGTTCAAGCTGCTATAACACAATACCATGAACTGGGTGGCTTACAAACAACATACCTTTATTTCTCACAATTTTGGAGGCTGAGAAGTCCAAAATCAAGGCATTGAAAGATTTCGTATCTGATGAAGGACTGCTTCCTGTTCCTTCATAAGTGAAGGACTTGGTACTGGTCATAAGTGAACTATAATGGGTAATAATAAAAACAAAGACAAAGAGAATGCTATCTTTTCTTTGTGTCCTCACAATAGAGGAGGAACAAGGAAACTCTCTGGTCTCCTTTTTGAGAGCACTAATGGCATTCATGAGAGCTCCTCACTCATGACCTAAGCACCTCCTAAAGGCCTCACTTCCAAGTATAGTCATATTGAAATTTGTATTTCAACTTATGAATTTTGGGGTGATACAAACATTCAGTCTCTAGCACTTACTATACCTTAATATGAGGACTTAACAGATTAGAAAGTTACCTTAGTCCAAACTCCCAGAGAAAACCAAGATATGCCCTATGTTTTAAACCATGTGTTTCACACAAAACTTAACCAGTTTGAAAATGATTCAAGAAAGCAAACCACCCTTTGGCAGAGCTTAATGAGAAGCATTAAGATGAAGTAGAAAGAGTGCTAGAGACAGTCTTATCTTTCCCACTTAAATGAAACCTTAGGCAAATCATTTTCATGTCCCTAAACCACCAGAATCTTCATTTATAATTGAAAATTTAAAAAACCCGTTCTACTGAATAGAACCACTATGAAGATTAAAAGATATATGACATGTTCACAAGGGCTCAAGTATTATAAATCCCTGTCCATTGCTCAGTCAATCTTTACAAACTCTTCATCAACCATGCATCATCTATACAAGACCTAATAGGATGAACAAAAACAAAAACACATGTATGTTTATCTGCATCTCCTCCATAGGAATACTGAATTTTTAAAAGCTGGCATGAGAAGTCTTCTATTTTGGATCTACCCCATCAATTCCATCCAACCATCCACCCATCCACCCATCCATCCATCCATCCTATATCTATAGATATCTATTTAGCACACCATTTTTATTGATGATAAATAATAGTATTAAGAATAGCTCATTTTTATTAAATTTCCACTATATATCAGAACTTGAATGTTTTATATAAATTTTTCATTTAATTTGTATAACTACCCTATTGTTTTCCTTATGTTCCACCTTCAAGATTTAGGCCTTCAATTAAAGAATTTTCAGTATGAAACACAACAGATTTTTACACTAATATGAACTAAAATGGGTAATAATAAAAAACAAAGAGAAGTTATTGAAATGTAATGGAAATTTGGACTAGAAAGAGGTTACATTAATGTTTTCAAATAAAAATTATTGCTCTTTAAAGAAAATATTTAAAAAATCCATAGTGGCATTATGGTAACTATAATCTTTCTGCAATGTTTTAGAAGTTACTTCAAGTTTATAGAGTTGCCTATATCATTACTACAAATGGTTCAGGCCTAAGAAAACCTTTCAGTTATTTAAATTCCAGTCTGTCTGAATTCTGTAGTCATTGCAACTGATCAAGGACCAGAATAACCACATGTATTGATTATTTTATGTTGAATATGCTATGTTCATACACAGATAGACACAAAGTTCATTGTGCCTAAGATAGAATAATCCGTGGCTGATAATATCTAAAGTACTATTTTGGGAATGACTAATTAGGGTTGTAGATCTTATGAGTGTATGTGGAAATAATCAAGTTCAATAAAATATTCTCAAATTTTAGAAGCAAAGAAGAAAGTGGAGATACAAAAAAACAGAATACTTGGCTTCAAAAATCTTGGAATTTACTTTTAGGAAAATAATATTGTTTCATAATTTCCAAATACATTTGGCATTCAAAATTCTTTCTGTAAGAACTCATAGAAGGGAAAGCTCACAATGCATAATATTATTTTATTATAGGTAATGCAGAAAACATGGGACTTGGGCAAAATTAGAAGAAAAGGTCAGTAATCGAGTAAAAAGGAGAGGGAGTGGCATGCATGGAGAATGAAAAGTCTAAGGAAATGAATGGGAAAGGAAAACATTTGACATTTATTTATTCATTTATGTAATCATTCCAGAAGATTACATCAGGGCCAAACTATCTGCCAAGTATATTATTTTATGCTAGAGATAGAAATAGAAAAATGAGTAAGACACTGTTCCTGGTCTCAAACTTCTTGGCTTTAAAGAGAAGCTAAATATGCATGTACACAAATTACAAAATATATATTGTATAAGATAGTGCTAAGTGTCACGAGAAAGATAAAAGAGGGCAAGGAGCTAGAAGGTGGTAAGTGGTGGGAGGCAGAATGGAGCATAGTAGTTTAGATGGCTTGTTAATAAAAGCTGTTCCATCAGGCAACATTTTGAGTTGAGACCAGAAGGAATTGAAATGACTAAGAGTAAGGTTGATACTAAAAACAAACAAACAAAACCCAGTCCAAATATCAACAAATGGAAAGAACCTGAGGAAGAAATATATTTAGTATATTGAGAAAAAAAAAAAAAAAAGCCAGTGTGGTTAGTGTAGGCAGGTAAAAGTGAAGTCTTGGAGAGGGTAAAGGATGGGGCTGATCGCAAAGGGCCCCCTGAGCTATGATAAAGGTAATAGGGGTTTTTCTGAGTGGCAAAGAAAGCTATTAGAGGGTTTGCACAGAGGAGTGACATGGTATGGCTTGTAATTTGTTAAAAAGCACTTTGGCGCCATGCTGAAAGTAGATGGTCAGGAATTAAGAATAAGACATACAATGTGAAGAATAAAAAGGGTTATGGGGCCTTGAAATGAGAGGATTGGAGATTGTGGACAAATTTGAAGGGTAAGTTGAAGTCAGACTTTTTTTTTAAGACTCTGAATTGTCAGTCTAAAGCTTTTTATTTTATTCTGTAGTTAGCTTACTAAAAATTATCCCCAAATCATATAATTATATGCAAAGGAAGATGAAGAGACAACCTTGATAAGTTTGCCGGAAGGGAGATCACCAGGGACTGGGGCATTCAGGGGAGATTCATGGATAGCTTAATACACAGGAACCCTCCAGACCTCAAACTGCATCTGACTCATGGGCAATCTTTTTACCATCACACACAATACTCCTTGGTCCTAGAAGAGAAAGATGAGTCATGTCCCAAGTCCAGAATGGAGTCAGCCTCGCTGGTTGGAGAGCTGCTCCACCATTAATCTTTTGTACTGGGCATGTACATAGAATGGATGGTCTTAGAGCCCGAGGAAAGAGAGCTATTCCTAACCTAAGGCATGAAGAGGCAGAATAGTGACAGAGACTACAGGTTACATTATCCCAGACCAGAACCACCTTCCTCCAGTAGCCATGTTCTTTCACTTCTCCTGCTTAGTGACATACAGGTGAGGAAAGCAAGAAAAACTTTTTTGATTCAAAAATCTTAAAATATTTTATGAACTAAATGGTGTTCCTCATGTCATAAAAGGCAAGAAATGTCCCAGTATTACCTGGACCCAGGAGAAGAAACTTCACAGATTATGTAAAACTTGACATTGTAATATTTCCCCCCATATTCCTTCTTATTTTGTCACTTCAACCCATTAAAGTTGTTGCTGATTTCTAATTAATAGCAGACCTCACGTGTATCAGGCCTCTGCTACATTAACTTCTTAATAGGTCTTATTTGACAATGTATCATTTCTCTGTGTTATCTTCAAATAGACTCATAACATTAGAGAAGACACTTTGGACATTATCCTTCTTGCACTCATAAGGAAAAGGAAAAGAAATCAAAATCTATTTGGCATCTATTCTGTAAAGATCCATTACCACCCTAAGTGGAAGGTGTTATTATTCCATTTTTTCAGAGGAAGAAGAATGCTGGAATTGGTTAAGGAGGGATATGGATAGAACGTGAGCTCTTTGACACATGACAAAAATCCTTTTAATAACCTTGCTCTTTCATTTCATATTGTACATCCTTGTCATGTATAGCTCTTACCAAATTAGAGTTTTACAGTTGGTAATTGTTAGTTTATCCAACTGTGAACTCAGTGGAAACAATGTATGAATCTGTACACCACTATGGCCCTCAGGGCTCAGCACAGTATTAGGCATACAGAAAGAGTTCAATACAAGTTTGTTCAATCACGAAGTGAGTGTTAGCCATCACCTCGCCAAGGGCAGCCTATAATTTTGGAAAGAAATCCCTCTTGCCAAGGGTGTGGGACTGCACTGTTGGGGATTTAAAGCATGTGACCCATCAAGATCAATGAAACCAAATGCTATTCTTTGTCTGCATTAAAGCAATAAAATTCCATTTTGTCAGAGAGTATGCCTTCATAAAAATCATTGTGTCATTATATTTTTCACTTGTCCCTGAGAGGCACCAGAATAATTATGTTATTAAGAATTTTAGAAGCTAGGAATTAGTCTATCAAAGGTCTTGGGTTAATGAAGTGAGTCTATGTTTTGAGGGCCCATGTCTGCTTATAATATTTTCTTAAAACAGCCTTGAGTTCATGATGACCTGTCCTTTCACTCAATAGAAATCACAGAATCATAGGGTCTCTAATAGGAACTATGGGTTATAAATTCTCTGATCTTGATAGAAGGGGGAAACCTTCTTCTGAAGGTGGCATTAAAGTTCTTAATTACAGATTAAGATGAACCTGAAAGTTCTGAAGAAGGTTTGCTATTGGACTCTACAGAGCTTATTGAAAAATGTGAGTCTCCTAGAAATGTGGCTATTTAGCTACCATAAGCATTCCTGTAAAGGAAGCACATGAGGCATCTAGAATGGGCCGTTAATCATCTCAACATTATGAGGAGGAGCAAAGCTGCCAAAAATGTAGAGAGGCTACAAGAATCCTGACTTAAAAGGAGTTTTTCCTCTCTCTCTCTCTCTTTCTCTCTCTGACATTATTTATGCATGTTTCGCCTTGAATCATACCAGATTCATAATGGTTGCCTCGGATATCTATCAACTGGATTATTGGTTTATTAGATTAATCTTTGAAAAATCAAAGCAAAGTGTCTAAAGATATTTTTACATGATTTTGTACAACAAAATTCATAAATTTACAGTGCGAGAATTGAGAATGGGATCAGAGACCAAAAATAGTATTAAAAAGAGTTGATAACTGTGGAGGATATTACATTTTTACCCTCCTTGAAGTTTAACAAGTAAACCTGTCACATTTTTGTAGATTATGACAGAGGACAGAAGACTCCAGAGGCAAGCAGAAGTATGAATTTCAGTATTGGCATTAGTTCCCTTTGCCCCCATCTCTCTAGTTCCATGAATGTGATTCCATGATCTAGTTCCCAGATGGATGCAGTGTGTACAGGGTGTATGTGTCACTGCTGAGAAACCAAGTTTAGGAAATCCCCATCATATGAATGCGTTGCTGACAAACTTCCCAACTTTTGCCATAAAGAAGACATTATTTTTATTATCCTCATTGGGAAATAAATCTGTCCTCTGCTCTACAAGGAGATAGCTTCTTCCAATGCTATTTGCTGTACAGATACACTTGAAAAGATAGTCTGGAATGGAAACTGTCAATTCTTCACAGTAATCCAAGAGACACAGGAAAGTTTCTCCTGACAAAAAAACTGTAAGCTTTAGTGTCTTTTCTGTTAAAGATAATATATTGGTTATTTCTATAGCTTACTTATTATATATGTCACTGCAGTATTATAAGACATGGACATTGTTAAACTCAGGGTAACAATGAGCTGAAGAGAAGAAAACAACTATAATTCAATAAATCTAAGTTCTGTAATCCTCAATTCTACCTTCAGTAGTGAGATTGATAATGCTAATAATGAAAATACTCCAATTTGGTGAGTACTCACATCTACTAGGTAGGCATTTATAGACACTATGTAACTTAGTACAATAATCATAAGACATGCCATACAATATTTGATCTGTACTTAAACTTAACAGTGGATTCAGTTCAAAGAGTAAATACACTATTAATATTTTATGAATATTTGTTAGGGTCTCAATCTTTTTTTTTTTCCAGTATCACATGCAATTTTATTTTCCTTTCCTTTCCTTTCCTTTCCACCTCTCTCTCTCTCTCTCTCTCTCTTTTTTTTTTTTTTTTTTTTTTTTTGAGAGAATGAGTATGTGTGTGTGAGCACAAGTTGTGGTGAAGGGGCAAAGGGAGAGGGAGATAGAGAATCTTAAGCAGGTTCCATGCTAGCGGAGCCCAAGATGGGGCTCCATCACAACCTTGAGATCATGACCTGAGTCAAAATGAAGTTGGATGCTTAAACAACAAAGCTACTCAGGCATGCCCCCTTTCCACCTCTTTTTTAAAATGTTGAAGTATAATTAATATACAATATTTAATTAGTTTCTTGTGTACAATACACTGGCTCAACAATTCTATACTCAGTGCTCACCACAATGAGTATAGTTACCATCTATCACCATACAACCTTATTGACTATACTCCCCATGCTGTACTTTTCAGTCCTGTGACTTACTTGTTTTATAACTAGAAGTTCATACCTTTTATTCTCCTTTAGCTCATCCTTCCCAACCCCTGCCCTTTGGCAACCACCAGTTTGTTCTATATATTTAAGAGTTTGCTTTTTGGTGGTTAATTTGTTTTGTATATTCCACAAGTGAGTGAAGTCACATATTATTTGTCTTTTTCTGTTTGACTTATTTCATTTAGCATAATACCCTCTAGGTCCATCCATACTGTTACAAAAGGTAAGATCTCATTCTTTTTCATTGCTGAGCAATGTTCCATTGTAAGAATATATCACATTGTCGTTATCCATTCATCTCTCAGTGGACAATTCAGTTGCTTCCATATCTTGACTATTATAAATAATGCTGCAATAAACATAGAGATGCAGATGTCTGTTTGGAGTAGAGTTTTTGTTTTCTTTGGGTAAATTTCTTGGATCATACGGTAATTCTATTTTTAAATTTTTTAGGAATATCCAAACTGTTTTCCTCAGTAGCTGCACCAATTTACATTCTCATCCAGCAGTATATTTTACCACATCCTCACAAACACTTGTTATTTCTTGTCTTTTTGATACTAGACATTTGACTTATGTGAGGTGATGTCTCATTGTGGTTTTGCTTAGGATATTCCTGATGATTAGTAATATTTAGCATCTTTTCATGAGTCTGTTGGATACTTGTATGTCTTCTTTGGAAAATATGTCTCTTTAGGTCCTCTGCTCATTTTTAATCAGATTGTTTGTTTTTGGTGTTGAGTTATATAAGTTCTTTATGTGTTATGGATATTATCTCATTAACATCATTTGCAAATATCGTCTTGCTTTCACCAGTTTGCCTTTTTGTTTCGTTGATAGTTTCTTTTTCTGTGCAAAAGAAGGTCTCAGTCTCTTAACTCATCACAATACACAAGTTAGAAGACATACTCCTATGAGAACATAGAGATAACAAGTTATTATAAAGATAATAAAAGTTTAGTGACAGTTTGCATTGCCCAAGCTTAAAGCCTCCCATCCTCTCCTATTTAAGAAGGGATATAATATAAGTAATTAAAAGTGACTTTCTTATAAAGATAATTTAAATCTACTCTAATTAAATCATTCACAAAATGCATTATATGATAAGAAGTATCATATTCTCTCTGGAATACATTAAAACTGAGTATGGTATATCTGTGAGTTGTAACTCTATAAATAAGGCCCTCCCCCAGTGAATAAAGAGGTATAAAATATAATAACATAAACCATTATTAGTTAGGTGCATATGTAGTTGTAAGTTATTGATATACATGTAAAATATCAGAAGCCTCTAATGAAGTAAGGACACTCTGATGAGGTAGTACACATGCCTGACCATTAATTTAGTTGTGGGGGAGGGGAGCAAGAAAGGAGTAAGAAAATTCTAGAAAAGAAAGCTTCCTGTTGATGTAAACACAAACATGACAGATAGGCCTTCTTCATGACTTTCCTTAGAAAGAGAAAATTATTTTTTTCTCTTCAGTCCTGTTTCTCCCCTTTCATTCCTGAAGTTATCATTCTAAGACAAATTAACTTTAAAGCCATTTGTTGAGACAGAGTAGGCTATTGAACAGGGGAAGGAGGCTGTTCATACAGGAGTTCTATGCAACATGAAGATACAGAGCTCACAGAGGGTTAGGAGACCACCTAGGCCAGTCAGAGACAGTAAAAATGATTGGAGAGGTTAAATACAGGGTGACTGACTGAATAAATATACATATTAAGGATAATAGGAGCCAGGGTTCTCACTGTTAGAGAATGGAATTACAAATATGAAAGCGTAAAAGTGGCACAAACTCTATGGTATTGAATTGGAATTGGAGGTATCTATGAATTCATGGTTTTAATAGACAAACTGACAGTAATTATAATAAGGAGTGAAATAGTTATAGAGTTTTAAAGTAGCTTCCTACAAAATACATAATAAAACAAATATAGAGTGATTTAACAGTGGATAAATTATAGCTTTTATAATGAAAAAGCCTGGCACACAACATCTTAGTCACATAATTGAAGTGTACATCATCAGTTATGGGACAACTTGAGTCTGTGTGTTACCTGATATATTACATTACAACATAGTGTCACTTCTGTGCTACTCTTCACAAAGAGGTAGACTTAATAAGCATCACATAACCACAAATCAAGAGAAATACCACAGAACAACTGGCCTGTAATTTCTAAAAATGCAAATTCATAAAAATTAATGAAAGACCTAGAAGCTAGTTTAAACTGAAGGAGACAAAAGAGACCTAACAAAAGGCAATGCATGATTCTGGACTGAATGTTTGTGCTACTGACGACTCTATTGGGACACTGGAAAAACTCGAATGGGATCTAAGGAATAGATAGTAGTAATTTATCAGTGTTAATCTCCTGAGGTTGATGGGTATATTGGGATTATGTAGGTTTTGTATGGTTTGTAGTTAATACCATTGAAAGAATGATGGAGTGATAGTACATCAAGTTGAACATTTGATCTCAAAATTATTCAGGATCAAAATATATCTTATATTCTACTTATAACTTTTCTAACATTTGAGGTTTTAAATATAAATGAATGTATGAGTGAATGAATAAAGTAGCTAAATAATTGTCACAGTAAGTAAGGACAAACAGCAGGAACTATCTAAAGTGTACCTAGACAAAGGGTCATTTTAACCATTAGATAAAAAAGAGGTCTAGGGACGCCTGGATGGCTCAGTAGGTTAAAGCCTCTGCCTTCAGCTCAGGTCATGATCCCAGGGTCCTGGGATCAAGCCCTGCATCGGGCTCTCTGCTTGGCAGGGACCCTGCTTCCCCCTCTCTCTCTGCCTGCCTCTCAGCCTACTTGTGATCTGTGTCTGTCAAATAAATAAATAAAATCTTAAAAAAAAAAAAGAGGAAGTCTAAGGTATAGGAAAATATCTGAGACCTGAAAAATAGGCAAAATTATTGAATTGAAATCTAAACCACAAAATAAAAAATGAATAAACATGTAAGTAAACATATTATTGTGTCAATTTCATTAACTGCTAGATTTAGTATTTATAAGATATTCACTACATTTTAAAGTAACGTAAACATTCAGTTTCTCACAGTGAATGATCTCTCAGATTTGTGAAATAATTGTTAAAAAAAAATCAGTCAACCATAAATGAAATTAGATTCTCAGCACTAAATAATTTCAAAAGTAAAATAACAAAAATTCTTTTAGATGTTCAGGGCAAAAAATATATATTTAATATGGGATGAAGGTATAGTTTCATAGCTTTCACTTGGTTTTCAGGAGGGTCTCTAAAGGGCTTAAAATGGCCTTTCCAAACCCATCTGGAAAATAGTTTGATATTCATTAGCAGATAATGTGACTCTTGATCAAGAAGAAAAACTTAACATTCCTATTTAAAGAGTCTGACAAAAACATAAGAGATGTGGGATTTTAGAATGAACAGTCTCTTTAAAAAGACAGATATTCCAAAACTATCCAAGTGTCTAAACACATAAAAATAACTCACTTTCCTTAGCTTCCTATTCATCTATCAGCTATCATAATTGTCAATCCCCTCTGGCCAAAGATCACCAGAAATGTGCCTATTGTTGAACAAGTGGGTTTATTCCTCATTGTAACCAAGGGAAATGTAGTATATGGGGAATCATAAGGTATCTAAGATGATACTGGAAATAACATATTAGAGGATTTGGGCTTTGATAGGTTAATCTGGGGGGATTGTCTAAGGAAGTACAGGTTTGCTCTAGATATGATCTGTTTTAAAGTGGGAGAATATTTTTGACTAAATATTTCAATAAATTCTATTTATTGATAAGGGGGACTAGCATAAGGATAAATCTTTAATTGTAAAGAAATAGCAATCCCTCATTTGGCCAAGAGTAAGGGGTGTTTGGTATTGTGTGAATTGTACAGTGACCAAGTTTTTGTGCTACTTTATGATGGCCTCAGGATGACCTTATCTAATGATGATTTCTTTGAGGTTTTTTTTTTATGTTCCATAGGAGAGAAACACGATCTAGCTTTGAACATCAGGCCCACTAGTAATGACACTGAAACCTCCCTCTGAGGATCAAACAGTTTCCCAGATACCAGTTTTCTGTCTCATAATTCTGGACAGGACTTATTCATTTGCAGCACAAACTTTTAACTCTTCCCCTTTCACCAGTCATCTTAATCATTACTTCTGCTCTTGGTATTTTGGGAGAACTGGAATGCAATGGCATAGGCTCTTGGAGGGGTGATGACTATCTTAGTTGAAGATGAGGATCTGCATCCTCTTGGTTCTGTAAATTTGGGAAACTTCTCTTTCATAAGCCTTAGATTCTTTACCTATAAAATGAAACTAATGGCTTCATATGACTGTTTAAATGCTTTAGGTATGTAAAATGTTTCCCATAATATGTGACAGAGGGAACATTCAATAAAAGCTCTTATCACTCTTGCTGGAGACTCACTAGTAACCATAACCCAGACTAACTACTTCACTGTGTGGTGCATTTATCAATATCTTGCTAAGCCTTCATTCCAACCTCAGCCCAGTCATTCAACAAATATTTATTAAGCTCCTTTTATTTTAGACACTCTGATTATACCTTTGAATTCGCAAGGTCCTTACTCTTTAATAGGGGAGACCAGCAAAGCAAAACAAGCAAGAAAGGGGAAAAAAGGAAAAGAAAGAAAAGAATAAGGAATATCTATAGTGGCTGTTTAAGAATGGCTGATCAGAAAAATCCTTTACAAGGAAATGAATATTTAAGTAGAAGTAAAGATAACTAGAAGAAACCAGCTATACAAGTATTAAGGGAATGAGCTTACCAGACCGAAGGAGTAGATGGTATAAGAACTTAAGACAACAAAGATAGAGACCTGGTCATCATTCCCCCCAAATGTTGTCATTTGATCTCTTCCATAAAAATGAGAGTTTAACTAGTCATCAAGAGTTCTGAGCATTGGAATCGATAAAACAACAGCAATAGTGGTAATGACATATTTACACAATTCCATGCTATCATCGGTTGTGCAAGACACCATTGATATAGTGACAGCTTTTCTGAAAAAGAGTAGAATCATGGCTAAAACAAACGTGCATATGCCTTTTTAAGACATTCCACTCAGAGAAACAGGAAAACGTGAGGGAAATAAATTTCCTTGAACCAATGAATTGCTATCATTTATCAAGTACTTCTTACGTACAAATAGTGGGTAATATGCGTCATCAATATTATCTCATTTAATCCTCATAGCACCAGTATGAAATAAATTCTCTTTTTAACTTTAAGTTTTAGTGAAGAAACTGAGTCCAGAAAAAATTAAAGGTCATACATTTGATATGTGACAGATAAAAACTCAGACCCAAGTTTGTCTGATCTCAATGTCTTTTCCTTTAAATACTTTATGACCAGAGCAAGATTTTTACTCTCTTTGGGTTTCAGTTAAAGAATGGTTTCATTCTGTGGGATGAGTTATCCTAAATAGATATGAAATCCTCTAGCACTTATGTCTATGAATGTTAAAAGTATATTAATTCATAGACTATAAGCAAACATAAGAATTTTCTATCTTAGAAAATTCAACAATATTTGCTTGTGAACATCATTTGTATATATTGATTATTCTCCAACTTTAGCATTTCTCAAACTGTCACTTGAAGGGCTCATTCAGGAAGTGTGGAAAGGGGCCTGAGAATTTAATTTATATCAAGTTCCCACTTGATGCTGATGCTGCTGGACTGGGAACTCACTTTGGGAAGTGCTGGTGTAAATGTACGGGAAGAAAACAAGGTGAAATGTGTGTTTACCATTTTAAGTGCTACATATTTGTTATATGAATGACCTGTTTGGGATTGATATAGGAAACGTCTTTTTATTAAAAATTTTCAGAGTGAATGCCCATTCCTTGGTGTTATTTAAAAATTTACAATTTTTAAAGTATCTTATGTAATGGAAGAGCTTGTATTCTAAGCTAACTCATCTGACTTCTAACCAAAGGCATTTTACCACATGGTTAAGTAATTAAACTTCAGTAATAATATATATTTTCCCAGCACAGATCACATATGCACATGTACTCTTCACCTAACACTCAGAGTGATCTTTCTTTAAAACGTATAATGTATTAGGGTGCCTGGGTGGCTCAGTCGGTTGAGTGTCTGCCTTCGGCTCAGGTCGTGGTCTCAGGCCCTGGGATCAAGTCCTGCAAGGGGCTCCCTGCTCTGTGGGGAACCTGCTTCTCCTTCTCCCTCTGCCCCTACCCCCTCTCTTGCTCTCTCTCTCTCTCTCTCCTCTCAAATAAAAACAAACGAAAAAACCACAACTGATAACATATTTTCAAAATATGTAGCTCCTCTACTCAAAAATACTCAGTGGCTTCCGACTGCCCTTATGATAGGATACAAATTCCTTAACATGTATGCCTTCTATGGTTCAGCCTACTTCCAGACAATCATGTGTTTGCTTACCAGACCTCTGCAAAATATTCCTTTCAAATTTTTGGATTTCCCAAGCACTTTCTCTCTTCACAGGGACATCTGCACAAAGTTGGTCATTCACCGGGCTTATAAAAAATGCTTTCCCTGTCCCCAGTGCCACTCCTATTTACCTCCCGAGTTGCTATTGATCCCTTGTGTAGGTGTTTAAATATCCTTTCCTTAGAGAATGATTTTTCTGACAGCCATTCTTTACTCTCAGCTAGTCTCACAAAAATTCTGTGCTGCTTCAGAGGATTTAAGGAATCCATAATTATTTTATTGAGTTATTTAAGAACCACCTCCTCCTCCAGGACATTCAACATGTCCACATCATTCAATGGATCCCCAGTGCCCAGCCCAGTGCCTGGCACTCAGTAGGCACAAAAATATGTTTGTTGAATGACTAAATGAATGAATGAACCAAGGAACAAACTGTATTTTATGGACATGAAAATTCTAGAAACATTTCTTTTGGGCTTCATAGAACCTACAGATATAACACTGCAAATAATTTTGTTATGATAATGTAAATGTGGGTTTATATTTTAATGCCTCATGTTTGATTGAATTTTGAAGGAACACCTGGAGCTTTATGAACTCTTGAGATAAGAGCAACGTCTATACATTTTTTTTTTTCCTATAAATGAGACCATTCTTCAATCCTTTCCCCAGGGCAGGGTGGCATAACAAAGGCAAGCTCTCTGGCTATGGCAAAGATGCTGCATCTACAGAGACTCTCTTATTAAAATGCTGTCTTTCCACTAATCAGAAAAAGATGACTCAGAACACCTGGGGACCTGAAACCTTCCAAGATGAATTCCAAATTCCTTCTTTTTCTGTTAGCATGCAGCAGAACTGGTGAGATTGTATAATAGACACTTTCCGTAAGGACCTCCCTTCTGTCCTTTTGTGAACCAATCGATAGGGATGAGGATCAAGGAAAAAATATGAAAATGTTTACTTGCATAAATATTTATATATTATTTGAAATGAAAAAAAAAAATAGAGAAGAAGAACAGCACCATGACTTGCATGATATTGCCTGGACAAAGCTAACCTAATTTTCTAGAAAATCTTGGCATTTGTAACTTTTATGACAGAATCCACAATATTACTCTTCCCAGAGATGAGTTGGATCCCACTCAACATTGTTGGTTTCCATTTGGTGAATAAAATGAACACAATGTGAGAGGTCTCTGGAAACCACTGATGATAAAAGAATCTAAGACATCCTTGTTAAAAGGTGAAAATCAAATACCAGTGGGTGGCATTGGCATATCTTACTGCTTGAAAGGGCAAAATCTGCTGCTTTTTTCAAATTTGGCTGAGGCAGTTGCCTTGATCGCATCAGGGTTAACAAAAGGCCAAACATTTGAATTTGTCCATTCTTTGAGTCCTTCTCTTCTTCCAGGTTTCAACTGAAAAGAGTAATCTCAGTCCAAAGCCCTGTTTTCCACCTGAGCATACTGTGCTTTCTTCTAGCTCTTATCTAGATCTCATAATAAGAAGGAACTTTCCTAAAGAGCCTGTTCTTGATGACTATTTCACCTAAGTGCCCCCTTTTCACAATTATTTTCTGTTTCAACCACTTGTATATTTATACATTGCAGTATGTATTACAATTGGTTCCTTTTTTCCTATCTTTAAAAAAAAAATCTTTTGTATCAGAAGGGTAGAACCATGTTCATTTTTTTTCTTTTTATATCTATAATTCTTATCAGAGTACCAAGCATAAGTAAGTGCTCAAAAAATACTGAATGAATTGATTATCTGATTCAATTGTTTATTTCAAGAATATTGGTTATCATCTGACCAAATAAACATATATTAGTTTTTCTCGTTAAACAGAAAGCTAACATGTAAAGAAATTCTATGGCTTGCCTACATTCTTTCAACTATTAAGGGATAAAGTTAGAACTGAACCCAGTAATTTTTTAAATATCATTATTCCAAAAGTATTTTGCTTATTGTTCCCAGTATCCTGAGAAAGAGTGAAAGAACAGGAAACTAACTTTTTTTTTTTTTAAGGTTTTATTTATTTGACAGAGAGAAATCACAAGTAGGCAGAGAGGCAAGCAGAGAGAGAGAGGGGAGGAAGCAGGCTCCCTGCAGAGCAGAGAGCCCGACTCGGGGCTCGATCTCAGGGATCATGACCGGAGCCAAAGGCAGAGGCTTAACCCACTGAGCCACCCAGGTGCCCCTAGCTGGTAAAGTTTTTTTTTTTTTTTTTAAACGATTTTATTTATTTATCTGACAGAGAGAGACCAAGCAGGCAGAAAGGCAGGCAGAGAGAGAGAGGAGGAGGAAGCAGGCTCTCCGCCAAGCAGAGAGCCCAATGCGGGACTCGATCCCAGGACTCTGAGATCATGACCCCAGCCGAAAGCAGAGGCCTAACCCACTGAGCCACCCAGGCACCCCTTAGCTGGTGAAGTTTTAAATCATGCACGTATATCCTATCTTCCATTTCATAAGCTCTGAGTTTGAGACTCAGTAGCTCTATTTTTTAATATTCAACAAGTGTTTCAAGGTATAATTAAGCTTAAAATATTCTTCCATATATAAACAAAAGAGGCAATTAGAGGTTAAATCATTTAAGATTACTATGATAAATGGTAAATCTAGCCCTTGAGCATCAGTCTCCAAAGCCCATCTATTTTTTTCTTTACTCATACTATAGCACTCTGTATTTCCTCTTCCCTGTAAAAATTGATGTCAAAGTGCCCATAAGTTTCACATTATAACCAATTCTCAAAGTCTTATAAGAATCTTAAATAGGCAAATAGGTTTTTGCAGTGATTCTTGACTACACAGAATCTCTGTTATTCTACGGACATGTAGATAAACCCTGGTTAATAACTTTTGCTTTATATGCTTAAATATTCATAAATTCAATATTCCATGATAAGACATAAAACAATTTCTACCTGATTAAAATATTCAAACAAGTATTCAAAGTTCAAATTTATATTCCTTTATTCCTTCAATATTTGTTTTTGAATATTTATAAATTTCAAGATAGTATACTAACTGCTGAAGATAAAATGATGAATAAGATCACATTGGCACACCCCTTAAGTGGAATTAGTGTTATAGTAGAAAGACAGATGTGCATTTAAATAAAATCATTGGAATCCTGCAAAGAGATAGAGGGTGCCAAAAATTATATGGCAATTCTAGGGAATCAGTACTGTATCTATGAGCTATTCACTTCATACAGCTTGGAGAGGAGTTGGAAATGGGAGGAAGAAAGAAAAGTTATCAAAGTATTATTGTGGTTCTCTTTTGCCCAACTGCATGTTGATGGTGCCATTTACTGACCTGGGTAACAATTGAAGAATGCCATGTGTTCTTGGTAAAATGGAGAAAATGTCAAGGAGAGATGTGTACATATTGAGTTTGGGATGTCTTTGAGATAGCCAAGTAAGAATATGAATAGAATTCTGGAGTTCCATGACCTAGAAGCTTAGAGAAGGAATCTGGATATATAAATGCAGACATGGTCAATATGAAGTGACAGAAGATGTAAAGCTCATCTAAAGGCAGAAAGCTGAATGACTGGAGGAGAAATCTTAAGACCAAGGCTTCAAGAAGTCCTGTATTAAAAAGCTGGATGGAAGAGGAAGACCCAGGAAGCTATTGAAAGAATAAACAGAGAGGAGTGAAGAAGAACACAAAAAGTTCGTGGTATTATGGAACACAGCAGAAGAGGGTTATTTTTGTTTGTTTGTTTGTTTTTTTAGGGAGGTGAGAATTTTTTGCTGTGTTCTAAGAGGTCAAACAAATGAGAACTGAAGAGTGATGTAGGTTTTCCTTAGCAATCTTTGCAAGGGCCATTGTGGCTTGCTGTGGCTTTGGACAAAGACACCTTCTTTTATGTAGGAGGAAAAATTGAGAAATGCCAGAATCATTTCCAGTAACTTGTAAGTCTGGGGACATAAGGAAAAGAAAGTTTCTGTCTGGTGGCTTTTTTTTTACTCTGTATGAAAGGTCATATGATCTTCTGAGAATGGTGATATATTATCTGCCAGTTATTGCTGAGTAACAGCTAATATCAAATTTTGGGAGCTTAAAATGGCAACCATTTATTATTCCTTATCAGTCTTTGGAAGGGCAAGGCAGTTCATTCAGCTGATGCAGCTAGGTTCCATTGATTGTGGCTGGACTTGCTCATGCGTTTGCCATCAGCTATCAGGTTGGCTGAGGGCTGATTAATCTAGGATAACTTTAGCTGATTCAATTCATTGCCTCTCCATATTGTCTCTCATCCTTTAGTAGGCTGGTTCAGGCTTGTTCTAATGATGGTAGCAATATTCTAGGAGAAGAAACTATTATGTATTAATATCCCCTGCACTAAATATATATGTTGAAGCTTTATCCAATATGACTTACTTTATCCAATATGACTATATTTGTAGATTATGGAAGTAATTAAGATTCAATGAATCTTTTTTTTTTTTTAAGATTTTATTTATTTGACAGACAGAGATCACATGTAGGCAGAGAGACAGGCAGAGAGAGAGAGGGAAGCAGGCTCCCCACCAAGCAGAGAGCCCATGTGGGACTTGATCCCAGAACCCTGAGACCACAAGCCGAGCCAAAGGCAGAGGCTCAACCCACTGAGCCATCCAGGTGCCCCTAAGATTCAATGAATCTTAAGGGTAAGGATTAGTGTCCTTATAAGAATAGATACCAGAGAGTTAGTATAAGGACACATTGAGAAGGAGGCTGTCTTCAGGCCAGGAAGAGAGACTTCACCAGAACCTGATCATGCTGGCATGAAATACTGTGATTTCATATCTCCAGACTCCAATACTGTGAGAAACTTAAATTCCTTTATTTAAGTTACCCAGTCTATGGTACTTTGTTATGGCAACCCAAGCAGACAAATATTGAAGGAAACAAACAACCCTACATATATCCTTTTCAAGCTCTGCTTGTATCTAGTATGCTATTACCCCATTGTCCAAAACAAATCATATATCCACCTCCACATTATGAGTGGGAAAAATCTCCAAATTTCAGGGAGGACATTCCTTGGAGCCCATTTTAAAGCAAATCCAACAAAGAAAGGAAAGTGGATTTGGATGTTTGAGGGAAAGGGACAGAGTTTAATATATCCATTGCGGATGATGGAAAAACTTATTGACAAGAGCAATACGTTAATAGTTTTAGTCTGTGATGAGTTGCGTTAATCAACTTTGTAGTATGATTCTTTCCCAGGAATGTTAAATTACCAGGTGTATTAGTCAGCTGCAACTAGCGTAACAAAATACAATAGACTAGGTGGCTTAGATAAAAGAAATTTTTTTTCTCACAGTTCTGGAGTCTGGAAGTCCAAGTACCAACATGGTTGAGTTAAGGTAAGGAGCCTCTTCCTAACTTGTGAATGGCCATCCTCTCAGCGTGTTTGCATGGAGGAAAAGGGGAGTTTCTCTTCCTCTTCTGAAAAGGATACTAAGATCCTTTTGGATTAGGACCCCACTCATAACCTCATTTAACCTTAACTATCTCCTAGAAGCTCTGTTTCCAAATAAATCATATTAGGGGTTAGGGCTTAACCCTATGAATTGGGAGGGAAAATGATACAGTCCATAGCATCAGGGTATAGAAAAGAGAAGACATATTGTTGTTTATTTGGTTTTTATTTGTTTTTCCAAATTTTTCCAGATGACAAAAGGCAGAGGTGCAATGCAATTAATGCTGTTGATTAGAGAACATCTAAAATACAAACTGAAAATAGACAGTAATAAAAACGGGGGGAAGATGGAGGAGAAATAAACAGAGATGTCACAAGATTAGAGGTGTAATTGCTTTTAATAGTGGTGGAGCAGTTGAGCTAAAAGAATTTATGTTTGGCTAACAGAATTAATAATTTGGGGTATAGAGTGACTTCAGGAATGAAAAGACTCAGGCTATTGTCATGAATCTGGATCATGGAGGTTGAGAAAATATGATTGGAGAAAAAGAAGTAATGGCACTGACAAGTGTGCTGTAAATGTTATATGTGTGCATTTGGCATCATCCTTCCCCGGTGGCAGACTCGGTGGGAGAAACCTGTGTGAGATGGGATTACCTTTCATAAATAAAAGAAGTGATTCACAGAGATGTGGAAAACACAAAGACATTTTCTATAGCTTAAGGTTTCAAAATAATCATAGTGAGAGTATGATTTCATGTAAAAAAATTATTTATGTGAATAATCATCTTGAAATTTACAGGAAGTAGCTCCCCCAGTAAGATATAATGCAGCAAAGGCAAAGTACTAAGGCAAGCAGTTACGTACTGTTGGTCCTAATTGTTCACTGAGTAAATGTTTTGTTTTTAGAAGCACTTGAGACAATGAGATAGATTAGTTCTTTCTTCCGAATTTAAAAAAGCTGCATTCAAAGAATCAGTCAAAGGAGAAGACAAGACTCAGGTTGCATGTCTTGGTATTGCATTGTTTTTCTAGCCTTTTAGCTGACAGATGGCCCTTGAATTTCTCCTCCTCCCCCCACCCTTCTGCTTTGCTTTGTCTGTAATCTCCCATTTTCACATTCCTGAAATCTGGAGGGGCTCAGCTGTCTGAGTATCTTTCCCTGTTTATATAATGCCTCTCATTGTAGTCTTTTTTGAAGAAGGTTAACAGTCTTCATAAAGATGTCTCTCCAGCTGGAAAATGCTAAATATAAGAGCAACCAAGAACAGGGTAAAATTCCCTGATCAGGTCTTACCCTGCACCCACTTTATTTCTTAACATGTTTTTCAGCTGGAAATATTAGGACTTACTCTTAAGAGACAATGGTTTCTGATGGTACTTTCAAGATATTCGACTGTGATGCCCCAATAATGGGTCTGTGATTAAAGGAGCAAGACTGATACAAAGCGAAGGTCAAGCAAAGCTTTATTTCGCGCCAAGCATAAAGAATCTAAACAAACGTTCGGGGCCGCACCTCTTACAAGAGAGGGCAACCCTTCTCTGTTTCACAGACTAGCTTTTAAGGGCAAAGGCCATGCGGTTGGGCCTGGCCACGCACAGGTGACCAATGAGATTGTAACACATACAGGAAACTCCACAGTGATGCTAGGTGACCAATTGAGTTACAATTTACCCTAGTAGACATTTGAACCAGACTATTACACCTTGATCGGGATTGGTGCCCAAAAAGTTCCCAAAGGGCGGGGCCCATACTCCTTGGTAACCAGTATGTATCCCTCCCACTGGTTGAATTTTCCACCTAGCCTGACCCACCCTTGTATCTGGGCTTTGTTACCTGGGCTGATTTCCAGGAGTTGTCTCCAAGTAAATCCCCTGGGGGAAGGGGAGCAGGGACAGTTTCTAAATAGGTCCTTACACTACCTCCCTTTATTTCATTTTCTGATGTTGCATGTAGAAGTATGGACTAAGGCTGTGAGTACAACATGAGATTTCTCCTCTAATTGGGAAGACTTTTCAATATCCCATAGGCAGAAATTGGTGTACATTCTTCTTATTAATAAACTAACTATTACGGAGACCTCTAAAATGCCAAGTAACTCATGGTTTCATATGAGTTTCCTCTACTAGATTATGAGTTCTTTTTGGGCAGAGGGCTAATATCCTTAATCTTGAAATGACCTGCAATTTTCACAGAATTTGGCACTTTATAATAGCAAGCATTTATTGAATGTTATTGTGTTCCTAGAACTAACTAAATATTCACTATTATTAATTTATTTGACTCTTAAAACACCACAAAATAGCTACTGTATTTATCTCTGTTTTGCAAATACCAAATTTGAGGTATAATGAGGTAAAATCTATCAATCCAGGAACCACAGCACTTAAAAGTAGGAATCAGAACTGAAACCCAGAAAGTCTAATTCCAGATTATATGCTTTTCACCACCTTTCAGACAATCATTTAACAGATATTTATTTAGTGTGGACCTCTTACCTCCCTTGCTAGTCATGGAAAATCCTCCAGTATCTTGTGAGATTTGATTTAATGGGGTTAAAAGTATAAAGTGTCTTATGTGAGGGAAAGTACAGGTTGATATTAGAAAGTATTATCAATTAGGATTTTTTTTTAGCTGCAAATAATGAGAAGTCAAACAACACCGACCTAATCCCTAAGGATATTTACTATTTTCTAAAGAAAACAAGGTCATTTTTTTGGCTCAGAGTGTCATCAGTAACCCAGACTCCTGTACTATATAGCCCTTTCCCTCGGTGTGACTGCGATGATCCCTCCATCCCTTTAAGATGGTAGCACAGCTTTGAGTCAACACAGCAACTGCAGCTGGTTTCCACCCAACCTTCTTAAAACACACTCTGTTTTGTGGCCCTCATGTAATACAACTTGATAAACTTCTGGGAAATTTGTTAAAGAAAGAATCCAAAGCTACTTTATAGACAGGACTCTGTACTCTGATTTCCTGCTAAAATCAAGTAGGAAAAGCTCAATCTATAGGGAGGTGAGAAAGGAAGAGAACTCTGATGCAGTCCATATGGGGCAGCTGCCTGGGGGCAGAGAGCAGGATGTAAAGGATGGGGCAGGACTTGAAGTAGAGTGAAGACTTGAGGGTGAGCACCTTATTAAATGTGTGCTCTGGTTGTCTTTCAAACTCCATCCTTGTCCTAGCCCCGACAATGAGAATGAATGTGGATTTTTAACTTGTAGCCAGAAATAACCCAACTAATGCAAGATATTCAGTACATGTGAGTGTGAATTGTATATAGTTATATGTGTTCAGTTAAGTAGTTCCATCCTCCATACATCTTACTGTCCTCGTGTGTAAAATGCAGTTGCTCTGAAGAGTCGTAGGGAACAACTTAGGGTAAATGCTTAGAATGATAGAACACTGTCATTAGCATGCTCAGGAAAAAAAAAAAAAAACAGAGCGTATGAGTATTATGCTGCTGATGGATTGGAATTAGATTACATTTTTACTCAGGCTTGCTATCTTTGTCTTCCTTTAAACTTGATGTCCTTCCAAAACATGCTAGTGACAGAGGGGTTTTTAAGCTATTAAAGCAAGTAGTAAGGAGAGATACTTTGGAATTAGGAGAATGTCACGCAGGTATTCATCAATATTGCCTTGAGATATGACATGTCTAATCTCAGTAAATATGTATCGAGATAGTGTTCTTGTTTCTCAGGATGAAGCAAAGAATAGGAACACATTCTCTGCCCACTGGGAGCTTATAGACTAGTTATATACATCAGGAAAATTATTGCATGTATTAATGGGAAGTAAAACTGTGTTCTCAGAATTTATTGTCTGAATTTTTCTTCACTGGGCCAAAATGAGGAGTTTTAAAGCATTAAATGATTGTCAGCTTATACCAAAATCAAAGTATAAGATTTATAACGTTTTTCAAATGAAAAAAAACATTGGGGGATATGTTGATGGATAATATAAGATGCAAGCCATCAGATGACCTCTGGAGAAGAATTATAAGCTATACCATAACATACATAAAATTCCATAATAATCTATCATAGTTCTTTGACATGAGAGAGAAATCTGTGATACTCACATAAGATAGCTAGGAGTGCACAATTGGTGGAAAATGGATATCATTACCATGGCAACCAGATTTGAGATTCGCAAGGTGGGTTTTAACCTAGCTGCCTCTTTTGGGATGAACACATGCAAGTAATTGGATAGCTGAATTGTTGAGACAGCATGTGAGAAAAACAAGCATATTTAAGGAAAAATCTTTCCCAAATCTAAATTATCATCAGTTGTAAAGAGAATCAGAATTAACACCATACTGCACTGAGCAGTGACTTCTCTTTCATACTGTCTGTATGAAGGTTTGGGTCCTTTCCTTTCATCTAGAGCTGTAGTATTCCTTCTTGAGATTGCTATTGAATTACATAAAATGTAACTGTACAAAGAGTTTCCTTATCTATAACATGAAATTGTTGGATGAGATGATGTTTCAGTATCCTAATCAGATGGATGCTGTTGGTTTAGAATTTCGGACTTTAAGAGTAGTTTGAAGAGGTCATTTTCATCCTCCCTTAACAGATTTAAATGTTTTTCTCTCAGTACTGTGGCATGTGTCTTAGGCATGGGATAACTTTGGATAAGTGTGAAATGTCTGTTTGAATAGGTTTAACCTAAAAAATATATATATCTGAGGAAGTCGTGTTAGCACATAGACTTCCAGGCAAGGAAGTGCTGCCATATCTTAATGATTGGGATTATACCTGGAAAGTCATCTGTAATTTTTCATCTCTCTCACTTTCTGATCATTTTCATGTCTACTCTGCTCCCTGTATTCAAATCATTCTTTTTCCTCTGTTGCCAGCTCTTTTGCCCCCTTTACTTGTATGAGAACCCATACTTAGATCTACCACATTACACCCTAGTTCAGGTACCTACTAGGTATTGTCTAGGGCAGTGGTTTCCAAATTTTTCTTTGTGAGACCTAGAGCTATGAATTCCCTGTGCCAAGCCAGATAGCCACAGTTTAAAAGAGTTTAATGATCAGCTCTTGTTGCCGCCAGTATGCCTGGGTCCTAGGCATGAATAGAACAATACACCTGGGCTTTAGGCCCCATGCTGCAGGCATACATACATTCAAGTTACCATTCACTCATCCTTGGAATGCTGTTGCTACTCTTACTTGTGGCCACTGACTACCAGTTCAATATAGAACAAACTGTTGTCAATGAATTCCATTGCTAGTATTTGAAGACCATGCCAGGAACTCTCTAAAAGGATATTGAAATGTAAAAGTGATCTCTGAAGATCATACTCTGACAAGACAGAAGTCATAACCATGTTTAGGAATGGGCAGTGAGCTCACTCCACATTGCAGCACCCCATGATACCCATGATGCTAAATACTATAACTCCCATTAATGAACTATTGTTGATGCATGAAGCTGCACTTCATGAAAAAGTAATAAAAGAATACAACTCCTGAAAACACCTAGACTATTTTGGATATTTTTTTACTATTTTATTACAGTTTTTCTGTGCAGTTTCAGAAGTCAAGTGAAACTGTCACCGATGAACTTAACTCTGTACAGCACTGAGGCAGGTGATTCACTGGAGAATACCTAGAAGACTGTATATCTGTCCCTTAAGGCTGGAGAAAGAGACCTCTCATGTCTGTCACGCAGGTCTCACATGAGGGTATCTCATTGACAGATCTTAAACTAGAGCCCATTGGCAAGTAGGTCTGAACCACAGGCCCATGCAACTTAATCATGCCCTAAGGACCTGATCAAACTGAATTTTAAATATCCGACTTCTACTGGATGAAAAAGTGCTGCTGTGAATTTCCACCTTATGGCTTATTATGATAGGCAGCTCAGGTTGCATAGTCATTGATGTTCCAGTTACTAGTTCACTCTATCCAAGTCCAATGGCAAATTAGGATCTTTTTTGGTAAAAACAGAATAGAAATTTGCAGAACTCATGACTTTGCTTCAATACCTACCAGTGTGTACTGTGTTTTTCTTATTAGAACTTGCCAGAGGATCAGTATAGTGTCCACAACTCACCACCTATATTTCTGGCATTGTTGTGTTTAGTGGATCATATGAACGAAGGTGAAGACAAACTTATTCTATAGACTAGATCAGGTACAAGGCTTTTGTCAGACAAAAAACAAAGAAACTTGTTAAGAATCACAAGCTAATATGATAAATTAATGTTATTCCAATGTATTTGAAAATTTTAACAAAATGCCTAACTTCCTAGAAAATTTTATAATTTACCAAAACCTATTTCAGAAGAAACAGAAAACCCCAAATGGAACAATTAATTAAATCAATGAAATCATTTGTTTAAAAAAAATTTAGGAATATTGAAAAAAAATCCATTTCCAGAGATCTTATAGGTGAGTTTTATCATACCTAGGAACAGATCATGCTTATATTTTCAAAAGTTAACAACCTATTCCAATTACTATAAAAAGAAGGAATATTCCAGTTGATTTGTGAAATTACGATAGTCTTTATATGAAAACTAGAATCATGGTACAAAAGAAAAATTATAGGGCAATGTCACTTAACATATTAAGAAACTCAAAAATAAAACACTAATAAACAGTATTTGCCAATGTATAAAAAAATACGTCCTTTGTAAAGTGCTGGCTAACTCATAAAAATATTTTAGTAAATTCACTTTATGAGGCAAGGCTTTAAGATGTCCCCTGAAATCACTTTTCTCTTCTTCTGACTTGAATTTTTATAAGCTGGGAAATAGGAACCTATCTGGAAACTATATTTTCCAGCTCTCCTTGCAGTTAAATGTGGCCAAGTATTTGCTGGTAGAATATGGGCTAAAATCATAGGCCAGGGCACTTCATGGCAAGGACCCAGCTAGACTGGGAAGATGAAGTCAGAATAATAGGGGATCCTGGAACAAAGTTGATTTCAAGACATCAACATCTGCAAATGGCTAAATAAAGCAGAGCCTTTTTGGGACTAGTACTACTTCACTTAGACTTTTTCATGATAAAGAAAAATTATTTGTAGATACATATACAAGTAGGTATTTATACTTGTGCATAGCCTCATGTATTCACTAAAATAATTTTTAAAAATTAACTCCTAACATATATTAACTTGTCACCTAAGATTTTTCATCCTAACTTTAATGGCTTCAAAATATGTTTTCTGGTTAATTGCTTATAGTATATTGATTTTTAATGTATATTTTAATTAAAACTTTCGACCTGCATATTTTACTCATTCACTTTATGGAAGTACTTATAAGTATAATTTATAACTCATATTAGTTGAGCAGCAGAGAATCTTTTTGTCAAATGAACATGTCACATATCATAAATACTTTTTCACATGTGAAAATAAGAAAGAAACAGAGATTTATGGATGGATGAGAAATAGGTAGACAGATGGAGAGGAAAAACAGAAATAGCTAAGAGCCTTTCAAGAGCCTTTGAAAGTCAGAATTCTGCCATGATTCCATATAGAAGTAAAATTTCAGTATTTCTCACTGACTTACTGACTTTTTGTTTTTTTCTCTTGGGTCTCTTTCTTAGCAATTATGTGCTGCAGAATTGTCCCTCTGTTTAGTGCCTGTATGATTTATACCTAAGGGCAATGCTTTCTGGCAAGATTCATCCAGCAGGAGAAATGCGACTCGACTCGTTTAGAAAGTGAGAAAAAAGCAATTGTGAAAGTATTGGTAGTAATGGTAGACTTGTAAGCAATGGACTTTTTCAGGATGATTACCCTTAGGGAAGTCTACACTCAGTTGAGGACCTTGATATATATTCCTTAAAATCATACATGCCTGCATATCCCCTAGAAAGCCTGTGTGTGTGTGTGCATGTGTGTGTGTGTGTGTGTGTGTGTGTGTGTGTGTGTTTTCAGGGTGAAAATTGCCCAATTTGAAGATTAGCTTCTGGCCTACATCAGTGCTTCAAATAACATGGCATATGGATCCTGTGCCCTAGAAATAACTGGGATATTTATTCAAAGAGGAAGATACTGAAAATCTTGCTCTAAACTTTATCTACAACCCTAGAGGTAGGACCACAGAATCAGGTTTAATACTGTCCAGGTAATCTGATACAGGCAGTCTGCTCTAGTCCAAATACACACACACACACACACACACACACAAATATAAAATAAACTAGAATATTTTTCCTAACTCTCAATACACATAAAAAGAGTTTAGTTCATAAACAAAAAGTTCATAACTCCTTGCAATTTTCTCAAATATTCATTTTCTTCCAACTGTCATTCCCAATCCAACTCTGTTCCTTTCATTCATTGCCTACACCTCCCACCATCCAAAAAGCACACCAAACAAAAATGCTAGCCTCACCTACTCCCATTCTTGGTTATGTGGGTTAACCTTGTAGCATTCTTCTCCCAAAAGTTCTTTCCATTTTTATCTCTCAGTTCTATGATAGTCCATCACAAATGCTAGAGAATCAAGAGAGTAAAAATGGATTTGCCTTCAGGGTCGGACAAAAGGCAGATATTTTGATGCAGAATGTGCTGGATTTGGTGCCGTTCTTTCAGCTCCAGGAATTTCAGTGCCTGGCAAGCAACCTCATGGAAAAAATAATCCATAGATTCTAAGAATAGTATGAACCGAAAAATTAATATATGAAAATTCACAAGTTCACTATCTTTCTAACTGTCCTCTACACATACACATGAATTTTTGGTGTTCAAAATAAAAGACTTGAAATTCCTTCTTTTTGATTAGAACAATGTGCAGAAAAAATAAAAGAAACTAAGTTGGGAAAACTGGATTCATTTATATCTGATTTGACTGAACTGTCTCCTGAAGAGCAAAATATGGGGAGTCTTATGGACTAGGTTCTCCGGAAGCAGTTGCTGAGACTCACTGCCTGGTTTATTAAGGTCAAAACAATGAAGAAAAGAACCAAAAGGATTGGGCAAAGGCAGAAATCTAATTACCATGGAGGTAGGATAAAGGTGCAGAGAACCCTGCCCCTCCACCCCCATCCAGGATCTCCAGGAGCTTATTGACACACAGAGTTACCCAGCATGGGCTGAAATGGCTGGGGCAGGGTCTGTATATCCCCCACCTTTCTCAAACACCAAATGTGAGCTGCCCTGGGCAAGGTGATAGGAAGAGGAGATTGCTCTCTGGGTGAGGCAGTTCCTGAAATGAGCCTACAGCTGAAGGCTGCCTGCTGACCACATTCTGCCAGGGTGTTGGCAAGCATTTCGGCAAGGCCTCGAGGTCATACCTGTCCAAGTCCATCTTGAGAAAGAGCAGTAGAACGAAAAGAGAAGGATAGAAACAAAGGCAGGAGTGGTTTTGAAAACGGAGATACAGGAGCACTTTTGGAAAGGGGTGCGAGCAACGGCAACAGTAGCGTTTATGGTGAAATGCCTGTGATTGGTGGGGAGATAGATGATGAAACAAAATGCTAGGATCCTCTATGTTCTGTTCAATTTAATCCCCTATGGGCATTTTTTTAAAAAGATTTTATTTATTTGACAGAGAGAAAGATGGTAAGAGAGGGAACACAAGCAGGGGGAGTGGGAGAGGGGGAAGAAGCAGGCCTCCTGCTGAGACATGGAGTTGGGGGGAGCTGCCCTATGCGGGGCTGGATCCCAGGATTCTGGGATCATGACCTGAGCTGAAGGCAGCCGCTTAACGACTGAGCCACCCACATGCCCCTCTGTGGGCATATTTAAAAAGAGATTTAGGTGGACATTTAATTATTTTTTAGTTCTTGTGCCTGATGGCAGGCCTAGGTTGAATTCAAGCTTTCTCTAGGAAACAAATGGATTGTCACTCTCTTCTTAAAATTCTTCAGCGATTTTTCATGATCCTCAAGACATAATCCCCACTTTCAAGACTAGTGAACATTATCCTGTAGCTTTGTACCTTTCATCTGCCCTTATAGTGTGTCTTCACCCTCCTCACAGTCTGTATTCCAGCCCAGCCGCAGGAAGGGCTTAGCTGGCCCTCTCTTCCTCCCAGCTCTGCACATGCACATTTACTTAGTTGAACTCCCCTCCTCCCTTGCTCAGGTTTCAGCTTAAATACCACCCCCTCAAGGAGTGTTCCATGACCCTAACACTCCAATTATACTTCATTACAACCCTATTTTCCTTTTAAAACATTCACCATGCTCAAAATTATTTATTTATCTCAATTCTTACAGTCTCTGAGAAGCTGAAAATAATATGAGGGCAGAGAGGCATCTGTTTTGTTTATCACTGTATCCTCAGTGCTTCGCGTGGGAAAGGACGGTTTTAATGGTGGGGTTATCCATCACAAGGAAGTGCACAAGGTAAGGGATTCTAAAAAGAGCTAAAATATGAATAACAGAACTAAATTATGGATACTTTGGGGGTAGAATTGGAATATGAGTAACTTACTAAAAATAAATATGATCAGAGTTAACACTTCAATGATACTTATTCCATGCCAGATATTATTTTAGTTCTCACAACAATCTAGAACAATCCATTTAAGTGGAATGGATATAACAATCCATTATATTTCTTCAGACATAGGAACTAAACAACACAGGGTTAAATAAATTTCCTAATTTCGCATACTTTTTAAGTATTAGAGCCAAAGATTTGAAACTGGTTCCTAATCCAGTGCTCTTAATAATATTCCATCAGACCATTTTGTACTTTAGTTTGCCATCCATAGTCACAATATAATGGGACAATATTTTCTCATCATCAGGATTTCTTTTTTTTTTTTTTTAATTAAGAAAATAGAACATACGTGGTTTTGTGTTTTTCCTGCTGAAAAGTAGATTCCCTTCCATTTGCTCTTGTATCAGATGAATAGCTGAATGGGCACGTAGTAGTAACCCTGATATCCTGTTAGCCGTGTCTGCCTTATTCACTGAGAGACTCTACAGTCAGTATGAATGATTTAACAGTATCTTTTATCATTACATAACATAGAGATTAAAGTCATGGGATCCAGCAGAGGTCAACCTGGGTTCAACTCCCACCTATTTTTGGACAAAACAAATTTGAACCTATTTTATCATTTGTAACCAGAAATGATGATGATGATGATGATAAAGCTTAATTAGATTACTTGATAGATAAATAAGTATGGTACTTGTTACAGAGTAAGAAATTGACAGAGAAAAAAGGCAATTTTATTTTTTCACTCTCATCCAAAATGTTTCCATGCTACTGGTTGTATCAACTTAGAGCTCTTGTTGAAAAATAATAGTAGTTAGGTTTATGTATGGTCAGTTGCATAATGGAACTTGAAAAAAATTATCATCAATGATCATCAATACTATGGTTCTCTTGGCTTATACTTATAAGTTTAGGGTTCAGTATTACAGTTAAAGCTTCACCTGAGCAATGTAGTTCCTAGTAGTTTAAAGCTCGAGGTAAAAATAACCAAGGTTGTCATAACCCTGTTTACTATTCACACCTATCAGACTGTGAATCCAGTGTAAAACTTTAGAGTTTCACCTGGTCTTGATTAGTTTCTTAAAATTTTTTTAGTATCTTTATGCCATAAGCCACATATTTTTTCGTCAATTCTGTTCCAGCCTAAGGCCAACCATTCTCCCGTCAGGGTCCATGGCACACAGTGCTTATCATCCAGTTTTTCTTTCCAGCTGAGGCTTGACAGTTCCTCCAAACCCTTCTCAAGTAGCCAAACAACTGATTGGAGTTGGCTTGAAAACCATGTGTCATTCCAGCAATAGGAAATCAGAAAAGTGGTATTAGTAACAGATAGAAGAATTCGGTAAGATCTTACGAGTGAGGTCAGAATTTACTTTGGCCTTGACGTGTAAAGATGGTATAGAAAAGAAGAGATTATTTCAATATTCAGATCCTAGTCTGTGCTACCGTGCAACATTTATGTTTTAAAATATGCCATCCAATGTTTTGGTTTCCTGTTCATATCTCTAATAAGGGAGGAAGACAGATTTTATACTAAATTATTATTCATGTGTTACCACCCTAACCAAGTTAATTTCGATTTTCATCTCCACCACATATGGAAAGACTCATTATCACGGATGACAAAAGGAGAGAACATACATGGCTTTCTTCAACTAATTTCTAACATTTTATTTGAGCAGCCAGTTCATGCTTCCAATAGTGGGAAATAAAGACAGAGGACAAAATACGGGACTTTGGGAGGGCTGGATGTTAGAGATTTTAATTTTGTGCTTCTTTAAAGGGTCTCCTTTCTCTCTGAAAAGCTGATGAAAGCTGTTGACTTTCATGCCAAGAAATACATACTGAGACTTTTAAAGTGTGTGTATGATTTCACTGACCACCAGAGGCATCCGTGGATCACAAAATTGTAACCTTTGCTAGACCTGTAGCTTCCCAGAATAAGAAAACAGTTAACTAATGGCCAACATTTGAACAAGAATGTGATTTTTCTGGTTATAAGCATCTTGGGCTACATGTTGGATTCTAAATGAATTGGAGCTTCCTCAAGCTATTAATCATTTTAGAGCACTATTTTCCACAATTTATCTATTTGTGTCCCACCTTAATGGTTTTTCCTGATCTGTGTAAAATAAGAACATTCTATAATTTAATAATCCTCTTTATTAATTTTCTAACAAATAACCTTAAAGTATAGATTTTGACAGTAGATCTAAAACAGATTTTTTTCCTTATGATTTTCACTCCCAAAGGGATCTTAAAAAAGAGAGATAGGGGCACCTGGGTGGCTCAGTGGGTTAAAGCCTCTGCCTTCAACTCAGGTCATGATCCCAGGGTCCTGGGATCAAGTCCTGCATTGGGCTCTCTGCTCAGCAGGGAGCCTGCTTCCAATCTCTCTCTCTCTCTGCCTACTTGTGATCTCTGTCAAATACAAAAAAAAAAAAAAAAAAAAAAAATATATATATATATATATATATATATCAACTACATTGCTCAGGTAAAGCTTTAACTGTAATACTGAACCCTAAACTTATAAGTATAATTAATATATATATATATATATATATATATATATATATAAAATTTATTTATTTATTTGACAGAAATCACAAGTAGACAGAGAGGCCGGCAGAGAGAGAGAGAGAGAGGGAGGGAGGGAAGCAGGATCCCCACTGAACAGAGAGCCCGATATGGGGCTCGATCCCAGGACTCCGGGATCATGACCTGAGCTGAAGGCAGAGGCTTTAACCCACTGAGCCACGCAGGTGCCCTAATAAAATATAAAAAAAAAAAGAGAGAGAGAGAGAGAAGTAATTATCACCATGGTACAGATGTGCAAACTTCCATTAGTTCCCATTGCTAATAAGTGGCAGAAGTAAGATTCAAGTACAGATATAACAGACTTTAAAGACTGCTCTCAACTACTGAGTTTGTTACTTCTTATGTTTTCAATAGGTTACAAAACTTGAGATATGTAAGTAAAGGAATTTAAAGAGTATGGAAATTTTCAGTAACAATTCGGCTATAATTTGTTTCTTTCTTTTAAAAAGTTAGGATAAGAACCCATAAGCCTGTTTATAAATATCTCTGCTAAGTTCAAAAATTTTAACTCTTTCATCCTTTTTCTTCCTTATTACAAAAGTAATAAGAAAATTAAAAGAACTTCAAAAATCTCTTGTATTGCAAGAAACTTAAAAACCACTATCTGGGGATAACCACTATAACATACTTATATCAGTCTTTTTTCTCACCCATAGAAGTAGCTGCTATATCCTACTTCACAAATTAAAGATGGGTCAGATTTAAGTTGAGCTGCTTTTTTATTTAAGTTATGATTATTCTCAGCTTTATGCTGTATAACTCCTGCATCCATAGAAGGAAGTTCCATTTCTCCATTTCTAAAATTTAAATACATAACTGGCCAGAAAATACAGGTAGACGGATGATGTCAGGAAGATGGTGGGATAGGAATATCTAGAGTTTATCCCCTCCCAGAAATACCAATTTTTTTTTATTTTGAAAACTTGTGTACCTTAATTTTTTTTACCATTTTAAAAATTTAATTTCTTTTCAGTGTAGCAGAATTCATTGTTTATGTACCACACCTAGTGCTCCATGTAATACGTACCCTCCATAATAACCACCACCAGGATCCTCCAACCTCCCACCCCCTCACCCCTTCAGAACCCTCGGATTGTTTTCAGAGTTCACAGTCTCTCATAGTTCATCTCCCCCTCCAATTTCCCCCAACTCCCTTCTCCTCTCCATCTCCCCATGTCCTCCGTGTTATTTCTTATGCTCCACAAATAAGTGAAACTATATGATAATTGTCTCTCTCTGCTTGACTTATTTCACTCAGCATAATCTCTTCTAATCCCATCCATGTTGATACAAAAGTTGGGTATTCATCCTTTTTGATGGAGGCATAATACTCCACAGTGTTTATGGACCACATCTTCCTTATCCATTTGTCCATTGAAGGGCATCTTGGTTCTTTCCACAGTTTGGCGACCGTGTCCATTGCTGCTATGAATGTTGGGGTGCAGATGGCCCTTCTTTTCACTACATCTGTATGTTTGGGGTAAATACCCAGGAGTGCAATTGCAGGGTCATAGGGAAGTTCTATTTTTAATTTCTTGAGGAAGCTCCACACTGTTCTCCAAGGAGGCTATACCAACTTGCATTCCCACCAACAGTGTAAGAGGGTTCCCCTTTCTCCACATCCTCTCCAACACATGTTGTTTCCTGTCTTGCTAATTTTGGCCATTCTAACTGGTGTAAGTTTGTATCTCAATGTAGTTTTAATTTGAATCTCCCTGATGGCTAGTAATGATGAACATTTTTTCATATGTCTGATAGCCATTTGTATGTCTTGATTGGAGAAGTATCTGTTCATATTTTCTGCCCATTTTTTGATATGATTGTCTGTTTTGTGTGTGTTGAGTTTGAGAAGTTCTTTATAGATCCTAGATATCAACTTTTGTCTGTACTGTCATTTGCAAATATCCTCTCCCATTCTGTGGGTCGCCTGTTTTCTTTGCTGTGCAGAAGCTTTTGATATTGATGAAGTTCCAAAAGTTCATTTTCACTTTAGATTCCTTTGCCTTTGGAGACATATCTTGGAAGAAGTTGCTGTGGTTGAAATCGAAAAGGTTACTGCCTATGTTCTCCTCTAGGGTTCTCTAGGATACCTGTCTCACATTGAGGTCTTTTATCCATTTTGAGTTTATCTTTGTGTACGGTGTAAGAGAATGGTCAAGTTTCATTCTTCTACATATAGCTGTCCAGTTTTGCCAGCAGCATTTATTGAAGAAACTGTCTTTTTTCCACTGTATATTTTTTCCTGTTTTGTTGAAGATTATTTGACCATAGAGTTGAGGTCCATATCTGGGCTCTCTACTCTGTTCCACTGATCTATGTGTCTGTTTTTATGCCAGTACCATGCTGTCTTGGTGATCACAACTTTGTAGTAAAGCTTAAAATCAGGTAACGTGATGCCGCCAGTTTTATTTTTGTTTTTCAACATTTCCTTAGTGATTCAGGGTCTCTTCTGATTCCATACAAATTTTAGGATTATTTACTCCAGCTATTTGAAAAATACTGGTGGAATTTTGATCAGAATGGCTTTAAAAGTATGGATTGCTCTAGGCAGTATAGACATTTTAACAATGTTTATTCTTTCGATCCAAGAGCATGGAATGGTCTTCCAACTTTTTGTGTCTTCTTCAGTTTCTTTCATAAGTGTTCTCTAGTTACTCAAGTACAGATCATTTACCTCTTTGGTTAGGTTTATTCCCAGGTATCTTAAGGTTCTTGGTGCTATAATAAATGGAATTGATTCTCTAATTTCCCTTTCTGTGTTTTCATTGTTAGTGTATAAGAAAGCAACTGATTTCTGTACGTTGACTTTGTATCCTGCCCCATTACTGAATTTCTGTATGAATTCTAGTAGTTTGGGGGTGGAGTCTTTTGGGTTTTCCATATAAAGTATCATGTCATCTGCAAAGAGAGAGAGTTTGACTTCTTCATTGCCAATTTGGATTCCTTTTATTTCTCTTTGTTGTCTGATTGCTGTTGCTAGGACTTCTAATACTATGTTGAACAAGAATGGTGAGAGTGGGCATCCTTGTCATGTTCCTGATCTCAACGGGAAGGCGGGGAGCTTTTTCCCATTGTGGATGATATTTGCTGTGGGTTTTTCATAGATAGATTTTATGAATTTCAGGAATGTACCCTCTATCCCTATACTTTGAAGTGTTTTAATCAGGAACAGATCCTGGATTTTGTCAAATGCTTTTTCTGCATCAATTGAGAGGACCATGTAGTTCTTTTCTCTTCTCTTATTGATTTGTTCTATCACATTGATTGATTTGTGAATGTTGAACAATCCTTGCAACCCAGGGATGAATCCCATCTAGTCACAATGAATAATCTTTTTAATGTGCTGTTGGATCCTATTTGCTAGGATCTTGTTGAGAATCTTAGCATCCATATTCAGCAGTGATACTGGTCTGAAACTCTCTTTTTTGCTGGGGTCTTTGGCTGGTTTGGGGATCAGGGTAATGTTGGCTTCATAGAAAGAGTCTGGAAGTTTTCCTTCTGCTTCAATTTTTTGAAACAGCTTCAGGAGAATAGGTGTTATTTCTTCTTTGAAAGTTTGGTAGAATTCCCCAGGGAATCCATCAGGTCCTGGGCCCTTGTTTTTTGGGAGGTTTTTTTTTTTTTTTTTTTTTTTTTTAAGATTTTATTTATTTATTTGACAGATTGAGATCACATGTAGTCAGAGAGGCAGGTTGAGAGAGAGGGAAAGCAGGCTCCCTGCTGAGCAGAGAGCCCGATGTGGGGCTTGATCCCAGGACCTCAAGATCACTGAGCCGAAGGCAGAGGCTTAACCCACTGAGCCATTCAGGCGCCCCTTTTGGGAGGTTTTGATCACTGCTTCAATCTCGTTACTAGATATTGGTCTATTCAGGTTGTCAATTTCTTCCTGGTTCAATTTTGGAAGTTTGTAGTTTTCCAGGAATTCATCCATTTCATCTAGGTTGCTTACCTTATTGGCATATAACTGTTGATAATAACTTCTGATGATTGTTTCTATTTCCTTGGTGTTAGTTGTGATCTCTCCCTTTTTATTCATAATTTTATTAATTTGGACCTTCTCTCTTTTCTTTTGGATTAGTTTGGCCAATGGTTTATCAATCTTATTGATTCTTTCAAAAAACCAGCTTCTAGTTTCATTGATGCATCTACTGTATCTCTAGTTTCTATCTCATTGATCTCTGCTCTAACCTTGATTATTTCCCTTCTTGTGTGTGGAGTTGGCTTAATTGGTTGTTGATTCTCCAGTTCTTTAAGGTGTAGAGACAGCTGTTGTATTCTGGATTTTTCAATTTTTTTGAGGGAGGCTTGGATGGCTATGTATTTTCCCCTTAGGATCACCTTTGCTGTATCCCATAGGTTTAGACTGAAGTGTCTTCATTCTCATTGGTTTCCATGAATTGTTTAAGTTCTTCTCTGATCTCCTGGTTGATCCAAGCATTCTTAAGCAAGGTGGTCTTTAGCTTCCAGGTGTTTGAGTCCCTTCCAAACTTTTCCTTGTGGTTGAGCTACAGTTTCAAAGCACTGTGATCTGAGAATATGCAGGGAATAATCTCAGTCTTCTGGTATTGGTTGAGTCCTGATTTGTGACCCAGTATGTGGTCTATTCTGGAGAAGGTTCCATGTGCACTTGAGAAGAATGAGTATTCTGTTGTTTCGGGGTGGAATGTTCTTTGTTTTTTAGATTGTCTCCACTTATTTCTGTTCAATGATATTCTTAGGATTTTCCCTCTTTTATAGAATCCCCCTTAATATTTCCTGCAGTGTCAGCTTGGTGGTCACATACTCTCTTAAACCTTGCCAGTCTTGGAAGCTCTTTATCTCTCCATCCATTTTGAATGTCATTCTTGCTGGATAAAGTATTCTTGGCTGCATGCTCTTCTCATTTAGTGCACTGAATATGCCTTAACAGCCCTTTCTGGCTTGCCAGGTTTCTGTGACAGTTCTGACATTATTTTGATGGGCTTTCCTCTTTACATAAGAAATTTCTTTGTCCTAGCTGCTTTCAAGAGCTCCTGTCTACAATTATGATTCATCATTTTCACTATCAGGTGTCTTGAGGTCTTTCTAGATTCTATGATCTTGGGGGTAGAACTTTCTGCCTCTAGTACATGAACGCTAGTTCCATTTGCAAGATTTCACGAAGAATTTGTTCAACTATATTTTCTAGTCTTCTTTCTTTCTCCTCCCCCTCAGGGATTCCAATATTTCTGACATTGGAACATTTCATGGCGTCATTTATTTCCCTAATTCTGCTTTCATGACTCCTAAGCTGTTTGTTCCAGGCTTCCTCCTGATTCTTTTTCTCTGTTTGTCCTCCAGATCACTAATTCTATCTTCTGTCTCAGTTACCCTAGCTTTTAGAGAATTTAGGTTGGATTGGAACTCATTGAGAACATTGTGAACATCATCTCTGTTGGCTTTCACTTCTGCTCTAATCAATTCCATTTTGTCATCCATGGCTTTCTCCAACCTAGCTATTGCCTAAATAATTGTTAGCCTGAATTCCCTTTCTGACATATTGTCTATGTTCATATCCATTAGCTCTGTTGCAGAAGGCCCAGTCTCTGAATTTTTCTTCTGTTGAGCATTCCTCCTCCTAGTCATTTTGGTGAAAGATGGCTGAATCGATGTGTAGCTGAATGAATCAACTGTGATGTAGGTAAGGTGCATCCTGGAACACTTCTGAGCAATCAAGAGTCCCCACCCAAAAGAAAGAAAAAAGAAAAAAAAAAGAGAGAGAGAAACAGGGGAAAAAAAGAAAGATAAAATAAAAGAGAAGGCCCAGCCCAAATGGACCCCAAGGTAAGATTTATGAAGTATACACTCAAAAACAGACAAATAAAAAGACTGACAAAAGTAGATAACAAGAGAAAAAAAAAAAAATATATATATATATATATATATATATATCACAAAAAAAGAAACTCATCAAAAAGAACCCCAAGTATAAGATTTATATACCAGGACAAAAACAAATACACAGAAACACTGGCAGAAGAAAAAGATGGGAGAGTGGTTATAAATTCTCAGTGTGGGCGAGAAAGATAATTTTGATTCTTCCTGAATGTATCTTGATATCTTTGTTAAAGGACTCAACTTTCCTAAGATAAAGGGGGATTCAAAACTGGTTTACCTATAGGGGTAGAATTGATTGGGGAAGGGATTACCTTGAAGCTTAACTCTATATGAATATTAAAAAAAAAAAAAGAATAAACTAAACTAAACTAAAATTAAATTTGAAAAAATTTAAAAATTGAAAAGCAAAAGAAAAACACAGATATATGTATCAAAAAGTTCAGGTTAAAAGGTTATTATGGAATTTGATGTACTGACATCTCACTGTGATAGTAAAGAGGTTAAAAAGTTATATATATATGTAAACAAAATGAACCAGAATAGTGGGAACAAATTAAAAAAAATATAAGTTGTATCTATGAAGTAGTGGTGGTTTTCCTCTTGGCTGTTTTATTTTGTTTTGTTTTGTTTTGTTTTGGTTGGCTTTCTGGGGGAGAGGCCTGCCACATGGGTTTTCAGGGAGTCTTGCTGGAGTTAGGTCCTCCTGCCCCCATCAAGGTGGTGGGCTCTGAGGAAACCAGTTCTTCAGGTTTTTGTTCTCTGGAGGGATTTTTTCCTTTGTTTTTTCCTTTGTTTTCTCTCCCCTTGGCAGCTTTTGATGGCTTTTGGAGGTTTAGAGGAAAGCAAACTGCACCCAGACCTCCCTCTCAGAGAGAAGCCTGTCTGTTCCCCTCTGGGTGCTCCAGAGTACATAAATTCCCCCTCTGCCATTGGCAGGGCACGTTCCCAGTCACAGTCTCTGGGGTCACAGGAACTCCCGCTGTACCCAAAACTATGATAGCCGGGGCTGTCTGGGCAGCTCCAGACCTCCAGAGAGGTCCCAAGCAGCAATAGCGCACTGAGATTTTCCCTTTGGCCCAGGCTGGGAGTGCTCAGATTCTCTGGGACCAAGAGAGCACTGGCTGGCACATGCAGGCACCTCTCTCGGGAGGGTGAGGGGCACGACTCAGACTCTGATAGCGTGGGTGCGTGAGGAGTGCACAAGGCTATGGTTCTGCCGGCTGGCGGCTGGCGAGGCTCCCTCACCCTCACAGGAGCTGCCACTCAGAGGCTCTCAGGCACACTCACTCATGGCTCAGGGACCAAGACCTGGTTTCTTTGCTGCACTCTCTCTGGCTCAGTGCCAGGGGTGGCTGTCCTGGGTCCAGTGACTTAAGCCCCTGTCTCTAACTGCCCCAATTCCCACAATTCCCCCCCCCCCACAATCCTTTGCTCTTTTTGAGTGCTTTCAACCAGAGTCCAAGTTAATGCTGGTCCCCAATCTTAGGGCACTCTCGTATTGGAGTATTACTTTCCAATAGGTATACTCCCTCCCCCTTTTGTTTATCTTCGGATATCAATTCAATGTTCCCACTCCGCTTTACCTGCCCACTGGCATCTTCTGCCCCCATAGAGATCCAGAAGTATATAATTCTAATCTCAGGCTGATTTCATGGGTGATCAGAGTCCTTTGGTAGGTAATTAGCTCACTTTAGGGTATAGGTTGAAAGGGCGTCTCCTCTTACTTCCCTGCCATCTTGTCTCCCCCCCACCCCAGAAATATCAATTTGAATAACTATCTCTCGTGAAAATACCTGCACAAAAGCTAAGAGTTCCAGGTAAGGTTGTAGGCCTTGGGTAGAATACAGAAGTAAGCAAAGACATTGGAGAGGGTAAGAAAGCATTTAATATTATGCCAATTGCCCCTGCCCCAAGCCTGGACAGCTTAGTGTGGAGACACCTTCCCCATAGCAGAGGGAGAGATGTAAACCCCTGACCATTGCAGACCTCAGCAGCAGACCAATATCAATGCCAGGCAGGCTTCTGCAACTCTAGGACCCAGTTCACTATAGCACCAGGTCTGCTGTTGTGACTCCCGATGGCTCCCATGGCTCCAGACTTTAGGTGGGCTTCTAGGAAACAAGGATTTTAACCCACCCCAGCACCAAGGCAGTTCCCACAAACCCAGGGTCCTGGTGGGCTTCTGTGGAACCTGGTCCTTCCCAGTGCCTAGACTAATGTCTTATGGACCTAGATACATGAATGCCAACAGGTACATGAAAAGTTGTTGAATGTTACTAATCATCAAGGAATGCAATGCAAATAAAACCACAATGAGATAGCACCTCACACCAATTGGAATGGCTATTACCAAAAAATGAAACAAACAAACAAACAACAAAAAAAAAAAACAAGAGGTAACAAGTATTGATGAGGATGTTGAGAAAAGAGAACCTTTGTACACTGTTGGGGGAAATGCAAATTGGTATAGCCATTATGGGAAATAGTATGAAGGTCCCTCAAAAAACTGAAAAGAGAACTACCATATGATCTAGCAATCTGGCTTCTGGGTATAGATCCAAAAGAAATGAAATCACTATCTTGAAGAAATGTCTCTACTTCCATATTCATTGCAATGTTATTTTGTAACATAGGTATGCCTTGAGAGCATTATGTTACATGAAATAAGACAGGATGACAAATGCTATATGATCCCACTCATATGTGCAATTTAAAATAAGCCAAATTCATAGAAACAGTAGAATGTTGGTTGCCATGGGTTGGGGGATAGGAGGACTGGATGGAATGTTGGTCAAGGTGTACAAACATCCAGTAATAAGATGAGTACGTTCTACAGATCTAATGTATCGCATTGTAACTATTGTTAGTGTTATATATTATGTATTTGAAATTTTCTAAGAGAGTAGATTTTAAATGTTCTGGCTGCACACTCAAAAATAATGTTAATTCGATGATGGAAGTGTTAACTAACCTTAAGGTGCTAATCAATTAGCCATATATATGTGCATGAAATATTATCACATGTATGCCTTAAACATATACAATGCTATATGTCAATTATATTTCAATGAAGTTCAAAATAGAAATAAAGAAAAAAATATATAGCAGAAATTGCTTAAACTGTATGTTCATATGGTACTTTCTCATAAATACATGCATTGTCATTTAAACAAAAATTGGGTTATACTTTCAGACTTAGTCTTTTTTTTAAGTTGATGTTTTAAAGATTTTACTAATTTTTTAGAGAGAGACAGAAAGATCATGCAAGCAGGGGGAGAAGAGGGAAAGGGACAAGCAGACTCTAATACGTTTGGAGCCAGAGACCAGACTCAGTCTCACCACTCTGATAGCATGACCTGAGCCAAAACCAAGAATCAGGTGCTTAAACAACGGAACCACATAATTTTTTAATTGTCTTTAGTATGGAGTTTTTTTCAGTTGTTTCATAACATTAACTATTAGATATAAATTTTGAAAACTTCTTTCACTATTTCCCTGGATTATGAACCAAAGATTGGTTTCTTGATTAAAGGAATGCTTATTTTTAATGTGTCTGATACAAGTGATGAGCCTCTATTTATTAGCAACAATCTCTCTGCTTTTGGCATATATCCTTGTGAAAATGTCAGTTAAGGTTTCCTGCTTTGCCTTAGAAAATTAATGGTCATGTGACCTAAGGTAAGATGATCAAGTACTACCTCTTTGAAATGTAAAAATGAATAGTTGAGTCAAAAATACTGCTGCTTAGACATGGTTTATTTTATATTTCATGCCAGGTTCCCTAAGACACATTCATTATTCCTGCTTCCTATTCCTTCACAGGGTGTTTTTTTGGCTCTAGCTGAACCTTGTCACTTCAGCTCTATGAAGTTTGAGCTATCCTAAGATTAAAATCCTTATCTGCCTCTTTTGGTTTGAGTCCATTTCTAATGCCTCAAACAATGATTTTGAAGGATAACATTCTTGTTTTTAAACTTCTCTCCAACAGGGTCAAACCAGCTTCCATTACCATCACTTGTATGTGAAAGTGTTCAGGCAGGATTTTGAAAGAAATTAAAATAAATCCAGATGACAAATGTGAACTGGCAATGTTTTATTTAGAATTTGCTTGATCAGGAACAACATTCTCTCTTCTTTCATTGAAAGTAAATAATTCTGGGCTTACAGTTAATATCACAGTAAATAAATGAAATCTCAACCTCAAAATTAGATTCATTTTGTGATGGGGGCATAGTTCCCTCAGCAAACACAAATGTCCTTATTATGCTCTGTGGAGATTTTCCTTTTAACAGTATGCTTGGATCTCCTTTGGAGTTACTTTGAAACCTGTCCAATCTTGCCAGCAAGTGATCATCAATTAGATGTTCCTGTGAATAAACATCCAATTTATTGCAATGATTTGCAGATATAATTTTGCCTCTTTCTGTGTATCTTTATTTAACTGTATATAGCAGCAATGAATGTATGAACATAAAAATAACAAGGTATGTATTATTTTACGTGGTAATTAGGAAGCAAATTACCTGTGAAACTGATGGAATGATTGTTAGGGTCTAACGGGTTTGAATAATACCATTTATGTTTGGAGTTAAATAAATATAAATGTAAAAGAAGAAAGAGTTTAGCCAAAAGAAAATGAAGGTATTTAGGCATGAAGATGATGTGGTTACTAACACTGAGGTTGAAGACAGCTGTTGAGAACAGATTAAGATATTCCCTTTCTTAGAAATGGAGGCAGAGAAGGAAATCTTTAATTAAGTCGTGTATGGATATGTGCAGAGGGTACTGGGTGTCTCCAACAGCAATAAATCTTTTAAAATAAAACAAAGTGACTGATTCAACTCAAAACAAAACAGATGGTGTTTAATCAAGGTAGTATATATTTAGGATTATGAGAAATAAGTATACTTGTAATTATTGGAAGGAAAAAGTATATATTAATTTGAAATGTTGACAATATGGAGGCAGGGGGAGTTTACTATCATTTCAGTTAAGGAAATATTGAGCTACACAATAAGTTATATACTGAGATAATTCCATTGAAAAATATATTCAGTGTAGAAGAATATATGGTAGAGGGGATATGTATGTAGGTTTTGGCAACAAAGTACCTACGTTTGAATACAAACTCCACTAGTTATTACAAGTTAGCTAATCATCTCAAGTCTCCATTTCCTAAAATTTAAAGTGAAATCTAATGCAACTAATCTTTGTATTTTTGCAAAGTTTAAATGTACACAGCGGTTTAACATATAATAAGTAGTCCAGAATGGTAAATTCCTATTATCTTAAAACAATCAAATTATTTTCACTCAAGTCTTATGTTTTACAATTTCTGTTGCTGTGAGTTAAACCACTATGTTTCAAACCAGATAAACTTCTAATTTACATCAAGATTTCTTATTAATGATACCATTAACACTTTGTATACTTACCTGTTTTGGAATGTTGTCCTATGCATAACAGAATGCAGAATGTTTACCAGCCTCCCTGGCCTTTACCCACTCAATACCCATAATACACTTCCTTCCTTCCTTACCATTCCCTTCCCATCATGATAATCAAAAATGTCTCCAGCTGTTGCCAAATGCCCATTAGTTGAGAACCACTGACCTAGATCAAATGGTTGGTTGATGGTTTTTGGAGATCGTTTGAGGATTTTTTAAAAATTATTTTGATAATCACGTGAATCTGTTCATTCACATAGAAGAGTATTTGCTAAAATTTTCTAGTAAATAAAAAAAATTGAATTGTAAATAAATCGTAAATTGTAAATTTAAAAAAAACTGAATTGTAATATGATAGTATACACCTACAGAGGCAGTTGCCCATCTTTGAGATACTGTTGTGGTTGAAACTGAAATGGAGAGTCCAATGTGTATCGCATGCTTAACCCCTTCCATCCTCATCTTTCATGGTACCTGAGGGATCCTCTGTAGAACACAAACTGAAAACCACTGGTCCTCAGCAGAAGGACCTAGAGGGCAGGAAGCTAGGTGATCATTAGAAAGCAACTGAGCTAAATCTTAAGTATATCCTACGTATAAATGAAATGCTAACTTTTCATTGTGAAACCAAGGCCAATGGATTCCTAGCGTGATTGTTCCTATACTTGTTTATTTTTAGATGCTGAACTTCTCTTACTAGAGATGTCACCACTGCCCCAAATATTGTGCTAGGGATTATCAGCATGGAGAAATTTTCATCAAAATCTTTGATTAGTAGCATGGTAGGGGATTCATCTATGTATCTTTTTTTACTATATCCAAAGGCACATTGAAGACTGTACATGACACATTAAGTACATGAAAAGTATTTGTAGAATACATGAAATTTGAATTTAACTGTTCATCCTATATTTTTACTTGCCAGTTCTGGCAATCCTACCTGGAATCCTTAATCAATCTTCTCTGCCCATAAGCTTTCCCTCCTCCTAGAATCTTCTTCCCTCCCACTGTAACCTTTCTCTTTTCATTTACCTTTCCTTGTCTTCTCCTACCAATTTGTGAAGTCTCAGCATAAATACTCTAATCCCATGAAAATCTTTACTGCTTCACACCAAATTTGACTCCCTATGTTATATGGCATAATAGCACCTTATAGTCCTTTATGATATGTTTCATAATCAAAATTAAATGATTACATATGCATTTATTGGTTTACTATGTTTTTCTCAAGCTAGAGTTTAAACTCCATGCCAAAAGGATCAGGATCCATCTTACTAAATGCTGCAGCTCCAATACCAATTTTTAGGAGCTCCATTATTAGTGGAATGAATACTTTGATGCTGTTCATCTGGAATAGCTCTGCTATTGGCCTGATATATTATTAGAGCAAAACAAAAGATTTTTTTTTTTGCATGGAATGGAAAACAATTTCTGCATAGAATGAGATACCCAAATATTCATTAATATTTTGATGTTAGTGTTCCATATTGAAGCATGGAAAAGAACTGTTTGAGTGTAAGACCAGAGACTCTTCTCCCCACATGCTGTAGAACAGAATGCCTAGAGCTTTTTCCCTTGATTGATTAAAAAAAGAGATAGATTTTACAAGAATCCATTTATTCAGTCAAGTATGCATGGGAATTAGTAGCAGCTATGTATTGCACTAACAGTGGGCAGTTTAATTTGGTGTTCAAATAGTTGACCTTTTACTTGGGTCAGTCTCAGGTACCAACAGCTATCTCCCTTACCACTGAGCATGAATCAATAACAGACACTATCAGGGCTTGAAATACCAAAGAACCATAGTGTTTCCCATTGGAAGAAAACTTAGAATCATCTAGCATAGCCTTTCCTGAAGGAGATATGGGAAAACATCCCTTCCAATGGGTTTTGTGTTAAAAGGTATCTGAGGCCAAGTAATTTTGGGAACACTCTACTCAAAGCCCATGGGGACATTCACTATGAATAATGATTAATGAGAATTCTGCAGCAAAGAAAGTTGTTTACCTGATATCAAACCCACCATTACTTAAGATTATGTCACTGAGTAATTCCTTTTTTTAACATTTATAAATGTCCAAAAAAAAAAAATTGTGAAATGTTTATCTGTGTGAGAAAATTGAGGCATAGAATGGGTAATTAACTTTTCCAAATTTCTGCAGCTATATATAGGTAGGAAACAAGTCCCCAGATTACCTATTCCATACTCTAATCATCCATTCAAGAAACTGACATTGGGAATTATTTGAATGTGAATATGTTTTGCTTTAAAACAATATTAACCATGATATTACTTTAATTTTCCCATGTGAAGTGCTTATGAGATGTATGGTTTTTGGTTTTCTCTTCTAGCATCACAGTAGATATAAAAATAGAGCTAAAAATCTATTTTGGATGATCAAGCACGAATTTCTAGAGGGAAAAGACACTTAAAAATATTTCTTCTTCTTTCACTTCTTTCTGCATACATGAGTCAACTCCAACAAAAAATAAGTATCTATTATGTGCAGAGCACCATTCAAGAAATAGGAGATACTGTTTTAAGGAACATCAAACTCCCTTTCTTCTCTAGAAAAGAGACATTTACGTGTGTGTGTGTGTGTGTGTGAGAGAGAGAGAGAGGGAGAGAGAGAGAGAGAGAGATTATTTTAGAAAATGTTATGACCCACAAAGACTATTAGATTATGACAAAGGTAGCTAGTGTGTATTTGAAACAGCATGGTCAGGAATGACCTCCATAAAGTTAACATTTAAATAGACTCTTGGTTGAATTTGGGCGATTAGTGAAGGTATCCTTGCTGAAGGAGCCACAAATGAAAATGCTCCAGAATGGGAGTAAGCTTGACACTTCTGAAAACAAAACAGGAAGCTAATGTCTCTAATGTTAAGTAGAAGAGAGATAGTAGTTGGCGATAATGTTGGGGAATTATATAAAAGCAGATCTTATAGGATCTGTCAGATCATGATACTGAATTTGAATCATATTTTACAAAGGGACAGTGAGCCATTTGAGTCTTTTGATCACAGAGTCATGGTCAGCCATTTCCTTGTTCTCTGCATCTTTTTTGTTAGAAGACAGTGTGCAGTCAGCAGTTGGTGTCCAGCTTGTCCACTGTTTAGACCCCTCTTATCTAGCATGGCACATATATAAAGCATCAAGCACTGATTAAGCATCTGTAGAATCTAAATGAATATAAATATGGTTCTACAATGTTAGTGAAACTGTATTTCTGCTATGAAGGGGCAAATGCTAAAGTGATTAGAATTTAGAATCAAACACATGTATTTGTACCAAAATAGATGACAGGGGCAATATTCTCTTTCCCACTTGAGCAGAAGCCCTCCTTACTTTCATAAGGGAAATCAACCAAGATGCAAATGCCATTACTTCAGGCTGTACCTGTGTAGACTAAACTTTGTCCTTCAAACAGAGTGCTCTGGTTTGTGTTTTTTTTTTTTAATTATAATAGAACAGTAAGGAATATTAAAGGCTTAAGATATTCTGTAGGTTTACATCACAATTGAATGCATCAAATTGAATACATCAAATTGAATATTTGGCAAGTTTCTCTTTATAAATGAGTTGGCTCAGCTTTCATTGAAGGTAACACATTAAATACAAAGTAAGAGACTTTGCTTCTGCCTGCAGTCTGCAAAAAAATATTAATCTATATTTTCCCAGCCAATATATAGGGGAACTTCATTAATCAAAATGAAAGTGTTATTAAAGCCCCTCATATTTACATAACTTTGTGCTAAATGTTGGGGAAACTCTTTCATGATTCTGTGCTGTTACTTTGCCCAGAAATTTCTCTTCCTGACCCCTTCTCTAATTTTTGTCCTAATAAACTGCTATTTATTCTTTAAACCCAGATTAAATATCTATTTGGGCAAAATTCATTGCCCATACTTTATGTCCTCAGAACCTTTTTTAAAAAAGATTATTTATTTATTTATTTATTTGAAAGAGAGGGAGAGAGAGTGAGAGAGGGAATACAAGTAGGGGGTGGGTAGCAGAGAGAGAGAAGCAGGCTTCCCACTGAGCAGGGAGCCAGTGCAGGGCTCATTCCCAGGACCCTAGGATCATGACCCAAGCTGAAGGCAGAGGCTTCTGAGCTACCCTGGAGCCCCTACCCACAACTCTTTATCTGTAGAACTTCTTACATCTTCCTGAATTCATCAGGTCACTAATCCATCACCTCCCCTTGATTGAGAGCTTCCCTAGACTATGGATTCAAATGCATCTTTTCTGTATCCTCAAATATTAGCCAAGATCTGGCATGTGATGTGCTCTCATTATATGGCAGCTCAAAGAGGGGCCGTGGGGGTTATGTGGTAAAGATACTCTTCTTATTTTCAAAGAGTTTCTATCATATTCAAGGATAAAATGCTGATGAAATAATGAGAAAAACAGGTATTAAACTTTCTGGCTACGGAAGTTCAGAAAAGAGATTATAATTACCGCAGAAAAACTTCATGAAGGAAGACATCTTGAGGTGATTGTCTCATTACAGAAGGTAGAAGAGATTTAACAAATATCAGTGAAGGTTGTTATAATAATTGTTACTTGCATACAATGTAACTAAACGAGTAGGAAATGACTTTGATACTGGGGAGAGTAACAACTGATAGGAATGATGCCTACTTTGAATTCACTGTTCTAATAATTAAACAGGGGCTCTTTGCTGAGTTCATTGAGGAAGGAATTGGACTACACACATGTTGTATAGATATTTCAACAGACACTTTAACTGGGGCCAGTTTTACTGGCCATTAGCAATTATTATGCAGATTAATTTCTCTTGGGGAACAAAAAGGTGTTTGGAGAGAAAAGTAGCTTCAGATCAGAACAAGGAAGTGACTTCCCGCCACATGATTCCTTTTCTTTGCATGGTTGACAAGGCACTGTTTAGCAGCTTAGATTCAATACCAAAATTTAGAACCAAGGTAATACAAATTAAGTAAAGGGCTAAAGAAATCGATTAGTGCACATTTGTATAACATTTTCTATTTGTCTAGACCAAGGTCCAGGTCTTTCAGTTACCCTGGAAGGTTAATGCTTTTTTCACATTCATGGATAAGTTTATTCTTAATCTGGAAATGAATGAACACAAGAGAATGAGAGAATAAGTTAGCATTTATTAGGTTGCTACTTTCTATATTGACCATGATGGCTGATCAAATTAGCTACAGATAAAGTTTTTTCAGAAAAGATCGTATGAACTAATCTTTTATAGAATGAGATGATAGGGTGTTTGGTGCATGTGGGTCCCTGGAGAAACTATCTTTAACTAGAGTTGAGGGTCCAGTTGTACTGTGAGGCTAATTTATAATCTACAGGATTGGAATAAATAATGCAAAGTTAAATTTTTTTTAAGGACAGGAAGAAAACAACTGAACTTAATCTGGAGATAGCACTTTTATATTCGCTAGTAGAATTTGATTTAGGGTGGGGACTCCATATAATTAGGCTGGGAAATAAAAAAGTTTGAACCATTTGTGGAAAGGAGCAAAAGATAAACTGATTTTTAAAGGTATTTTTTTCTTTGTCTTTTGATTTTTTTTTCTTTTTCCTCTTCTTTTCTTTCTCTTCTTCTCCATCCTCTCAACCCTTCTCCTGGTTTACTTTGTTTTCTCCTGAAAAGTGATGATCAGAGCAAAAATACATAAGGGCCAAATATCAATGTCAATTGCCTGCATAACTGATTTATATAAAATTATTTAGGGGAAAGATATCTAATGTTCCTTTGACATAATGATAAATCAGATTTTGAGTGCTCTATGTAACATACTGACAACTGAAAAAAAACATATTTTTGAAGAACATTTTCAAGAAAATTCACTTTTTCTCTTAATTTGTTACGTAATTGAGAGCTTTGGTGATGTAAATTCGCTTCGCTAATGCAGCATCATAAAGTTCCTTACCTTCTTACTCTTCTCTCTGCTCCATTGAAAGGCTTAGCTGACAATTGTGATTTCCCTAAAAATGGCAACTGGTCAAGGAGAAAGTCTCAGTCAGCATTGTTGCCATGACATGTTGTTGTCAGTGAAGATTCATGGGGTTCACTTTTCATGCGCAGATGAATATGTGCATGCTGAAGATTGGCCCTGAAGGAGACTTACATCAGTTCAGCACCTGCCCTTCAGCAACATGCTGGGCCCTTGGGTTACTGGAAATAGCTCCACTGAGTGGTCTGGGATGAGCAGCTGCTGTGTTCTTTTCCTCCCTTCAGAAGAACATAGATGACTTTGTTTCTGAGAGGAGTCTGAGTAGAAAGCAGATTTCTCACTTCACTTTTTTCTTTTTTTCATTAAGTTGACCATCATCATCTACATAAAGAGGTAGGCAAAATTGGCCATGACCTGGAATACTCTTAAGAGGTTTACTATATTTAAAGAATTGGTTTATGACTCCAGTACCTGAAACTACAAAGGGTATGGTGGGAAGCACTTGGAATGATATTTGTTCTTCCTCTTGTCATTTCTGATAAATTAATGAGTATCAATATCTTTAATACCATACGAACCAATTTTACATGTAAGGTACAATGCCTAGGACCATAAAGCTTTTGGAGGGCTCTGAAAATGTTTGAAATAATATATAAAACTTATATATACACATATGAAAACAAAAAAAATTAAATTAGTAACTGTTAAATTGTTCATAAATCATTTTCTGGTAATTAGACAAGTACAGTTCCCATGCAATTCTTACAAAGATATAAAAATCATAAAGTATAATCAAACTTAATAAGGTAAAAATTATTAAAAATGATGTACTTCATAAGGTGAAAATTATAAATATTAGACCATTCTTCTTTGATTTATTTATTAAAATTATGACTTCTATGGGTTTGTGGGTATATTTTAATATGCCTAATACAATATAGGGTAAGACTCCCAGCATAGAAATATATGGACCAGAAAGATCCTAAATGGCCTACTATCATCTGTTTCCATGGAAATTGAATTCTTTTTGTCAGTCATCCATTTATGTCTTCCTTTTCCCAAGCCACCAGAGTCTACTTTAACACTCTGTCATCTGAATCACTCCAATTTTCTAACAACAGTTCTTCCTGCTCCAGTAGTGCCTCTCTCTTGAAAATAATTCCTACTGCAACTTCACGTGATCACCCATAAAACTCTCACCTTATTCTCCCTTTCAGTGGCTTTCAGTGCCTATAGGGTAAAATCCAATCTTTTTAATATGATAGAAAATAACTTCCCAGCCAACCGACCTCCACAGACTTCTCTTTTTCAATCTCAACCATTGTTTCTTTTTTCCTTTCCCACATATAAACACTATTGTTTATTCATCTTGAATTTCTTGCAGTTCTTTACATAATCAACTTTTTTGTCTCCTTTGGGCTTATGTTGTTCTCTCTAATGGAAACATTTACTTTTTCACCTTCCACTGCGCAAATGGATAACATCTCTTCATCATTGAGATCTTAACTTATAAAACATTTGTTCTGCTTCCCAAAATAAATTGGGTGGTGGTTTTATTGGCTCCCAAATCTCTTCCCTTTTCCCTTCTTGAGCCCTCCTCTCTCCAACAATAATACTCTACTGATGGTCTTTCTTTGTTTTGGTTCTTTTATATGTTTTAGTTTTTTTTATACAGGTCTCTTTCTGTATATTTCTTTCATACTATTTTCCTCTTTGGAATTCCCTAGCTCATTCTTTTACTATTTAACTTTTATGCATTCTCAAAACTCTTTAATTCATACCAAGAAGCCTTCTCTGGTTACTGCTCTCCACTGTAACAAGAAATAATTCTCAGAATGCATAACATACATAATATGTGGGGGCCGAGAAAAATCAAGGACATCCCACCTCAGGTTTAGCCTTAGCGTAAGTACAGCCATCTTAACTTCAGCAGCTATCTCAAACCCCTGTGACCAAGGGCTGAACTTTCCCCTACTTTACTTTAGTTCCAGAGACCCCCACCCTGCTTTAGTTCCAAAAAAGTATCCCACCCTGCAACACCCTGGCAACAACTAATCAGCTTACTGCAGAAAAGCCTGAAACTTCTCCTCCCCCCCACCAAGCCTCTGGTAATGACCCATAAAAACCCCTGCCTTAACTAACCTTGGGGTTCAAGTCCCTACTCTGCTGTGTCAGGTATACTTCGGCCCAAGCTTAAGGATGTAACCTCGGGGTCCAAGTCCCTACTACGCTGTGTTGGGTATACTTGGGCCCAAGCTTAAGCTTGCCAAAATAAACCCTCGTGTGTTTACATCGGTGTTGGCTCCTTGGTGGTCTCTCAGACGTGAAAACTCTGGCATAACAAATGTATTTAATTTATCCAACACTTGCCATATACTTCTCCAAAACATCACTGATGTCTTGTTGTATAGTTTATGAAATGGTATGAACTGGTATGAACAGTTTTGATAGGAAAAAAATCAGTTGCAAGTTCTTATAAGGCAAAAAATTCCATGTATCCCCTGAAACACCTATCAGAGTGATCTGTCTACATACTGGTAGTTGGTAAAAAATTAAAATAAAATAAAATAATTGAATGAATAAGTGCATATGTGACAAAATAATAGTCTTGTTGAATAAATAATAATGGTAAATGGGAAGGGGTCATTTTATAACAGTTCAAAAATTATGATAAGTTATTTAAAAATCCAATTATAAGAAATGTCAAGCTATGAATCTTTAATAAATGTAGCTCAGAGAAATCAGTAGTGATAACTTGCTATGAATTCTTAACCAAAATAAAATTGACTATGGTGGGAATCTTAGGGAAAAAAATTTGTATGCAACAAATACAGTGTTCTGTGCATGTCTCCACATTTTCTTAGTTGCACCTTTTTTTCATGAGCTTAGACTTCTTTTATATCCAGAATTGAAGGGATTAACATAATGCAACATCTGCTGATGAGTTGTTATTTGATTTGCCAGTGTTTTAACCTAGGAACACAATATTGTGGTGATTGCCACCTGTTTTTAAATTTCAGTCAGTAAAATACTGTTGTAATCTTTAGCCCTAATGTTGTGTGAAGATGATAAATAAGGTGTACTGCTGTGTTAAACACACCCAACAGAGGAATTAAAAAAGCAATTAATGAACATCTTCTTGATACGTTAGAGCATAGGCATTGTGATTATACATGCTACTAATAATACTTTGAGTTTAACATTTAAAAATACTAAGAAATAATAAAAGAAGAAATTGAAATTTGAGAGGGAAATCACAGAAATCTGTTCTATCACTTTTACTATCCCTACCTGAGGTTTTACTTCCATATACTTTTAGAATAAAAAATAACACCAGCAACAAGAAACAGAAAACAGAAACAGAACTATGAAAAAGAAAATAGGTCAACTGGTTTTAGTTTCTGTTCTTTTGTGTGTGTGTGTGTGTGTGTGTGTTGTTGATTTACTGTGTTTTGTCTTCACCAAAGAAAAAAATAAGAGTGCCTGTGTTGTTCATTTTTCTGCCAGTTTTGTTGATAAGCTGAACCACAGCTTTTTGAATCTTAGAAATCACCTTATGGGAGGTTTTGTCTACTATCTAAAACGGTGCACTAAAAGAGATCTAGCTGTCCACCAAACATTCTTGCTTATTCTATCATCATGTACAGCTATGGCTGACAAGTGGCTGACTAGCCATAAGCTACAGTTCCCTGCATCTAAATGGAGCCACATGACCAGTTCTTGTCAATGGAATATGAACTATAGTGATGTATTTCAATTCTGGACCTAGCTGGTTAACAAAAATGGGTATGCCTTCTCTATACTTTTGTTCATTTCCCATCTGATTGCTGAATGCAAAGTATCTTGAGGCCTTCGCATCCAGCAGAGACTGGAGATGGTGCTGCCGAAAGAGTCCCTGAATTTCCAAAGGAAAAGAGCTACTCAATGCCCAGGAACATCTGCTCAGGAATTATGTGAGCAAGCGGTAAACTTCTACAAGTAAGCTTCTGAAATGTGGCAGTATGTATCTTCATAGTAACTAGAGTCATCCTATGATCATTAACCCTAGTCTTGAGTTCTAGATGGTACTGCTGCTATTCGCATTTAGATAGTTTTGCTACCAAATTTAATTGCATACTACAAAGAAGTCTTACCAAACACAATTCTAGAGTTAACATTCATTTTAGTCATTTTTAAAAATTATCTGTCTATGATATTCAGTGCCTTTGATGATAAAGCACTAGCGATGCATAAATAAATAATTTAGGTAGTGCATCTGCTTCCAGTCTAACAGGAAAAACAAATATTACCCAATTAATCACAATTATAATAACTGCTATAAAGGAAAAACAAAACAAAACAAAATGAACTATGATAAAGTAAACTCAAGATCTTATTCTAGTCTAGGGAAGGCAGAATCAGGTAAAAATTCCGAGCAAAATATATTTATGGGCCAGATAAAGAGGGGTAATAGAGAAGGAAAATGAGAGAGAACAGCATGCAAGAACTCCTAGAAATGTGAAAAAGTTTGGTGCTTTGGAATTTTGTGGTCATTCAAAGATATTCTATGTATTCAAGTAGTATGGTAGTCCCATGGAGTAAGCACTATATTGCCACTTAATCAGTAAATAGCTAGTGTGTACAGATCTGTTACTACATACATTGCCCACTCCTTGGTGAAATAGGGGATGTAACCATATGTAAGGAAGGTTTCTGACACATGAGATGATACAATCTGCCAGGAAGTCAATTAACACAAATATAACATAATCATGTTTGACGTCCCATTTATTGCTAACATTCATACACAAACAGAGCTAAGGTGGGTATTTCCTTGGATTTATACACAGACTTTGAGACAAAAACAAACAAACAAATGGTTGACTTCCTTCCAGTGGGGTAACTAAACTGAAATGTTGTGAGTTCTGATTTACTGTTGGTTGACTGCCATGTAAAGGAGGCCAGTGTATAGAGGAGAAGTGGAACAGAGAGTTGGAGGCATAAGGAGAATAAACCAGATGATGGCAGTGTTTAAACTCCAGGATCCATTTGTACCTAATGCAAACTACCTAATTCTTAATTCCCTTCTTTCTCCTTCTCCCTGTTCCTCTTTCTTGTTTCCTCCCCCCTTCCCCTTCTTCCTCTCCCTCCTCCTCCTCTTTCTTCTTCTTCTTCTTCAGGCTGGTTTGACCTATGTTAATTGAAAGCATGCTCACTAAAATAATGACAGGCTCTACAGAGCCCCTATGTATCAGGAAGGGGATCTCAGGGGTTGTAGTTAGGCATAGAAAAGTAAAGTTGGGGGCCCCTGGGTGACTCAGTGGGTTAAGCCTCTGCCTTCAGCTCATGTCGTGATCCCAGGGTCCTGGGATGGAGCCCCACATCAGGTTTTCTGCTCAGCAGGGAGCCTGCTTCCCCCCTCTCTCTGTCTCTTGCTCTGCCTACTTGTGGTCTCTCTCTGTCAAATGAATAAATAAAATAGTTTTTTAAAAAAAGTAAAGTTGGTTGTCATTTAAGTGGAGGTTATAAACTGAAGTATAAAATTAGGTCTTCAGAAGAGTGTTCCCCATTTATGAAGTCCCATTAGTGAGAAAGTTTGGGATCAGGATAATGAGTTTTATGAAATTTGTTGAGGCATAGCAATGTTTCATAGAAATTCTTGGATTTATTAATAGTTACATAAAACTGTATGCATCTTTTAATTAAAACTCAGAAAAATAGAAGTGCTGAGGCATTTGATCCATGAAATATAAATGAGTTACAGTCAAAAGTTTCTTTTATTCTTTCCCATTTTTTTAATGACCTACATATTGTAAAACAAAAATATATGCCTCCTGGAACCTAAGCCTAATGGACAATATTTTGATCAATTTTTGAGGCATTTTTAGCTAAGTTTTAATTATGACTCAAGCAGCAGTTGTGAAGGATTGAAGGCTAATGTACAGAGCCTTAGGCCATACCATAATAGGCTCTACAGAAAGCCAAACTTGGCTCACAGAAAGAATGATAATGAATAACATATCACACAGATTTAAACATAAGAAAGCAAAATTGAAGCATTAATACCTTGAGTATTAGTGAGTGATGCCAAGCGTTCTCTTCCAGTAAAACCACAGGTTCTAATCTATGTAGCAGGGATACAAGTTTTCCCAGTTAACTGATACTCTTCTTACTGTTACTATAGTGTACTGATTTTCAGTTATCAGTACACTTTATGCTAAAGTTCTTTGGAGCATTCTTCTCATCAAAATCACTCATTCATATATTAGATATATTACATATCAAAGGTATACTATGAGGGATTATAGGTTTCTCTATTCAGGGCATCTACCCTCCGTGAATTTCACTGGAATTAGCTCATCAGCCAAAGGTGAGTTGAAAGACACCCTCCAAAAGGCTCTGTCTTCAGGGAATCCACTCCATCTCCACATTTCAGCCTTGCCAACGACTATTTCCTGGAATTACTTCCAAAATCTAGCTGCAGATACAGTTTCCTTCACCTGCCAACTTCTCACATTTTATCTAGTGGAATAACCTTTTCTAAGTCAGAATAGCCCATGATGTGGACGTTTTTCTGTGCCTTAGTCCGCACAGGCCCCCTTCTCCATTCCTGACTCATAGAACCTTAACATAGGCCCCTATTTTTTAAGGAGGAAAGTTTAAACAATTCCAGAAGACTCCTAGAGACAGAAGACAAGCCAAAAGATTGTCTAGATAGATAAAAGAAGAATTGGTGACTTGTAGAATTTGAGTATAAGGTCAGATAGAGTGATCTTCTAGGAAGACCAAAGTGATAATCTGAACACTGCAAAAACTCCTTTTCTCTTTGTTTTGTGGCTTTCCTCCATTGGACTTAGTCATTATCATCCTGCATGGAAAACCCAAAATCTATTAGGCTTATATGGGATCCTTCTCTCAGTAACCAGTCCCAAGGAATATCTAACTTACCCTGTGGTCAAAGTGTTATATCTTCTTTATACTCACTATGTTTGACCCTAGAAATTGCAATGATTTGTCTAGAAATTGCAATGATTTGTAGAGCTCGTTGTCAGCTAATCTTTTTCTAACTGTACTCTCTATGGGCCTGCGATGATTAATCCAAATCTGAATGTATCTCTGAAGGGGTGATGATGATTGTACGTCAATCCTAAGAGAAACATTTCTAGTTTAAACAGCCCAAATAATCACAGTGCCATTTTCCTAAATTCTAAGAGCTTATCCATCAATAGTGAGCTGAAGCCAAACTCCTCCTGTGAGACTAAATGCAGAAAAGGAATTGATTTTGTTGGGTTTCCTATTAACACTAATTACCATTCTTTGATGGGCATCAAATGTTTCTTGACAAGGAGATATTCTCCTTGTGGCAAGAAGCCAGTCATTTTCATCTGTAATGAAACTTGTCTTTGTCCTGTATATATATAGTCTAGTTAAGACAGTCACGCTATTTGAAAAATGTGTCACCTGATTCCAAGAGATGTTGACAAAAGTGATCTTTCCATTTTTTTTCTTCAGAAGACAATTGGATAAACTTCAGGCATACCTTGGGAGTACTGACTGGATTCTAATGGAACAAAATGGGGGCACAATCAAATTATGGCTTGGGCTGTTAATTAGGTTGTTTAGAGAACTAGTAGATACATAATGTATAGTCTTCCTAAGATCAGGAACCTTTGTGTTTTCCGTGGTTGTACTTAGGTACTTAAAATGATAGTGACTGGCACATAATAAGTACTCAAAAATATTGGTGAACAAACAGATTACAAGATAAAGTAAAAGAAAATTCTAAATCAGTCCAAATTATAAGTCCTATTTAATTTGGTGAAAAATTTACAGAAACTTAATACTCAATCCAAACTCAGTCCTGAAATTCAATACAACATGGGAATAACAAATTACTTAAACAGGTCACATAGCTAGAAAATCAATGATTTGAGCTCAGGTATGTTTAATTCCAGAACCTACTCTATTTATTCTTCTATTCACTTTGTTGGCACAGAAGATTTTATACCTGAGGAGCATGAACTCCAGAATAAACTGCTGAGGTTAGACTGTGGGATTCCTCTGCTCACTAGTAGTGAGACCTTGCAGGAGTTGCTTAAACTAGGTTTCATCTCAACAATTGAAAACTGGGTATATTGTGACAATTATAAATAGAATATTTTAAAGTGATTAGAAGACTATATTGTGACAACTATAAATAGAATATTTTTAAGTGATTAGAAGGATTCTTGACTCGTAGAAAATTCTAAACATTTCCTTATTAAATAAGTTCCAAAACAACTGTATTTTTCAGAAAGAAAATTCCATAAGAATAACCAGAAACAAAGGTCAATTTTTATCAAGTTACCCTGTATGTATTTTATTAGATTTTACTCTAAATCAATGCCAAAGTCAAGAAATAGAAAAGATTTCATGATCCCCATAGTCTTATTTATGAAAACATTGGAAGGTTTAATATACATGAACAGATCAGTCATGAATTCCTGCTTCTGACGATATTTTTTTCCAATTACTTAAGAGCTCCCTGGGATGGTTCTCTACTCTCTTTTATACCTTTAATCTCCACCATTTTTCTCTGATATTCTTTTTTTTTCCTGAATACAACAAAATTCCCTGAAAGTTTAGTGCAGTCATATTTCCACAAATATTTTTTGATTTTGCAAAGGATTTTAAAGTTGAAACTAGAAATTCTTATATTTAGGATTTCTGTCACTGATCAATTTTCTCTGCTTGTTCTAGCCTTCCTTTGGTGGAATCCTTACTTGGCTTTGGACCCTCCTCTGAATTTCTGTAGACTCTGTAATGTACTCACTTAAGAGCGATGAGCTTTGCATCCCACATTCTATGTCTGCAGGGGGGTTTGACATTTCTGTCTTTCTTTTAACCCTTTCTTGTTGATATCTATATATACAAAAGATCTAATTTGCCGCTGATCGGAATTATGCCACCAATTCTCACTTACCACTTATGCAGACCCCTTACCTGGTAGGTTCAGTTTTAAATAAATATGTCTCACTATTTGTGAAGGGTAAAAAGAGGGAGATACCATTTCAATAATTTTGCTCTGAAAGGTGTTAAAAAGAAAAAAAAAAAGGTTACCTGCAGCATGTTAGATGTCAATACCTCCACTAGCAGAGGAAGTCCTTGGGTTGTGGTCCTTAATATGGCAACCATTGGCCACATGTGGCTATTTTCATTAGTTAAATAAAATTAAACAATTTAATTCCTCTGTCTAATAATACATATTTCATATGCCCACTAGCTATATGTGGCTACTATATTCAATAGTTCAGACTATACAATATTTTCATCACCATCTATAAGAAGTCTTCAAAAAATGCTGACGATAGAATTAGTAAATAGATATTTTGAAAAAAATGGCATTTTACCATGTCTTTTCTTATAACTTGCACATAGGGATTTTGCAATAAAAATGGGTTTTTCATCTTTCTTACTATAATACTATTTTCAGCCAAGGTTTCATAGGGAAACATAACAGTTATTCAAATAATGTAGAATAATGGGTAATTTATATTGGAATATTCTGATAATAAAAAAAAATGTTCTTTCCCACTCTACAATGGTATGTATACATTGTACTATTCCTGCAATTTCTATAGTATGGTATTTTTCAGACTGCAGATTGTAATTGATTAGTGAGTTATGAAATCATTTCATTAGGTGAAATTTGTTTTTTTAAAGAAAATGACTTAGAATTACATCAGAGAAAAATAAGCATGTATCAAACATAGATAAGGAAAGCATTGTTTCATTATACGTCTTTTTAGTTTTACAACATTGAGTCATGATGTAAAATAATTGCTTCCTCTAGCTCATATTTTAATATGCTTGAAATCCGTTATGGAAAAATCCACCAAAGTTAGCATGTCCACAAATATAAATGTAACATTTTTGTTTTTCAGCTTTCAGAGAGGATGCAAAGTGTGTCCAATTCCAAAGAAATAAAATTTTAGAGCTATTTTTTCACATTTCTAATCTACACATATATATTTGTACAAACTAGTAGAGAAAATCAAAATCATGATATTTCTTAAGTCTTTTCTTGCACACAATAAATTATGAAATCCATCAGACAGCTCAAATCATACTAAATTTTTCTCTGACATTAATTTTTGTGTTCTAGTGAATCCTACAGCTTTCCTTGTCACTTTACTTACTACACTTTTTAAAAGTCTCCATTTCTCTCTTTCTCATCTCCATGGCCATTAAGAAATGCAGTTACACCGTCAACCCAAAAACATAAATCTGTGTTATGGGCTGAATTGTGTGCCCCCCAAATTCATAGGTAGAAGTCCTAAGCCCTAGTATTTAGAGTATGAGTGTATTTGGAGTTAGGGTCTTTAGAGAGGTAACAAAGTTAAATAAGGTCATTAAAGTAGGCCTTAACATAATTTGACTGGCATCCTTATAAGAAGAGTATATTGAGACACAGAGACACAAAGAGAAGACCACCTACAAGCCACAGAGAAGCCCCAGACACCTTGATTTCAGACTTCTAACCTCCAGAATCATAAAAAATACAGTTCTGTAGTTGAAGACAAAGTACTAGTCTATGGTACTTTGTTAAGGCAGCTCTTACAAAGAAAAGGAAAAAAAAAAAGGAAAAAATTTACAGAACGAGGCCTCTAATAGGACAAGAAACAAAGAAGCTCTTTAGACCTGGGAAGCCAGGACTAATGGAGACTCTCAACTATTTTAGTTTTCTGTGCCTCTTTCAGTCTTACATTCCAAGGAGAAGTATTTGTCCTGGCTTTCGTGAAGTATTTATCCCCAGAGAGAAGTACAACGTCTTTGACAGCCCCACCAAGATTTCATTTAATGAGGAAAATGTTATACCCAAATAAAACAAGAGTTTTCTTACCACAAGAAGGGGAAGTAGGAGTTGGGGCAAAATACCAGGTATATGTTACTTTGGGTTTATTTGCTTAACGTAGACCATTAATAATGTAGGGTGTATTTTGTTGAATAGACCAAAATATGACATTTTCCATAATTTAAAAAAAGTGTGTAGTTTGAAATTTTCATTTTAATGGTTTTAGGTTTCTTCAAGCAAAACTAAATTCTCTGGTGTAATTACAGGTGTGGGGGTTGGGTTTGGGGGAAGGTAGGTGGAAACAAAAGCTGCATAGAGAAAAAAAAATTTCAGTATAGCTAATTTATCCTAGATACCTATAAAGCATTAGGAAATTTTTGAAATAGCCATTTTCATTACTTCACAGTATTATATTCTTGAGATTCAAATAATAGGGGGTCAGAATATTTGAAGATTATCATCTGTGAAAAGGGAAGATAACAATTCCCAATAGTTTCTTTTCTTTCCTTCTTTTTTCTTTTTCTTTTCTTTTTTTTCATTTTTTATTTTTTTTTTTACTAGTTTCCTAGTTGAAATTGTTATAGTGAGTATATCCTCTATTTTAATGATGTCAACTACTTTCTGTGGCTCAGGGAAAAAAAAAAGTAACATACATATTTCCCTAAGGGCATTATAAATTGGAGGTTTCACTTTAGTATCTAGTATCTGATGTATTTTCTGCCTTGACCTAACAAGCAGGTATGAGGCTTTTCACTGATTTAGAATACATAAAATTACCATCTACCATTCCCAAATGGCTGGAGTGTCACTGCTTAGTTGCCATTTTTTCATATCTTGATGTTTGCACTAATTTGATTAACTGATATGTGTTAAGATACAATAGTAAAATATCTGTTGTCCCCCAAGAAGCTTATAATTTAACAAGACAGACATATTAAAGGAAAATAACAATATAGCAACATACTCTATACTCTAGTGGTGATTACAGGTTAAATATATGTATATGTATATAAGATGTGTAATGATTATTAAGGCTTAAAATATTTTTTAATGGGGACTTAGGAGAGAAAAAATGTCCTATGAGGCAGTGCTGTGAACAATTTTTAAAAGAGATTAGACTGGAGCTTGGTCAGCATGCAATCAATGTAAATTTTTGCATATATAATTAAGCTTAGAGTATTTACACTAAACAGTTAAAATAATTCATCACTCAAAATCTTCACTTTATATACAACTTTTTGAAAAAGCCAATACTAAAACATGTGGTAGTAGGACTTCAAAGATTGGTAAGTACAGGCCACTTTCAGTTTAAGGGCTTTAGCAAATAAAAATACAGGATATCTAGTTAAATTTGAATTTTAGATAAATGATGAATAATTGATTTAGTATAACCATATCCTATATGCTGTTTAGAATATACTCATACTAAGAAAATATTCATTTTTTATTTGAAATGCAAATTTAACTAGGTATTTTCTAGTACATCTGGTAATCCCAGTCAGGCTGGAGGGGAAAAAAAGAATAGCCTTTGAACGTGAGAAGAAAGCAAAACTTCGGGAAAATACTAACCAACATGTATGTGTGGAAGAAGTAGCAGGAATATCTCTTCTTCAAAGTAATATTATTTAAAATCTGAAGATATTAGGATATTTTTAAAATATTTATAAGTAAAATGAGGTATTTTTATGCCACACTTTATAAAAATGGTCCATTTCTGAGAAACTTCAGGAAATGTATCTTTTTGCTATAAATTTAAAAAACCATCTCAACTATGGCACTAACCAAAATCAAAATCAATATAAATATTAAGTTATCTGATCTTTTGTTTGCTTGATCTTAGAAAGATTGCAGTGTATTATGTGGACTCAAATTCTGATTGGATTAATTCTGGAGCAATTAGGACTCAGAATTATGTCAGTAATTCACATTAAGGCTTGGAATTAATAATCAGAATGTTGAAAAGTTATTTTGGTATATTTAGGAAAGCTCATAGGCTTTTCATCCCTGTCAAGTTTACTCTTGTACATGATACCTTAATTTTAATCAACATTTTAAAATATTTATTTAAGTAATCTCTGTATCCAACATGGGGTTCAAACTCACCACCCTGAGATCAAGAGTTGCATGCTCATCGGACAGAGCACCAATGTGAGACCTTAATTTAAACAAGTTGTACACTGATATCTTTAGTAATAAGATGTTTGTAAGGAACTAATAGAAACTCTTCTACGGTACTTTAATTAATGTAGTGTCCTTGCTTCAGATATACATCATATATTATCACCTAGCATTAAAACTCTCTCAGGGTGCCTGGGTTGCTCAGTCAATAAGCATCTGCCTTCAGTTCGGTCATGATCTCAGAGTCCTGGGATCAAGTCCTGTGTCGGGCTTCTTGCTCTGCGGGGAGCCTGCTTCTCCCCATGCTTGTGCTTGTGCTCTCTGTCTGTCTCTCTCCTTGCCAAGTAAATAAATAAAGTCTTTTAAAAAATAATATTCCCATAAAATTATATTAAAAATAATTATAAGGAGTATTTTATAGTTTTTTATAAGGAGCTATCATTCATATATATATACCACATCTTCTTTATGCATTCATCTATTGATGGACTTGGGCTGCTTCCAAACTTTGGCCATTGTAAATAATGCTGCAAGAAACATAAGGGTACATTATCCCATTCAATTAGTGTTTTTGTATTTTGGAGGTAAATACCCAGTAGTGTGATTATTGGATTATAGGGGTAGTTCTATTTTTAATTCTTTCAGGAACCTCCATACTGAATTCCACAGTGGTTGAATGTTTAAGCCACCAAGTCTATGGTATTTTTTTTAGCAACCCAACATGACTATGGCAGCCCTGAATATATTACTTTCAAATGAATGAATAGAAGGATTACTCATGAGTTCTTTTTTAGTTAAAAAATGTCATAGCTCTACAATAAGTCGCTTTATGATTTTATTTCCATTTGCCTTTTCCTACTCTCTCTTCCAAAGAAATCATGGAAGAAATTAGTTATTGCTTTAAATTATGATTGTGATATAACTATTTTACCAAAGGATTTTTGAAATGCATTTGTAGGTATGCTATAGTGACTTTTGTATTGATTAAAAATAGCATATGAATAAATTAAGTATTTTAAAGAGCACAAGTAACAGCATAGGAGATTTTATTCTTATGCTATTTTCATATTTTTTTTAAAGATTTTATTTATTTATTTGACAGAGAGAAATCACAAGTAGATGGAGAGGCAGGCAGAGAGAGAGAGAGGGAAGCAGGCTCTCTGCTCAGCAGAGAGCCCAATGCGGGACTTGATCCCAGGACTCTGAGATCATGACCTGAGCCGAAGGCAGCGGCTTAACCCACTGAGCCACCCAGGCACCCTGCTATTTTCATATTAATCAGCATTTTCCGAAGCAATAAAATTAAAAATGATCTTTACATTTTTCCATATGACCCCTGAAGATTAAGCATAAGAGAAGAGAAGTAAACTGCTTTACTTAAATAGAGTGTATAATTAGGGGCCTCCTTGAGCAGACAGTAAACAGAAATTATGGCATACAAAAATAATGTGTTTGTTTTTCCTGACTTTTATGAGGCTCTTAGTTAAAAATTGGGTAAAACAAATGTAACGGATACTTGTCTATAGTCCTTCCACTCACAAAGCCCATACACACTTTAGTTTTTAGAGAAACTAAGGGAGTTTTTGTTTGTTTGTTTGTTTGTTTGTTTGTTTTTAAAGATTATTTATTTATTTGATAGAGACACAGCGAGAGAATGAATGCAAACAGGCAGAGTGGGGGAGGGCTCAAACTCCCCACCCTGAGATCAAGAGTTGCATGGTCATCTGAGCACCACCATGAGACCTTCATTTGAACAAGTTGTGCACTGCTATCTTTAGGAGTAAGGTGGATGTAAGGAACTAATAGAAACTCTTCTATGTTACTATAATTAATGTAGTATCCTTGCTTCAGATATACATCATATATTATCACCTAACATTAAAACTCCTTTGGGACGCCTGGGTGGCAACCAGGTTCATGAATCCTGAAATTAACAAATAAATGGATAGCAAAAATGGAACGGCAGGTTCTCACTGTTGGAAAGGAAGTTTACAGATAAGCAGTGGGAAGAGGTTAAAATAATACATGTGGTAATAGATTAGAGGATACTTCAGTAGGAAAGAAAAAGCCAATACCCAGATTATATTTCTACTGCCATTATTCAATAAAAGCAACCAGCACTCCTTAGAGAAATTGGTGATTCTAAGACTGAGGCAAGACATACACAAGGTGAGCCTGAAACATCTTATATAGCCAGGAAGTAAAAAAATGACTTTAAAAAAATCAAGGGAATGGATCAAAGGAATGTAGGAGCCAACTCCAAGAGCATAAATGCAAAAGTTAAGTAAAAAAAATAAATGTAGAATTGGTTTATAAACCAAAGTATAAAATGAATATTCATAGGTCCATACTGACATAAAAATTGAATAAATAAACAGTAGGAGGAGGATAGGTAAATCTTTTGTGAGGAAATATCTCATAATTTTATACATATTTTACCCTGAATGAAGTGGAACACAACTTCCCACTCTTTAAATATGGAATATGCATAGTAACTTCTTTTTAAAGTGTACAGTAGTGAAAGAAAGAAAAGGAGTAATTTTGCAGTAGACAGACCTGACATAAACTATCTCAGCTATCTCATCAAGGTCAACATCAACAGGGATAAGTCATGTTAATAGTATGTACTCTTCATGTGCTGTGATGAGAATAACACTTTACTTGTGATCCTCCTTCCCAAAGTCTATAACTCTAGTCCATTAATGAAAAAAACATCAGATAAATATCAGTCAAGGGACATTCTACCAAGTACATTGCCAGGACTCCTGAAAACTGTCAAGATTATAAAAAACATGGGAGGTTTGGGAAACTTTCATGGCCAAGAGGAGCCAAAGGACAAATGACAAGTAAATGCAATGTGATATTCTGAGTGGGATCCTGGAACAGAAAATTTCCATTAGGTAAAACTAAGACACTCTAAATAAAGTATGGGTTTTAGTTAATAGTATGTATCAATATCTGCTCATTAATCATAACAAATATGCTGTGTTAATATATCATGTTAATAAGGGAACTGGGTGTGGGATACATGGGAATGCTCTGTACCCTATTGTTCTAAAAAACGAAATGTAGGTGTTTTGGTTTTTTTTTTAAGTTCTGTCCCTGTGAAGGTTACATGTTTGTGTAAAAAGAAACATAAATAAAAATATGAGAGATGGTGATAAATATCATGGAAAAAATAAGACAGACAAGGAATAGAAAAATATTGGCTGGATTGGAGGTGAAGACTTTATTTCATTACTTATCTTCAGAACTCTGTGCAGATTGAACTGGAATTTAAGACGACCTAGATATAACAGATTTTCTAGTGGTGACTGATATCAACAAGATAAAAAAAGTAATAGTCCTGGAAAATGTCAAAGTAAATAATATTAATGACATTCTAGAAGGAGAGGGGAAAGTAGAAGTCTTGCCAGGAACATGCAGAATTCACCTACCAGTGACAATAGGCAACTGAGGGAAGGAATGATCCATGATCAGTGTAGAACATTGGGACTCTCTCTGTACCCTGATGGAGAAAACAAGTGTAATTTTTTCCTTTAATAGATGGGAAATATGAGACCAGAGAGTTCAAAATAATTTTTTCCTATACTAAGATAGTTTAAGATAGCTACAAATCTGGGGGCCAGCACCCACATTTTTGATGCCTAAACCAAAAATCTTCAATATACAGAGAATGCTTTCTATTGATGGTAGTAAAATGTCCCAGAGGTGATTGCCATTGAGAATAGTCATATAATGGAACTATCTAAAATGAATATACCAGCTTTCTATCTAAGTGGTCAATAAGATCATACTTTAACTCATGTATTTTACTTGGGTTTCTTGGTTTTAGTATTAAAATTATTAAGAATATTTTTGTTATAAAATAGTACATACATTTGTGACTTTAACTTGTGTATTTCAACTTACAAACTTGGTTTAATTTTTGTTTCTTAGACTGTTTAGATTCAACTTAGATTGTTCTACCAGTATTTAGAATCAGCTTCTTGAATTATGTTAGATTCTGCCATTCTTACGTAATAGCCACGTGAGTACAAATAACCTCAAAAGGAAAACTGAAGAAGTAGAAATTAGAAGTTAGCTGATTCAAATGTCAAATGAAAATCATCTAATTGGGATATAGTTGAGATTTAAAAAACATAATGAGAACCTACTCTGTGCTTGAGTTGCAGTCACACGTGGCATCACTTTGATCCTCAGCTCAATGCTTACCCACAGTGAACATTGAATTAATATCTATTATTTGAATAAATTGATTTTCCATACTATGTCCTTGTTCTGAAGATTATTATGTACTAGATAAACTAGCCATTTTGTTAGTTCTATAATTCTTTCAGCAAAATAAATTCCCAAGGGAAAAGCAGAGATTAGTACATATCTGTAACATTTCTTTAAGTATATCGTATTTTGAAATTAGTAAAAAAGAAGAAATATTAAAACTTTGGCACACAGTATGTCCAAATGAATAGAAGGAACCTGAATGGGGAGATTTGAGGAATTGAATTTTTGTTTAGTTTAGAATAAATAAGACAAAACATCTGTGTTCCTGATTTTGATTGTGAGACAAAATTCATTTAATATTTTATACTGGGCCATTCTTTAATCTCAGATTTATTATTCTGAGCTTCATTTTCAACAGAATGGAGTACTAGGTTTTATATATATATATATATATATATATATATATATATAGAGAGAGAGAGAGAGAGAGAGAGAGAGAGAGAGAGAGAGGAATTCATAGAACAGGTTAAAACATAAGTGAAGATGTCAGGAAAGTTGTCCTTTTTTAGCTGCGCATAGGTGAGCTTTGTTTTTCATGCGATATTTACTGTTTCTCTTGTCTGACTTTCCTCTAAAAATAGACTGCCAGGGGCACCTGGGTGGCTCAGAAGGCTAAGCATCTGCGTTTGGCTCATGTCATGATCTCAGGGTCCTGGGCTCAAGCCCCACGTCAGGCTCCCTGCTCAGCGGACAGTTTGCTTCTGCCTCTCCCCACTGCTTGTGCTCTCTTTTTCTCTTTCTCTCTCTTTCTCAAATGAATAAATAAAATCTTTAAAAAAAAATAGACTGCCAAAAAAATCAACCTTTTCTCTCAAATTTCCAATCAACTTCATTTTCTGTGACTCAAGTTTTATTGAATATTAATAGTGACTTAATATCTAATAAGATATTTTTAGAAATCTATCTTTCCCTTTATTAATATGTGCCTCACACACTTAATCCCATAATTCATGAAGAAGAAAACAAAATCTTTTATTCATAATACGAACTCATGAGGCATAATTAATTTCATTGTTGACAATCTGAGCATTCAGAAGACTCCAGAAATCTTGAAAAAAAAAAAATAATGACCATCTCTTTTCTTTTACCCACACATACACACAAAGGAATGTTACACAGAAACACATATATAACATTAGGGGGGAGGAAATTTGGCTTGACAGAAATCCATAGTAACAAAGCATGAGCTTTTAGCTAAGGACAAGTCCATAGATATTGACAGTGTGGAATGATTCTGAAGACGCCTCTAATGAAACTTTAGGATGAATCCACAGCAAGGGAGAGGATTAGCACCTTGTGCTTCATATGGATCAAATTGGCTCTGGGGGCACAGTGCCCAATTCTCTAGAGAGCTCTTTAGAAAGAATGTTGATAGACCAAGCTCCTGAGAAAACCTGGAGATATTCTAGTAAAGAATAAAGTCTTTTCTAACAGAGGGGCATTTAGTGGCTACAAACTCCACAAATCATTGCTATAAGAGAAATTAGATTGGAATGTAATAAGAAATCTGGCTTAAGTTTAAGAACTTCGTATGTTGTTAGTCCTAAAATGGTATAGTTTGGCATACAAATTAATGAGATCCATCACTGTTAGCAAATGAATGTTACAAATATTTTGGAAAGTGTCTTACACTGAACAACCCTATCTCAACTAGATCCCTCAAGGTCCTTTGTAGACCTCCTTATCTCCAGTTGCTTCTATTGCCTAGGCTCTGATAAATATATTCCTCACTGTCCTCATTTCTTTGCAATAGCAGACATCCAACCAATTGCATCTTGGTGTTTTATCTTGTTTTGTTAGATCAGGTGACTAGCTTGAATCCTGGCTAATTGAAAAAGCACAATGTATGGTTTCCAAGAATAGGTTATCAAACCAGTGGTAGCATTAAATATACTTAAAACAGGCAGATTTTAGATTCTGATCAGAAGTGGGAGCCATGGTACATCCACTTACTGATGTATGAGCCTGCCATTAAATGAAAAAATCATTTTGCTCAGGATTCTGAATAAAAATATATTGCTGGTTAAACTTTTTTTTTTTTTTTTTTGGATTTGAAACACTGCATCTAATTCTTGTATCCAGCCATTATGAAAACTAAATCTTTCTGTATATGTAATCTGTCCTGAAGTTTCTGATTTTCACCATTTCATTAAGGCCAGTTACAAACCGTCTGTTGCACCTAACAGCAAATTGCAAGGATGATATTAATCATAGCATTACTTTTAGGATGAAAACAAGGAAATACACAATTGACATGTTCAGCACAGCATACATTTGGGAATAGAAGGTTATTTCACATTCCTAACAAGTGCTGTTAGGAATGTGAAATGACCTTCCATTCCCAAATTTCTTAATGCAAGTGAGCCCTCCTTTAAAAGTGTTGCTAGGTTGGAAAAGAAGTCCTAAAATAAACCTGTATGTTATTCAGGAAACTTACATTCAGCTATGGAAATATAGAAGTGTAATTGCAATATCAATATATGTATAGTCATGAAACTTCTATGTGTTGAATAAGCAGACTACAAAAAATAATAATAAAATAAATTAAGACCAAGACAATAGAAATGTAAGTGAGGACTGAAAACATATTTGCAGAGACAATTTTGGGAGAAGCAGTTCTAAAAATAGAAATGTAGAAATCATTTCTTTGGGAAAGTGCTTAGCATCTTTTCAAAATACAGTTCTCCAATTTTTTAATCATAAGAATTCTCTTAGCTGACAAGTAGAGTGCTGTATTTCCAGTTCCTAACCAAGGCATACTGAATTTAATGTCATTCCTCTGTTAGTGTGATTTTGTTTTTCCTCGCAGACAAACTGAAGCTGTGTTAACAGATTATCAAGCCTGTCTTGCAGGGAACCAAGTACTGGTCTGAGCCATGCAGTAAATAAACAACAGCCATTTTAGTTAATCCTTAAGAAAAATTTTAAAAGATGGCAAATAGAGATGTCCATACATGTAAATGGCATCATGAATATAGGGCTATTCATATGAAAAATGGTATTAACAGAATAAATGAAAGAACTTTGTTCTTACTGGGTTGAGGAAAAAGTCAGAAATTTCTATCTTTGCAGGTCATCCCAGAAATGTTCACTTAGCCATTAGCTTCTGTCACAATATAACAATAAAATGGTTTGGTAGACAAAACACCAGCTCAATTATTTTGTGCCTTCTGCAATGAAGTGGTGAAGTCAGTTTCCCCTTCTCTTGAATTGAGCTGAAATTAAAATTTGCTTTGACCAATAGAATACTGGCACAGTGGTCACGTGGGTCCAGAGCTTAGACTTATAGAGATCTAACATTTAGTTTCACCTTCTTGGAGTGCTGCTCCACCACATAAGGAAGTTGATCTAGAATATTAGACAGTGGGGCACCTGGGTGGCTCCGTGGATTAAGCGTCTGCCTTCAGCTCAGGTCATGATCTCAGGGTCCTGGGATCGAGCCCCGCATCAGGCTCTCTGCTCAGCAGAGGGACTGCTTTCCCCTCCCTCTCTGCCTGCTTCTCTGTCTACTTGTGATCTCTCTCTATCTGTCAAATAAATAGATAATATCTTAAAAAAAAAAAAAGAATATTAGATGGTGAGAGACATGTAGAGAAGACTTGAGCTGCCCTGGTCATCAGCCAGCATTAATGCAAGAGAAGTCATCGATACCATCTTGGGTCTTCTAATGCAGCCAATTCTTGAGCTCATGTAGTCACATATATGAGCCCTGGAAAAATGAGCAGAGAAGCCATCAAGCTAATGAACAAAATTTAAAATAATGAAGTATTGTTTTAAACCATAGGTTTGTTACATAGCATTAGATAACTTAAAAAGTGGTTTATTAGATTAAGTTAGAGGTCATTTCAGAATTCTTTGAAAGTGGCTTATTAGATAATTATAATAATATCAATAATAATTTCTTTTTAATAAATGTGTATTACATTTGATAAATAGAATTAGACATTTTACTGTTTTCTGAGGACAATATGTACTAAGTTGGTGAGGCCAGGAAACTAATAATAATAACCACCACCATTTTTTTCCATTTATTTGTTTTTATTTTGTAAATTATCACAGAGTGAAACTGATCATTATTTTAACATGTGTATGAAATAACGCAGGCACCACCAAAATCAGAAAATAGAATAGTTCCATTAACCCCAAAATGTCCTTCTGCTATCCTTTTACACTCACTAACCCACTCTTACTCCCTGAAAGTCTCTGATCTATTCTTGATCATGGAAGTTTTGTTTCTAAGAATGTTATAAGTGAAATAATGCAGAATATAAAGTTTGACACTGATTTCTTTCAAAGTATAATCTTTGAGATCCACCCAAGTTTCTGTGTGTATCAACAGTCCCTTTTTGTTGCTGAGTATTATTCTATCATATGCATGTCCCACAATTTCTGTACCCTGAACTTGATTGATGGCATTTCGGTTATTCCAGTTTTTGATGACTGTAAAAGAGGAGCTATAAACATTTGTGTATAGGATGTTGAATAAACATTCGTTTTTATTTCTGTATGGTAAATACCTAGGAATGAGATTGCTAGATCATTTAAGTATATTTTTAGCTTAGTAAAAAGCTTCCAAACCATTTTTTAAATTATCGGTACTGTTATACATTCCTACCAGCGATGTAAGAAAATTTCCATTACTTTGTACCCTGCTAGAATTTGGTGTAGTCAATATTATTTTATTTTAGCCCTTATGGTAGGTTTGTAGGAGAATATAATCATGTTTTTCATTTGGATTATCCTAGTGCCTAATGATTTTGACAGCTTTCTATGTGCTTATTTGTCTATGTATTTTTAATTTGGTGATCTGTCTGCTCAAGACTTTGGACCATTTTTTAATTGCTTTTTCCCCTTTTCATGAGATACGTACAGTAAAGTTGCAGTGGAGAACACAGTTAGAAGTGTATGATAACTAGCTTCAAAAATGCCTCCAACAATTCTCATCATGTGATATATTTACAAACTTAGGTGGTCACCTCTCACAGTGTGTAATGCATATTGGCTTATATGACTAATAGCCACAAGCTGATCCTTGATCTTCTTAATTTTTTCCATGTGCTCTTGAAAAGAAATGCAATTTGCTCTTGCTGGAGTATTCTGTAAATGTCACCTAAGGCCAGTTTTTCCATGGTGCTGTTTTATTCCTCTATCTCCTCCCTGATTTTATGTCTGCTAATTCTATATATTACTGAGAGAGGAGTACTAAAGTCTTCTTTATATGTTTGTGTATTTTTTTTTTTTTTAGTGAGTTTTTGCTTCATATGTTTCAAAGTTCTTTTGTTAGCTGCAAACACACTTAAGGATTTTTTCATCTTCTTGATGAATTAACCATCTTATCCTCATATAATATTCTTCTTTATCCCTGCTAATTTTCTTTGCTCTGAAAATTAAACTTTGATATCAATAGAGCCATTCCAGCTTTCTTTTGATTAATATCTGCATGCTATATCTTTTCCCATTCTTTTACTTTTAACTCACTTATATAATTATATGTGGAATGACTTTCTAATAAGTAGCATATAGGTTGATAATTTTTAATTCCTGTATCTCTTAATTGGTATGAATCAACATTTTGCATTTTATGAAATTAATGATACATTAGTGTTTACATTGTTATGAGCCAAATTGTGTCCTTCCCAAAATTCATGAAGCCATAACCCCCTAATGTGACTGCATTTGAAGATTGGGCCTAGAAGAATGTAATAAAGATTAAGTGAGATCATAAGACTGAGACCTTAGTCTGATAAGGAAGAGGAAGAGACACCAGAGATCTCTCTCTGTCCTCTGTCTCTTCTTTTGAGTCCAAAAAAAGTCCTGTGAGGACAAAACAAGGAGGTAGACATCTACAAGGCAGGAAAAAAGATCTCCACACAAACTGAATTTGCTGTCATTTGATCATGAACTTCTAGCCTATAAGAAAACTATGAGAAAATAGTTTGTTGTTGAAGCTACTCAGTCTGTGTTACTTTGTTCTGGTAGTCTGAGCAGACTAACCCATGAGTTTACCATTTTACTATTTGCTTTCTGTTTTTTAAAAAAACTCCTGCTGGTCTTTCTTTTTCATCTAATTTTTGGATTATTTAAGTGTCTTTTTGTATTCTGCTTTGATGTATCCATTGTGTTTTTAACTATATATCTTTCTATACTTTTTAGCAGTAGTTGGTCTAAAGATTATAATACACATACTTCACTTCATAGTCTTTCAGAGTCAACATTTTACAACTTCAAGTTAAATGTAGAAATTACCAGATAGGTCTTTTTAACACTGCTTTGTTTCATAGTTTTCTTATATATTACATCTGTGTACATTAAAATCATCCACCTGCCAAAAAAAATTCTGACACTAACTGGTATACTGTAATTCAATTCTGACACTAACCACCTGGAGTTTAACACCAGACTCCACAGGTTTAAGAACATGGTCACCAACAAGACTGCCCCCAATTCAGGTATTACCACACTTCAGAAAGCCCCAGGCTATCCACACTTCTGACTAGCTACAAATTTAAGAGTTCCCATGACCTTATCAGGTTAAATAACTCACTAGAATGACTCACAGTATTGAGGAAGGTAATTTGCTTAAAATTAGCATTATTATAAATGATAAAAATCAGCAGCAGCCAGATTAAGGGTGAAGTCTCAGAGGGCCCCATACTACATAGAATCAAGGAAAGTCACCCTACTTGTTCTAACCAGGATGTTACACTAACATTTGGTATCCAGAGTTTTTGCTGGTATTTTATTACATAGGTGTGGCTGATTCAATGGCCTATGTGACTATGGCCAATGCCACGTGACTGAACTCAATCTCTAGCACCCTTTCCATTTATATAGGTAAGACCACCTCAAAGACCCAAACTTCTAACACATGGTTAGCCTTTTAGGCACTGTTACTCCAATTCTGAAATATTTAGGGGCCTATCATGAAGAATCTCATTTTTATAAACTGTCAGGTAAAAATCCAGAGAGGCTCATGAATCATAAATCACTCCTATTACTCAGGAAATTATAAGGATTTTAGGAGTCTCGTGCCAGGAACCTGGGACAAAGAATAAATAAATTCTTTATTATACTCCTGTAATCTTTTGTTTCAATAATCAAATGCACAAATCTCAAGGGAAGAATAAGCTAATATATTTACTCAAGAGTTTACCATTTTGATGCTTTTTTTGCATTCATGGTATTCCAAATTTTTCCCCCCAGTACTATTTCTTTTATAGCTTAAGTTTTTTTTTTTTTTTAAGATTTTATTTATTTATTTGACAGAGAGAGATCACAAGTAGGCAGAGAGGCAGGCAGAGAGAGAGAGGAGGAAGCAGGCTCCCTGCTGAGCAGAGAGCCCGATGTGGGACTCGATCCCAGGACCCTGAGATCATGACCTGAGCTGAAGGCAGCGGCTTAACCCATTGAGCCACCCAGGCGCCCCTATAGCTTAAGTTTTTAATGAATTATGCCTTTACATCAGTTTTATTGGGAACAAATTATCTTAATTTTCCTTTATCTGAGATGTCTTTATTTGTCAAAGTTATTTTTGCTGGATATAGAATTTGGATTGGTATTTTCTTTCAGGAGTTTAAAAATGATGTGCCACTTTCTTTTGAACTCTATGTTTCCTGACAAGAAATCTGTCATTAAATCTGTCATTATATATAGTGTATATAAAACGTATAACAGGAAACACAAATTTTAACTGTCTTTTTCTGTCTTTAAGCATTGTTTTTAGGGTGCCTGGGTGGCTCAGCAGGTTAAAACCTCTGCCTTCGGTTCAGGTCATGATCCCAGGGTCCTGGGATCAAGCCCCGCATCAGGTTCTTTGCTCAGTGGGGAGCCTGCTTCCTCTTCTCTCTCTGCCTGCCTCTCTGCCTACTTGTGAGTTCTGTCTGTCAAATAAATAAATAAAATCTTTAAAAAATTGTTTTTTATCTTTTGTTACATACAGTTTGATTATGAGGTCACCATGACTCTTTTCTTTGAGTATCTTGTTTTGAGTATTCATGCTTTTTTAAATCTGTAGGTTTATATCTTTCACAATTGCAAAGAAATTTTCAGATATTATTTTCTTAAAGATTATTTTTAGCTCCACATTCTTCTATCTTTCTGGGAGTTTGATGACACAAGTTTATCTCACTTGTTATTGTCCAGTAGGTCCTTATATATTTTTATCTCTGTTGCCCAGAAAATGATTGAATAATCTTGAGTAATTTCTATCGCTTTATATTAAAATATATTCTTTCCACTTCAACTCCATTTTCAACTGAGCCATTCAGGAGACTTTATATATTGAGCTTCCTGAAATTTCCATTTGTTTAGTTTATACCTTCGGTTATATTTTTGCTCAGATTTTATATTTTTTAAAATATGTTTCAGTAGTGTTCATAATTGCTTGCTGTAGCACTTTAATAATAATGGCTTTAAAATATTTGTCAAGGAATGCCAACACTTCTGATATATTATCATTGAAAACTGTTAATTGTCTTTTTCCCTATGATTTTCTTGTTCTTTTTGTGCCAAGTAAATCTGGAATGAATATTAAATATTTGGAATATTATCATACAAGATTGAGTTTTGACTAATTTCTAAAAATATTATGTTTGTTTTAATAGGCAGTAGACCAGTTTAGGTTCAAATACAGTTTCCAATCTGTGGTTTTCAAAGCCATTTCAGTACTATTCTAATCTGTTCCACACAAGTATCACCCAGTCACCAGTCTGGGACCTTGGTGTTTGTGTATCTGTTAACTTATCTCTCAGTATCTTTTGTATGCTAAATAATGCTGGAACTATATATGCACAGCGTAGGGTGAGCCTAGGAGTTCATAAAACCTTTTCTTGGATTACTTTCCAAGCTCCTGCCTCTTTTCAGCTAACCTAGGTAATTTCTGTTTCCCTGGGACTCCTGTTCTTGGTCCTGTAGGCAGAAAGGTGAAACTCTCTTTAACTTGTTCTTTTGTGTACTTCACCAAATGATCCCATGTCTGGTGCCAAGCAGCAAAAGAGAGAGAAAGTAAAAGCAAGTAAAAGGATATGCCCCAGTCTCTTGGAACTGCAGCTCCCCTGATGCAAAAGAAAGAGTCCTCTCAACCAGAGTTCTGGTTGGTGTTGTATCCTATTGCCTATAGCTGTCACCAATATTACAGGAATTATTGAGAGCTGAAAGAAAACAAAGATATGTGATATTTCTGAAATCTAATGACTTCCTTTTCCACTGTTGAACCAGAGCTAGAGAATTTTACTATGCCTTGTGCTCATTTCTGGTTCATTGAGTTAAGGCTGGGGTTACCGAAGTGAAAAAAGAAAATGTAAACTCATGGGCATATCAGTAGTATTTTGAATTTTGATTTTTCTCCTCAACCTTTGTTCTATTGTTTACTTTCAGAAAACTTAAATAGCTTTTCTATGCATTCTCTTCAGGTTTTATAGATATATTTAGTGGAAGAAACAGGATGGAGTGTTCATTTCATCTTACACAGAACCAGAGCCTAGTTTCATTGATAACAAATATTTATAGAGTAGATTTCTTATGACAGGCCCTATGATAAGTGATTTATCTAGATGATCTCTTTATCACTGGCAAAAGCCACTGAGGTTGGTTCAGCTTTACAAATGATAAAACTATGTATTTGAGAGGCTAAGTAACTTGTTTATGGTCACACTGTTACTTAAGAGTGCTCTGTGCTTAGACTTTAGACCTATTGAGTTATAGAGCATAAAGCATTTTCCAGGAATAACCTCATCTGGAGCAATAACCCAAATTGAGAATGGGATTCTGGATATAGAGAAATGTATATGAAAGCTCTAAGAAGCAAAAGTCAAAGAAATTGCATAAAGAATGCTGAAGACGAATTTGCTTCTCATTTTTTTAAAATTTTATTTATTTATTTATTTATTTTGGCTCTAGTTTTACTAGAGCCAAAGTCTTTCCAAGGTCAGAACTATGGTTTCCTGAGAAAATATGCTTGACAACTTCTTAAAGCTCTAGAAGTCTGAGGTCAAAAGAAATCTTCAACAAAGATTTGTAAAATAAAGAGAACATTGAGATGGAACAAAGCAATGAAATACTTCCTTGATAGCTCTTTGGCTTTTTTCACTGGTAGCTTAGATTTTTCTAATAGTTGCAGATTTAATACGCAACTATTTTGTAATAGTTTGCATATTAAAGAAATGCTACTGGCATTTTAATTGCCTGGAATCTTGATATACACACACACAATATGTAAAAGCCAACAAAAACTTTTTATTGAGTTGATAAAAACTTATCATCTGGAATTTTGAAAAATATCTGAGATTTCCTCAAGGATATTTTTTGCTTTGCAAATGCCTGAGGGAGTCCCAAGTAATGAATGGTTAACATAATTTGAAAGACAGTGGAAAGATAAATACATTTTCAGATAATCTGATCTTGATTTGGGACCTGGTTAAGTCTGTCATCATTTAACTCATGAAACCTGCAGTTTTGTACAGTGTTCTGTGGTGTTATTTGTTCTGCACAATTTCTGGGTTTTTTCTTCCTTTTTTAAGCAAATAAAACTGCAAATTATAAAAGCAAATTGAAACAAAGCAAAACATTGCCTAGACTCAACAGCTGTGTTAAAAAACACAGGGCAAAAAGTTAATACCCTAATTATAAAAACGTTTATACCCTAATTCTAACCTCTTCCACTGGACTGAAGAATTACATGCGACTATTTTGGAGACCACCTTTTTGCTTTATTTAATTTGTTATCTCCTTAATGTTGTTGGAAGTAAGTGTAGTCCCGTGGTAGAGACCATGAACATATATCAAAAATTAATTTCCTCATTTTATTTGGTAATAGGTATATCCCCTAAATTAAAGCTTGCCGAAACAAGGTCATCTGACTTTGAAGCCCATAGATCAGGGTTGATAGAAAGTTTGCCCTATTCTAAGTAACATCCATGATTTCTAACTCAGTGATGACTTATTTACTCGGATATATTCAGTTTTGTTATACTTAGTAACACGATTTTAATTGAAAGGCAATTGTATTATTTTGTTAGGGCTGCCATAACAAAATCCTACTGGAAAGGTGGCTTAACCAACAGAAATTTATTTTCTCTTAATTATGAAGGCTGAAAATTTGATATCAAGGTGTTGGCAGGTTTGGTTTCTTCCAATTCCTCTCTCCTTGGCCTCTCTCTAAAGCTGCCTTCTCCCTGTGTCTTCATTCTATGACTATCTGTATCTTAATATCAGTTTCTTACAAGGGCATTGGTTATACTGGATTAGAGTCATTTTAATTTACTTATCTCTTTAAAGACCTTATCTCCAAATATAATCAGATTCTGAGGTACTAGGGAGGTATGACTTCAACATATTAATTTGGGGGGAGCACAGTAATTCACCCTATAAAATAGATATATAGAGTTCATGAATTATACTATATACCTGTGTGTTATGTGTGTATGATTCACGTGTGTATGTTTAAATAAAGAATAAAAAAAAAAAACATGCTAAATTATTTTCTCTTAAAGTGACAAGATTCAATTGCATATGACTTATATTGGCACAAGATAAAAATTGCTTTATTTTTACTTGGTTTTTAAACTTCTACTCCTAGTCTAGCAAATCTTACTCACATACTATGGCATTTAGAAAGGCAGACAGAGAATCCTGGGGCTCTCTTGTGTCTAAGGACAGATGGTCATGTGTGAGTACCATGCTCAACCGAATCAATTCAATTATTTAGTTTACTTACCTGGACTTTAGGCATTTGGGTTTAGAACAGATGTTCTGACCACTTACAGACCATGTTAAGCTAACCAGACTGATTTCAGGCCTTCTCTTCCTGGAGGAAGAAATGGTGTTTTGATTATATTATTTAACACTCAGAAGCTTCTGAGGGCTTCTGAGGGCGTGGCTTAAAGTTTATCAAGCTTTAAAAAAGTTTATCAACTTTTAAAGTTTATCAGCATCAAGTAAAAAAGATTCGTTATCTTTGATGTTTCCTTCTTTGGTTGGTTTTCTTTGTAAATATATTTTTAAACATAGGTTGAATCTCTGATGCAGCTCTATCAATTCAGTTCAATTAAAAGTGTGTCTATATGGCAACAATTGAAGTGGTGTCTGGGTAGTTCAGTCAGTTAAACTGCTGACTCTTAATTTCAGCTCAGGTCATGATCTAGGTGTCCTAGGATAGAGCCCCTCCTCTGGCTCCAAGGGAGGGAGTCTGTTTGAGCTCACTTCCTCTCCTTTTGCCCCTCCCCTTGCTCACTTGTGCTCTTTCTCTCTCCTTCTCAAATAAATAAACAAATAAATAAATCTTATAAAAAAAAATCAAAAAGTGAAATTTTCCACCAAACTTCTGTGGTCTTGTAACTTATAATATGCCATAAAATTAACTATTTTATTTATGTATTTTTCAATAAGTTGGTCAAGATTATATGCATAATTAGCTATCTTTTTAGAAGGAAATGAAAAATGCCTCTAAACTATGTGTGTCTGTGTGTGTGTGTCATATAATTCTGAAAAAGCTGTTTAGATGATTAATTTTTTTTTTAACTCTTCACAGGGTCAGTACTCTGGGATAAACAGGAGCACAGATATCTAAATAGTATATGTTCTATGAAAGCTGGATATTGGAGAATATGATGACCAGTTATAAACAGAAACAGATTATCATCACAAGAAGAGGCTATCCAAGTTCTAACTCATACAAACACTCAAGTAAATAATAGTAAATGAACCTCATTGTAATTTCACAAAATATTTATTACATACCTAATTTCATGGAATTTCAGGTTTGATCTGCTTTGAATGAATTTCATACAGACCAATTTCACTCTTTAAGTGATTTACATATCAGGATACATTTTTCTAAGTTTCTTCATGTGTTAAACCACTTATGCATTTTTTTTTAAAGATTTTATTTATTTATTTGACAGAGATCATAAGTAGGCAGAGAGGCAGGCAGAGAGAGAGGAGGAAGCAGGCTCCCTGCTGAGCAGAGAGCCCGATGTGGGGCTCCATCCCAGGACCCTGAGATCATGACCTGAGCCGAAGGCAGAGGCTTAACCCATTGAGCCACCCAGGTGCCCCCAAACCACTTACGCATTTTAAACTGTCAAGGAGCTGCCTGGGTGGCTCAGTCGGTTAAGCTGCTAGCTCTTGATTTTGGCTCAGGTTGTGATCTCAGGGTCCTGGGATGAGCCCTGCGATGGGGCTTCATGCTCCATGGAGAACTGGCTTAAGGGTTCTCTCTCTTCCTCTCTCTGCCCTTTCCCCTGCTCACATGCTCTCTATCTCCCTAAAAAAAAAAAATAAATAAATCTTTGAAAATAAAAATAAATCAAGTGATGCATACACAGCCAAGGTCCCCTCAGTTCATAAAAAATGAACATACTTGGATATTTTCCTTCCTAGCTGCCATCTTTTTCTTTTTATTATTATTATTATTACTATTATCACTGCCTTCTGATAATTTCCTTATAGCAGATACTAGAAAGCCAACCCTCCCGCTTCTATTCAGCGCCTGTCCACCTCCATGTTTCTAAGTGTATAAGGTTTGCGTTGTGACAGAACGACCTGGGAGAAAATCCACTGGGGATTCTATTTATCCTGAGCCATGGTTTGCAGTTTACTAGCATCCGCTTCTATTTTCATTTATTAATTTTCTCATTCTGGTCACACAGATGTGCCTTAGCAAACTGTGAAATATAGCGAGGCAGACAACAAAGCCAACCAAGCCTTTGGTTAAGTTTTCCAACTGTCACTTCCTGCAGTTATGTTGTACCTCAGGGACAGTCACTTCTAAAAGATCTGTGAAGTGTTCCAAAAATGCTGTGAATTCTACAGTGACCTATTGTTGTTAGTCTTATTTTGAGTATTCACCTGGTGAACTTCACATGGTTTTGGGATACAGAACACTACCAGGACCCCAGAGACTGTCACCTTATGCCTGCCCATCTTGGCAAACTGAAAGTTAACTCAGTGTCTTATTTCTGTATTGTGCCGCTGAGCTGAAAGCTGTTCGCCCAAGCACACTCCAGCGGAAGACTAAAGCCCAGGGCAAACTTTTTTTTTTTTTTTTTTAAGAGATAATAGTGGGAGATAGGGTAAAGAGTAAGAACCAGCTCTAGCTTGAAAGAAAGCATTTCTTAGTGATCTTGACATGAGCCCAGAGGCTCTGGCAAAGAACAGAAGTGTGACCTTTGTGATTTGGTAAGCAGGCTGGCACCTGTCTTGGCACAGTCTGGAGAGAGTCCCTGGAGAAGTACAAATACTAAACTTCCCTTGCAGAACTGGCTGGAAATGAAAGCCTGCACAACTGACTTTCTGCTGGTGGTCACCTGATTTTATTTTTGCTGATTAATTAACATCCTACTTAATTGCCCACTTACTGTTCTTAAACTTATTTACAGCCTTATACTGTTTGATTTCTCTTCTAAACCCTCAGAGTTTTAACCTCTCACTAGTTCCATCCCCAGCGGACAGTTGTTTTTCTCCCTAATCCCTGAATTTTTTGTGAAGCTGGTGGTTTGAAATGAAAGGTGATCTTGAGAGAAGAGACAAACTTCTTTATAGTCTCAGCAGCACCTCCAGTCAGCTCTTCGTTTCTGATTCAAGGTGACTGCGTTTTGTGTTACATTTCTTATCTTAACATTCTGTTTCAGGAGCTGCCAGAACATTCATTTCATTTTCAAAATGAATGCAAAAATCCCCAAAGCCTCCACAAGACCACTGAGGCTTACTAATTAGATTCGTTAAACAGTACTCAAAAGCAGAGGGAATTTGTCTCTTATTCTGTTATTTTTTTTTTCTGCCCAGACTACCTCTCCACACTGCTTTATTAAATAATATGCTGTGTTTAATGGTCCCTTTTGCTAAAAACACTGGGTTGCAAAGTGCTGTTTCATTAGACTTCACATCAATGCAAGTTGGTGTATTTTCCCTCCTATGGCTGCATCTGGTATGCTGGTACTCAAGAGATTATAAAGTAGTCAAAAATATGATTGGCATGTATGTCTAATTTTGGAGCTGTGAATGTGCTAGAGGAAATAGCATAGAAAACCTTTTTTGAGGATTCTTTTTCTTTTAAACAAGAGGAAAAAAAGACTATTACTGCAGTGGCTTTAGAAATTCACATGAAGTAAAATTCACATTTTTATTATATATTCCTGAGTTTTAATACATCTGTAAACTTACATGACAACCAATACAACCAGAACAGAGAATAATTTCAACACCCCAAAGAATTCCCTTGAGCTGCCCCTTGGCTATCAAAACATTTTCCAACCCTAACCCTAACTAATGACCCTCTCCATGGCGGTTATTTTGTCTTTCCCGAATTATCTATAAATGAAATCATTCAGAATGTAACCTTTGAGAGTGGCTTCCTTTAACTGGTATGCCTTTGGAACTCTTTCATGTTATTATGTGTATCAATTGTTAATTTCTTTTATTTTTGAGTAGTATTGTGTCATATGTTTGTGCCAGAGTCTGTTTATCCGTTCTCTCATTCAAGGTCATTTGAGTTGCATTCAGTCTTTTGGTAATTATGACTCGACTGTTGTAAATATTCATGTACTGCTTTTGTGAGATTGTGATGGGTCATATGGTAAGTGCAAATTTAACTTCTAAGAAATGATTAGACTTCTGCTTTCTGGCCAGGAATGTAAGGAGTTTAGCAATTGCCACTGTCCTAACAAGTAAAAAGCTGAACAAACGGAAAAATCAACAACTCAAGTTTTATTCCTTACAGAAGTGAGGTCACAGGGCAGACTGCTACTCTAAAATTAGAGAGACAGACAGGTAGATTCAGAGAATTGCAGCTCACTGGAATTGAAAGCTCCATGGGATCCAACCAATTCAAAATAAAATTGAGGAATTTCTGGAGGCTCACTGTGGGCAAATCAGAATTAAAACCTCCAGGGAATCCAATCATAGTGGGACCCCCAAGCTTTTGTGAATTTTATATGCAGGAATTCTTCTAGGTTCTCATGAGGAATATGGAGAAAAATCCCCTTGTACTTTTATGCTTCCTGCAGGCATAGGAGAAATCTAACCTTTTGAAATATACCAGAGCATTCTGTTCATAATAAGGTCTACTTTAGAAAAAAACAGTTTTTCTGAACCAGTTTCAGAAAAAACAAAAAACAAAAACCAAAAAACTCTAACCTGCTAGAGTTTTACCACTCTAACCTACCTGTGTTTAGAAAAATACCCAATATACCAGCCTGCTCCAGCCATCCTATCTCACCTGAGTGAGGTGGTGGTGAGAAAACTGAGAATCACTGGTGGAATTCACAATGCAGGGGCACAGGATCACCCAAAGACTGAGACCTAATCATGGAACTGTAGAGAACTTCCCCTCCTGTGACACTTTAGCACTACCTTACTAAAAACCCATTTTCTACAGTTACTAGTATCTAGAACATCTAGAACGTGTATCTTGTCCATCTTTCAACAGAAATTACAAGACATTCTAAAAGGGAAAAAAATTATAAATATCTTAAAAATGCAGTTAGAAGAGACAGAGCAAGCATCAGAACCAGAATCAGAAATGACAAGGATGCTGGAATTATCAAAATGGGAATTGAAACTACTATGATTAATATGCTAAGGTTTCTAAAGGACAAAATAGACAGCATGCAAAAATAGATGGGCAATGATAGAAATTATAAGAAAGAACCACGAAGGAATGCTAGAGATAGAAAAAAATATGTAACAAAAATAAACAGTGCCTTTGATGAACTCATTAGTAGACTAGACACAGTTAAAGAAAGACTATCTGACCTTGAGGATATGACTTTTCAAAGTAGAAACTCCAAAATGGAAAGGCAGAGAAATAAGACTTAAATACAAAATAATAATAACCAAGGACTGTGTGACAACCACAAAAGGTGTGACATATGCATGTTAGGAATATCAGAAGAAGAAAGAAAGAACAGAAGTAATATTTGAAGCAGTAATGACTGAGAATTTTCCCAAATTAATGTCTGACAGCAAATTGCAGATCCAGGAATTTCAGAGAACACTAAAGCAAGAAAATGCCCCAAAATACTACACCTAAACATATCATAATCAAACTTTAGAAAACCAAAGATAATAAAAAATCTTGAAATAAGATGGAGGGAAAAAATCTTTCCTATAGAGTAATAAAGGTAATTACACTTGACTATTCAGAAACTAAACAAGAAGAGAGAAGAGTGAAATATTTCATGTTGAGAATAACAGTGAAACTATTTTCCTGAGTAGCTCTACAATTTAACTACCAGGGATACATTTCTAGTTGTTCTACTTCCTAGGGAACATTTGGTATTTTTGGTGTTTTTCATTATAGCCATTCTAGTAGGTGTGTAGTTGTATGACAATGTGGTTTTAATTTACATTTGATTAATGACTAATAATGTTGAGTGTCTTTTCACATGCTAATTGACCACTCATATACCTTCTTTGTTAAACTGGCTATTCAGATCTTTTGCATGTATATTTATTGGGTTGTTTGTCTTCTTATTCTTGAATTGTAAGAGTTATTTATATATTCTGGATATCAAATCTTGTGCTGAACATTCAGCTGGAATATGTTTAAGAAGTCTTTGTCTAACTTAAAGTTTTTCCCTATGTTTTCTTCTAAGGGTTTTATAGTTTGACATTTTATAATTTATTATACAAGCTATTTCGAGTTAATTTTGTGTAAAGCATAGATTGTGGTACTTTTTTTTTTTTTTTTTTTTCCAGGACAGAAGGGAAAACAAATGTCCAAGTGTTCAAGGACCATTTGTTAAAAGAACTATCATTTTTACATTGAAGTGTTATTTTTGTTTAAAAAAATCAATCATATTTATGTAGGGGTTTGCTTTGTTTTATTTTCCTGTATTCTGTCTTCTTTTCATTGCTTTATATGTCAGTACTTTTTCCAATAACACACACTCTTGATTGTTATAGTGTAAATTTTTTTGGTTGGTTCTTTTGCTTTTCCACGTAAGTATTAAAATTAGGTAGTCTATGTCTACAATACATACCACAAGGATTCTGGTTGGGGTTAACCTCTTAATTATACTGGACTTTCCACTCAATGAACATTAAATATTTCTTCATATAGTGGACATTATTTTATATCTTTCATCAGGATTTTGTAGTTTTCAACATGCCAATACTATGCAAATATTGTTAGATTTATACCTATGTAATTCCTTTTTGGGGGACTCATAAATGGTACTTTAAAATATCTGTATGTAATTGTTTATTAATAGTATACAGGAATAGTGTTTATTTTATTGTGTTCACATTGTATTCTATGACCTTGGCAAACTCATTTGTAAGTATTAGGAGCTCTTCAGTAGCTTTTCTGTTTTTTAAAAAGAGGGGAAGCTAACATTTCTTTCTATTTCAATGATTTTTATTTCTTTTCCTTGCTTCATTGTGATTAATAGGATTTCTGTACAATGTTGACTAAGAGTGGTGAGAATTAATGTCCTTGCTTTGGTCTTTATTTTTAGGGGAAGTATTTAATCTTTCACTATTAAGCATGAGGTTACTCATAGATTTCATGTGGCTGCCATTTATTAGGTAAAGGAAATTCCCTTGTATTCTAAGTTTGCTAGATATATTTTTGTTAAGTCATGAATGAATGTCAAATATCTTGCCACATACTTTCTTTCATCTACTTATGTGACCCATGTGGTTTTTCTTTTTAAACCTATTGATGCAGATTACATTGATTGATTTTTTAATAATGACTTTTAACATTACATTAAATATTAATATTACATTCCTGAGATTAAGTTCACTTGGTCTTGATATTTAATGCTTTTTGTTTATTGCTGGATTAATTTTCTAGTAATTTATTGAGGATTTCAGCATCTGTATTTATATTTTATATTGTTCTATGGTTTTATTTTCCTGTATTTCTTTTGTCTGTATGAGGACAATTCCCAAATCATAAAATGAGTTGGTAAGCATTCCTTTTTCTTCTGTTTTCTGAAAGATTCTATGCAAGATTTGTATTACTTTTTCTTTAAACATCTGGTAGAATTTAGTGAAATCATCTAGACTGGACATTTTTCTTTCAATAAGGCTTTTTATCTATGAATTCAATCTCTTTGTTAGATACAAGACTATTTAGATTATCTATCTTTTGAAAGAGTTTTCTCAGTTTATATGTTACAAGAAAATAGTCCTTTTACTTTAGGGCAAATTTATGTTCATGATGTTTATGATAGACTACATGGTTATGACTCTTTCAGATTCTTATGTTGAAACTTTCATTCCAATGTGTTGGTATTTGGAGATCGGGCCTTGGGGAAATAATTAGGTCATAATGATCCTGGAGGATCATTCAGTCCTCCAGGATTGAAATTACTGCTCTTAAAAGACCAGAGAGCTAACTGGGTCTCTCTTCATCATGGGATGATACAATAAGAAAACAGTCATCTGCAAACCTGAAAGAAAGCCCTTACTAAGAATCTAACCATGGTGGAACCTGATATTTCTCACACTCTTCAGAACTGTGAGAAGTAAATTTATGTTGTTGATAAACACCCACTCAGTATTTTTTTTTTTTAAATAGAAGCCCATGCTAAGGTAGTGCTGTTCATAGTATTCCCTTATTAAATTTTAACATCTGCAGTTTATAGATAGTGTTCTTTTATTCCTGTTACTATAACTTTATATTTACTTATTTTCTTGGTTTTATCAATTTTATTGATGTTTACAAAGAGCCAGCTTTTGATTTTGTTTTCTTTATTGTTTTTCCATTTTCAATTTCTTTGATATCTGTTCATGTCTTTAATTCATTTTCATGCATGCTTTGGGTTTTATTGCTCTTTTTTCCCAAGATTCTTAAGACACAAGCTTAGTGACTTGAGGTCTTTTTTTTTTTTTTTAAATATATGAATTTAATGCTATATTTCTATAACTCTGGATTTGGTGCATCCTACAAATTTTGATATGATACATTTTATTTTCATTCAATTCAGAATATATTTGAATGTGTCTTGAGCCTTCCTTTTTGGCACAGTGGTTATTAAAAGTGTGTTGTTTAATTTTCAATTGTATAGAGGTTTTCCAGATATTTTTCTGTTGTTGGTTTCTAGTTAAATTCTGTTACGGTGACAAGACAAATTTTGTATAACTTTTTTTTTTTTTTTTTGTTAATCTGTCATTTTTTTTTTCCTGTGACCTAGAATATGTTGTATTTTGGTGACTATTTCATATGCATATAAAAAGAATGTGTATCTCCTGTCATAGGGTTGAGGATTCATTATGTGTCATTTGGGTGAAAAGAGTTGATGATTAAAGTGTCTGACTCTGATTCTATGTCTGATCACCAACTAAAGGGTTCTGCACCCAATTCCAATGTTTGTAGGAGTGGCATTTTTTCTACACCAAGCAATTCTTCAGAAACCAGCATGGTATCCTGCAATGCAACTGAATTCTGACACTATCTACCTAAAGATAGTATCAGATCCCACAGGTTAAAATAGCATCAGTCCCACAAACATCACTCATGCTAACTGAAAGTTCAGATTTTCACCTGGGCTTCTGATCCACAAGTTATAGACTGGACGTTCCAACAACCCCCTCCTTATACCCAGATAAGTTGCTAGAGCCACTCACAGAACTCTGACACATTTTACTTATTAGATTACTGGTTTATCAGGAAAGGGTATAACTCAGGATTAGCAAGAGAGAAGAGATGCCTACCTAGGACAAGGTCTGGAGAAAGGAGGAAATTCTGTGCACTCTCCAAGTATACCACTCTTTACAGATCTCCATGTGTTTACCCATCCAGAAACTCTTTGAATTTCCTCCTTTGGATTTTATGGTGCTCTCAATTATATAAGTATGATTGATTAAATCAGTGGCAACTTGCGATTGATTGACTCTTCAGCCTCTCTCACCTCCCTGGAGTTCAGAACAGTAGGACTGAAAGTTCCAACCTCTAATCATATTCTTGGTTCTCCTGGCAATGAACCCCTATCCCTTAGATGTGCTTTAAAAGTTACTTATTAATGTAACAAAAGACACGTTATTGCTCTCAATTCCTAGGAAATTCTAAGAGTTTGGGGAGCTCTGTACAGAAAGAGGGATAAAAACCAAATACATTTCTTATTATAACTCACAATATCACAAAAGAATTGTTCAAGACTACTTCTTTGGTGAGTTTCTATCTACATGTTCTATCAACTATATTCATGTGAATGTTGATGTCTCTAATGTACCCACAGGTATTTTTAAGTTCTTTTGTAAGACACATACAATTTATACTTATTATATCTTCTTGGTGAACATTCCTTTTATCACTATATAATATCTCTCTTTATCCTGGTAATTTCCCTTCCTCTAGCCACTTCAGCTTTCTTTTGATTAGTATGTGCATGGTATAACTTCTGCTTCTTTTTCTTTTTTTTTTTCTTTTTTTTTTTTACTTTATTCTGTCTATATAATTATATTTAAAGTGAGTTTTGCATAAACAGCAAGTGTTTGAATATTTTTAATTCAACCTAATTATCTCTGTTTTAAATTGGTGGTTTTATTTATTTATTTATTTATTTATTTATTAAGACTTATTTGAGAGTGAGAGAGTGAAAGACAGAGAGATCATAGATGGGGGGAGGGATAGAGAGAGAAGCAGACTCCCCACTGAGTGGGGATCCTGATGTGGGACTTAATCCTGGGATCCAGGGATCATGACCTGAACCTAAGGCAGATGCTTAATCAACTAAATCAGTGTCTTAAATAAATTTTTTTTTGTTTTTAAGTAGGCTGGACACAGAATGAGGGGCTTGAACTCATGATCCCAAGATTAAGATTTGCTCCACTGGCAGACAGCCAGGCATCCCTAGATTAGTGATCTTATGTTTTTTATATTTAATATAATAACACATTTGAATTTAGACTACCTTTTTATTATTTTCTATTTCATCTGTTCCTTGTTTTTTCTCTTTCTTGCCTTCTTCACATTATGAGAATGACTTAGAATTCCATTTTAATATAGCAAATATTTCACTATATATATTTTTTGTATTCATTTTACTGATTGGGGTTTATGTATACACTTGCCACTGTTCATGCTTAATACAGAATCAATACTTTACATCTTTAGGTGAAATGTGGAGCCCTTACAACCTTTTACGTCTCCTTACCCTCTTTATGTTATAATTGTCCTGTATGTTGTATCTGCATAAATTGAATACCCATAAGCTAGTCTTAATTATATGTTTTCCACTGTCACACATACTTAAAACATTTTAGAAGAGAAAGATGGTCAACTATATTTACAAATATATTTACTTTTTTTTTTTTTAACTTTTCTCGTATTTTGTATTTATCAAGTTTTCTTCAGGTATCATTTCTCTTTCACCTTGAAAAACTGTCAGCATTTCCTGTAGAGCAGTGTTGCTACAAACAAGTTATTTTAGTTTTCCTCATCTGAGAATATTTTTATTTTACCTTAATCTCTGAGGAATATTTTTGCTGGATATAGAATTCTTAGTTAAGAATCTTTTGCTTTTGGCACTTAAAATAGTTCAACTGTCTGCTAGCTCCCATGGTCTGTGATAAGAAATCAGCAGTCATTAAAATTACTGTTTCCCATCAATAATACCATTTTGATGGCTATTTAAAGCTGTTAGTGAGGTTTTTGTTGTTCTTATTGTTTACAACTTTGGTTTTAAGCCATTTTATTAGGATGTGTAAGGAAATTTTTTTTAAGACATACTATTTGTAGTTCACAAAGGTTCTTAAATCTTCAGATTTTTATCTTTCATCAAATTTGGGAAGTTTTAAGATACTATTTCTCCATTTTCAGAGAGTAGGGCACAAACCTTCTTCTGTCCTTACATGACTACAATGACACATATATTAGGTCTTTTGGTATTGTTCCATAAGTCCCTAAGGCTTTGATCATTATGCTTTTCAGTCTTTCTCCTCTCTGTTTAAATTGGACTATTTGCATTAGTTTACACCCAAGTTCACAAAATCTTTGCTTTATAATTTACAATCTGCTATTGAGTCCCTCAGGTGAGGTTTTTATTTTGGTTGTTGGGATTTTCAGTTTTAGAATTTTCACTTTTTAAGTAACTTCTACTTCTAAAATGTTCAAGTTTCCCATTTGTTGAGGAGTTCTTACCCTTATTTCAAGAAAGTTGGTTATAGTAAGTGGTTTTGAATCTGTGTCCAATTATTCCAACATATCAGTCTGTATGTTTGGCATGTGTTGATTTCCTTTTACCTTGGATATTGTTGAAATGTTCATGTTTCTTTGTATGTCGATTAATTTTGTATTGTGTTTCAGACATTTGAAATATCATTTTCAAAGTCACATTAAAATCCTCTAGAGAATTTTGACTTATTTGTTGGTTTTAACAGACAATCTTGTTTCATTTAGGTTTTAACTCTTGTTCTATCTTACATAAGCTGTGGTTCTTATGTTTGTTCAGTTTTTAGAAGAGTTTGGTTTGCTGTTTGAATTCACCCTACTTATGGGCCATTCAAGGACTTGTTTGGGACCTGGATGATGGCCTACACAATACATTAGTTCTCAAAGCATTTGGTTTGGGGATCATTTCCACAGTTGCATAGGTAGAACTTAATATGTAGCTCTTATTGATCTTTTCGCCAAATTTCCTTTCATCATCATTTGCCAATTTCATTGCCTTTCAGAGTTTACTGTTCTTGTTCTCTGGCCACAGAGGAAGGATTTTAAGTTCCCCACACTGTTGTAAATTTCCCACAAGTATTTATTTTTCCTCCAGGGCAAATAAGTGAACCTGGTGGCTGGCACCAGTTCCTACATCACAGAATTGAAGACTGGGGACTACTTTTTGCCTCTAGGGCAGGTAGAGCTGGGAAAGAAAAATGAAACAGAGTATACTCAACATTTTCTCTGTTCCTGAAATTCACTCTCCCAACAATCTAGCCAATGAGAGAGAGGGGTTTCAATAGCCATACTTCATGCAGTCACACATTCAGACTGCTCTGTGTCCAAAAACAATGGTAGAAGGGTAAAAGGGGTGGGGTGGGGAGCTGGCTACTGTGCCAGTCTTTCTTCAAGTTTTGATTTTCCCCTCCAATATACCAGCTATTATTTACTTTTCAGGGTTTGGGGATCAGTGTTTTATATACTCCATCCAGAGCTTTAATTGTAATAAATGGAAGAGGTAGGATGTTTACTCTACCTTAACCTTAGCAGAATCTTGCTGTATTGAAATTCAAATATATATCTTAACAATCTTCTTTTCCCAGAAACTTTGAGAATTAACTTGAAACTAACAAGATAAGCAGGGACAGACAATGCTTAATTCAATTACCACATCTATATGAAGAAAACTGGAATTAATTGATCTCCATGATCTTTGGGTTCCTACATTATATTTCATATTAATGCTAAATGAGGTGAGGGATCACCAGGGTTATTTGCAATCACAAAATTAATTAAAATTCAGCTACCTGGATTTCAAAGATATATTTTTGTTTTGCCATTTGCTCACCTTACCTCCCCAAACAGATTTAGTCCCCACTGTGGTGGAAAAACATAAACTGGACACTTTTGTGTTTAATTCTGAAAGAGAGCACCAGTTCCAATTACTTTTCTAAGCAGGAATGCCCATTTCCTATCATGGAAGCTGCCTAATTCTGTTTTTTTTTTTTCCCATTTCTTGGGTTTTCCAGATGAGATTGTGTGGGGGATTGCCAGTTTCCAATACAGAGAACATCCCCCTATAGATTCCCATTTGAAGGAGCTGCAGGAGGCTGGCGTCAATCTAGCATTTATTAAGGAGGCAGCATATGTGAATTGCTATGAGCAGATCTATGTATATATGAAAATTCAGTAGAACATTTGTACAAAAGATGATTTTTTTAAAAAAGCAAACAAACAAACAAAAAACAAAAAACACCCTAACAATTGTTAAACTGAATCACTAAAAATAGCAACCCTGTTTGTTCTCCAAAAGCCCCCAGAAGCTTTATTTGGAAAATCTTACTGAAAAATGCTTTAGCATGTCTCCCTTAGAGTATGATATCTATATCTATATAAATATAGATATATCTTATCTTATCTACTCAGGTAAAAGATCTTTAGTTATTAATTCATTAAATAATATATTTTCACATACAGATCTCAAGTAATTTCACATACAAATCTCAGGTTTATAGGAGAGGTACTTGGGTGGCTCAATGGGTTAGGCCTCCTCCTTCGGCTTAGGTCATGATCTCAGGGTCTTGGGATCAAGCCCTGCATTGGGCTCTCTGCTCAGCGGGGAGCATGCTTCCCCCTCTCTCTCTGCCTGCTCTTCTGGCTACTTGTGATCTCTCTCTCTCTGTGTCAAAAAATAATAATAATAATAATAATTTATGGGAAAAATGATCCCAAAGACTTTGGTCTAGAGCAGGAAGCAACCTTAACATTCTTTTTCAAATCTTCATAGAATATATTCATTTTCCTGAGATTCACAGAATGACATACTTGACACTTACGTTAATAACTTATTGGTGTTATCATTTTTGTTAATAACTCTTATGGAGCACTTTCTATTATGCTGGGAACAGAACTAAATCCTTTATATACATTTAGTTCTCATAATAATTGCATACATCGTATACCATTGTTAATTCCACTTTTAAGAAAAGTATGTGAAGCTTAGAGAAGTTAATTGCCCAAAACCTAATAGATACAAAGCATCAAAGCCAGGGTATACATAAAGTTCTATAGGATTCCAGTGTTCATGTTCTTTTAACTGTAATAGCATTCCTCCTTTGAATTAATATAAGGAAATTAGACTAATAATTTAATTATGGACCTACCAATAAAATGTCTTTAAGCTTATACCAAGTTCTCAATACTGAAAGCCTATATGGCCTGGTTATTGAGGCAATTTCAAGCAGGTTAGTAGCTGATACAATTTAAGTTAGAGGTTTTTTTCACATCATAAATACCAGAAAGTTGACAGTTACATTTATGAATAGGTTTCATCTTGGTACCAATACTATGTCAAATCCCCAGAACTGTGTGATATTGCACAGGAAATCTATCCCAAATCAATGTGGTTATTTCTGTGGATATAAACCAATCATACTTGTGTAGTATAGATTATACACATTTAGTCAAGAATTTATCTAATATGGGGGAGCCTGAGTGGCTCAGTGAGTTAAAGCCTCTGCCTTCAGCTCAGATCATGATCTCAGGGTCCTGGAATTGAGCCCCGCATCGGGCTCTCTCTTGGCAGGGAGCCTGCATCCCCCTCTCTCTCTGCCTGCCTCTTTGCCTACTTGTGGTCTCTGTCTGTCAAATAAATAAATAAAATATTTTAAAAAAAAGAATTTAACATATATAAATTTTACTTAGCGATATGTTCAATAAATGTGATTTAGTAAATTGTACCAATATTTAAAAATGTAGGAAGGGGTCAAGATGGCGGAGAAGTAGCAGGCTGAGACTACTTCAGCTAGCCGGAGATCAGCTAGATAGCTTATCTAAAGATTGCAAACACCTGAAAATCCATCGGCAGATCGAAGAGAAGAAGAACAGCAATTCTGGAAACAGAAAAACAACCACTTTCTGAAAGGTAGGACTGGCGGAGAAGTGAATCCAAAGCGACGGGAAGATAGACCCCGGGGGGGAGGGGCCGGCTCCCGGCAAGCGGCGGAGCAACGGCGCACAACATCAGGACTTTTAAAAGTCTGTTCCGCTGAGGGACATCGCTCCAGAGGCTAAACCGGGGCGAAGCCCACGCGGGGTCAGCGTGGCCTCAGGTCCCGCAGGGTCACAGAAGGATCGGGGGAGTCTGAGTGTCACAGAGCTTGTGGATATTGGAACGGGAAAGCCGGCTACAGAGACAGAGCCGACAGTAAGCTCACAGCTCGGTGTTACCTTGAACGGGTCGCAGGCTCGGTGAGCTCGGAGCACGGCTGGAGGTCAGGCAGATGGGAGTAACTGGGCGCTGTTCTCTGAGGGCCTACTGAGGAGTGGGGCCCTGGGCTTTCGGCTCCTACGGGCCGGAGACCAGGAGGCCGCCATTTGTATTCCCGTCCTCCAGAACTCTACGGAAAGCGCTCAGGGAACAAAAGCTCCTGAAAGCAAACCCGAGCGGATTACTCACCCCTGCCCCTGATAAGGGCAGTGCAATTCTGCCTGGGGCAAAGACACTTGAGAATCACTACACCAGGCTCCTTTCCCAGAAGATCAACAAGAAATCCAGCCGAGACCAAGTTCACCTACCAAGGAGTGCGGTTTCAATACCAAGGAGAGCAGCAGAATTCCAGAGGAGGAGAAAGCAAAGCACGGAACTCATGGCTTTTTCCCTGTGATTTTTTTTAGTCTTGCAGTTAATTTAAATTTTTTTCTTTTTCATTTTTGTTTTTTTTTCTCACCTTCTGGTTAAATTTTTTTTTTAACTCTTACCTTTTTCTTTTTTAACGTTTTTTAACTAGTTTATCTAATATATATATATATTTTCTTTTTTATGTTTTTCTTTTTTGTTTTCTTTTTTTTTAATTCTTTTCTTTTGCTTTCTTTTTTCTTTCTCTTTTTTTCTCTTTCTTCCTTTTTGAACCTCTTTTTATCCCCTTTCTCCCCCCTCAAGATTTGGGATCTCTTCTAATTTGGTTAAAGCATATTTTCCTGGGGTTGTTGCCAGCCTTTTAGTATTTTACTTGCCCCTTCATATACTCTTATCTGGACAAAATGACAAGACGGAAAAATTCAACACAAAAAAAAGAACAAGAGGCAGTACCGAAGGCTAGGGACCTAATCAATACAGACATTGGTAATATGTCAGATCTAGAGTTCAGAATGACAATTCTCAAGGTTCTAGCCGGGCTCGAAAAAGGCATGGAAGATATTAGAGAAACCCTCTAGAGAGATATAAAAGCCCTTTCTGGAGAAATAAAAGAACTAAAATCTAACCAAGTTGAAATCAAAAAAGCTATTAATGAGGTGCAATCAAAAATGGAGGTTCTCACTGCTAGGATAAATGAGGCAGAAGAAAGAATTAGTGATATAGAAGACCAAATGACAGAGAATAAAGAAGCTGAGCAAAAGAGGGACAAACAGCTACTGGACCACGAGGGGAGAATTCGAGAGATAAGTGACACCATGAGACGAAACAACATTAGAATAATTGGGATTCCAGAAGAAGAAGAAAGAGAGAGGGGAGCAGAAGGTATACTGGAGAGAATTATTAGGGAGAATTTCCCCAATATGGCAAAGGGAACGAGCATCAAAATTCAGGAGGTTCAGAGTACGCCCCTCAAAATCAATAAAAATAGGCCCACACCCTGTCACCTAATAGTAAAATTTACAAGTATCAGGGACAAAGAGAAAATCCTGAAAGCAGCCCAGGAAAAGAAGTCTGTAACATACAATGGTAAAAATATTAGATTGGCAACCGACTTATCCACAGAGACCTGGCAGGCCAGAAAGAGCTGGCATGATATTTTCAGAGCAGTAAACGAGAAAAACATGCAGCCAAGAATACTATATCCAGCTAAGCTATCATTGAAAATAGAAGGAGAGATTAAAAGCTTCCAGGACAAACAAAAACTGAAAGAATTTGCAAACACCAAACCAGCTCTATAGGAAATATTGAAAGGGGTCCTCTAAGCAAAGAGAGAGCCTGCAAGTGGTAGATCAAAAAGGAACAGAGACCATATACAGTAACAGTCACCTTACAGGCAATACAATGGCACTAAATCCATATCTCTCAATAGTTACCCTGAATGTGAATGGGCTAAATGCCCCTGTCAAAAGACACAGGCTATCAGAATGGATAAAGAAACAAAACCCATCTATATGTTGCCTCCAAGAAACTCATTTTAAGCCCGAAGACACCTCCAGATTTAAAGTGAGGGGGTGGAAAAGAATTTACCATGCTAATGAACATCAGAAGAAAGCAGGAGTGGCAATCCTTATAGCAGATGAATTAGATTTTAAGCCAAAGCCAAGAGATGAGGAAGGACACTATATCATACTCACAGGGTCTGTCCAACAAGAAGATTTAACAATTTTAAATATCTATGCCCACAACGTGGGAGCAGCCAAATATATAAACCAATTAATAACAAAATCAAAGAAACACATCAACAATAATACAATAATAGTAGGGGACTTTAACACTCCCCTCACTGAAATGGACAGATCATCCAAGCAAAAGATCAGCAAGGAAATAAAGGCCTTAAAAGACACATTGGACCAGATGGACATCACAGATATATTCAGAACATTTCATCCCAAAGCAACAGAATACACATTCTTCTCTAGTGCACATGGAACATTCTCCAGAATAGATCACATCCTCGGTCCTAAATCAGGACTCAACCGGTATCAAGAGATTGGGATCATTCCCTGCATATTTTCAGACCACAATGTTCTAAAGCTAGAACTCAACCACAAAAGGAAGTTTGGATAGAACCCAAATACATGGAGACTAAACAGCATCCTTCTAAAGAATGAATGGGTCAACCGGGAAATTAAAGAAGAATTGAAAAAAATCATGGAAACAAATGATAATGAAAACGTAACAGTTCAAAATCTGTGGGACACAACAAAGGCAGTCCTGAGAGGAAAATATATAGCGGTACAAGCCTTTCTCAAGAAACAAGAAAGGTCTCAGGTACACAACCTAACCCTACACCTAAAGGAGCTGGAAAAAGAACAAGAAAGAAACCCTAAACCCAGCAGGAGAAGAGAAATCATAAAGATCAGAGCAGAAATCAATGAAATAGATACCAAAAAGACAATAGAACAAATCAACGAAACTTGGAGCTGGTTCTTTGAAAGAATTAATAAAATTGATAAACCCCTGGCCCGACTTATCAAAAAGAAAAGAGAAAGGAACCAAATAAATAAAATCATGAATGAAAGAGGACAGATCACAACTAACACCAAAGAAATACAAACTATTATAAGAACATACTATGAGCAACTCTACGCCAATAAATTTGACAATCCAGAAGAAATGGATGCATTGCTAGAAACATATAAACTACCACAACTGAACCAGGAAGAAATAGAAAGCCTGAACAGACCCATAACCAGTAAGGAGATTGAAACAGTCATTAAAAATCTCCAAACAAACAAAAGCCCAGGGCCAGATGGCTCCCCGGGGGAATTCTACCAAACATTTAAAGAAGAACTAATTCCTATTCTTCTGAAACTGTTCCAAAAAATAGAAATGGAAGGAAAACTTCCAAACTCATTTTGAGGCCAGCATCACCTTGATCCCCAAACCAGACAAGGATCCCATCAAAAAAGAGAGCTATAGACCAATACCCTTGATGAACACAGATGCGAAAATACTCAACAAAATACTAGCCAATAGGATTCAACAGTACATTAAAAGTATTATTCACCACGACCAAGTGGGATTTATTCCAGGGCTGCAAGGTTGGTTCAACATCTGCAAATCAGTCAATGTGATACAACACATCAATAAAAGAAAGAACAAGAACCATCTGATACTCTCAATAGATGCTGAAAAAGCATTGCACAAAGTACAGCATCCCTTCCTGATCAAAACTCTTCAAAGTGTAGGGATAGAGGGCACATATCTCAATATCATCAAAGCCATCTATGAAAAACCCACTGCAAATATCATTCTCAATGGAGAAAAACTGAAAGCTTTTCCGCTAAGGTCAGGAACACGGCAGGGATGTCCATTATCACCCCTGCTATTCAACATAGTACTAGAGGTCCTAGCCTCAGCAATCAGACAACAAAAGGAAATTAAAGGCATCCAAATCGGCCAAGAAGAAGTCAAATTATCACTCTTCGCAGATGATATGATACTATATGTGGAAAACCCAAAAGACTCCACTCCAAAACTGCTAGAACTTATACAGGAATTCAGTAAAGAGTCAGGATATAAAATCAAGGCACAGAAATCAGTTGCATTTCTCTACACCAACAGCAAGACAGAAGAAAGAGAAATTAAGGAGTCAATCCCATTTACAATTGCACCCCAAACCATAAGATACCTAGGAATAAACCTAACCAAAGAGGCACGGAATCTATACTCAGAAAACTATAAAGTACTCATGAAACAAATTGAGGAAGACACAAAGAAATGGAAAAATGTTCCATGCTCCTGGATTGGAAGAATAAATATTTTGAAAATGTCTATGCTACCTAAAGCAATCTACACATTTAATGCAATTCCTATCAAAGTACCATCCATCTTTTTCAAAGAAATGGAACAAATAATTCTAAAATTTATATGGAACCAGAAAAGACCTCGAAATAGCAAAAGGGTTATTGAAAAAGAAAGCCAACGTTGGTGGCATCACAATTCCGGACTTCAAGCTCTATTACAAGCTGTCATCATCAAGACAGCATGGTACTGGCACAAAAACAGACACATAGATCAATGGAACAGAATAGAGAGCCCAGAAATAGACCCTCAACTCTACAGTCAACTAATCTTTGACAAAGCAGGAAAGAATGTCCAATGGAAAAAAGACAGCCTCTTCAATAAATGGTGCTGGGAAAATTGGACAGCCACATGCAGAAAAATGAAATTGGACCATTTCCTTACACCACACACAAAAATAGACTCAAAATGGATGAAGGACCTCAATGTGCGAAAGGAATCCATCAAAATCCTTGAGGAGAACACAGGCAGCAACCTCCTTGACCTCAGCCACAGCAACATCTTCCTAGAAACAACGCCAAAGGCAAGGGAAGCAAGGGAAAAAAATGAACTATTGGGATTTCATCAAGATCAAAAGCTTTTGCACAGCAAAGGAAACCGTTAACAAAATCAAAAGACAACTGACAGAATGGGAGAAGATATTTGCAAACGACATATCAGATAAAGGACTAGTGTCCAAAGTCTATAAAGAACTTAGCAAACTGAACACCCAAAGAACAAATCATCCAATCAAGAAATGGGCAGAGGACATGAACAGACATTTCTGCAAAGACGACATCCAGATGGCCAACAGACACATGAAAAAGTGCTCCATATCACTCGGCATCAGGGAAATACAAATCAAAACCACAATGAGATATCCCCTCACACCAGTCAGAATGGCTAAAATCAACAAGTCAGGAAATGACACATGCTGGCAAGGATGCGGAGAAAGGGGAACCCTCCTACACTGTTGGTGGGAATGCAAGCTGGTGCAACCACTCTGGAAAACAGCATGGAGGTTCCTCAAAATGTTGAAAATAGAACTGCCCTATGGCCCAGCCATTGCACTATTGGGTATTTACCCTAAAGATACAAACATAGTGATCCAAAGGGTCACGTGCACCCGAATGTTTATAGCAGCAATGTCCACAATAGCCAAACAATGGAAAGAACCTAGATGTCCATCAACAGGTGAATGGATAAAGAAGAAGTGGTATATATACACAATGGAATACTATGCAGCCATCAAAAGAAATGAAATCTTGCCATTTGCGACAACATGGATGGAAGTAGAGCGTATCATGCTTAGCGAAATAAGTCAAGCAGAGAAAGACAACTATCATTTGATCTCCCTGATATGAGGAAGTGGTGATGCAACATGGGGGCTTAAGTGGGAAGGAGAAGAATAAATGAAACAAGATGGGATTGGGAGGGAGACAAACCATAAGTGACTCTTAATCTCACAAAACAAACTGAGGGTTGCTGGGGAGAGGGGGTTTGGGAGAAGGGGGTGGGATTATGGACATTGGGGAGGGTATGTGCTTTGGTGAGTGCTGTGAAGTGTGTAAACCTGGTGATTCACAGACCTGTACCCCTGGGGATAAAAATATATGTTTATAAAAAATAAAAAATTAAAAAAAATGTAGGAAGGGAGAGGGGGAAAGAAAGTAATGAGAGAATAGAAAATATCAGTATGCATTATTAGAGTTGATTACTGATTCATGAAGTATTTGTTTCTATTTTAAGTACTAACATTGAGTCACTTTATCAAGACCAGCTGAACCAGTTGTTACAATAATGAAGTAATTTTCTATAGTTGGTAGAAGTCAGGGACTCCAAAGACCCTTAGCGCCCTTTGACCCCTGGACACAGTAACAACCCTGCCCCACCCACATTGAAATCCTTCAGAATTTAAAAGCTAAAGGGTTTTTCTGATGTATCTTCTAGCAATACCACTACTGTCTGCTTTGATTCATCAGTGTCCATGCCAAAATATTTCATATATATATCCTCATTTACATCTATAGGTGCTTTTGGATACCAAATTGTGACTTAAAATGTATATTGTACTAAGCATCATGGCAAAAAAAAAAAAAAATTTAATCCTCCATGTTAGTTAATATAGTCTGCATCAGTGATTCTCAATCAGGAAGAATTTTCCCTCCAGGGGAACATTTGGCCATTTTTTTTTTTTTTGAGACATTTTTGGTATACCACAACTAGAGATGGTAAAATGGAGAGAAGTGTCACTGACAACCAGTGGAAACAGGCTAAGAATGCTGCCAAAAACCTACTGTACACCAAAAAGCCCCACGTAACAATGGAGTGTCAGAACTCAAATGTCACTAGTGCAAACATTGGAAAACCTTGGCCTATCAATACAGAGATACAGTCTTCCATTTTCTTATATATAACATTCTATAATTATCATTCTAAATTGTGGGGTTGAAATAAAATCACAAATAGATTTTAATTTTCTGTGTGTTCTAAATTACCTCGCTTGAGCGAGCCATTTACTCTGAGATTTGGAAAATTTTGTTTTTGACTTGTATATAGTTTTAACTTTATTTGTATCTAAATTGTGAAATGTCTTTCTTCTTGATTGAGTTCTGATTTTCAGGACAGTTCCCACAAAATTATAGTTATTACAATCTGATTGGTTTGAAAGGATTTTCATCACCTGGATGAGGAATGAGAGTTTGTTTTCCTGGTAAGAACTGTGAGTAACCATGCCAAGGCCACTTCTCAGTATATTGCTGAGTTTATAGGCTATGACTGAGTAAATATTCACAAATTGGCACTGGATTACTCTATTTTGCTATGCAAATTGTAATGTTAGGTTTAGGATAACTGGTGCAAGTCTATTTTATTGTCCTGTACAGTTTCCATGTAAACATGTCTTTTTTTTTTCTGAAAGTAATTGAAATAAGCAACAAATTTCAAAAAGAAAATTAGTCTCTGATACCTCTGTTGTTTTTGGTATTATGGTTTTGTTGCCAACATGCTTCTTTTAACTTAAAAAATAAAAATAATGTATGTGATGGACAAAATGCAAGATATGCCACTCATGAATTTCTAGGTAATTAACAGTCTACAAGTAGAAAAATTACATTTGTTTTACAAAAACACGTCCATACTTATAGAAATATGTTTTTAACCTTTTTGAATTAATACGTCTTAGAGATCTTTTCATATCAGCATGTATACATCTACTTACTTTCACATTGCAATTATATCCTTTAATCACAAGTTAATCACAGCGTGAGCATATCATTTTAATATACTATGTCTCTCTTATTTTAAACAATGCCTCATTAAGCAACCTTTTACATTTTTTTATTAGTTAGACATATTTATAGAATGTTTGTAATAGTGAAATCAATATGTTAAATGGGATACACATTAAATTTTGATAGGAATTGTCAAGTTGATAAAAATAGGATATTTGTCACTTAAGTTGCTTAAAACAGTAACAGTACTAGAGAAGGAACCAATGTGTGCAGTTGAAATAAAGAAAAAGTTGAGAATTAGATCTGAGAGAAAAATTGAAGTCTAATAGGATAATAATAACAAAGAACATAAGGCCCCGAGAGGCTTTTTGTAGTTTTAATTTTTATGTTAAAATCTTGCAGTATCTAAGTTTTCTACAGTTTTTTCATTTCCTTAAATCTTGTTCTAAGCTGTGCTTTTTTTGAATAGGTACTGATATTTTCGTTTACTATTCCATTAAATGGTGTTAAGTAGAAGAAAGGTAATAAATTATAATCATACACTACAAGTTAAGATTCACTTATTTGAATATGAATTGTATTCAAATTCAAACCATTAAGCCCTACCCTGGGCACCAGTGTTCTCTAGTTGACAACTTGACCAAATTATACAAATAACATGCAGGAGGAAATAAATCACCTCATGTATGTCAGAATATTAAGTGATAGCAAGCAGAATATTTAGTGATTTAAGTATTTTCTTTTCTAATATCAGTGATGTACAATTTAACAATTGACTTCTAATTTCATTAATGGTTGCTATCTATAAGATTTGCTTTTAATAAAAATGTTTTCACAGTTTGGTATGTAGGAGGTATATTTACTGGAAACTAAACTAAGATAAACAAGACTACTATCTTTTTTCCTTTCCTCTGACTCAAATATTTGATAGTGTTTGATGACTGAGTTTAGTCCCAATTTGTTAAAAAAAATTATAAATCTATTGACAAATTTATCAATCCAAATCAAACGTACTAAGGAAGTTAGGGATAAAGGTCAGAACTGTATTCCTTCTAACCATGAATGGAAGGTACAAATGCATTGAGTCTCAAGGATGCAAATTCTTTTTCAAAGAAAGGGGAACTCAGAATGACTCTGAGTGGTGTCAGAGTCAGTATATTTTATTCATTTTCTTTACTTGATGTCACAGGACCAGTCTTTTTCTTGCTGGATTTGTGAGTAAGACCCAGATTGTCCTTGATCATCCTAGAGTTTTTGTTTCATTTTTACACTTATTTTTCCTTTTTCTATTGCATTCTAATCTAACTATTATACTTTCAGGATCTGATTGCTATTCCTTATTGCTTTTTAAAAATAATCTCTACATATTTATTTAGCAGTCCAGAGTTTATATTCATTATTTTACTGTACTCTTTTTATGACTGAAATCTCTCAATGGGCAACAGTTTTGTTGCTTTAAATTTTCTGCTTTGTGCCTAGTTTTATGTCCTTTACCAGTTGGCACTTCATTAATTATATTCCATTATGAACTGTTCACAATTCTCCAAGAGAGGGACAAATTAAGAGGTATGATTTCTTAAATTAATGGTGTAAACCACTACCTTGAAGATTCTGAAAATAGAGATTAAGTTGAAATCACAAGGAATGTAATATTTTTTCTAAAGACTTTATTTTTCAGAGAAGTTTTAGGTTCAGAATAAAATTAAATCAGAGGTACAGAGTTTTCCCTTACATCCCTTGCTCTCAGTCAAGCATAGCCTCCCCACATTGGCAGCACCCTCCCACAGTTGCTACAATTTATGAACCTACACTGACACATTATTGTTACCCAAAATCCATAGTTTTCAGTAGACTTCACTCTTGGTGTTGTGCATTCTATGGGTCTGGACAAATGTAAAAGGACATGTATCCATCATTATAGTATCACACTCAGTAGTTTCACTGCCCTAAAAATACTTGTCCTTGGCCTGTTTGTCTCTCCCTCCCCCCTCACCCCTGGTAACCACTGATCACTTTTACTCTCTGTATGGTTTTATCTTAACTAGTGTGTCATAGAGTTGGGATCATATAGTACACAGTCTTTTCATTGGCTTCTTAATAATATGTACGTAACTTTTCTCCATGCCTTTTCATGGCTTAATGACTCACTATTTTATAACCCTGAATATCTCATTCTCAGGATAGATCAGTATTTATCTATTCACCTACTGAAGGACATTTTGATTGCTTCCAGGTATTGGGAATTGTGATAAAAGCTGCTATAAACATCTGTGTGAGGTTTTTGTGTGAATGCCATGTAGAGTCTTTTCATGTACTTTGCCTTCTTTGTTGATGTGACTATTATGATCCTTGTCCACTTTTTAATTGTTTTTTTTTTATTGTTGAAATTGAAGCATTTGTTGTGTATTTTTGACAGCAGTCCTTTATCATGTGTGTCTTTTGCAAATATTTCTTTCAGTATATGGCTTATCTTATCATTATCTTGATGCCACACTATTTTGATACTATAGCTTTGTGGTAAGTTTGAAATCAGGAATCGTGTCTTCCAACTTTGTTCTCCCTTTTCAAGATGGACATAATATATATATTTTTTAAAGTAGTGTGGATTTTTAAGGTGCAAATTGAAGTTTTAATTTGTTTAATGTGTTATGCCATTAAAATATTGACCATAAAAATGTCATAGACTGTAATTTTGAGTGATGAAGGAGGCTTTAAATAAGGTAGAGAAGGAGGTAAGATAAGATATAACAAAAATTAAAGCAAAGATGATTGCTTACAGAAATTCTTTGCTTTGTTCTTTTTTTTTCTGCTAAAATTACTGAAATATTTAAGGTAATATAAGGTTCACTGTAATAAAACACTACTTAATATAACCTAGGGAATCATTAAGACTTCAGTAGAGTCTTTATTTCTTAGAAAAAAAGAGAGAGATTGCTACCTGAGAGTGGCAGGTGATTTTTATCAAGATTTTTATCTTCTGCAATTCTTCAGAAGAAAATAAGATAAAAAGAAGTAGACACATTATAACCTAGTTATTATTTGGACAACGTTGTTTTTGTCTCAGAGTTTCTTTTAAGATTTATGTGAACCATTCATGAAATTATGTTTATGTAATCATTAAATTGGTGGAAGTGTTGAGTTCCCTTACGTTTTCCTTTTTGAGTGTATTTTTTCTTTAACTCTGTAAGGGTAAAGGAAGGAGTCCTGGTGTCAGCCTCAAAATTTAGCTCCCCAGGCAGACTGTGGCTGAAAACAGGGTTAGAAAATGGTCCAAAGATAAAGCAAATGTCCGGAAATCGAAAGTTGCCAAATCAAGGTAGACAGCTGACAGAAGTTGAGGTCCAGGAATCTGCAACCCAGGATAGCCAAAGGTTAGATGTGGGTTTGAGAGAACTAACAAAGTGGAGCAAACAGAACACCAAGGAATACTTATAGCCATATTTTTTGTTCCCACCCATGAGGGCATTTTGCTTATGAGTAGATATTGAGGTAATTTATATAATAGCCTTAGAAGTAAGGCATCACTTTACATTTTCACAATCAGTCAAGCAATCTGTGTATTAGAACACAATAATACAATACCCACATGAGTCACAGATCTACCACTTATCTCTGACTTAAGTCTCCTTAACACCTCCTTCCCATCATTTATTCATGTACAAAATGGGATCCTAATAATAACCTTATAAATTTTTTTTTAATTAAATGATCTTGTATCTCCAAAGACTGTAGCTTTTTGTCTAACATATATAAAGCACTTTATAAACATTAGCTCTTACTTGCAGTCCTACCATATGCTTATATATGTTCCAAGTGTAAGCTCTATGAGTATGGGGGAGAGGAGGAAATACAAAATACCTTTATTAGTTTATGCACCAAGAGTTGAGTTGGGGAAGGAACAATATTAGGTATGTGTGGGCATCCTAACACTAGACCCACAACAAAGTCAATGCTCAATAAACCTTTATCAAATGAATATACAAAGTTACATATAATAAAGATGCAGACTAACACACACACACACATGCACACATACACACATATAACCAATTCCCAAAAAGATATAGATAATCAACAGAAGGATACAAATAACAAAGTATATGTTGTTGGGTTGAGCTAGGGGGTAATAAGAATGGGTCATTCAAAAATATAAGAATTGAACTAGGTGTGAAGTGGTATAAAAATTATAAGAAGAGATTATTGTGATAATGTATTGCATCCCAAACCCTGATAGCTATTGGTTATCTATAAGTATATTGCACAGCAATCTCTGCCCTTTAGTTGCCTAGAGAGACAGACATAAAAACAAAAACTGAAAATATAATGGATCAGTTTAATAATCCACATGTTCTTTTTTTTAAGATTTTATTTATTTATTTGAGAGAGAGTGTGCATGCATGAGAGTATGAATGGCGAGAAGGGAAGATGAAGAGGGAGAGCAGACTCCCCACTGAGCAGAGAGACCCATAAGGGGCTTGATCCCAGGACCCTGGGATCAGGGCTGGAGCTGAAGGCAGCCATTTAACTGACTGAGCCACCCAAGTGCCCCAATAACTCACATGTTCATTGCTATTTATTTCTTACACTTATTAAATGTCTGACACATTGTAGATGTGTAACAATTTTTGATGCATGAATATAAATAAAGATATAATTAAACAACAAAACCAAAGCGAGGAATGACTAACTCTGAGTTAGGAAAGAATTCACAGGGGAGGTGATGTTTCACCTAGGCCTGGTGGGTCAGCAAGCATTCGGTGGGTATGCTAAAAATAGTGCTCAGTTGGCTTTGTATTTTTTGCTTTGTCTCTAAGTGGTGAGTTGAGCATAATATACCGCTAAGAAAAAGACATAATGCCAGTCCCTAAATATGTTATTGAATGTGGCTGATTCTCCTTTGAACTTCATCTTTATAAAACAGTAGTATTTAAGACTTCTAAATCATTACATTCTTAACTGCTAATATTAAGGATCAGTTATTAATTGCCTTCATGTAGCCCAGATTGTTGGTTTTGTTATCTGCTGCTATAGTCTTTCTTCTTGGTTAGCTATAATTTAAATTGTAAATTTTCATTTTGCCACTAGGAATAGGAGTTTAATCTCAGTTTATTAGGAATCAATTTCTCTAGGCTCCAGGATGCATTTAGCAATAGGTAGTGGGATCGATTATTCAGTCTCCTTCTTCAGGAGTTGGACTTGCTAAGTTGTCAACCACCTAAGGCTTTATGATTAGGAAGATTTATGTTTAGGGATGCTGCTGTTCCCACATCCAGTCCTTTTCCTCAAGTAGATGATTTGGAAGCCTGCCCCTTTCTCAAGGAACATCTTCCTACTTTAGACACTTAATCTGTTCAGTTGTCTTTATCTTCTGAGTCTCATAATCATTGACATTCTAAACTTTAATTCCCTCATATTCTTACTGATAAGCACGTATCATGATTATAAAAGAAAACCTTGAGTACTAAATTTGCCTTCATTAACCATGGTTACAAAAAGTTTCTCTCCTAAGAATTTTCAACAAAACCCTCAAACAGCTACTCATTTGTACTTTTAGCATTATGTAAATTTCAAGTTATATAATACCAAGTGCTCATGGGTTTTGTATTTCCCCATTGAGGATAGTAGAATGAAGTTGCTTGCCCAGAGTCACAAGGATGAGAATCCATGTCCTGAAGATCTTCCACTGAACCTCAAAATAACCATCAACCCAAGCTCAAACTCACCCAATCCTGCATGCTCCAAATTTATGCAACTCAGTGTTCATAGTTACATAGATCTAGGCTGGTTTCATTTTTCTTATGTCTTCCTAAACTTAGCTTTTCTAGCCTCTGAATTTAGTTATCAACTTCTTATGCAACTGCTTGTGTTACTGATTTCAACCAGGGAAGATAAACTGGGTCTTGCATAATCTTTACCTTTCTAGGAACAACTTAATATCCTGGCTGTCTCTGAAATCCTAAAACTGTTGGTTATGATTGACTGTCAGGTGACTTGTTAACTATGGTAGAATTTGTGGTGACTTGTTAACTGTGGTAGAAATAGTGTCAATGACTGTTTCCAAGAAAAGAAGCAGAAAAGGATTTAGAGGAGGCAGAATGTTCAAAGAAAGGAAAACCCTCTCATTTAATGAAATATAAAATTTTATCTGTAATTTGCATTTTAATCAAATATTAATTGTCATTTGAAGGGGGAAAAAAGTCCTTTGTGGGGGTAAATGTAAGATGACGGTGAGGATGATCCAAATTAAATACTGAGATGGATGATTCTATTCAAGGTTTTTTATTTCTTTACCTTCTTCCTTGCTGCTGCTTTCCTTTCATTTTAAATTCTAGAGGTGTGTGACATTTCACTGTATGGAAAAATGAGGAAAAAGAAATCTTAAAAAGAAATTTTCCATTCAAGGGGAAACAACCCTGAATATCTTAAAAATTCTTCACAGTAAAATTGCTATATATATAATTATTACTGATGTATCTTCTGGTGATTTGTTCCTTTAGAAACACTGACTTTATTTATCTGTTTAATTTTCTGAACTAAACTCTCCCTTCCCTCTATTTATATACTATAAGCACTTTAATTTGTATCTTTTCCTTGATACATGTGTCTGAGCTTCTAACTTGTTTGGTATCCAGTGGCGAATGTACAAATATCTGAGATATATTTTTCTTAAGAATAATTGAAAATTTACAATTTTATTGTTTATTACCATGGAATAATAAAAAAATCAATGAGCCCCTTCAATTATTTCACAAACTCCATTGGTAGTTAGGTAAGATCAATTAATTTGGATTACCCATTTGCTGAGTTACCTCTTTATGGGAAAAACAATCAAAATTTGAAAATAAAACAAAATGTTGCTTATGTGACTTCAATATGGTACTAGATAATTTTCCAGTAAACTTATCTGGACAATATCTGATTCTCAGAAAATATAGCTTTGGCTAATGAATGGAGCTTGGATGTTTTACAACCCTCTTAAGTTAGCCATTAACTTGAAGAAACTGGTATCACATAATGATTTTTTTCATGTCCAATAGAGATGTTTATCCTAAAATCATGGTTTACTGTTTTATAGGGTATCAATTATTTTCCATTAGAGCAATCATTTCTGAGCAATGCTTTCCCCACTAAACGTATATGCCACTTTCTCAAATCCTTTCCACATTATCTTTTATTTTCTGTTGATTCTCCCCTTAGTGACTCAGAGAAAATTTTGTATATGCTTAGTCTTCATTTGTATGAAATTTATGTATTTAGCAATTTGAAAATCAATATCTAATATCTTTAGACATTGTGGTAGAGTACATAAAGTTTTTCAAAAAATCTAAGCAGTTCATGTAAAAGACATAGTCTCTGTGTTTATAATTTCATATTCACTTGGAGAAGCTGTGATAGAAAGGTTAAGCATGATTTTTTTAAATTGTTTCTATTTTTGGATATGAATTTAGTATGCTGAAGGGTCTGTTTTTTCAGATTTCTGGTCTTAGATAGGTAATATAGATAAAAATTCTCCTGCTTCTAGATCACATAGGGCCAGACAGCAGTGTTATTATATTTCATACGCACACCTATCACTACCTGGTGGCTGTACATAGTAGATATTTTGCATGTATTAGGTTTTTTTTAAATTATAGGATAGTAGTTAAAGTAACTATAACATTCTTATTCCATGGTCTCTCAGAGCAAATTTTATTTTAGTTGAGAGAACAGTTTCTCCATTTGTTAAAATCTGCCATGTAACAAATTAAAAACAAACTACTTAATATCTCCCTAAAATTGAAGGGAGGTTAAGTGTCTGTCCTGTGGGACTGGCTGAGTTGAAAATGATTCAATAGGGTAGCCTATAACTTATAACTTATAACTTATATATCCTATATAACTCTGTAGTTATATAGGTTATATAACCTAGAGGGTGGCCTATAACTCTATAATCTATAGGGTTATAGGGAGACAAACTAAAAGGTCATTGTGGTACACACAAATGACCTTTTAGTTTGTCTCCCTATAACCATATAGGCCACCCTATTGAATCACTTTTTAATTATGAAAGAAATGAGCTCATTAATCATTATACTTTCAGTGGATGCGTGTGTTCCTGTCTAAGCTAATTCAATCATTCTTATACACATAGGGCCTCTGATTACAGCTACAATATCCTGAGACAGGGGATCAGGTAAAGAAATATGAACAACCCATGGTAGCATAGCCAATGACAAGAACATAATAAAGTCAAGTGGTCATGGGGTACCTAGGTAGCTCAGTCAGTTAAGCATGGGACTCTAGATCTCAGTTCAGGTCTTGATCTCTGGGTCATGATTTCAAGCCCCACATTGGACTCCACTTAGGGAAAAAAAAAAAAATGTTGAGTGATCAGTTGAGAGAGGAATACTGCCATTGACTTCCAGTCAATTCTGTGGTTATTTCAGGAGTGGCGGTTTTTAGCTTCTATTCCTATACTTTTGATCATTTTTAATGTTTTGCTTCATTACTCAGGAGTCTTTCTATTTTAAGTTACACTAATCTACTTCAAAGCAGTTTAACCAAAAAGGAAATGTGGGCCCATTGAACAGACAGGTCAAAGGCAAGTTCTTTTGACAAACTCGGATTAGTGAGTTCAACTAGTGACCACAATAGTGTCAACAGGGTTCTCTCTTTTTCTCTTAACTCTTCTGCCTGTCTTTCTTTCTTCTCAGGTACATTCTTTTCACTTGTCGTTAATAGGACTACAAATAGCCACAAACCTCAGTTATCCAGACAGTTCTTTATCTGAAAAAGATACCGTCTTCACTAACAGCTGTGGCAAAAGTTTCAAGAACTCTGACTGGTCCACTGTGGGACCAGCAGCCATTCTAAAAGCTATAATTGTGGCCAGAGGGCTCAAGCCCTCTGTAAGCCAGAACTATGTACCTAGCTGAAAACATACTTATGGAGAATAAAATTCCAGAGAACAATCCATGCAGACTAGGGTAAATAAAATCAAAAAGATTTTAATAGGAGTTTTAATTTGAGTAGTTATAATATTAATTCTGGCTCTGGCAACTTTCAACGTTTTTTTTTTTTTTTAATTAATTATTTTTATTAACATATAATGTATCATTTGCCTAGGGGTACAGGTCTGTGAATCATCAGGCTTACCCATTTCACAGCACTCACTATATCACATACCCTCCCCAGTGTCCATAACCCAACCATCCTCTCTATATCCCCCTCCCCCTAGCAACCCTCAGTTTGTTTTGTGAGATTAAGAGTCTCTTATGGTTTGATTCCCTCCCAATCCCATCTTGTTTCATTTTTGAAGGTGTTTTGAAAGAGGACCATGTCCTAGTTGAAAATAAATAGATAAATACTTTTGCGAGTGTTTGTGTTATATACATATATCCATTTACACATACATGTACACACACACACACACACACACACACACCTACAGATATCTCTAGCATCACCTGCTAAATAGTAGGTATTTCGTAAAGATTCAGACTCATCTTTACAAAAGAAGTCTGAGATCATGGTAAAAGTAGCCATAGCATTCTTACTTTCCCGATTCTCAGAAAGAAACAGATCTTTTCCTTGTTTTCTGTGTGATCTTGAACAGGTCATCTAACATTTATAAACCACCATTTTCTCATCTGTAAAATGGAAATAACCATATATGCTTTACTTTTGTCCTAGGATTCTCTTTTGGAACTGCAAAGTATTACATAAATGTGAAATGATAGTAAGTTCCTTTAAAAAAACATTTCCTTAATTCCTTTTAAGAATTTAAGAGATATTCTGCTGTGGCAAGATTGAATTTCTAACCCATATTTATTTTTTGTGTCCTCACTCAATTGGACTTACATGAGACTAAATAAAGGCAAAAATAATTTGTGAGTATATAAACACATTGAAATTATACTTTGAGATGAAGTCAAAGAAGATAGAAAATGCTTCATTTTTCTTGGATGTAGTTACCCTGAAAACTCTACAAGACTTTTACTTCATCCTATGGGGGATAAAGATGTACTTCTGCCTTTCCAGGCCAAGACCTGGGGCAAGAGTCCAAGGGAAACTGAAGGGAGTAAAGAGAATGACATCAGAGAGAGAAGGGGTTTATTGAAATTCATGAGTTAGGCTTCTATGGACTGTTTCTACACTATCTGGACTCTATATGTAAGACTGCCTGTCACATATACAGTGCCTTCATGGGATTAGGAAAAGGCATTTTTCTGCCTCTTCACTTCACGATTTACAAAAAGGTATCTCCTCTTGGTTTTTGCAGGCTCATGAATTACAGGTGGGGCAGGAATGTGAGGCCTGAATTTCATCCCTCATTTAGTCCCTTGGCCATGCAAGTGCAAAAATCTACTGAAGTTTATGTGAGGGTCTCTGATTGACTAAAAAATACACAGTCTTTTTTATGCAAAGGATCTATACTTATTTGCCCTCGTAAATGTCTTGGAATAGCAGAAAGGAGTTGTCCAGTAAACAATTGAATCTTACCCAAGGAGAAATCTGGACTTTGCCCTAGGTTTCTGGGAAGTATCATGCTTGATAGATTTTTGTTTTCCTGGAGGCCTGGGTCACTCCAGAGACTTTAAAGGTGTGATTGAGGGTGCAGGCTAAAGGTCATGTTGTATCAGCTCAACCTCCAAAGGGGCTGGAAACTGAGATCAGCCACAAGGGTGGTCAATCCTACTTACATGATGGGGCCCCAATAAAAATTCTGGGCTCGGTCACCTGGGTGGCTCAGTGGGTTAGGGCTCTCCCTTCAGTTCAGGTCATAATCCCAGGGTCCTGCGATTGAGTCCCGAATTGGGCTCTCTGTTCAGCAGGGGGCTTGCTTCTCTCTCTCTCTCTGCTTGCCTGTCTGCCTACTTGTGATCTCTCTGTCAAATAAATAAATAAAATTAAAAAGAAAAAAATTCTGGGCTCAAAGCGTGGGTGACCATCCCTGGATGGCAATATGATACACATATTGTCACACGTCAAATACTTGGAAAGTAATACTGTCCATGACTCCATGGGCATAGGACTGGAAGTTCTTCATTTGGAGCGTTTTTGGACTCTTGAGCTCTGGGCCTCCTCTCTTGCTAATTTTAATCTGTATCCTTTCACTGTGACACACTGTAACAGATCATAACAACTTCAATGAGTCCTGTGAGCCGTTGTAGCTAAGTTTTGAAGCTGAGGGTCATCTTTGGGACCCTCAAACCTGTAAATAGTGTCAAAAATGATATGAGTCTTATGAATTATGCTCCCTCTAGCTTTGCAAGTTTTTACTTAGAAAATGGAACCAAATATTTTTTATGGCTTATTTGCTCTAGTCCTTCCCTTGCTTATCTCCTATGATGTTGCACACTCTAGATTTTATATGCATACAAGCATGTGTAAAAGGTCTATGTGTGTGTGCAGACATATATGTGCAAATGTATATGTATGGGTGTGAGAGTTTACTTCTTATTTTTGTAAATATTTCAAAATGGTATCAGTGGTCTGTAGCTTCCCGTATCCCTGCACTCTTTAAACAAGTCAAGTGTAGGAGGGAAAGCACATGGGAAATTTTTAGTGGTTGGGGCTTGGAAGGACCACTCATGACTTCTGATCACACAACACTGAGTAGAACTTAAACCTGTGTTCATACCTAAGTGGAAGGTAGTTTGGGCCATAAAGTATGTCTGTGTGCCCAGGAGAAAAAAGAAATAGATGTGAGAATTGCTAATCACTGTCTGCCTCACACATTCATATTTTGTCTTCTCCAGTCTTCTCGGATTCACCAGGCTATCAGTAGTTAATATGATAAATAGATTAATAGTTATGTTTCAATTGATGATTGTGTCTTATTCATATATTGCCCATCTGTAACATCCTAATGTCTCAACTCACAGAAACAAACATTTTTAGACATACAGCTACCAGCAGGGAGGACTTTGGAGACTAGTGTCTAACTATCCCACCTAATTAAAGGATGGCTACAAGGTCAGTGTTTGAGCCGCCCCAAATTTTGTAATCACTCTGTTGAGGATGACCCCATCAGTCTGCTCATAAGAATGAAACCTCTTAAATGTAAGAAATACAGTAATAATGACCATTTATTTAGTACCTACTATGGAAAAGGCATGATATGAAGGGTTGTGTAGGCATGATTTCATTTAATACTGACAACAACACTAAATAATAGGTATTACGTAGGAATTGTTGGTGCTGGAACATCAGTCAGTGTAGTTGAGCTCAAGAACCTAGCCACTATACTCTGCTACTTCTAAGTTCATTCAATGGCCTATGGGAACTTGGCTTCTCTTAACTTTTCTCCAAGTTAGACAAAGTCTGCATTTTCTGTAGTGACTACATACCATGTGTTAGGAACAGTATTCAACTACCTCTTCAGCTTCCATTCCTCTGTTGGTGTTTTTTTTTTTTTTTCCTGCATATCCTACATCCTTTCAATTCCCTTGCTTCAAGTGCCACCTGCTCTCCTGAAAATGAAATGTGGCATTTGCCATTTATATTTGCTATGCTCAGCAGTGTCCTGGAAAACAAATATAAAATGACAGCTCAACTCCACGCTATCTCTGGGCTTCACACTTCTGTTTCCCTTTGCAAATTTGGGGAAAATTCAGAATTCTTGTGAGAAAAGTTGTTGATGGAAAATGCTGCTTCCATTTTCTGACCTTTAGAAGACTCCTGAAGTACCTATCTCTTGAGCAACAAAAATGCAAAATGAAACAAGTGCACTGTTCTCTAGAGAGAAAGGGGAATTTTATTATGCCTAGTCTGTCATCATTATCATCACCAAATAGTGTTTGCTAAGCCTCCAGGAGCAGGAGGCAGTGGGGTGGTTAAATTGGCATCTTTTCCTCTTCCCAAGAGCTTGCAGTTTAAATAGAAACTGAGCGGCAAAGACAAACATATACAAGGTCAGGCTGAGACCAACACTAACACATTAACATACTCATTAAAATAGAATAGGGCTCATTACAATTCAATAAGAATAGAAGGCAGTAAGATGAGATATGAAAATGCTAAACTAGGAGTCCCAAGGGACTTTGCCACCTGCTGGTGTATGGCTTTGAGCAGGTCACCTCCCCACCTTTGAAATGGAAATCCTTGGAACCTTGGAGGAAGGTAGTTTGGGAGGTGAAACAAACTGACTCTGGAGTCCTGAGGCCACCCAGTTTGTGTAGGCATGACAAAGTGATTGAAGCACACTTTATCAGTTTGTCTTCCTTGCAAAATAAAAGACTTGACTTTTGAAAAGGAAAAAAAAAAAAAAAACTGGGGCTACAGAAAGACAGGCACTTATTGAGGCATCATTTGATTGGAAAGGGCAGAGGCAAAATAAAGCTAAGGTCAGAGGGGAATTTAAGGGATGGAATTACAAGAAGTTGGCCTCAGGGAAATTGTGAAGTGAATATATGTATACTCACACATATTCAGCCTGATTCAGATTAAACACTGGCCAGAATAATTATTCAGGATATTCCTCAACAATTTGTAACACTTCCCTTTCCCCAACTCTTCGAATAAATAATATGACAAATAATATAAATATTCTGGATCTTAAGAATGTTAGCATGTCCTCAAGTTGTACATTTTTAATTATTTCATTTGGCCCCCAATTGTAAAGAGGTCCTACATGTGTTACTCAAAAGCCATCACTCTGTAGTGGTCATCACCAGTAAAGCCTTTTTTATCTTAGGTTGCCTATAGAGATTACCATGTTTTTTTAGGATGACTATGGTATGTGATCAGAAACATTATCTCTAAGAAACGATAGGCTTGGAATTCCATCTGTCCTTTTGTCTAAATGTCAGAAAAAAAATATTAGCATTTCTCCTTTTTTTTTTTTAACCATGAATATTTCTATAACAGTTTAATTCCTTACCATCACCTTGACCCTATTCTGAGGTAACTGGATGCTTTGGACTCACCAAGGAAAGTGTGAAATGCATGGAAATGGGAATGGAAAATGGACAATGATATATTTTTAAATATACAATAAACTCTTCTGTTTCTATCAGGAATGGCCTGAGAATATGGGAAATTACAGCATAAGGTTACTCTTTCCAGGCAGTGGACAGGCAAGTCTTCAAAAAGGGGATGCTTGTGGGGAGAAAATGGTGAGTATTCAAGGTTTACAGTGTGTTTTTCTTAATATGGCCTAATATAGCCAAGTGATTGGAAAACTCATAACCCTAGAAATCATCACATCTTGTGCTAGATTTTGCTATTATAATTTGAATCGCATAGGAAAATGTCAGACCATGAGAAATTTGGGCTTATTCCTGTATTTATCAATAGACAATGATATGTAATTAGAAGTTTAATTAAGAGGTTTCTAAGGCAGAATCAGTGTGGAGGGATAAGAATATATTGGAAAGGGTGGGGGTATCCAAGAGAAGGACAGAAAGAAGTTGAATAGTTGACATTCATATAAAGGATTTTGCTTACTTCACAGTTGAAAACTGAGCCAACTCAGCACCCAACTCCAGGATTCTAAGCAGTAGCCTTCCTGTTGGTGTGAGAAAGTTATCAGCAGCAATATTCTTCCTCCAAAGAAATTAGAGCCAAGGGACCATCTGATAAGAAGTGGAGAATGCAAGTCCCTTAGGCTAGCAGGAGCAGACCAATTAGCATCTCATTTTCTACCACAGCTAATTAAGCCATGCTTGCTGCCTTCTGCCTCAGCACCCTTCTGTCTCAGAACCATGTGCCTGTTGAGCCTGAGGCTGAAGGTTGTGCTTTACACTCACACTCGTCCTCTCTTCAGCTAGGACTCACTTTCCTCCTTGAAATTAATGGGCTGAGACAGGTTCCTGTAGTGCCGAGAAATTTATGTGAGGAAATCCTTTCCTAAGGGTGCTCATTCTACTGGAGATTCAGAAATGCAATTGAGAATGGGGCAAGAAGAGAGATAAAGGGCAAATTTGATGTTTAATTCTGGGAGACCACCTAACCCTTCAACGGCAATAATAATAAAAATAAAGTTGATTGAATGTTTAATTAATAGGAATTAAACACTATACTACTTTACATTTATTATTTTATATGACCCCCATGAGACAGACATTTCCACAATTTCACAGAGTAGAAACAAGTTCACAGAGCTAGAAAGTTATAGCCTGAACTCAAACTCAAATCAGACTGAGCCCAGAGCCCGTGCTCCATCCATTACAGTATGTGATCTTGGAATAATTATGTGTTAAACTACTTTTCTCCCAGTTTTCTTTCATCTTATCTCCTTTTCTCTCTTTCAGTTTCTAGTTAATAAATAGCTGATATTCAAAAACTAGTAAGCCTACTCTATCAAGGTGCTCTCTCTATATATATTTTTTTATTTTCTATATATATAGAAATTTACTATATACATTGTTATATATTATGTAAATTATATAAGTTATATATATATATATGTACATATATATATTTTATACATAATTTTTTTCCAGTCAATACATTTTTAGGATTAAGAGGTGAGAAAATGGGGTCACCTGAGTCAGTTAAGTGTCTACCTTCAGATCAGGTCATGATCCCGGGGTCCTCGGATCAAGCCCATGTCAGGCTCCCTGCTCAGCAGGGAGTCTGCTTCTCCCTCTCCCTTTCTCCCTCTCTCTCTCTCAAATAAATAAATAAAAATCTTAAAAAAAAAAAAAAGAGGTGAGAAAATGGCAGTAACAACAAACACAATTTTCACAATAGGTAGAAAGCCAGTTCATTTCATTTCATACCTCTTCTTCAGAATAATCCAGTTCAAACTCACCTTCATAATGATGAGGCTCTCCCAGATATTCAATCATCAAAGTACTAGATTTCTTTGAAGAAATTCATTATGGTAAGACTATATGGTTTATGAAGATTTTCAATTATAATTATTGAAAAAAAGACATTTATCATTTTATCTTCAATACTCTTACAGTCTAATTCCCACACTCCATTCCTAAACCATTCTAGAAAATTAGAGTTTTCTGCATATAATTTCTGATGTGTTTAAGAGTCTTTCATCATTGGGTGCCTGGGTGGCTCAGTTGGTTAGGCATCTGCCTTTGGCCCAGTTCATGTTCCCAGGGTTCTGGGATCATGCTCCACATGGAGCTCCTTGCACCAGAGAAAGCCTGCTTCTCCCTCTCCCTCTGCATGCTGCTCCCCCTGCCTATGCACTCTCGCTCTCTCTGTCAAATAAACAAACAAAATCTTTAAAAAAAAACCCTTCATCTTTGTTCAAAATGTGTGTGAATACATACACATTTATGCATGTATAAAGAAGTACATCTATGTGTGCATAATAATTAACAGCCTCAATTCGAGACCATCAGATCTCAGCATAAACCCTACTTATTTGCCGTGTAAACTTGGGAAAATTCCTTAAACTCTTCAGCCCTCACTTTCCCATATCTGTTAGAGCTGTTGGAAGGATCAAACGGAATAACTGCATGCAAAGCACTAAGCGTACCGCCTGGCTCATGATAAGCAAACCCTGTGTAGTTGCTGCTCTTATAAGTGTCCTCTGGAATCACAGCTTGCTCAATTTCTCCGTCTTATGTATAAGAAGCTGGAAAGGATTACAAAGCTTTCTGAACATTTTTTTGAAATTTCAAGAGTCATGGTATTTAAGTTCAGGAGGGATAGTATCACTCCTCTTTTTTTACCTTCATCATCATTTGAATTATTGCAAGTTCTCTACCTGTAGGGGTTAATGAGTTTTGGTATTGAGCATAAAGGAAAAAAGCAAATTAGGTATGAGTGTATTAATCATATCTTTGATTTTTTTTTTTTTTTTTTTGTATTCTGAGGCTTTGACATCAGGCGCCTTGTTGACCTTGGAGGGAGAGCCTCTGCCAGGGTTACCCAACTCCCAGAGAGAGTAAAGAACTTAAAGATCACCTGTTTCAGGACGCCTGGGTGGCTCAGTTGGTTAAGCAGCTGCCTTCGGCTCAGGTCATGATCCCAGCGTCCTGGGATCGAGTCCCACATCGGGCTCCTTGCTCAGCAGGGAGCCTGCTTCTTCCTCTGACTCTGCCTGCCACTCTGTCTGCCTGTGCTCACTCTCTTTCTCTGAAAAATAAATAAATAAAATATTAAAAAAAAAAAAAGAAAGATCACCTGTTTCAAATGCATAACAACCAATCCAGAGCCCGCACCTTTAACCATCTCCTTTACGAGACTCTCACACTGTGTCTATCCCCCTGCCCTAATCATGCCAGAGCCAGGGACCAGACAACTAAAGACAGCCTCTATGCCCTGGAGACCACTGAAATTATTCAAAGTAGCCATTCCTAAGCATGCATACTCTGCGTTACCTTTCCTTCTCATCGAAACCACTGCAAAGGTCTTTGCCCATATTTCTCTCCCCACTTCATATGTCTCCTGACAGATCCCAGTGCTTACTTTTATGTGCTACCCATGGTGTGACATCCTCATTCTCATGGGGTCTCTGTGTTTCAGAGATTGCTTTTCAATGGCAGTCATCTTCTGATTGCTGGCTTTACCATACCTAAATAACACTAAAACCCATATTTTAAAACATGAGTAATTCCAAACCGAGTTAACAAATATAGCTCTTTTTCAGTTGACGGTAGAGGCCCTGAGAACAGAGACCATGTCTGCACCAACCAAGTGATGCTTGGTAATTATTTGTTGAATGAATAATTTATTGCATCTGTAACACATGCTTTTATGTATATTTAGAGAAATGGTGTGCATTGTTAAAAGTTGAATGAATATATACTCTCATATTGTATGTCTCCTAGCATGTTTCCTAACAGGAATTTGTTTGCTTACTTAAATGCATATAAATATGCTAATTTGATATACCAATGGTAAAAACATGACCCACAGTAAAAGGACAGTCCTTTTAGGACTCTGGAATACTGCCCAAATAGGTTAAAGAAGGGGTTCAAGGTTAGATGTCCTTAACTTTTTGATGGAGGGCAGAAGATACATCATAGTCCATCAGCTACCTAATGCTGTTGGCAAGCTTCCTGAGGATTCTTTCTTACTAAGATTTTTTTTTTTTTTTTTTTGCTTTAATAATTTGCATGCTATTAGGCAGCCTCTTTGGCAAGAGACGAGCATTTCAGATGAATCCTTGGCTCAGGGAGTACCAAGGATTTAAAGCGAGGGTGGATCTTGCCTTTCTGGAATAGCAAACAGTATGGAAATAACCCAAATTCTAGTTTGGGGGAATTACCACAACAGGCGACCCTTGGAAATATTAAAGACGAAATCCAATATGTCTTTCTGCTTTGCCTAACATCTGCTCTGGCAGGCTGAAAAATAATATTAAATGAACTTACTTTACCCATCCTAACTCTGTTTCTGCCTTAAAGTGCTTTATTTGCAAACTGAATTCAATAAATATGTTTAAAAAAATTATGCGTTTAACACATGAGTCTGTGTTTAGATGCATCTTTTCTGCTAAAGTCTCTGAGGAAATACCCAATCCGTTAACCTTCTCTTGCTAAAATGTTGGAATTTTTCTAAAGAAGCCAAATTTATATTCTTTTTTTTTTTTAAATCTCGTATGCACATCAGGTCATTTCCATAAAACTATGAGCTTCATTTAAAAATAGATTCTAATATAGGGAAGAATTATGAAAAACTTTGAAATGGACTAAAAGATTACTTATTGACTGGGCTGTCTAGTACTCCTCTTTGTTTTTCATTGAGCTATTTTACATGTCTTGAAGTTACAGAAAATGAATAATTATGCAAAGACTCTTGTTCATAACAGTGTGAATAATGTCCAGTGGAGATTCAGATGATTGTTGCCCTGGGGATATTGACCTGTTTGGCCAGTTCTGCATCTCTCAAGCACATTTATTTCAGTATTCCCAATGGACTGATGGTCAGCTTCCCTTTAGATTTTCTTTAGAGAATCTAAAGTGACATCTTACTGGTCTCTCTTGGTAATTAGTTAAATACAAGTTTTGACCTATGCTCCTTTTATATCTACATGATTATACCCTCTTTTGAAAATGCTATCTTTAAATACTAGTACTCTACAAAAACAAAACAAAACAACATCCCAGGGGTGGGGGGAGGGGGAGGGTTTAGATAAATAGCAAAAGTATCACCTCTGAAACTCCTGCCTATCTAAAGGGCTAATTTGATAAATGCATGGCTTCTCCTAAGGCTCAACTCAGGAGTTATTTTCTAGTACTGGATAGTGAAGCTTTTCCTCATTCTTCCAAAAGAACTTAATTATTTCTTCCATAGTTTCTTTTCTAGTGACTCCCTAGAGCTGAGCCCCTACAGCTTCCTTCCCAGATTATAGCAGTTTCTTTGGTGCTTCTTGATCCACTTCCTTCTTGAACCACTTGAACAATTTCTACAATTACCTTGCATTTAGACTTTCCAGTCTAAAAAAAAAAAAAAGTATACAATGCATTGCATTGTTTTGTGCACAGTACCCTTACACTTAAGCACGTAAGGCAACAATTACCAAATCAATTTCTCCAGCATATGAGCTTTAGAAATGGAACATCATGGCTTTTGTTTCTGCTTTTTATGGAGTCTTTTAAACTGCTGTTGTATTCCACTCAATTGTGCTTGTGAGTGCCTATGATGATCATTAATGCTTTATGAAGTGGTGCATTATTTGTTCAATGAAATTCAAAATCTGTTCTAAACAATTTCAAATCAGAGGTGACTGACTGCCTGGAACACTGACAAATATCTCTGTCTTAGGCTGGTTAAATGAGCAATGAACTAGACAGCAACCTCTGGGCAGAATAAACTACATTTCTCTAAAGTAAGGCAAGTGTTTGCCTTAAATAGACTAAAATAATTGAAGTAAATTTAAATCTGAACCGACTAAGAGGGAGAAGTACTGGTGACTGCCAAAATGAAATCCCAAATAATGTGATTTATTTCCTATATGCTGGTTGGGAGATAGAGGACTCTGACATTGGATAATCTTAGATTTTGTTTATACACCTTGAACTTACTAGCTGTGAGATATAGGCCAGTTTCTTACTACTTCAAGTATCAGATTCTTCATCTGTAAAAGTAAGATAATGATATTCATGAAGTTTTATGAGGGTGAACTTACATAAGGCATGAAAATGCTTATGGTAGTGTTGACATATATGTAATATAAAATAAACACCAGCTATTTTTGTTTGATGTATTAATGAAAATTTCAGAGCTTGAACTAAAGTCTCTGATTAGGTATATCCATTGATTTCTAATGCCAAGTACAGTGCCTTGCACACAGTAGAACAATCAATAGTATTTCTTGGCTGAATGATTTATTCCTTTCCTGAACATAAGAATGAATTCCATTCCTGAGTACAAGAGGTTGAATCAATGATGATAACATTAAAAGAAGAAGTAAAGAGAAAATGAGACTAAATCCAGGTATGAAAAACAAACCTATAGGTTTGCATTGGGGCTGGAAGTTGATTTTCCCCAATTATTTATTACCTCAGAATGATTAAATGTGTCAGAAGTCCTTTCAGAGACAAGATAAAAATGTGAGCAAGAAGTGGGTAAAAGAGAAAACAAGGAATGACATACAAAGTATTTCTATTCTCTGGGTGAAATGCTAAACAGAAAATGGCTAACTAAATTTTTATGGACTTCACTTGGAGCAAAAATAAATAAGTCTATTAGGTAAATGAGTCCTGTACTTTAAAGCTGGCAGGGTTAACAGTAACCTGCTATGCAGGCAGGCTGGGTCTGAGGATCGGAGTGTCTGGGAGACTGGAAAAGAAAGCAGAATGAGTCTTGTCATTGTTGAGGTTGGAGGTTTATATTGGAAAGGGGTCTAGGGTATGTATGTGTTCCTTTAGGAATCCAGGGTAGGATCTAATCAATAGCAAGTGTCAGGTAAACAATAGGTGTTATTTTAGAAATCATGGAGGATAAGAGGTATTGATGCCAATGTCAGCCAACGTTTGTTGGCAGCTAATATCCTGGATCATGTTTTGGATCTGGCTCTTCCTAGGTGTTACCAGGTGTTTGGGGCTTAGGACAAAACTCAGAGAGTAACAAATTTTTCTTGATTTCCCCCTTGAAAGGGGAACATGGCATCTTGGGCTTATTCAGAGGCAGACTGTGGAACATCAGTCAATGGGGCATAGCAGAAAAGCAGCAGAGACTGAGCCTTTCTGAAATGGAGTCCTTCAGCTTCCCTACCTCACCTGCAAATTCTTCTGCTTATGAGTTTGTTGAGGGGTGGTCTCATGTTTCCTATCCTGATGAGAACATACAGGTAGAACATTAAGTAGAGTGTTAATAAATTAAGAAGCAAAAAAGCAAAGCACTTAGAGTAATCAGGAGCTTGTATCATGAGATAAAGTTGATAGAATAACAGGTGTTTAACTTGAAGAAGAAAAGACCCAAGATGATATAACTATCTTGAAAAGGTTCTTATTGAATAAAACTTGATTATACTTATTCAACAAGACTCCTGAGAGGTAGCTGAGAACCATGGATATAATTTAAGAACAGATGAACTTCTACAAATAAGTGCTATCCAGCACTGTAATAAACCCACTCATCAGAGAGATTCAAACAGAAGTTGGACTATCAAATCTTAGGGATATTACAGATTTGGAATAAGTTTGAAGCCAGTCCAATCCCAAGATTCTGTGTTTTATGATGCTTAGTTCCAGCCATTGTTACCAAATTTTCAGACTCAGCATTGGTATTGCATGCATCAGAAAACTTTGAGACAAATGTAGAGCCCCAGAAGTTATTCTACTTACTCTGAGATGACAAGCTGACTTTTCCCTTCTCAGACCACCCAGACCACAACAATTTTGTTCTTATAACTGTTACTGGTTCTTCCAGAGAAATTCACAGATTCCTTTTCCCCATGCCTGATATTACTCAATTTTATATTTAGACACGTTCTAGGCTATCTCACAAAAGTTTTCGAGCCTGGTAACAGTGGAATCTTACCGGACATTAGCTGCTAATAGGGGACAAGTTTGGGACAGTTGACAAAATAGAGAGTGATAGATTCAAGAGAGAGTTCTGACCCTAGCTATTTGAGCAAATTTAGTGTCAGCAACTTCAATTTTCTAAACTTCAGCTTCTTTCTCTGTGCCATGTGATTGTTTCTGCCCTGATTTTTAGTGAGTAGTTTTGATGTTTAAATAAGCCAGTATATTTGGGAAAACTTCCTGTAAATACAAGTTATTGCTGAATATAAAGAGTGCAAAAGATAACGATGATTGTTTGGAATATCAAGTCAGTTCATGAATGTGTTCTGTTCAGTGTACATGAGACATAACTCAAGGTTATATATGTGTGATTGTTCTTGTTCTTTCTTTTGAGTTGAGTTTGTAAGGGTTTGCATTAGGAGAAGTGGCCTCCAATCCTAGGCTTGCTACTCTGTGATGTTGGGCAAATCTCCTACTGTTTCTGGACCTTAGTTTTCTAACCTATATTAGGTGTTACCTTACTGAATTTTAAGAACGGTTATGAATGTCAGTAATGTGAAAACATTTAGCACAGAGCCAGGCATATAATAAGTGTTTGGAAAGTAACTGTTAACGCTTGAATCTGCAATTTTAGCAGCAGTGCATATCATTTGTAGCAGTAGTTGGTTTAAAGTTGGTTTAAGTTCTTCAAAACCCCAGTTTTGTTTTGTTTTGTTTTGTTTTCATTTCATGAGAGGCAAGGTTATGTACTATTACCTTAACTATTCTTTCCAGACATCACTAAGACACTAAGTATTCTGTTGCTGGTTTTTTAATTTAGTCAATAAATGATAAGATGACTTCTTAGATGCACAGTGAACTAATGAGGTGGCTTGTTGCGTTCGTAGTTTCCAAAAGACGGGGAGATTGTCTTTTTCCTGGCCCCTGAAGACACAGTGCCAAATTTGCAATGTAGATAAGTCTTCCCTGTCCACTCTGCACTTCTTTTCCTTAATATGTATTGATTTCAGGGAAGATCCTGACAAACATCAGGCTGTAGAAAAGAATAATAAAAGGCAACCATAACAAAGAATATCATGTCAGTAAGTAAAACTATGTCCCCTTCTGTGGGTAGAGAGGGTGGCTCCTCTTGTTCCATCCTTTTTAAAGAATATCACAGCCTGTCAGGGAGAAAATTTTCAGTGTTAATAATAATGGCATTATTATTCCTGTGAGGTGTTTTGATCCTTTGGATTTCTTCTCTTTCTTTTATTGGGGTAGGTAGGCAAAAAAAGAACAAAAAACAAGAAACAAAATACAGCTTACCTGGTCCTCAGTTATATTTCCATTGTTCATGTCTAGGTCCTAGTAAGAATGCAATATTTATTGAATAAATGAATGAGTGAAATGGCAGTGCTTTGTCTCAAAACAGATGCTGCAAAAAGCAGGAAACCTGTTCCAGATGGACTCCAATAGTTACTGTTCATAGTAAAATCAAGGTTACTGCCTGGAACTTTTTGTCAGATTCCAATACAGAAAAAAGTAGGAGGCCTGTGCAAATTATAGATTACAGTCCACAAGCAAACAAACTAACAAACAATAAATAAAATAAACCCTTCCGTCCTGAAGAATCAGAGGAAGACTTTGTATCTGAAAAAGATTTTGTTAAAAATAAGAGGAGATTATAAAATATGTCTAATCTAGGATAGTAAAGGAAGCATGTGTGAAGTGGGGGAAACCTAAAATGAGAAAAATACATTTGATGAGAAATACAATGACTAAATTATAAATGAAGAGAGGAAAAAATCAAGCAAATATAGAAGACAAAATTTAAATTTTTTAGATTTATTTATTTGAGAGAGAGAGCACAGAGAAGAAGAAGCAGACTCCCTGCTGAGCAGGGAGCCTGATGTGGGCCTCTCCCAGGACATTGGGATCATGACCTGAGCTGAATGTAGATGCTTAACCGACTGAGCCACCCAGGTGCTCCAAGAAGACAAAATTGGGATATTCACTGAGGTCTCACAAGATAAGGATAAAGTATTATAATAGTTTAAAGACATGGATAAATTTAGGAGTTTCAGTTTCTGTGTATGAAGATTACTTGATTTTGGAAAAAGGTCTACAGTGTTGCAAAGAAAGGACAGAGAAGAAATATTCAGTGAAATAACAGAATATATTTAAAATGTTCCTGAAAGCAAGGTTTGAATATGCAGGTCAAAAAAATTCACGAAGTTAAAGCAATTCAGAACTACGTAAGTTACTTCAATTTTGCTTAACTCAAAGATAAGCTATAACCTTTAGATATCAAGGATATATGGATAGGGGAAAAATCACTCTCTTAATCTTTGAGGTTCTAGTATGAAACACCGGAAAGAATGAAATCATGCTGACAGTTTTGAAGAAAAACAATTGTAGCTCAGGATGTCTGTAGGGGGTTTAAGTTGTCATGTGCAAATATGGGCATAAAGAAAACATGTGTTTATTTGCAGGAATTTGTGTGTTTATTTGCAGAAATCTTTGAGATAAACAAAAGTTTTTTGAGGAAAACTCTATCTGTTATATATCCTTTATGATGGAAATACGCATATGCATACACAGCTTTCTAAAAAATTAATTTAAGGGATACCTTAGTAGTGCTGTTGGTTAAGCATCAGACTCTTGGTTTTGGCTCAGCTCGTGATCTAAGGGTCATGATGTGGAGCCCTGCTGCAAGCTCTGCTCTCTGCATGGAGACTGCATAGGTTTCCCTTTCTCTCTGCTCCTCTCCACTGCCTCCAAAATAAATCTTTTTAAAAATAAGTAACTTAAAAAATTAATGAAAAAAATTCAAAATTAGGTAATGACAGTACAAGCAACTCATAATGCCCAATGAAGCTAATTATCTGAAGTGCAATGTTATAAAGCTGAATCTTCTCTGAATACAACTGTTTGAAATTCAAAGGAATGAAGGAGAAAGGTTCATTTCAACTTTGGGCTTAAGCCAACTTCTCCAAACTTCAGAAGCCCTTCATTTATCAAATCAAAGAGGGCTGCTCTAGATTAATAAAGTAATATTTGTTATTTTTATTTTATTTTTTTAGAGAGGGAGGTGGGGCAGCAGAGGGAGAGGGAGAATCTTAGGCAGGCTCCACATCCAGGGCAGAGCCCGAGGCAGGGCTCAGTCTCAGGACCTTGAGATCATGACCTGGCCCAAAATCAAGAGCCCATGCTCAGCCGAGTCACCCAGGTGCCGCGTAAAGTAAAACTCTATTTCCCATTTGGATATTTATGCTTGATTATATGTTCACCTAGTCTTACAGGCCCAGAGGACAGAAGGATTGAGTGGTGACCCACTTAACTGCTAATATACAATTAAAATGGGACCGTTCTTTTGGAATACTAGGTCCATGTCATTATCAAGTGAAACCTCTCTCCATTTCGTCCATTTCATTTCCAATGTTAATAATAAATCATCAACATTTTTGTAAAATAGATTTTTAAGTTACGCATTTTAAAAATACAATTTCCTCAGCCTCCGTGAAACCTTTAGGGGTCTTGTCATAAGTAGAGCTCTTTAGAAGGATAGGAGGCATTAAAAATGACATCTTGGCCATGCTTTGGCAGCTCTGTGAAAAGGGGCTTTTAGATGTATTTAAAGTAAAAGATTGCTGTGAGAAAGCTTTTTCACTGTACTCCTTAACTGGGACATTTGTAAGAGGTTACAAAACAGCCTAGCAACTTTTCCAAATGTTTTGCATGCATGGCAACACCATACCAGCCTACAGAGTGTGAGATTTCAATCTTCCTTGGTCATGTAAAGAAATTTGGGGTTATTTTTGAAGAGCTAAATAAATAGGGAGAGGTATACTAATTTTGGAATCCTGAGAAAGCAATTACTGCAAGGCTTCTGTGTTTTAAAAGAATTGCTTTTTAGAAAGAAAGAGAAGGAGAGGGAGTGGCGGGGAGAAGGGTCCCATTGGTAAAGGTATATATACCTTCAGTTTATTACCAGGCTATGCTTGACCCAAATCCAAAATAAGTACTTTAAAGCTGGGTTTCATTTAACTCTATGAAAACCAAAACTTCCTGAACAGAGTACCCTAAACAAAATGTGGATGGAGAAAAATTACATTTTGTTTCACATAATTAATCTTTCTAGTTTTAAAGGGAATCCTGAGCTGCTTCTTCTTGAGTCTTTTAATAAACCAGAAGATTACTTCTTTCTAGTAATGTTTCTTGGCATCTGCTAAATTTAATGATGGTTGAGCAATGCTGAACTCATTGACAAATGATGCTGATACTCTTCAATGTGAGATCACTGATCGAATTGCTCAGCTGCTTTAACCAGATGGGTGTCTTTATTGTTCACCCAGAACCTGGTCATCATGACACTCTTGCAGTGACCCTGTTCTTCCTCCATTTGACCAAACAGTAGTCATTTTTGAAGGTTCAAGTACCTTTTCCTCCATAAAGCTGTCTCCTACTTTATCCCACATGGACTTTTACATTCTCTTATCTCTTAGTTGCAGGTATCATAATTTAACAATTAACTGACCTCCCATTAACTCAAGAGAACTATATTCGTACCCTGGATTTGAACTTAATCTCTACCACTTATAAGTATGTGATTTTTGGCAAACTACTTCATCTAAATGATCTTTTTTTTTTTAATTTTTTTCTCACATTATTGTTCTTTGAAATTGCACTATATTTATATTTATGTATTGCCTCTAGTCCAGTATGTGCACAAAACCTTCTGGTTCTCGAACTCTCCCTCAATGAACAAAGATACTAATTCATGTATTTTATTGCTGGGTAAATTGGGTTCTTGACAATTAAGTGCATTTGCAGATTAAAAGCTAAATGAGAAAAGAGTAATGGTATTTTCTTTAGAACGGTAGGTCTTGGAGGGAAAAAAAAACTAGAACTAGAAAAAAGTAACTCTTCTGTTTTCATGATGGACTTTATATAAAAAGAAACAGAAAAGCAAATGGTGAGACTGCTTTTGTATTAAAACAGTTGTGTCAAGAAGGTGTAATCTAGGAGACTAGGCTTTCTTTCCCATTCTGTCAAGCTAACCCATGAACTAAATGCACTACTACAGCCTCATTTAAATGTATGGTTAAAGAAAATCAATAGAGTTAAGAATATATTTGGGGATTTTAAAGAGTTTCCAAGTATTTTTAAAATAAATTAAAGAATTTCAAAGTATTTTAAAATACTTTGGAGTTTTTTTTAACAATGTTTTCCCCCTTTAATAAATTGTCACGTTTTTGTGAAATCTGAAATGGAGACTTGGAACTCCCTTCTCTTGTTTTCCCATAGAACAAATAATTTTTAAGGGGACAGTAGTTTGTCAAGCTGCTTATATGAGAGGAAAGTCCCTGAAGGGGTTTGCTCAAGTAATGATGGATGGTCACTAAACTGCCCTTTTAAGAGGGTGAATGGTTAACTACAGAGATTTAACTTTGCTGAGCAGGATAGGTCATCAGGGGCCAGAGAAGACATGCTTGCAGAGGAGGTTTATTGGCTGTATGAGGAGGGTTGACAAGGAGAGTGAGACCATTGTGGCTGAGGGCAAAGAAAAAAATTACAAAGTGAACAAACATATCTAAACCATATTTTTAGTAAGTGGTTAAAATGTAACATGAGTCTTTTAGGTCATCTCCTTAATAAACCTTTTTCAACTCTGTAGGCACTGTCATGGGGGGTTTAAAGCTGACATCCAAAGAAAGACGGCTCTGATATAGGAAATCATGACTCTTGCAGTCTCCTTTATGTCTCAGCTTTACAAGAATGTGACCAAATTCTACTACTTCAAGGTCAGGGCAATCAAAAGTAGAAACTGACAGTGGGTGAAAACCCAGTGCTAACAATAGTTTGCTAAGGTCCAAGGGAAAAACACAATACAAATGAAAAATTTTATAGGGTATTTTCCCATAAGTATCTCCCCCAATATTCTTACTACCTTTTTTATATTGTTGTACTACAATATGGTACAATATGTTGTACAAATAAAGTACAATATGTTGTACTACAATATGTTGTACTGCAATATGAGGATGCTATTGATGAGTACTATAATTATTATTATAATATTTTCACTTGCTACGTGCTAGGTACTTTTCTAAGTATTTTCCATGTATTCAAATGGTTAATCCTCACCATTCTTTATAGAGCTGAGCATCCATCCATGGGATTTGGTCTTGCACTAGAACCTATTCCCCACCCTCTCCCATCTCAACAGGAAATCTATGAAACACACATACACACACGTATACACCCACACACACACCAGCAACCAATTCCATCATCCAGAAATACATTTCCCTAAGGTCTGGTTATTTAGAATAATATCCTGGAGTAGTCATGTAAACACCTAAGGGACCTTTGCACCTCAGGTCTTGCAAACAGACCAGGCTGTTAACACAGGCAATAGACTTCCATTAATACTTCTGAGGAAATTCGCAATCCGGAAGTTAATGATTCAGATGAAACTATTAGGCAGAGGAAATAAACTATAAAACCAAGGTTTTGCTTCAAATTTATAGTTACAATATTCCTACAAAGAGCTGGAAAGTACAGTTACAAAAAACACATGATAGTAAACATCTCCATGTCAAAATTTTCCCAATGTTTCCTATCCTCAGTGCTTTCAATGACTCGTTCATTGAGTATTTTCTAGAACTTTGTATTAAAACTAAATAAGATAAAATATAAGAAATGTTTTAGTGAGGTAGAGCTGACCCTATTTGAATTTCCTGAATGAGGTCGTGGCTCCTCAATAAATACAAATAACATCTCTGGTTTACACTAAACGTTAAGCTATAATTACTTGATTACGATAAAAAATATAACCCAGGGTAAAGATATAAAAATATAAAACAAAAAATTAGGTGTTAAAAAGAGACAAAAACCTGCTATGTAATAACAGTAGCATTTATTTTGTATTTATTATATGCCAGGAACAATACACTGAAATCAGCTTATAGTCTGAGTGGAAACTAAATCATCAGTGTGGGAATGGGAAATATTGACCACCTTCTCATCCAGTATCATATCTCTTTAAAGTCAGTTCATAGTGTTAATATTTTCTAGAACCAATGAGAGAGTGTCTGACTTTTTATTGAAATCTATCACTGACCATCAAATGTGAGACTGGCATTATGTACCTTGAAATTGGACAAGGAACCAGTGGATGAAGACCAAATGTAGGATCTCAGAGTTAGCCAATAGAAAATTTTTCCTGGCTCCATTCCTAGTATTTTTCTTGGCATCTATTATTCTTCAACCATTGAAAGTCTCCATTTAAAACTATCTGGCTTTAGTCCTTGAACATATAATATCTAGCGATAATACTAGCTGTGCTAGATCAGTTTTATAGGGCTATAAAATGTTTCCTGATGGTTAGTTTTATTGTTTGGTAAGGTCTATGGTATTTTTTGCTCTAACGTGATAATTCTACAGAAGAGGAGAGTAAAATTGACTCTGTTCATCCAATGATATCCCTGGTGGTGATGAGTAGGTTTAAATATCTATAATATAGATTCAGGAGAATGAGAAAGGTATAATAGAACACCCTTCGCTGTGCATATACACACACATGGCAGGAGGAGGGAAGAAGAGAAAATCCTTTAACTGCAGACATTCATAAATGTTTTTGGAAAGATTTTCATAGGCAGTGCTATTTTAAAGGTTGAAAAATAACTAAGTGGATGCTTGTGATTTGGTTCTCTTTTTGATTCATGAATTACCGCTGAATAGATTTCTCTGGCCCTCTAGATTATCTTTTCCTATTAGCCTGCTCTCTGCTTCCCAAAGGCTGACCATTATGGACCCCTTGTTCTCTTCCATTGGGTTGACAGCTAGCAAAAGAGAGAAATGGTGTTCAGGGTATTTATTTTCCCAAGTCTGTGGTTTCTCCTTGGCCTGGCTGCATCGTTTAAGTAAAGGTCACGTCTCCTCTCCAGGTGGCCATCTCCACATGACTCTCTTTAAGAATTTCTATAATTGCTCTGTCCACTCACCCCTTCAGGGGTGCAAACAGTCCTGGTGTTGACCTGGCCACATCTTTGTAAATAGTTCTTTTATTAAACTCCCTTGAGTTATCCTAATTTGAATGTGCCATCTGTTTCTTGCTGGCACCCAGACTAAAATATACATGACCAGATCTCAAAAATTAGTAACACTAAGTACCTTCTGACAATTGAATAGCTTTGTTTGACTAATTCAGAAACTAATTGTAAAAGGTTACTTCTATTTCATGTCACAACCAGTACAGCAAGTATCTGCTAGCCTTCCTGGATTGTTTTTCCAATTAGATAGTATCTTCATGTTCTCCTTATTTTGGTTTTTATAGGTTTTGTGAAAGCAGCTCCCTTTGAAATGAAAAAGAATTGAAAAGCTTACTTCATGTCTTCTTACACAATACATAGGCCCTACACCCATCCTCACTCTTCTTTCTCTTCCTTCTTCATGGTCAGTTATAATTTTTCCACCTTTGACAAACCATGCCAGGTAGCATGGTATTGAGAGCTGTGCCACTTTTCTGTGTTTCTTTAATACCTTACATTAACCCCAACACAGAGTATACTACAAAATGTTTAAATTGTCTATTTAGGAGCACCCTGGGTGGCTCAGTTAGTTAAGCATCCAACTCTTGGCTTCAGGTCAAGTCTTGATCTCTGGGTCCTGGAATGGAGCCCAGTGTGGGGCTTAGCATGGAACCTGCTTGTCCCAGTCCCTCTGTTCCTCCCTGTGCTCTCTCACAAATAATTAAAAACTCTTAAAAAAAAAAAAAGAAATTGCCTATCTAATTGCTATCTATATCCACATATTTAAAATGATATCCTTGAAAACAAGAACTTTATCTTGTTTGATCATCCATTATAGATATCTGTTATATAGATATATCCATTATAGATATAGTGGATGGCACCCCAGTGCCTCACACAGAGTTGGCACTCACTATTGTGGGAAAGCACCATGAATATCAATATGCTAAGGTAGGAATAGGTTCACCTAGCATTGTGCCTACAACCCAAATTATTTCCCCAGATTTGAGAAGACACAATGGGGATTATAAAACAGCCCAGTTCTCTATGAAGTAATCTCTCAGACTCCTCATGACTTGTATAGTAATCAAATAATAGTCAATGTCTATGTGTTGAGGGTCAAGGCTAATATTATGAATATAGTTTATTGAACTGCTAAAGCAACAGGGAAAGTATAAAGTTTAAATGATTTTAAAATGAGATGGGAATTTTATTGCTGCTATTCCCAAAAGTATATCAGGACTCCTAGACTTATTTTATTTCAAATCTCCACACAATATTTTAAAATATATTTAATCCTTAATGGAATTTCTTCTTTCAGTAGCTCAACAGTTCATTCTGACATGTACTTGTAAAATCCCTATTATTTAGTTCACTTCGGGGAAAGCAAAAGATTATGTGTTCTAAGAACAATAATATTTTGCATTTAGATGATTTTAAGAAATGGTTTATAATACTTTGGATCTTGAAATTATCTCATAAGTCCTTACGTACCTAAGGAATTATTTAAAACCTGCCTAAATATATGAATAAAAACATATAAGTGGAATGAGTGAATGAAGTTTATAGATAAAAATTTGCAACAGCAGATTCCTAGCAAGTATTAATTTGCCAGGTTATGTAGAAACAGAGTGAGACATTGATATTGTGCTGGATGAATATTCAGACACCTCTTGAGTCTGCTACAGTATCAATTATGATAATTTTATACCCTCTAAATATCTCCAGCTGAAAATCCATAGAAAAAGCTTGCAATTTTTATAGTGTTCTCTAACATAATAGATATTATAATAATGTGAGATTCACATTTACAAACATTTAGCAAAGAAAAAACATTTTAGTAAATATCATGTGGTACAGAGATAAGAATGCATAGTATACCCTTAAAATGAAAAATGCCATCTGACAAATAAGTGTTTTAGTAATTGCTCTTTTAATGAATAAAAAAGCAAAGAAATATAATTAATAATGAAACATGTTAATTACACCTATAGGTCTTGCATTATACGTGTATTTGTTTTATTTTTATTCTTAGAACTTTATAAAGCAGTCATTATTACTTCAGTTTCACTAATTAGAAAACTAGAATTAAGGAAGCTAGTAATTCTTTTCAAAGAATACTGATTGGGAGCCATAGTATCATGGTTTGAATTCCTTTCCATCTGAGCTCAAAGCCTGTGTCTTTTTTTCCATATTCTAAACTACCCCTAGAGGGCCAGAAAGGGCCCATATGCAGATAGAGAGTTCCTGATACCTATCCAAACAATAGGTAAAAGTAGTTGTTACCCAAAGGGTAGATTTGTTGCTATTTAGTAGGTTTGGTGGAATAAGACGCCAGATTTCAGAGGTTTTAAAAAACAAGAATAATGATGAAAACAGCTAATTTCTTCTCATTATCTTACTATCTCCAGGATGTTAGATTCTTTGATAAGAATCGAACTTGATTAGAGGTATAAAAATAGGACTAATTACAATAATCAATGTTACCCATACTCTTCCAGCTGATTATAGCACAGGAGATTGAGGTTGAAAGGAAGAAAAAGGACATTAATTTTCGTGTTTCTTCACTCATCTTAGCAGAAACATCTCCTCCTTCCATAACCCAGTGTGCAAGAAGCCATCAAGTCAGGTGTTACACAGCGAATTTAGAGTGGTTATAGGGTGAGAAGATAAGTGGCAGTCAGCAGGAGTCTGTGCTGGGCCCCAAGATGATATTATTTCGCTGGGAAATATGCAGAAGAGGTTGTTTAAACTTTTTGCTGGAAGCAGTTGAATAGGTTAAAAGACAGAATATCACAATCACCTCTGGAAAAAACGAACCACACTGCCTAAATATCAATGTCATCTGAGACAATTTTGAGTACAGCTGGCTAAGGAATAACTTAAGGAATCTTGGTTGGTTGCCCAGCATGAGTTAAGGAATTGAAAATTATTGCTGGGCTGGAACAGCATTTGGGTGTCTTATGAAAAAATTAGCACAAATAAGAACAATTGAGGATAAATACATTTGGAGGCATGCCCACTGACTGGGACTTCCTCTCACAGTAGACCCAGGATTAAGATGATGCAGTCGGGGAGATGTGGCAAAGAAATTGTGGACAAGAAAATTGGGCTAACAGTGTGGTTGATAGAACTTGACAATGACATCAGTGAATATATATGCTGATTTTATTTACCAGGAATTGCCTTTTTTAAGTGCCAAATATATACTGATTTTAATTTAAATAGGTTCTGTTGCCATTAAATTCATCTTTTGAAAATGTGCTAAGGTCAGTAATTATTAGGTTGGAAGATGCTCTCCTTCTTCTTGAAAATATGACAATGCCTGACTTACAGGGTTTTTCAAAATTATTTTTTTCAGGAGAAGTAATTTAAGATTTACTTGAAATCACCACACTGTGAGCTTTAAAAGATAGAGAATGATTTCTCATTATTTGCTCCTCAAAGCCTTACACAGTGTTCAGCATGGAGTAAGCTAAGCCCCCAATAAATGCCTTATGTGGTGTTTAATTGTGTTGGATTCTGTTCTGAGGAGGATGGTGCTATTTCTCCTCCTCCTCCTCCTTTTTTTTTTTTTTTTAAAGATTTTATTATTTATTTGACAGAGAACACAAGTAGGCAGAGAGGCAGGCAGAGAAAGAGAGGAGGAAGCAGGCTCCCTGCCGAGCAGAGAGCCCAGTGCAGGGCTTAACCCAGAACCCTGAGATCATGACCTGAGTCAAAGGCAGAGGCTTAACCCAGGCGCCCTACCTATAACTTCTTAACATATATTGAACCCTTACTGTTAACCACGTTGTATAGTCTATTAATCTCTTTACCTGCAGGGTCTCCTTTTATTTTCAAACAAATATATGAGGAATGTTCTGTTGTATCTAAACATGTGATAAGGCAATCCATGTTTAGAAAAATTAAGTACTAGTCCATGATAAATCATTCATAAATGGCAGATTAGTCTAAAAACCTCAACCACCAAAGTGCATCATCATATTTTTTATGCTGTAATGCTTACTCTCTAGGTTTCTTGGGGCAACTCTCTCCTACAGCAGCAAAGTGCTTGGCTTCAGTTTCTCTCAGACTTCATTTGTTTGTGTACAACCTTCATACTTTATGTAGGTATCATTAACACTGCAAATAGTTAACATTAATACACTGTGGCTACACCATTTCTATCAATATTCTGAGCATTATCTGTATTAATAAATTTAATGGTCCAGTAGTCCTGTAGGTAAATATTAGCATCCCCACTTCTTACAAGTTAAGACCCAAAGAAATTAAATGGCAGAGCCAGAATTTATACTAGAATCTGGCCTCAGGATTTAAGTTCTCAAATATTATACAATATTATTATTCAGTATTATCAAATTACTGAATACTTTTCTTAACTAAATTCACTGTGCATACATTTATTTCTAAAAAGAAGCTTTATTCACTGTCATATAAATACTAGTTATGCATTTTCCTAATACATCTTATGGTAAAATATTTGTTAACAAGAATTTTTTTAAAAAAATTCATATTATTAAAAATCTGCATTTGTGGATGACACGAGTTTATGTATAGAAAATCCTAAAGACTCCACCAAAAATCTGTTAGAACTAATAACTGAGTTCAATAAAGTTGCAAAACTTTAAAAAACTTTAAAGAGTACAAAATCAACATACAAAATCTGTTTTGTTTCTGTATACTGACAACTATCAGAAAGAAAAAAAAATTAAATCCAATTTACAGTTGCATCAAAAAGAATAAAACACCTAGGAATAAATTTAACCAATTTAACCTTAATTTTGTCATAGACTCAACCAGCACAATCCCAAACCCCATAAGAAGTTACATTCAAATCCTTTTACTGAGATGTCCCATCATTCTTTCATAGTGATTTTTCCCTCACTATAAGGTAAATAAATTATTTAAATATTAAATCTATACAACTAAACTTAACTATAACTTAAATATAAAAATAAGATAATTATAGGTATATACATAAAATGAATTTATAGAATTTTTTTGTGAATAATTTTTATCATAGAGACTCTTGCTACAACACACATATAGTGCCAAATACTTAATTTAGATTGGCTTTAAGTTAAAATTTAATAATTAGATTTTTTGTTAAAGAGTCACAGAAACATGAATCCATAAAACTCATTCCCTACCCCTAAGTAAGGAGTTAGTCAATAATTTTTGGTGCTGCTTCTCTTGGAGCCTCTCCATATGTATACAGTACTAGCTTGCATTTTTTTTTAAGATTTTATTTATTTATTTGACAGAGAGAGAGAGATAAAGAGACAGTGAGAGAGAGAACACAAGCAGGGGGAGTGGGAGAGGAAGAAGCAGGCTCCCCACTGAGCAGAGAGCCCAATGCAGGGCTAGATCCCAGGACTCCAAGATCATGACCTGAGCCAAAGGTAGTCACTTAACAGCCACCCAGGTGCCCTAGCTTGCATTTTCTTTCTACCTCATATATTACGTGATGCAAATTAGGTACTAAAATTATAATTGTAGTCCAGAGCATGCAAGATTGATATTTAGAATATTTTGTGCCATAGATGTGAAAGTACAAATAAACATCAATGAGCATTAATCAATAAAACTATAATAATGACTATTTAGTTGATAATTTATTTCTCAGAATTTCTTAATTTCATTTACAACAAGGATAGCAAATGGGCTTCAATTCCTATATCGGTGCTTATTACTTTGATATTGTAAGCTCATTTTCTCTTGTGCGCTGTTCCTAAAACTGGTATTTATTAACATGCCGAGTACATGGTATGTGCTCCAGAAATACTTGTCGAATGAATGAATGGATGGATGAATACTGCTTAAGACAGAATTGTCTTGAGAAAGATCTTTTTTTTTTTTTTTGGCTGTCCTCTAGTAACAGTGTAAAAGAGTGAACTTACCTTGTAACCAATGCAGAAATAGTGAAATATGCACCCCACACATTTGTCAAATTTGTAAAGTAATGCTTTTCCAACACATATATACAAGTAGGTAACTTGGCAATCATATTAAAATGTAGATTCTGAATCAGTAGGATTGGGAGGGGACCCAAATTCTATTGATCTAACAAGTTACCATGGGATTCTGATGTTAGTTTTCTGGCAATACTTGAGTATCATGGTGCTAGACGGAACAGTGGTCCTGTTAAAACCCAGACTGGCCACCTACAGAGTTTCTGACTCATAAATCTGAGGTGGAGCCGGATAAGTTACATTTCTTTTTTTGTTGTTTTTTAAAGATTTTTTTAATTTATTTGACAGAGATCAGGCAGAGAGGCAGGTAGAGAGAGAGGAGGAAGCAGGCTCCCCACAGAGCAAAGAGCCCTCAGATAAGCTGCAGTTCTAAGAACATACCAGGTGATTCTGATGCTGCTTTCTCCACTACACTTGGAGAACCGATGATCCACAATATTCTCCACCCCGCCCTGTAGTAATGAAACATGAACTGACAGGTTTTAAGGCATGTAAAGTCACTTTGTGTTTTAGAACCCAACTTGAGTTATTTCCCAGTGATGTTGCTTTCTTCCAGAAAGAGCCCTGGACTGTCATCTATTTAAAACATTTCTGAGAAACAATAACCTTTTCAAAATAACTACCGGTATATGTCATGCGGGATAAAAGAGGAATTATTATCTTTCTACCTCACATATTTAAATATTATAGAAATCCTCTGGGGTTTTAAGCTGAACCAACCTGTCCCTATAAAGAGAAAAACTAGCTGGTACCTATAGACGTGTGTCAGGCAAAACTCACAACACTTTTCCCTTGCTGAGAAACGTAAAAACAAAACAAACAAACAAAAAAAAACCCAGAGTCACGAGCATGATTATATCTGGCAAGTATCCATAATGACCAATGTTACAGCTGAACTGAGGTATTGACTAACCTTTTATAAAATTTTCATTTATCACTCTCCTATAAACTGTGAAATCGCTTTCAGAATTTGGTGAACCTAGCTCTATGATTTATCATTTGATCACCATGATAGTGGAGAAAGAAATACTACTTTGTACCATTTGAGTCCCCAGAAAATATATTATAGACAAAAGGAGAATGGGATGATTTCTGAGAATATAATTAAGTGGGTTAAGAAAAAAATATAAGTTCAAAACCCAGGAAGCAAAGGATTGGAGTATGTCTTATTCTTGTCAAATATGGCGTTTATAATAGAACAATTAACCTAGAATGAAAAGAAAACATCTGACTTTCTAGAAGTACAATTCTAGTCTCTGTTACCATTGTTAAAAGATAAGCTGAAGCATATTAAATTTTTCAAGACCTTATTTGAACCTGCACTGATTTGAATTAAGCAGCACCAAAAATAAAGATGGCTAGATGTGCTTGCTCCACTGACAGGAGTTAGGAATAAGGTTTTGGTAGAGGCAACACTGCAGCAAGGCAAATAAATTAGTTGATTGGTTAAGCTTGAACAGTGCTGATTTGTAAGCCTGTATGCTGTTTGTGATTATTCGTTCTTGAGTTTTATTTTCTCAGATTTAAGTGCATTGATTCTGGCTTAGGGTTTGGTTTGTTTACATAGGTTAGTTACCAAGGCATTAGAATTATCCCAGTCTAATAGCCTCCTTGTTAAAATATTTTAACAATATTATCAACAGCTAATTTATGTGAAGCTCATTCCATGACTTTAAAAAATAGCTTTAAGTAGTCAGAAATAAATAGTATGTTAATAGCTATAGAGTGGATGGCATACAGCTGGACTAAAGAAAATATTTTTATTCGTCTACAATTTTCTTGATGGCTAGGCATATTCTTAATCCCAACTTTATCTCAAGATTTAATGAGGTGTCAGTATGGTATATACACTCCTTAACTTTTGTTATATAAACCTCAGACAGTGTAATTTCCTTTGGTATGCTTCACTTGTTCTATATATTAAACATCTGAGGGATACCCCATAATATGGAAAAAATGATTTTGAGAAACATGATGAGTTATCACATATTTGCCCCTATTTGCTTGTGGATTTAAAAAAAATAATAATGTATTTTATTCAATGAGATGGATTAGTAAATGGGAAAACTGAGATGTAAAAATAGATCTTCTGATTATATACTGAATTCTCTTTCCAAAGTTATATATAAAGAAGAATCAAAATTAATTTAAAAAGTTCAGATTTTTCTCAAAAGGAAAGTTTTCATTGAAATCTTAATTAATTTCCCACAATATTTCATAATGTTATATTAATTCTTAAAATGAAAAAGAAACATAAAAATAGAAACTGATTTGAAAATTATATTATTTAGGATGCTCACAAAAGGACTTAAGCACAGTATGTGGCATTTTAGAATAGCCAAATTAAACATTACTGAACTCTAGGTTCATTGTTTTAATAAATACATATTTATTATTTCTGTTGCACGTGTTCCATAATTAGTATAACTGCTACATTTCACAAAGAGAAGGCAAATATTCTTCAAAATGGTTTTTGCTAACTCATTACTCTTCTCAGAAGCATTCAGTGACACAATATCTTCAAAAACCTGGTTGCTTGGGGCGCCTGGGTGGCTCAGTGAGTTAAAGCCTTTGCCTTTGGCTCAGGTCATGATCCTAGGGTCCTGGGATTAAGCCCTACATCAAGCTCTCTGCTCAGCAGGGAGCCTGCTTCCTCCTCTTTATATGCCTGCTTCTCTGCCTACTTGTGATCTCTGTCCGTCAAATAATAAATAAAATCTTTAATTAAAAAAAACAAAAACAAACCAAAAAATCTGGTTGCTTAACATATCAGATCATCTCATATCGTATGCCCAGCATTAAAGATTCAGAGTACTTCTTCAAATGCCCTCTATTTCTCAACTTATTCTCACATCTTTCAACATCCTTTATTCCCACAAAGCTTATTTACACCTAACTTCATATTTTGTTCAGTCTTCTTTCTCTACCCGATTACATGCTCACTATTTATTTTGACACCTGGCTAAAAACTTGCCCAATTTGAGATGAATTTTTTGACTAACCTTTGCAGCAGACTCATTTCAATAGCTTAGAATTCTCTGCCTTTCTTGGAAAATCCATATTCTGATGCCAGTGTGGAGCTGAACAATTCACTGTTCTCAATCCATATATTTCTGGTAACCAAATGTGGTGATCCAGAAAGAAACCCTAGAGGAAATAATACTTAGTTTGAGACCTGAATGATAAGAACAGTAAGTTCTCTGGAGATTTAAGGAGGGCATTCCATGCAGACAAAAAGGCGAGGGCAAAGGCTCTGAGGCAGGAATGTAATTTGCAGTGTTGAGCAACCGAAGACATAGTAGGTAAATTATGTAATGAATGGTAGGGGACTGCTGGTAATGAGGTTGAAGTTTGCAGGAAGAGATCCCAACAGGATGCACAGTGTTTTCTGTGTTATTGTTGTTGTTATTATGAGTTTTTTGATGTTACAAGTACTGAAAACTACTGGAAGACTTCACATAGAAAACCTATAAGATCAATGTAGTTATTATCTGTCACCACACAGTTATTACAATATTATTGATAATATTCCCTCTGCTGTACTTTCCAATGCGATGACCTATTTATTTATTTATTTCTGTTCTGTATTTTAATCTTTTTTAAAAAATTTTTATAAACATATAATGTATTATTAGCCTCAGGGGCACAGGTGAACATCAAGTAATGTGTATAACTACTGAGCCACTATGTTGCACACCTAAGATTAATATAATATTGTACGTCAACTACACATCAAAAAAAAATCCTTCGAATAAGAGAATTTTCATGATTAAATGACGTGTAGTATCTTCAAATGATAGCTATAACCCTCGGCTTGTTTGAACAATTTCAAAATGGATCAAAATGTTCGTTTAACTAATCATGCACATGAACTACATGAACTAAGCATCATGATTTAAGTTCCTGTTTGGATAAACTTTCTTTTTCAAACTAAAAAAATAAAAAAATAAAACCTATAAGATCAGGTATGTATTTTAAAAAGTCATTTTGGCAACTGAGGGGAGGACATGTCGTAAGCCTGCCTGTGACCATGAGTGAGCCCTTTAAGTAGCATCTTCAGCTATCAAATGGAGATAACAGCTTCACTGAATAAGGAACAAATAGGGTCTTTTATGAGAAACAGTTTAAGAGTGTGGTTAAAAAAAAAATAGGTATATTAGGAAAAAACTTGGGACTATAGGGGGAGGAGCCTAAAGTTAGGAAAGGAGCATAGTCTATTCAACAAATCAAACAAGTAGATAACAACAGGAATAAGTTATTCAGAGTAATAGAGAAGCAAAGGAGAATGGTACTTTCCATTGAGCCACCTACCTATCTCAATGGTTTCTGTTGTCCTTGTTTTTTTTATTCTCTGACTTCAAGAGTTAGTTTTGGCTATTTCTTGCTCCCAATGTCACCTTCCTTATTTATTAAATTATTCATTAGATATGTTCAGAGACAAATACAGTGGAAGTGGGGAATTGGAGACCAAAAAAAAAAAAAAAAACGAAGAAAGAAAGAAAGAAAACTGGGCGCCTGGGTGGCTCAGTGGGTTAAGCCTCTGCCTTTGGCTCAGGTCATGATCTCAGGGTCCTGGGATCTAGCCCCACATCAGCCTCTTTCTATCTGCCTGCCTCTCTGCCTACTTGTGATCTCTCTTTAAGAAAAGAAAGAAAAAAAAAAAAAAAAGGAAGACTAAAAACTAGAACAGAGAAGAAGAAAAATGGTTATAGTAGTCTTTTCAAAATTGCTTGAGATATTCATCTAGCAATTGTATTAAATCTCCCCACTTCTCCCTTTGCTGCCTTCATTCATGATTCATCAATGGAATGTTCATGGCAAGGAGAAGACAGTAATGGAGACGAGTTGATCTGCTTACAAAAACTCATATTTTGTGAATTAGAAGTGAGATATTAGAGGGGTGCCTGGGTGTTTCAGTAGGTAAACCTCTGTCTTTGGGTCAGGTCATGATCCCAGAGTCCTGCGATTGAGCCCCACATCTGGCTCCCTGTTCAGTGGGGAGTCTGCTTCTCCTTCGTCCTCCACTCCTCCCCACCAGTGTGCTCTCTCTTGTAGTCTCTCTCTCTCTCTCAAATAAATAAATAATCTTTGTGAAAAAGTGAGATATTACTATAGGCTTTCTTTGACACAAGTGATATACAAAATATCACTAGAGTGTTTTTTAAAAATTAACATTAATTTTGCATATTTCCCCTTGAAGTGTTGAAGTAATTATGTGAGAGAGAATTAAAATATCCAATCAGAAAAGACAATAAATTTGTATCTCTGTGTCTGAGGAAGCAAAGGGTGTGTTTGTCTAAATAATGGAGACTTCTTGTCTCTTAATGACCATTAATACTGGAAATTTTTCAGATTTTCTGTTCCCCCTTTTGGCACATGATTTTCAACTATTTTAACCTAGTGAATCTGCAATATTATAGAAGCAGTTTAGATCCAAATGTAGAACCATTCATTTGACTTCAGATAGTTCAGTGGTCCTCCAAATAGTTTTCCATTTTGTGTTAGTATTCTGTTTCACAAGTAAAAGATAAATAGATTCTCCTTATAAGAATTTTAATTTGTTTCCAGAGCTACATTTTACTTCCCCCATTATTTACAATATTAAGCACCTCTCTTCACCTTGAGGTAACTACTTGTCAATCATTTGGTGAAAAACTTCTAGCCATTTTTTAAGTTTATATTTATACTCATGCATTACATTCATTTATATAAGTAAACCTAGTAAATATATAGTACTTTTCATATAAATGTTACCAGTCCATACATATTGTCCTGAAATTTTATTTTAATTTAACACAGTTTCTTGGAAATTACTCTATATTCACACAGGTTCTTTTTAGCTATTTATAATAGTATATTATTATATGAAATTTTTTAGTGGGAGGAATTTAAACGCTTATAACTAGGGTAATGAATAAATAATTTCTATTACTTTCCAGACCAAGATGGACTCATCTCTCTGAATGGGATTTCTGGAAAAAAAAAAATCATTTGACAAGGGAAAATATCATACTTAACGTTTACTTCCCAATGATATATTCTTAATGATAATGAATTAATTCAGGGTCCTAATTTAGGTTAAAACCATTTTTTTCTTCTATAATGGTGTCATAAGAGTAATCAAAAGAAATTCAATGAATTTGGCAAAACTTTAATTTCCTCATCTGTAGAATGACTGTGGTAATGGATCTGCTGCCTACATGGCATTATTGAGAAGAATCATTGGAATAGTATATATGAAACTGTGTTTGGGAAGTTATTACAGAAGTTATTACAAAATGGTTAGGAGAAACACAGGTTTTTGTTTTTGTTTTTGTTTTTACTCTTTTCTACATGATTAGTTAAGCTATTGCTGATTTCCAAACCATCTCCAAACTCAGTGGTTCAAAATATATTTATTTCTCATGCATCTGTATCTTGTCTGTGTTTAGAGAGATCTAGACTGTTTCAGCTGAGCTGGTTTTCTTCTATGTGACTCTTATCCTCTTAACCCATCACACTAACTAATACATGTTTTTTCTCATGTTGATGGTAAGCATGCGGAATGAATGAAAACCAACAAGTTCTCATGAGCCTTAGTCTCAGTGTACGTACCCTGCCCTTATGTCTTTTTCTGTTGGACAAAGAAATCCCATAAGAAAAATGCAAGAGTTAGACAAGTGGGAAGAACTGCAAAATCACAAGTAAGAGTGTGAGTACAGGGAAAGGGGAATAGTGGTGGCCAAATGTGCACTCTGCCACACCAGGTTGGTTTGTCTTTGTATCTCTGTGTCTTCAGACACCAATTACATCTTAACACAATGGAATTTTTTTTTTTATCTGCATAGGTTGATAAATTGTTTAAACTTAGTATTTTAACCTGTTTTGAAAAGAATTTCAACACCATAAAGATGACCATGAAATAAATGTATGTCAATATTTATCATATGATTCCATGTTAACACTATCATTTTGGGTAGCATCTGTGGTATACTACTTGAGAAACTCCTCATCTATTAGAAAATCAGAGAGTGGTAAATACTGATGTAAGTGTTCTATTTGCTGGATTACTCATAACTAATTCTTGGCCACAATTCAGCATAATCCTGGGCTACAGCTTAGAAACTCCTGAAGAAGAATTAGTTAATAAAGTCATTATACTACCTCAGGCACGAGCTGTCTCAAAAGCTAGATTGTCATTAGTTCATTGTTGAATTCTGTGAAGACACCAGATATTCTCTTCAAATAAATTACATTTCTAGAGGGAAAAATATGCCTGTCAGCAAAGTTTCTTTGTGAAAATATAGACAAAATAAAGAACATGATGATAGCTTGGTTCATAATTTTTCTTCTTGAATAACAGTAGGACAGGGAACTTTTTCCAGATGGCAAAATGTTTGGAGCAGATACCTTTTTAAAACTCTTCTCAGAACACATTGTAATTAAAATAGCTGAAACTAATTTCTTTCTGATAAGAATAATGAGAACATAAGACAACTTTTTCCAATAAATTACTCTTTTGCCTTTCTATGTTTGGGTTATACACATTAATATCTAACATGCTACATAATTGGGATACTTTGAGAAATCACCTATGAAATATACTGTTCTGATTAGAAACTGGAGATTGAAACATTCTCTTACGATCATACTTTGCCTTTCATCTCACTAGACATACTCTGGGCATGAAGCTATGAGCCCTTACAAAGAAAAACTGAGTCAGGCATGGTTTCATGATGGGTTTCCTAGAACCTGGACCAACTTACTTAGTGTTAGGTAGAGGAGAACTGTCTTATGCTGGTGCTCTCATGACCTTGTATAATATAAGCCACATAGACAAGACTCAACCACAACTGACATAAGCCTTATCAGAATGCCCTCTGAGCTTCTAACATCAGTAAAGATAAACAGTTTTGTGAGGAGCTGCTGCAAGGCAATTTGTCACTTAATTCCTTATCTTGAGAGATGTTTTCATGGGGCAGTTTCTCATCTCTCTAATACTGATAGGATAGGGTAGGGAGCTTTCTGCCTTGTCCCCTCTTAGGTTATAGCTGCAGATTATGAAATTGCTTAATTGAAGTATGTAATTGGCTCCTCAGAAACAAGGTGTCTCATAACTCATTTGCATGTCATCTGGTTCCTTTTGCTTCAGTGTCATCCTGTGACATGGGGAGCTCACATCATTGCTGATCTTGTTTTTGCTTGATTTTACTTATTTACAAGTAATAAATTGTGAATCTAGACTTATATTTTCTTTACTAGTTCAATTTGTCAGCATTCTTGAAAAATTTGTTCCCGGCCTTGGCTAGTAAAGTCACAATGCTCTTTTGGAAGAATGACAACTGGAGTCCTTTGTGTTCATTGGTCAGGTACGGTACTGTGTTGGGTAGAAGTGGATTTCGTTGCTGGAGTGTTCAGTAACAATGGAGACAATCTGTTCTGAATAATCATCGCTGAGATGACTGATGAGTTGCCTTGGTGTTTAGAATTAGAAATAAAGTAGGTAGGAGGCTGATGCTAATGAGAGAGTATGGTGGTTGTTGCTCACTCTTCTGCACCACTGGCAAATCAGGGGCACTTTCCTCCAACTAGTAGTTGCCTAAAGATGAGATACTTCCTGGAGATTGTTAAAGCAATTAGTTTTTCAGAGAGTTAGTTATTGTCTGTGCTTTTAGTACTAAAGGAGAGAAACTACAGATCAGTCTGGGCAAAAGCTTCATGAGACTACAGAAATGTGACTCTTTCTGGTTTGCAGATGTGGGAGCTACAACTAAGTTTGCTGAAGAAGAAATAGAATTCTCTTAGTTAATGATCAGCCCTATGTTCCATGCCACCCTGGACACAACTGCCTTACTCAGTGACATGGACACAGACGAGGAACCTGCAAAGACAAATCAGGACTTATTAGAATGAGTTTTCATATATATATGAAACAGTGGCCTGCCTAGGATGTGTTTTCATTCTGTGATAAGTACCCATGGAAACTTGTAAGAGAAGATAGAACCTCCCTTAGAACCACTATAGCTTCAGCCTGGACTAAAAATAGAGACCATGAACCTCTAGATAATGAGATAGTCACCTAATAGATTATATTATCCCTCAATTTCAAGTCATGAGAAGAACACACAACTTGAAGATCTGGGAAGTAGCAAAAGAAAATCCGAGCTAGCTTTGCCATTTCCTGTGGGCAAACAGGAGGTGAGCCAGGAAGATCTTGAACCCCTTTGACTGAGATACGTGCTCTTCAGACCAGCATTGACCTGTTGTTTTTGATGTCACCTCTCTACCCTCTACCTAGATTTTACCCTTTTTAAAAGCAAACAGGACTGGGATAGAGACTAAGGTTACTGAAAGAGGACTAGAGGCCTTATTCACTGGTGAAGATGTGTTGGGGATTTTATGGCAACAAAGGTTGCCAAACCTTTTTATTTAGTCCTGTGATGCTGGGAAGCACCTATGATTTGATTAAAAATAATAATAATACTTAATTTGAGAAAACTATGATTGGACAGTAAGTTCATTAACTTTGTGGGTGGATCCCTTTGTGGCAGTACACAATTAGTAACTGATAATATTGAATATATTGTGGCATTTAGACATGGTAAGGGTGTGCAGTCTGTTCTTGATTATAAAAAGTGTTCTTTATGGGGAAATAACAAAATGAGAGCAGGGGTCGTAGAAGATTTCATAACTGGGGGCCCATAAGTCTTCCCCTGTCGAGTCATCTGCTCGCTGTGAAACAGTATAGGATAACCAGAGGGGCATGAGTGGGAGGAAATCATGGTGTTAATCAAGGTGCTAGTTGAGGAAGAGCTGCTTAAAGAAACATTGTCAACTTACAATAGCCTTGCATGACCAGCGAAGACTAGTACTTGCTTCTCTTTGGGTTACTGTAGTAAACTCAATGTGGCCGTAATCCCTCTTGCTGTTGAAGTTCCAGATAGAACAATCTGAGTCCTTTGTACAGACTGAAGCTATCGGTACACAGTTATGGGCATTCCTAATGCCTTCTTAAGCACCCAGTACATCCAGATGATCAAAATCAATTTGCCTTTTCATGGCTTCTGTTACGACATAATTTTACAGGGCTCCCTCACAGCCATCTACTCCCCCATGACTTGTCTCCAAAAGGCACAAGTGTAGAAAAGATTAAGATCCTACCAGAAGTGTCTAGGTACCATCATACTGACGACATTGTTGGAAGGGTTAAAGACAGAGTTTAGGCTGCCTTAGTTAAAATGTTTCAAATTGGAGTAACTAGGTCTGGAAGATTAATACTGACAAGTTAAAGGAACCAGTCACTTAAGTGGAGTTCTTGGAACCATACAGGCTAGTGCTCAGAGGAAAATTCCCAAACCAGTTAAAGTTTGAGATTAAGCTTAAATATTGCAACAAACTGAAAGAAGCATCCGCACATTTAATAGGCCTATTTGGTATTGGAATTAGTTGGTACTTCCGTTGGGGATATTAGTCAGTTGCATAAGAACATTGAATAGAAAGTCACTTTTGAGAGAAGGTATGGGCCACCACAGGACTTAGGATCTATCTACCAAACTGTACACACTCTAAGGAGCCTTTGAGATAAAAGCATCAGTGACTAACAATTATGTCGATTGGAACCTATGGTGAAAAGTTGTTGCCGCTAAGGCCACGGTGCTCTCAGTTTTTAGACATGCCATTTACCCAACTCTCTTGACTGGTGTACCTCATTTGAGTTGCAATCACTGGTTCATTAACTGGGTGTTGGCAGCACTGAGTTAGTAAGCAGCAGAAATTTATGCCCTGACATCCCTGTCCTGAGATGACTCACAATGAAAGTAGTAATAAAAAGGGTACTGCCCAATACATGTCTATTTTTAAATGAATACAGTATGTCTAGGAAAGAAGTAAAGCAAAAATTAAATAGTTTGTTATTTATAGTAAATAATTTATATTTATATATATACATATACATATATATATATATATGTATATATATATATATATATAAAATAGTAAAACAAAAATAGCTTCACAGCTACACAAAAATGTGGTCAGTTACTCTTAAATGTGACGATCTCAACTTTGGGGTCTGTACCAATACCTTTATTTTCTGTGCCTTTCTCCTCCATTTGTATGACTCTCCTCTGCCCTATCCCTCCCAGATGAGAAATTTGCAGGTATACTCCTTGACCCCATCTGCCTTTCCTGATGGCCAGGGCCTGTCTCTGATACTCCTACCACCTGCACTGAGGTGACTCTCTCCTCTGTCCTATTATCTCAGGGTACTATTCTTTGCTCGCTGGTGAGTTGACATAATTCATGGCAATTTTCTTGGTAATGAATGTTAACAGTTCCAATGTGTCACCCCATCTGTCAAATTTTGCCTCATTAGGGCCCTTAGGACTAAACTAAAGTACTAATGTGGTACATTTTAGATCTAGTTACAAAGCTGTAAGAAATTTTTTTTTCTCCCATCTATAGAGGGAGACAAGAGTACCTTCCTCTATTCCATGCCTGTTTTCTATTATACATATAGCTATATGTATAGTAAGAAAGAGGAAAAATTAAGAACTTTATAGAGAAAAGCCCTGGATAGAATTATATTCAGAGGGAAGGGGAGGAATATAGTTTTCATAGGCAGAGTCAATACTATGATTGCTTTGACTTCTTTTTAGAAATAGTATTAGCACGTATTCAGTAACAATAAAGGAAAGCATGGCATTTTAATGATTCTAAAGAAGCCAGGGCATATGTTTAAAAAAATTCTAAAAATGAAATAAAACAAACTGAGAAAGGCTCACTCTGAAATGGCTAAAGAAAGAATTGATGAAGGAAGGATTAAAATGTCTGTGGACAGAACAATTTAGAACAATGTATGGACATTAAACAGATGGAGAGTGAAGTGTCTGGCTTTGGATATTGGTTACAACACTGCTATTGTAGGGAGTCCTTCTTTGATTCCAACTCTAGGACAGACCCCCATCTCCTCCCCTCTCACGGAAGCCTTCATTTTCTTTCCTAAGTTTCCCCCTAGTTTGTAATTATATCTTGATTTGTCTGATTATAACATCAGTGTCCATCCTTCCCATTTGACTGGATGCTCCTTGAAGTTAGGAACCATGTTTTGCAGACATAGCGTAGTGCCAGGAAATACCCTGGGCATTAATTTGATACATAGTTGTTAATGATTAAATGGGGGCTAGATAACCAGATTTCTGGCCTTACTCTACTGCTTGGGATAGAAAGAAATTATTTGGATTATTGGTGGTGTGTTTGCATCATTGGAAATGCTCATTTTTCCCTTTACCGTCTCAATCAATGATTCCTGATTTGGAGCAAATTTACCCCTACTTCCATGGAACATTTTGGAATATCTGGAGACATTTTTGCTTTTATAACTGAAGGTGCTGAAAGTTGTTCAACATATGACATAGTGTTTATATGTGTGTGCACACATACACAAACCTGCACACATACATACACTGTATTCCACGCTGAATATATATGTCATTCTAAAAGCAGAATGTGGAAACTAGTAGTAGTCACTTCCAGGAGTAACAGTGAGTATCAATTAAATACAGGTTAAAGAACTGCCCAACTGTTAACCACTGTATCGATCTTGTGGTGTCACTGTGTGGGCACAGCCTCCTAGTGAGGGCATGCTCTAATTATACTTTAATATGAAACATTTATCACTACCTATAAAGTGTAAGGTTAGTATATAAACACTATGAATAATGGCTTTTTAGCTATAGAATTTAGAGTAGTAATTTTGGTAGTTGTTGTAGATGGAATGGTAGTATAATATCTAATAATCTAATAATTAGGATAATATCTAATTAATTAACTGCATGGACAGTTAATGGGGAAAGTAGTAGTTGTGGTTGTTGTAACACTACTAGTAGTAATACTAATAACTCCTACTTACTGAATGCTTACTATGTATGCTACAGTTTGAGTTCTAGAAAGCAACTCTGAAATGGAGTTTAGGAGGCCAAACATCAATTTGAATTAGTACTTATGCAAAGGAAAAAGGCAAATTGAGGTGGAGAAAAAATTTGAGATATGATGCAGTTTCAGCATATGCCTCCACCAAAATAGGAGGCCTGTTTAGCCGTGAGATGGCCTTTAGGAGTTGCCCTTAAACTGGGAAAAAGGATTGGGCCTATATACCCATGTTGATCCATCACTGATGCAGACTACCCTAGGGAGGCATGACCGTGGATGAGCAGCCTGCTTCAACTGAGGTATTCTCTTAAGGCCTGGAAGCTTTGCCAGCTGTCTTCAGCCAGCAGCTCAAATCCATTCTCTCATCCAGTCTTTCACCTTGAAATCCATTAAATCCATTCTTTCATCTTGAAAAGCTCAGAGAAACTACCACAATGTACAAGAAACTAGTGTGCATTTTCTTAAGTTTTCACAACATACCAAGAGGTTGGTGTTATTATCCCAACCATACATATGGAAGATAGGGTCTAAAGAGATTTCATAACTTTCTCAGAAAACACAGCATGATTCATTTTTATAAAAAAATTTTAGGGTGTGGATAAGTGTTCCTATTTACCCAGATAATCTCAACATATTTATTACTTGTGTCTCCTTCCCTCTCAAGAGTGTCCAGTTGAGATGATAAAAAATAAAGGTCACTCTAAGTAGGGCCGGCACTGAAGATACCAGAGGACAATTCACCAAAGCTCAATGGCAGGGTAGGCCAGAAGAGGACTCAAGGAGGGTGAGAGTAGAAATTAATAGAACAGACTGGGGATTCTTAAAGTCAAATCCCTTCAGTCAGAAACATCAGCATATCCTGGGAACTTGTTAGAAATGCAAATTATTGGTCTTCACCCCATAGCTATTCAGTCTAACAAGCTGGTACAGGGTACCCCTCTACCACATATAGTTTCAGGGAACCCTTCATGTAATTCTGATGCTTTTAAGCGTTTAAGAATCACTGGGATAAATTCATAAACTTTTTTATTTATTCTTTTTTATTTTACAATGCTTTAGGATTAGTTTTCCAGCAAATAGAGGAGAAATTACAGGAAGAAATGCTGGTTTTAAAGCTAAGAACTTTCCACACTGATGTGACTTCAAGCCTAATATTCTTCACAGGGTTTTCCTCTTTCCTCTTATTTCACAGAGGAGCTTTGTATTAACTTTGAGACTCAGCTGTGTAGTCTCCGAAGCCTGGTTTCTGGTGTAGTCTGTCTGTCTGTCTCTCATTATGTAATGGATATGTATACTAGAAGGATTAATATATACATACATACATATGTATATTATATATATATATAGAGAGAGAGAGAAAAGATTAATACCTATTTTATCTCCCACAGATCTTTCATGAAGCTGAAATAAAATCATACATGCAAAGGTATCTACAAACTATGAAGTGCTATGCCATCACAAAATGGGAATATTAATAGTACGATACTTAGCTAGACTTTTATCTCCCAGAAAGCACAGTATTTACCTGATCAATCCATGTGCAATTTTTTTTTAAGATTTTATTTGTTTATTTGACAGAGAGAGACAGAGAGGTCACAAGTAGGCAGAGAGGCAGGCAGAGAGAGAGGGAGAAGTAGGCTCCCCGCCAAGGAGAGAGCCCGACGTAGGGCTCGATCCCAGGACCCTGGGATCATGACCTGGGCCGAAGGCAGAGGCTTAACCCACTGAGCCACCAAGGTGCCCCTCCATGTGCAATTTTTGTAAGATCTCATTAAAGCAGGAGTTTTTACTATGAATGTTTTCACATACTGATATAGAGAGAAATATGTATATTTAAAAAAGGCATTCTTATGTAATAAGTCTAGTTTGCCTTTGAGACCAGGAGCTACAGTGTTATCTCTGGTTTCTGTTTCTTCCTGAGCACCTCGGTTTCCTCTGGGAGATTCAAAAAACGCCACTTGGGAAAGGCAAGGATGAACAAATAAAGGACTGAAAAACAATCTCATCATATTTTTGGATTGCATGAGTGCTAGTGAAACCATCTAAGAAAATGAAAACTGGTCTCTTTGGACTCTTGAATCCATGTCAGTACTCACCAGGCCCTTCCCAAAAGGCAGACTTATCTGTTGGGTGCTGGGACATATATTTCAGCAACATTAATTGAGTTAGAATATAACTGATCCTGGCCCTGGCAAGAGAATGGGTAAGTTAGTTACTTCCAAAACCAAACTTAGGATCCTGACTCCTCCCCCAGGATTAAGTCCATCTGTAATGGTTTTAAAAAAATATGTCCATTAATTGTTTGATACTTGTCCTTGAATTGATCTTGACTCAGTATTTTGCTTCTCATGAATAGAATAGTTACTGGTGTGTGACTCTGAGGTTATCCACAAAGGCTCTAGAACTTCTTTCTTGGGTCACTTTCTCTGGGGAAGCAAACTGTCATGTTGTAACCAACCTTGTAGAAGAGCCCACATGACATGGAACCAAAGTCTCTGGCAAACAGCCAATGAGGAACTGAGGCCTGCCAACAGCCTGTTGAGCTGTGAGATTTTAAAAGTGTGTTGTTTTAAGCTACTAAGGTCTGGGGAAATTTGTTACACAGCCACAGATAGCTAATATAATTTATCTGTCACAACCAAAAGATTGTCTTTTGCTTTCAGTGGATCCAGATGACGGGAAAGATATTTCATAAAGAAAATAGAGATGGAAACTTGTTCTTATCCAGTTCAGGGGCTTTTTTAATAAAGTGTTTGTATTTATTTTGATTGTAAAGTTTTGAACCTTCAAAACTAGCTTAGGACTATTTTTAGATCAATTTTAGGTTCATAGCAAAACTGAGAGATCTCACATATACCCTCTATCTTCAAACATGCATAGTTGCCTGCATTATCAACACCCCCCACCAGAGAACTGAATTTATCACAGTTGGTGAACCTGCTTTGATGTGGCATAATTGCACAAAGTCCATACTTTCTATTGGAGTTCACTGTTGTACATTCTTTGAATTTATACAAATACATAATGACATGTATCTGTCATTATATAATCATACCACGTAGTTTTACTGCTCTAAAAGGCCTTTATGATCTTCTTTTTCATCCCTCCCTTCTTACCCCCTCAACCCTTGTAACTACTGATCTTTTTACGGTCTTTTCCAGAATGTCATATAATTGGAATCATTCAATGTGTAGTCTTTTCAGATTGGCCTCTTTCACTTGATAATATGCATTTAAATCCCTTCAATGTCTTTTTGTGACTTGAAGCTCATTTTTTTTTTAGCATTGAATAGTATTCCATTGTATGGGTGTACTAGGGTTTATTTACCCATTCATCTACTGAAGAAAATCTTAGTTACTTCCAAGTTTTGGCAATTATAGATAAAGCTGCTATAAATATCTAGGTGCAGGTTTTGTGTGGACATAAGCTTTCATCTGCTTGGTGTAAATCCCAAGGAGTATGATCACTAAATTGTATGATAAGAATACATTTAGTTCTTTAAGAAACCACTGTACTGTCTTCCAAAGTAACTATACTATTTTGCATTCCTATCAATGATGAATGAAAGTTCCCATTGCTCCACTTCTTGCTCAGAATTTGGTGTTGTCAGTGTTTTGGATTTTGGACATTCTAATAGGCATTAGTAGTGTCTCATTGTTAATTCACATTTCCATGATGACCTATGATGTGAAGCATTTTTCATATGCTTGTCATCTGTAAATCTTTGGTGAGGTATCTGTTAAAGCCTTTGGCCAATTTTTAAATTGGGTTGTTTCTTGTTGATGAAAGTTAAGCATTCTTTGTGTAATTTGGATACAGTCCTTTCAGATTTATCTTTTGCAACTATTTTCTCCCAGTCTGTGGTTTCCTATTCTCTTGATAACTGAGACTTCAAAAAACATTCTGCTGACCAGTCAAAGCCAAAATGTGGGTCTGGGAGTTCATAGTTACATTGCTGCAGCAAAGATTTTTCTGAGCACATATTATGTGGTGGGCATGCGTGTAGACTTAAGGATCTTTGGAATGAATAAGACAGCGTCTACCATTCATTCACATCAGCCATCTGGTCTGAATTTACCTTACCTGCTCACTGAATTCCTAGAAATTCCAAAACAATTTTGAAATAAAATCTCTGCCACATCCTTCCTCCATTTTTTTTACCCTTGCTTTGTAGGAAAATAGTCTTAAGAGAGGAAAGGGGTAATATTTCTATTAACTAGGGAATATGAACATCAGATAATAAGAGAAATTGTAAAAGAATGACTTTTTTCTGAATGCAAATGAAATAATGATTACATGCTTATTTTATTACAAAAGCAATGTATGTTGCTCCTGAAAAACATGATAAGTACAAAATCAATTTTCATATATAATCATACCAAAAATGAGAATAATTATAAGGTGATTTATAACCAGTATCTCTGTGTCTTCTCATTCTTAATGTGTGTGTCTGTGTTACATACATGTATGTATATATGCAGGTAAAATATTCCAGTGAATCCTTATATTGACATAATCCTTGACATTTAAAATTTTTGCTTAAATAGGCTCCAGTTGCTCAGTAAGTAATGGACTGTGATGTTGTTAGGGACAGAGAGGGTATCTTGAATATTTTCCATGTCTATCATGGTGCCTAAAATGGAGCATGGATCTAATAATTATTGACATTATTCTATTTTGTATGGTGTAAAATGCCTCAAAGAGACAGCAAAAGGCTTACTCAAGTTACATGGTTGGTTCTCAATAGATTTGGGATAAAGAGCCACTATAATGGCAGCGCAACTTTCTCTTCTGTAAGAAGATACATGGCCATCTTGGGAAGGCAAAACTGCCCTCTTGGGAAATGGATGGGTGGAGAGAATGACCAGATACTGAAGACCAGAGTACAGTTTTCCTTCAAGCCTGGCCTTCCCTTGTAGTTGTGAAAACCACAGTTTCATTTTATCTAGAGCTGATGAAGAACCAGGTCCACTGGAAATGAAAGAAAATGACAAGTGGACCACACCATTGGAGTTTGCAAAAAAGTGTGGCTTTCTGGAAAAGTATGCTTTTCATTTCCAAATTGTTGTCATCAGACAGTATAGAGAAACTTTGACTTTTTAATATTTTCCTGATGCTACTTGCTCAGTCACTCATCCACACTAGGCAAAAATTCTGTCAGAACTTGTCACATTTATTTAAGCAAGGCCCTGACATAGAGCAACTTTATTCTAATCATACTTACATTCAATTTGACAGTTTCAGATATCTTGTGTATCCATTGTACATGCTCAGATAGATGATTTATCACCAAACATTTCTCTTTTGGCAACTCTGATAGATTCTCACCTTCTTTTAGCCCAATTTCTGGGGAGCAAAAAAGCCTATATTAAAAACATAACAGTTTTCCAGTTCTCTATAGACAGTGTGAGAAGTCATATTATAGAAACAAACACAATTTATTTGTTAGGAGAACAACACAAAGCCAGTGGAAAGTAGTATTAAAATCGCATATTCACAGGGAATTGAATCCTGAACTTTTTTATGTTTCCCTTTTTTAATTTTTTTCCTTCTCTCAAAGGAAAAGAAGACCATCATGCAGTTAGTTTTATGGGATTGCAAAACACCTTAAAATGAATTTTTAATTTTAATTATTAATATTAATAATGACATGAAAACTGAACCTTCTAGCCACATCTAACATGCTAACCTTAAAAAGATTAAAGTTCAAAAAAAAAGATTAAAGGTCAGAGAAGGACATTACTGAATAATCTGCTTAATTGGTACTGCATGAAAAACTGTCACAGTAATACTATTAGAATTTCTCATTTCTTGAATGTGTATGAAGTTATGCCTAAGCATTCTTTTTGCTGTGTAGACACTATTTCATACAACCCTATATCAGCCCTCTAAGGCATTATATCTTTTTGCAGAAGAGAAGAGGAGTCTCGTGGCAGGCAAGCATCTCATTCAAAGTCATCATAAAGAGATCAGTTCAGGGAAAAGGCCATCTATGAATTTTTGGTAAGACAATTAGGTAACTCCATATTATTTTTAGCATATGTGAGAGCACAAACTTGTGCCCCAGAGTGAGCTAGAGAACTGATGAGGGGGAAAATGATACAAATGGACTTTGACTATAAGCCTTTTCAAAAAGTCACATCTGTTGAGACTCTCAGTAGATAAGGAGAGTGAAAATAAGTGATTTCGCAGGTGTGGCAACACCCAGTTTGCACAGGTTGTTAGAATCAGAGTACTCTGGCTAAAGGCATGCCTGGAATCTTTGGAGAGGTGAATTTTATTTGGGCACATAATTGTCTAAAGAAAATGATAAGCAGAAGTTATTTGTTCTCACAAAATATTCATGTCCTCTCCTCATGACCTAGTCCTCCTTGCATTTGGTTAGAATTGTATAATGAGTTCTGGGTCTGAGAAGTGACCTGTGTCAGTTCCAGACCAAAGCAGTTTCAGAAAAGGACATTATTGAACACATTGATGGAATTCTGGTAAGACCTGTAGTTTAGTTAGTAATATTGTACCAAAGTAATTTTTATTTTAAGTTTAAAACAAGGTATGCCTAATAATGTTAGAGTTAGTAATGGTAGTTATTAGTATTGGGAGTATTGGCAGCAGCAAAAGAGTATCTCTTAAGTTCCAGACATTGCAAAGTACAACATGGAAATTATATTTTTAAATTCTAATGTACATCAGCCCTATGAGGTAAGAGAACTTTTAATATATGAGAAATTAATAATTAACTCTTCGTGTTACTGAAATACTCTCAGTGGATCTAACCTTTCCTTCTAGGAAAAAAAAATCATTATATTTGGCTAATACTGACATTCTCCAAGTTTATATAAACAGTGGACTTGCAATATTTCTCCTGCTTTTCTGCTTTCTGTAATTTGCTGGCTAGAATGAGATTCTATCCCATTTCTCCAATTTGTCAAATGAGGGAGTTAGACGAGATAAATATGTGAATTTCTCTTCACAACTGAGTTCTCTAAGATTATTGTTATAATGATCCATAAATGATGTTTTTTTCCTCTTTGTGTGCCTGAGTGTGTTTGAGAGTTGAGCTGATGGCCACAATCCCTTCTGCGTAAGAAAAGTGTGACTGTAAATGAAGGCATGGACAGTAGTCAGGGTTCTATATGAGGGCTGGGAACAATAATGATAATAACATAACACATATTCTGCCATATAAAAATGTGCCCATGGAAGCTGAAGTTCCATTAAGACCTTGCCAGTTGTCTGCATCATGGCAAAGTGAAAACAAAAAGCTATTAAAAAATTAGCTTCTTGACTTAGAATTATGTCCTACTACATAGGCTTCACATTCATTTGGAATATGGGTGTTCTGGAAATAAGGTCTCAGGAAGAGATGGGAAGGGGATCGGGAATATCCAATATCCATAGCCTGCGATAGCATATGTTCAAATTCTATTTTTCTCTGGCATTTTAAATTATTACTTTTAGACTTTTCAACCTGAGAATTAGTGCCCACTAGTCCATCCAGTGTAATATCATGGCACTCCTTATATACATTGTGTTCTGCCAAACACAGGGAATATTTTGTTTAAGAAAGAGTCTAACTCCATTTTTGATGCATGACTGCTGAGGGCTTTTTTTTTTTTTTTAAGATTTTATTTATTTGACAGAGATCACAAGTAGTCAGAGAGGCAGGCAAAGAGAGAAGAGGAAGCAGGCTCCCCGCTGAGCAGAGAGCCCGATGCGGGGCTCGATTCCAGGACCCTGGCATCATGACCTGAGCCAAAGGCAGAGGCTTTAATCCACTGAGCCACTCAGGCGCCCCTGCTGAGGGCTTTTAAGCCAGTTCTCTTTCTGCACCACAACTGGGAAATGTGGGGATAAAGCTTGGGTACTCCCTCCTTTGGGGCCAGAGAGTTAGAATCATACAATACTTGGCTTCTGCATCTTAACACACATCCCCCAGCCTCACTCACTAGCCAGCATTAAGCCAGTCTCTCCTTACTCTCATTTTTGGACCAGTTGGAAATCTACTCTTGTTCTCCCAAGAAAGACCCATTATGTGTAGTAAAGCTTTTCACGCCGCATGTGTAACACTATCAGTCTCAAGATCCAAAACAAAGTCTGGGGTGGAGGTAGGGAGTCCATCCTATCTCTGTGAGATAATCAGGACATCTTGTAGGTTTTATTTCTAAAATGGGACAATAATATTTTTTATAGTTATTAAGAAGGGGAATAGAAATTCAGAAGAGATTAACACATTGTATAAAAAGTCCCATTTCTTACTGCAAAGTGGCATGGACACATGCAAGATCTTTGGGCATTCATATAATAGTCTCCTAAAAGTAAATTACAAAGAAATAATAAAGGAAATCAAAAATTTATAAAAACATTAACTGAAAAGATTAACAGTAGAACAGTCGTCGACTATTGCTAGTTCTACTTTAATGCCACAGAATAGAAGCAAAGTAAAAATAATGAACAAATTTCCAAATTACGTCTCCATATCCATCATTTGTGAAGCCTGAAACTCTAGTGGTTGATTTTGGCCTTTCATTAAATAGAAATTATGTGTGTATTTTCCACTGATTTAATTAAGAGTCTTCACGAAAAACTCTCTTGTTAAGAAAAGCACTAGAATGGTATGAAGGAAACATAACAACCAGATTTTACATAGTTAAAAAATTAAATCCTCATACCTCCTTTTTATTGCATTGTTTTGCTTATTTTATTTTATATTTTATTTTTGTTTTCAGTATAGTTAACCTACAGTGTTATATTACTTGCAGGTGTATGACATAGTCATTCAGCACTGCCATACAACAATTGGTGCTCATCACAAGTGCTTTCCCTTTATCCCTATCACTGTTTCACCCACCTTCCCATCTGCCTCCCTTCCGGTACCATCAGTTTGTTCTCACTGAAGAGTTTGTTTCTTGGCCTTTCTCTCTCTCTTCCTCTTTTTTTCCTTTGCACGATTGTTTTATTTCTTAAATTCCACATATGAATGGAATCATATCGTATCTGCCTTTTTCTGACTGACTTATTTCTCTTAGCATAATACTCTCTAGCTCCATCCATGTTGTTGCAAATGGCAAGATACCATTCTTTTTTATGGCTGAATAATATTCCATTGCATATATAAATATACCACATCTTCTTTATCTATTCATCAATTGAGGGACCCTTGGGGCTGCTTCCATCCCTTAAATATTATAAAGAATATTGTTGTAAGCATAGGAGTGTGTGTATCCCTTCAAATTAGTGTTTTTGTATTTTTTTGGTAAATACATAGTAGTGCAAATACTGGATCCTACAGTAGTTCTACTTTTAACTTTTTGAGGAACCTCCATATTGTTTTCACAGTGGTTGCATCAGTTTGTACTCCCACAAACAGTGTAAGAGGATTGCTTTTTCTCCACATCCTCATCAACACTTGTTTCCGGGGGCTGCCTTGATGGCTCAGTCATTAAGCATCTGCCTTTGGCTCAAGTTGTGGATGCCAGGGTCCTAGGATCGAGCTTTACATCTGGTTTACTGATTGGTGAGAAGCCTGTTTCTCCTTCTCCCACACCCTCTGCTTGTGTTCCTTCTCTTTCTGTCTCTCGCTCTGTCAAATAAATAAAATACTATAAAAACAAAAAACAAAACTCACTTGTTTCCTATGTTTTTGATTTTAGCCATTTTGACAGATGTGAAGTGATATCCCATTGCAGTTTTGATTTGCATTTTCCTGATGATGAGTGATGTTGAACATCTTTTCATGTGTTTGTTGGCCATCTAAATGTCTTCTTTGGAGAAATGCTGTTCATGTCTTCTGTCCATTTTTTAACTGGATTATTTGGGTTTTGGGTGTTGATTTATATAAGTTCTTTATATACTTTAGATGATAGTCCTTTACTGGATTACAAATATCTTCTTCCATTCAAGAGGTTGTCTTTTAGTTTTGTTGATTGTTTCCTTTGCTTGTACAGATTTTAGTTTGTTGTAATCTTGGTAGTTTATTTTTCTTTTATTTCCCTTGCCCCAGGAGACATATGTAGAAAAATGTTGCTATGGTTACTACAACTTTGTAATAGAACTTGAAGTCTAGAATTGTGATACCTCCAGCTTTGTTTTCTCTTTCAAAACTGCTTTGGCAATTTGGGATCTTTAGTGGTTCTGTATTAATTTTAGGATTTTTTGTTCTAATTCTGTGAAAAATACTGCTAGTGTTTCAATAGGGATTTCATTAAATGTATAGAGGCTTTGGGTAGTATAGGCATTTTAACAATATTTGTTCTATAATCCATGAGCATGGAATGTCTTTCCATTTCTTCACACCATTTTCAATTTCTTTCACCAGTGTTGTATAGTTTTCAGGGTACAGGTATTTTCCACTTTGGTTAAGTTTATTCCTAGTTTTCCACTTTGGTTAAGTTTATTCCTAAGTTTATTAGTTTTGGTACACTTATAAATGGGATTATTGTCTTCATTACTCTTTCTGATGCTTTATTAGTAGTGTAAGGAAATGCAACAGATTTCTACACATTGATTTTGTATTGTGATTTTACTGAATTCATTTATCAGTTCTCGTGGTTCTTTGATGGAGTTTTTAGGGTTTTCTGTATAGAGTGTCATGTCATCTGCAACTGCTGAAAGTTTTACTTCTTCACTATCAATTTGGATAACTTTTATTTATTTTTGTTGTCTAATTGTTTTGGCTAGGATTTCTGGTCCTATGTTGAACAAAAGTGGTGAGAGTGGACATCTTTGTCTTATTCCAGACCTTAGGGGAAAGCTATTCTTCACCAGTTCTTCACCATTGAGAATGATGTTCACTGAGTTTTTCACAGACAGCCGTTATTGTTGAGGTATGTTCCCTCTAAACCTACTTTGTTGAGGGTTTTTTCATAAATGGATTTTGAACTTTGTCAAGTGCTTTTCTTATCTACTGAAATGATCATATGGTTTTTATCTTTTCTTGTATTGATATGATGTACCACATTGATTGGTAAATATTGAACAGTGTTTACATCCCAGGAATAAATCCCACTTGATTGTGGTAAATGATGTTTTTTTAATGTATTGCTGGATTATGTTTGCTAGAATTTTGTTGAGTATTCCCACATCTGTGTTCACCAAAGATAATGACCTGTAGTTCTCTCCCTCTTTTTTTTTTCTTTTTTTCTTTTTTGTGGTGTCTTTATCTGGTGTTGTTATCAGGGTAATGCATACCACCTTCCTAACACCCTTGGGAAAAGTATCATAAACTGCTAAATTATACAATCTCTTTTAACAGTTATCTCTATAGAATTTATGTACTAATAGTGTAAGACATGTACTAGTGAGACAACATAGTTGAAGTAAGTGAAGTAACTTAACAATTTTAAAAAGTGGGCTTGTGATTTTACAAGAAGCTATTTGGTAATCCTTACAAATTTTACCCAGTGGCTCACCTGTTACTATAAGTTCATAATGCCAGGCAATATAGTTCACCCTTGAACAACACAGAGGTTAGGGACACGGACTCAACTGCCCCCCTCAACACACCATGCAATGAAAAATCCATGTATGAGGGATCCTGGGTGGCTCAGTCTGTTGACTTTCTGACTCTGGATTTCACCTCGGGTCTTGATCTCAGATTTGTGGGATCAAGTCACATGTCGGGCTCCACACTGAGCGTGGAACATGTTTGGGATTTTCTCTCTTCCTCTGCCTCTACCCCCACAACTCCAGTTGTGCTTTCTCTCTCAAAAAAGAAAAAAAAATCCATATATAACTTTTTAATAACCCAAAACCTAACTACTAATAGACTGCTATTGCTCAAAAATCTTACCAATAACATAAACAGTTAACACATATTTTATATATTATATAATTATATATTATATTCTTACAGTAAAGTAAGCTAGAGAAAAGAAAATATTGTTAAGAAAATTATAAGAAAATTACATTTACTGTACTCTATTTATAAAAATAAATCCACATACAGTGGACATACACAGTTCAAACCCTTGTTTAAGGGTCAACTGTTTATTTCATGCTTTATAGTTTTAAAAGGCCAGGAAAACAATCAGATAAGCAGGAAAAATATTATAAAAGTAGCAATCTTTTTATATTTATTTATCCAATTTAGTTAATATACTTTGTTTTAATTGTAACATAGATATACAAAATTATTGGATATATGGTTAAATTAAAAACCAAGAACATTGCAATCTGGCAAATGAAAATATGCATTGCTTTCTTGAACTCTTCATCTTTGAAATTGCTTTTCTCAATGAAATTACATCTAATCCATCAATTTGATTAAGCCATCTGGTGTCACATTACTTGGACTGAAATGAAAACCGTTTTCTTCAAGGAAGTTAACTCTCAGTGCTCTACTTCTAAACTGGTGTAGTCTTTTGAAGTAGGTGGTTTCTTGCAGGTTGTATGCAAAAATCCCAAAGTAATCTTGCCATATATTCCTGGAAGTTCCAATCCCATTCAGTTTTGGAAAAATAAACAAAAGAACCACAAGGAGATGCATTCACTAGAATGGCTAATATTAAATAACAACAAATGTTTTATGGATACAGAACAACTGGAATCCTCATACATTTTTTTTATGGGACTGTTTAGTCTTATAACATACTAGGAAAATTTCTGATTTTTTTAAATAAAATTAAACATATATCTACCCTACAATCTAGCAATTCCACTACTAGAAATATACCCAAGATGCATGAAAGCATATGCCCACAAGTGATTGAAAGACAGTGTTCACATATACTTTATTTGTAGAAGACTTAAACTAGAAAAAAAGTTAACTTTTCATCAAAAAGTAGATTAACAAACTTAGGTATATTTTTATAAGAAGGTACTATTCAGAAATATAAAGGAATAACTAATATACACAATAACATGGATGAATCTTAGAAACATTATCCAAGTGACAGAAGCCTTACACAAAATAATATACATTGTATATTTCCTTTTATATAACATTCTAGTAGTGGTGGAACTCAACTATGGTGACAAAAGTCACCAAAGTGATTATCTCTGGGGAGATGATGGATAGAATTCCCTGGGCAGGGACACGAGGGAACTCTCTAGGGATGATAATGTTGTAGCTCTTGAAATTGGTTTGCATTACACAAGTGTGTGCATTTGTGACATAATGGCACACTCATGATTTGTGCATTTCCCTGTTTAGAAATTTTACCTCTGAAAATGAGTATGGATTAAGATAGTGATGGATAAATGAATTATAGGTTGAAAAGTAAATACAAAAATATATGTCATATTAATGTCCATCAATTGAAGGGGAAAGGGAAAGAAGGGGTACGGCTTTAAAATAGTTTTCAACATGAAATTACATAGAAACAATACTAAAGGTTCTGTCTCTTGTGATCTTAATGTCAAATTAAAATTAAAGTACAATAACTTAAAATTGTGTTTTCAACCAGAAACATGGGCCAAGAGTTTGATACAAAAAAACTGGGGACTATTAGTTTAAAGACAGCAAAAAATAAATAGATAATATGCTAGGGGGAAATTCAGATATTCTCAATAATTTTGGTGAGATTCTCTATTATAAAGATAAATTGAAAAGAAAGGATATCATAACAGTGTCACACTAACAATAAAATAACTGGTCTTTGTAGCACTAGTTTAAAACAAAAAACAAACAAAAAGCCTGTGTTGTCCTTGTATGATTACTTATAATTTGATTTTAACATTGTAACATTACAAATGAACCTAGATTTTTATGTCCCATGTATATGAGAACATACTATTTTTCAATTATACAAACCCACTGACTTCTAATTCTGACCTGATCATAGCTACAAACATCTTGAAATTCTGAATAACATAAATTATTTTGGAGGCAAAGTCAGAATTAAAAGAAATAAAAAATCTATAGGTGACATAAATAAAGAGTAAACAATAGCTACACAGCAAGAGAGGAGTGGGGACCAGAGTTATCTATCATTTTAATCTAGGACTTTAGAATTAACAAATGACCCAGGAATAAGAGAGAAGTCATTGGTCTAAATAGGAACTAAGACCCCTGCTTCAAGTCCTGTCACAGGATGGACTATTTTTCTTAGCTGCTTGGGATACTCTGTGGAAAATGTATACGTCCCTGAATGATCTTAGACATACTAATTTTCCCCCTTCTGAGTCTCCCAATTTCCTTATTCACAAAATGGATGTTGTAGTTACCAATGGTTGGGCAGTTTTTATCAACAGTGGAATCTCTTTTGTTGGAGGATAGAAAAATACTAGATTTAGTAGGTAGTCCTAGAATAATCAGCAGGAAACTCAAGAAAGCTTAGGGAGAGAAAAGAAGGCTGGAAGGAATATTGAAATCCTTATAACCACAGGAGTGAGGTAAATGAGAGTATAAACAAACAGCTGGTTCTTTTGAGTGGCTGGTCTTTTATAGGCTACCAGTCAAAGTTGGTGGCTCCATATCACCTGCCTCTATGAGTTACTTGTTCTCATATTTTAGTCTCCCATTTTATGCCTGTTGAATTTCCTACCAGTGTCTTAAATATTTTTATCATCTTTTTTTCCTATCCCATCATACTTGTCCAAATGTGTCAACAAAAGATTAATGGGCTCAAGTCCTTTCCTCATATAACTAATGGTTCCCTCCCTGTTTTGCCTACTGTCCTCAGCCATACTGCATCTGGAGTAGCCAAAGTCATAGACCTTGCTCTTTCTGCTCCCTCTGCCCTTAATACTCTCCCCATGGATTTACTGCAAGACCCTCACTCCCACTCAGTAAAGGTTTTTACTCAGATGTCACTTCATCAAAGAGGACATTCTGATCACACCAGCTTAAATAACATCTCCATTGCCTTTCAGTTTAGTTATCCAAAATTAATGCAGTCAATGCATCAGCATGTATTCTATTAACATGAGAGGAGAACTCATCTTTCTTGGTTTTTACTTGATAATAGTTACGGCCATGTGTGTGATTATGAAAATTGAGATATACCCATCTGATTATATAGAGGGTTCCTGTCTTCCTTATGGTACAAATAAATCATGCTTGTTGTATACTACTAAAGGCACATGTACTACTAGAAAGAACAAAGTGAGCATTCCTCTTCTCACTGAACCTCCTCCCTCACACCCATCTATCCGCCCTCCCGTCCTTCCTCCCTCTTTCCTTTTTCCCTCTCTCATTTGCCCTTCCTCTCTTTCTTTCCCATACTTCAAAGATGACATGTAGTGCTGAGATCAGCATTCTCAAGAATTTGTGTAAACACTTCCATGTTTTAAAATTTAAATGTATTATGTATCCGTACATATATGGCTCTTATATGTATGCTTTTTTTACATAAGGAATATAAACACCAAATGCAACTTGGTGGATAAATCTGCATGTCTATATAATTTTGCAATGTGCTTTTCTCACTTAGCAATATATTATGGATTTTTATTTTTTTTTATTTATTTTTTTTAAAGATTTTATTTATTTATTTGATAGCGAGAGATCACAAGTAGGTGGAGAGGCAGGCATAGAGAGAGAGAGAGATGGAAGCAGGCTCCCTGCTGAGCAGAGAGCCCGATGCGGGACTCGATCCCAGGACCCTGAGATCATGACCTGAGCCGAAGGCAGCGGATTAACCCACTGAGCCACCCAGGCGCCCTATATTATGGATTTTTTAAAAAAAATTTTTATATATCAATGAGCTTAGATCTGTTTCATTATTTCAGCTGCTCCATGGTAAACTATTACATGGATATACCAGGCTTATAATAATCAGTTTATTTAAGGTTGCTTTCACTTAGGTTATCATATATATATATATCTGTTACATATACATATATATATCTGTTAAAATTAGGTTATGATATATATATATATGAGATATCTCATATATATATCTCCAATCTTATATATATATATATCATATATATATATATATCCAATCTTAAAAAATGGGCAGTACATACATTATATATTATATAAAATTTTACAGGTCCTTTACAAAATTATACTATGTTGCAGTACTATAATAAATGGATCAGAATAGAGATTTCTGGAAAGATCAGATAGGTAGATAGATGGGTAGATGATAGATCACTTTATGGCAGAAGTAGCAGGCACTTTAATGTGACAAATAACTGACTAGGGAATCATTTTTGTTGGGTTAATTTTAAGTTATGAAATAACTTGCATCCTACTTTAAATCACAGGAAGTTAAATTCCAACCAGAATAATCACTGTAAAGTAAAAAGAAAAGTATAAAAGTATTATAGTAAGATATACAAATGTGGTTTTTAACTACTGTTTAGGAAAACTTTTTGAAGGAAAAGTACATAAACAACAATTATGAATTAAAAACTTCTGTATGCTTTCATAATCATGAAGTTTAAAAAACAGTGGGCAAACTGAAAGAAGGTAAATACAACATCTGTGCATCGACAACAGAGGCTACATATGACCACCGCAAAATAAACACTTACAAATGAGTAAGACTGAAAAAGAAAACAGAAAGAATGAAAGAGGTAAAGGGTGAAAAATATACAGAGGATATGAACAGTCAGTTTACAAAAGAAATGTGAATGATCACATAGGTAAGGAGAAATACTGAACCTCATGAACGTAAAGAAAAATGCAGTTTAAAGCATAGCAGCACAATTTCACACCTAGAAGATTAGAAAAAGTATTAAAAGGCTTCAAGAAATATGTATCAGCAGGAATAAGAAAACCATTTTTCTCTCATATTTTTCTGGTGGGAGCCTCAACTGATGTAGCCACTTTGGAGACAAATGTTAGTAGATAGGAAAATGAAGAGTAGGAATAGGATGAACACAACCACCCAGCACTTCTTTCTGATTATATACACTGCAGATTCTTCTTTGATTTGTCTGAGTTGGAAAAAAAAATACACATCAGTTCAGAGGATTTATAGAATCCCTGAAATCTCTTCATTAATATTCTAGGCTGTCCATTAACGTCTGCACCAATGACCTCTGGTGTAGAACTTCCCTGTTTGCAAACTGACATCATGTAATTACTATCCAGTGACAAACAGAGCCCTCATAAGAGACTGAGAACAACTTAGACATCTCAGAGCTACTTGTAGAGCAAGAAATGGGGCTTTCTCTGTTAAAATTTCACCCTTGGTGGAGTTCTAGCTGAGAGGTCGATGACTGACTGCTATCCCTGGTGTTCGTGCCCCTCCAAAGTTCATATGTTGAAACCTAATCCCAAATGTGATGGTAATTATAAGTGGGACATTTGGAAAGTGGCTAGATCTTGAGGATGGAGTCATTATGAATGGGATTAATGCCTTTATAAAGGCATTAGGTTTGTGCATGTGCATGTATGTGTGTGTTAATACCTATTCTTTAATGCCAACTAGGTCATTGTTTCTCAAATGCTTCATAAATTGGATCTTCTTCTTTTTCATACTAATTACTTAGAAGATTATAATCTTGGGCCCGATATTCAAAGATTCTGATTCTACATATCTGGACTGGTATGTGGTAATCTGTATAATTTCGATGTATTCTGTGACCTTTTGCTATAACCATCTCCATCAGGATTTACCCTTTTGGTCTATCAGGAACATTTGGTCTATAGACCTTTTGGTCTATCAGGAACATTACAGTCTTCAGGATGGACCACCTTCACATCTCACCACGTCTGCACCAATCTTTTGCTCCTTTCATCATAATATTAAAGATATTTTTCCTTCACCTATGGATCCCATTGCAGTTAGTCTCATTAAGAGTCTGGATCATGGGGCGTCTGAGTAGCTCAGTGGGTTAAGCCTCTGCCTTCAGCTCGGGTCACGATCTCAGGGTCCTGGGATCAAGGCCTGCATCAGGCTCTCTGCTCGGCAGGGAGCCTGCTTCCCCCTCTCTCTCTCCACCTGCCTCTCTGCCTACTTAGATCTCTCTCTCTGTCAAACAAACAAACAAACAAAAAAGTCTGGATCATTAGTGATACAGTTTGTTTTCCTTGTCTTTGACTTGTTTTTTATGACTCCTTTCCAACAGTATTTAAACATGTAATATTCTCTCCCATCTTTAAAAGATAAAAACTTCTCTTCGCCTCTTTAGACCCCCTGGAGCTTTTTCTTATCTCTCTCCCTCCATTCAGAACCAAGTGTCTTAACGGAGTTGTCTGCAGTTGCTGTCTCCATTCTTTACCTTCTATTTGTGCTTTAGACAACTACAATCTGACTTCTGCCACCTCTACTCAGCTGAGACTGTTGGAGATAAAATCACCATTGACTTCTTTGCTACTAAATTCAATGGAAACTTCCCAGTCCCAGGTTTAGGTAAACTTTGTGTGGAACTTGATCTGTTCATTACCCTCTCCTTGCACTGCACTTTATTTCAGAGGAGGTGGGTGCTGTGACACCGCACACTTCTTGCTGAGTCCTTCTGAGCCTTTTTTATTGGATTTTCCTTTTGTTTTCCTCATGTTTATATCCACTTTTTTTTTTAAGATTTTATTTATTTATTTGACATACAGACCACAAGTGGGCAGAGAGGCAGGCAGAGACAGAGAGAGGGGGAAGCAGGCTCCCCGCTGAGCAGAGAGCCTGATGCGGGGCTCGATTCCAGGTCTCTGGGATTATGACCTGAGCTGAAGGCAGAGGCTTTAACCCACTGAGCCACCCGGGCGCCCTTATATCCACTTTTTTTTTTTCTTTTTTTATTCTGAATGTCATCCCTCAGTAATCCTGTCCAGTCCCTGATCTTCATGTACAGTTTTCTAATAATGTAGACAATATTTCCAGTCTGAATCTCACTCTTTGACTCCAGTCTAAATATCTGAGTATCTATTGCAAATCACAACCTGGATGGCAATACTGCCACTAAATATAGTAATCATAATAATTGAGAAATAACCGCAAATCAGGGTCTCCATTAAACCTATCTCATGAATTATCACAGCCTTATAAAGTAGGTTTAAAATAATGTCCCTATTTAAAGATGAGCAAACTGAGGCTTAGAGTTATTTAGTAAATTATTCAACATATACAACTAGAATCCTAGAATCCAGGTGTGTTTAATTCCTAATCCCACACTGCTAATCATTTTTTTATACCATAAGGTTTAAATATGCAAGAGATTCTCCACAGAATCTCAAATCCGGAAGGTCCTAACCTGAAATCTTCCATTTGGCTTACTATCACAATGATTTTCCACTTCTCCATCAATTCATACAAGCAAGAAACTGGACTTTTTGGCTTACAGATCATCTCTAATAAATAACAAATTTTATAACTTCTGTTTTCTTAATATCTTAAAAATGTAGGAATTTCTATCTACCTCTCCTCACTGTTTACAACACAATTACCGCTCTCCTGAATCAGGCAAGTAGCTTCCTAAAGGTGTCCCTGCTTCAGGTCATGACCCCTCCAATCTATTTTTCACAAGCCAGTCTGAATGATTTTCTGAAGTCAAATCCGATCATGTCACTTCCTTGCCTACTTGAAGCCTGTCACTGCCATTCCACTGCCCTCAGGATAAACTCCTTACCAAGGCAATGCAAGGTCATTAGAGAACTAACATCTCCTTACGTCTATGGCTCCTTCCAAGCAAACTACTCACTTTATTCTCAACGCCAACCCAAGTAGGCTGTGCTTCATTTCAATTCTAAAGTTTTAGCAGATTTTTTTCTCCCACCTAAAAAGTATATCCTTCTTCCCCCATTCAGTGGACCCTTCACAATTCAACTTTGATGGAGCTTCCTCTTGAAAGCCTTCTCTCTCCTACCAAGATCCTACTACATTCTCCCAGAGTGCATGGTTGTTTCCTTATAGAATTCATCATACTACCTTATCATTAGTCATTTTCTTACCTGACTCTGTCACTCAACTGTACATCCCTTCAATGGTGGCATCAGGACAGTAGTTTAGTTTAGTTTTTCCCAGAAGCAGAGTCTGAGGGAAGGAATCAAGTACAAATTTTGGAGGTGATCTCTGGACACACTGGAGGCCAAGAGAAGAAGTGAGAGAGGGAAGGGAAGGTAGCCAATGAAAAGCTCAAATGCATTACCATTGTAGGTTAGTGGAGCTTAACATGCTGAGGTCCTCTGGGAGCCATTGTAAAATCTGTATCTCAGAGTTATCCCAACCTAGGAGAGAGTTTGTCTATTTACATACTTTCATAGTTGCCCTGAACGTGAAGTGGTAACACTGACTACCCCTCAATCCTAGACAACCCAGAGTGGTTAATCACCCTGACCACCAGCTCCTACTTGTTGAAGGCATCTAAGGGAATGGCAGGTGAGTAGAGGAGAGAATATTAACTCCCTGACACTTCTAGCTTGCTGTGTAGACAACAAAATTAATTCCACTGATCCAAGAGCCCTCAATCAAAGAAGTTTAGGAGCTGGCAATTGAAAGTAGAATGATTATACACTGGATATGGGTGATGAATATGAGTCTCCATAGCAATTGCTTCAGCTTTGTTCACTGTTCTAGACTTAATGCCTCCCAGTGTCTGGCACATAGTAAGTACTCAAAAATATTTATTAAATAGGTTTATATATAAATAAGTTACGTTTGTGTGTGTGTGTGTGTGTGTGTGTGTATGTATTTATATATATAAATTTAACAAGGAAGCAAATTTCTGTGATTTGTTTATTGTTCTGTCCTCAGTATAGAGCATTAATTCTAGCTCTTAGCAAATGATTAATGTTTTGAATGAATGAGTAATTAAGTGAGTGAAGCAGATGATCCTTAAGGTCCTCGTAAGCTGTGAGATTCTAGAATATTTAAAAAATCAATATGTACCTTCCACAGTATCTTCTTCAAACACATCACGTTATCTGTGTGGGTACTGTGGAGAGCAAAGCACACTATTTAATCATCCTTAACCAGTTCACATTAGGGAAGTGGAATGTTGGCAATGTTCTTTCATCAGCCTCATAGCGGACTGACTGTGACTAACTGAACAAGGGCCACCATGACCCAATTTTGGGGCCCTGCCACTTCAGAAATATTTAAAACACACTGTGGGATGTTGGAACATAGATTGACTGTTGCCACCTGAGCTCCAATAATGACAGAAGTATAAAGAGAATGCCAGTACCCAGAGCTATTATTCTGGTGCTTCCTGTGAGCATTTTCTGTATTAAAAAAAAAAAAAAAAATGGAATTGAAAGGGAGGGGTGGGTGTGGAAGAAGCTGAGTCTTCAAATAGCTTTCTGAAATGCCATCTGAAAAGGAAAGGCTTTGAGGAAAGGACTGTGGGAATGTGTTTAAACAACAGTGGAAAGTGGGTGCACTCTATTTCTGTTCTTTAGAACATTTAGCATTTTAAAAATATTTTTTGTTTATTTGTTTTTTGTTCTGGTTTATTGTCTATGTACCACTGTCCTGTGCATTACTGGTAGGGATTTTTTAGGTAGAATTTCTTGTTCTCTAAGAAAGCTCTTTCTTACCCTGACCACATATAATGTAATCTAAAAATTCTTATTTTTATGATAGCAATTTTCTAGTTTAATAATATATCCCTTTCCTGATTATTAACTCATGTGCACAGCTAAGGATTTTAGAAAACTCAGAAGGTGATTTTATTGACATTTTTTTAATCTATCATCTACCTATCCATCCATCATTTCATAATTATATATTCTATCTACCAAATTTGGAAGTTATCTTGAGGATTTTCTGACTTAAAATACATTACAGTACACACTAAAAATTTATTTTGGAGGCCAAGAGTTAGGATCCCAGAGAAATTGCTGGTTGTGATTTCCTTTAAATGTAGTGACTTCGTAACTTCTTCTTAAATGGGTGGCAAAGCACTTGATTCTTACTGGATAACACTTTGGGAGCTGGCTTTCAAAGCATCTGAGATCTAGGCATGGCTAGAGGGTCGAGTGACTCTGGTCAGAGGACATGGACCCATAGCTATTAGAACAGTGAATAGAGAAAAAATTTCAGGTCACATGTCACAAAGGCAGTTAATTATTGTGTACGTAGTTCTCTGTCAGCAAATGTATATAGCACGCATGAGGGAAAGTAGCATTTAGAATCTCCTCATTTGGTGGTGCTTGGCTGGATCAGTCAGGATGACTCCTGTTCTCAGGGTCATGAGTTCAAATCCCACATTTGGGGTAAAGATTACTTAAAGTAATAAAGTAAAGTGGCAAAGGTTATGTATACTTACCCCAATTTTTAAAAAATTAAAACAAAAAGAATTTCATTTGGTAAGGGTTCATGATTCTCTCCTTTTTTTTTTTTTTTTTGTTAAGATAGAATGCACATGCCTCATGCATATACACATGAGCTAGGGGGGAGTGACAAAGGGAGAAGGAAGCAGACTCCATGCCCAGTGTGAAGCCCAATGGAGCGTTGAGGCAAGACTCAATCTCAGGACCCTGAGATCATGCCCAGAGCCAAAATCATGAGTCAAGCACTTAACCAAGCCACACAGACATACCCGATTCTCCTAAATTAAGAAATGAACGCTACTGTATGACTACAGATATACATATAGGTATATTTTCCACAACAATTGGATTATTCTGTTCATACATCTTATAGAATATTTTCCAACTATTAACATGTAAGTTTTTCTACTTGCAATTACATAGTTAGAACTTCTCATCACTTAAAAAATGCATTTAGTAAAGTAACGAATATAAACTTAAATAAACATAACAATTGGTCTACTGATACTCCAGAAAGTTTATCCATTCCCTTCATTTTTTTTTTTAAAGGCAGTGTTTATACTTGGGATGTTATGTGAAATTCTACTCACATCTTATATAAGTTATAGAAAGTAAACCTGGAATTAATGTGGTCCAAATTTCTCCTGAGAATATTTTGAGTCTTTTCCTCTTTCCCTTGAGGTCACAATGCTGGTTAGCTGCAAAAACAGAGTTAGAATAAAACTGATTTGATTTTCTTTGAAGAGTCTTAATATTGTGCCTCTGGCTTAAAATCCAACAGTTACATTTTATTTATTTATTTATTTATTTTTTTTTTTTTTGCAAATTTAACTTTTTATTTTTTATAAACATATATTTTTATCCCCAGGGGTACAGGTCTGTGAATCACCAGGTTTACACACTTCACAGCACTTACATTTTATTTTGATGGTATATTAATATCTATAGATATAAATGAATGTAGAAAATTGTATATATGTAATTATATCCCTTTAAGTAATTTTGAGTCTTTTCTAAAATAACTACATAAACTGAAAAGGACATTGATCAAGTAATTTTCACAAAATGACCTATCCATGTACCCAGAATACAGAGCAGAAAATGGTATTATTTGTTCCCAGAAGAATCGTCTCCTTTCCCATCCCCATAAGAATTTTCCTTCATTACCATAGATTAGTTTGAATTCTTTTTGAATTTTATATAAGTGAAACTCAAAATATTCTCTTTTGAGTTTAGCATTTTGCTCTATATTATACATGATTATACATGTGGATTCATTCATGTTGTTATTTGTAATTGATCTGGTTGTCATAAATTATGTAGTGTAAAATATGCTGTTGTGTATGTTCTACAGCTTTTTTTACTCATTCTGTAGTTGATAGGCATTTGAGTGGTTTCAAGACATAAGCTATTAAAAAACAGTGCTCTGAGGGGTGCTTGGGTGGCTCAGTCAGTTAAGCCTCTGCTTTTGGCTTGGGTCATGAACTCAGGGTCCTGGGTTTGAGCCCCATGCAGGGCTTCTGCTCAGCAGGAAGTCTGCTTCTCCCTCTCCCACTTCCCATGCTTCTGTGTGTGCATGCTCTCTCTCTCTCTAATTAATAAACAAATCTTAAAAAAAAATAGTGCTCTGACTAATCTCTTTAAAAAATAGAAATATACACATATATACACATATGGGTATTTTAAATAAAAATTTCACAAATCATAGTGAGTGGCATTCATTTTACAGGTTTTATTTAGAAAATTCTTCTTTGTCTCTCAACTACCTATTATGGGTGAGGACTTCTTTACACTTTAATAAAAATTGGGAGGTAAAAACTGTAGCCCCCACTTTTAAGATGTTTATAGCTTTACAAGGAAGGTCATATCATGTATACATTTTGTAAATTTGGGAAGGGTAAGGATTTTGCTACCAGATCTTTATTTCTGAATTAATGATTTTCACTTGCATAGTAAATTTCCAATTTAATACCTTTTTGGCATTATTTTATATGTGGACCATGTGCATTGGTTTGTAATATAAAATAATTTTTTAGCATAGCTCATTGCAAGCCTGAAAGCCATAACTTTCATGGCAGTAGAAGCAATTTTTTTTTTTGCTTTAATAAATAGTGCTAATTCCCTGCTGCCAAACTAGGGAGGTGAATAATATATTTTTGTGTTTATTCATTTTTTTTTCTAGTTTTCATTTAGATTCTAGTTAGCTCACACACAGTGTAATATTAGTTTCAGGTGTACAATTTAATGAGTCAACACTTACATACAATACCTGGTGTTCATCACAACAAATTCTCTACACATCATCCAATTAATCCATGCCATGCTCACTTCCTCTCCAGTAACCATTGTAAGAGCCTATTTAGCCAGGGTGGCTCCATCTCGGTTGGACAGCCATTTTGTTGTTTATGCAGTAAAACTTAAACTGACCCTGTACACCCCTCTCCCCTCCCCCAGGGGACTTACTTAAAGGCAAGTCCAGGAAACCAGTAAAATATGGTGGACCAGTCCCTGATAACAGAGCCCAAATACAAGAGTGGGTCAGGTCAGGTGGAGATAATAGAGCCTGAATGCAGGGATGAGTAGGCCAGGTGGAGACATCCAATCTGTGGAACGTGCATACTGTCTCCCTAGCTTGCAAGGAGTGTGGGCTCCACCTTTTGGGTGCCTTTTGGGCACCAATTCTGACCAAGGTGATAGGCTAGGTCAAATATCTACTATAGGGTAAATTGTAATTCAATGTGACCTAGCATGACTATGCAACTTTCTCTGTGTGTTACATTCTCAGTGGCCACCTGTGTGTGGCCAGCCTCAACCACATGGCCTTTGCCCTATAAAAGTTAGTCTGTAAGGCTGGGAGAGGTGCTTTCTCTGTAACAGGCGGCCCTGACCAGTAGGTTTGATTCTCGATGCTTGGCACTGAATAAAGCTTTGCTTGACCTTCGCTTTGTATCTGTCTCGCTCCTTTGATCATGGACCCTAACAACCATCAATTTGTTCTCTGTAGTTAACATTCTGCTTCTTGGTTTGCCTCTCCCTTTCTTCCTCCAATGATTATCTATTTGGTTTCTTAAATCCCACCTACGAGAGAAATCATAAAAATATGGAATGTTTAACAAATTTGTGTGTAATTCTTGCATAGGGACCATGCTAATCTGCTAATCTGCTCTGTATCACTCCAGTTTTAGTATATGTGCTGCCAAAGTGAGCACCAGAAGTCAATAATTTAATATAAAACATCTTTCAGAGCACTTTAAGATTCTCTACTGTTTAGTTGCTAGATAATGTCACTGTGCTTAAAAACCAACACATGTTCAAAAGAAATGCATGTTGGCTAGGTAACTTCATATAAATGACAGAAATGACAATTTTGAAAGAAAAACTGATTTACTACTCTACTAGGTACTAATAAAGATTCTCTCCTTAACCAAACTTTAGTCCAGCTTCTCTGAGACCTTTATCTCAAATAGGCTGAAGTTTTGGACTTGTGTATTCATCTTTGCAGTGCCCAGTTTCAAAAGAATCCTATTGAGTCAGTCTAGCAAAAAATTTCTCTAAGCCTTGATGTGTTCTTTTTGTAATTTTCCATCCACTGCGCCTCCTGTACTCCATGGCCATAAATTCCCACTTGTCCTTGTATTTATGGTTGAACCCAATCTTTTCCCCCACTGCACAGCCCCCACTGCAATAGTCTCTCTTGAGTAGATTTTCACAATGTTGTTAACAAGTGTCCTGAATAATTATATTCTAGTGGGGATTTTTAAATGAAAAATGTATTATTCTGGGGAAACCCAATGATCTACCACTTTCTAGTCTTACTTCCCGTCTATATGTTATAAATACAAATAGATCTAGACAGAAAGGATACAAATACAGTTGAAATGTTTTTAACACAAGTTGGTCCTGTTCACATCCACTTATACACAGATTTTTTTGATACAGTTCTGTAAATATTGTCTTATGATTTTTAAAATAATATTTTTCTAGCTTTACAGTAAATATACAATATAAAATATGTATGCAAAGTGTATTAATGCTTACATTATCTGTAAGACTTATTCAACGTTAGTAGGTTGTTGGTAGTTAAATTCTGAGGGGGTCCAAAGTTATATGTTTATTTTTATCTGCACAGAGAGTCAGTACCCAAACCCCTGAATTTTCAGTAGTCAACTATATATTAAAATTGATGAAAGAAACTAGCTTAAGTCCTCCTCCCCATATATATATATATATATATATATATATATATATATATATATATATATATGGGGATTTTTTTATTAGCTCCTTCCTTTTACATTAATAATTCTCAACACTTACTGAATTTCAAATATAAAGCGGTTTTGTTTGTTTGTTTGGCAATGCAGTATAAACTCTGTAAAGACAAAGCCTTGACAATAGTTTTCACCATGGTATCTCCAAAGCACAGTACAGTGCTTGGCGGATGGCAAGTACTCAACATATGTATTGAGTCAAAGCATGTCTGCATTACTTTACAAAGGCATCAAGTGTTTGGGGGGGGGAAAGTAAAAGATTGAAAGAGTAGAGACAGAGTCAATAGAGGCTTAAAAGAGGAAAAGAACTAAATTTAAGTACGAAATTTAATGGCACTGCTATACAGCAAGGTTCAAATCTAGCCTTCACAAGGGCTCAGTTCCTTCTCATTTTCAAGAGAGTCAGAGCACTGTTCACTAAGGAAGTCATATAGTAGTCTTGTACCCTGTGGACACTGGGTTCAGAGAGTCTATAAATTGATCCATTTTCCATGTGGTTTGATTTGTAGTCACTTGAAGTTAAATTTTACCCAATAAAGTCTCACTTGTCCCTATAGTCATTTTATTTACAGAAATAGGACTCTGGGTTTGCTAATTTTAGCTTCAATCCAATATAGAATTGTACCCTTGGGGTACCCCTAACTCAGAAGCCATGTCTCTTTTTAAAGTGAGCAATAGCAGTTGAGAAATATTGCCTCAAAAGGTCCACATTTTGTTAAAATAGCTTTAGGCTGCTTTCCCCTATAAATCACTTACTGACTTGGACATTTGCCATCGGGCTCACCAGAGGGCCATGGCTATTAGCCGACATTAACTCGCCAAAAGCAGTTTCCTGAAGGACACTTCCTTAACTGTTATAAAGTCAACTGGAAAATTGTTCATGGTGAACAGAATACACAATGTAAAACACATCAGTTTTTAGTACTCCAATGTGATTCCCTTTAGAGTCAACTTCTCTTTCATGGATTAGGTATCAATTGAAAAGACCTAAATTTAACCTTTATAATCAGAGTTTTGATGACTGTGATGCAAACTAAGAGGCTTTGTCATGCACTACATGCATTAATTTTTGGAGATTTGCTGGATAACTTCTTTTTCTCTAGACCTGTTCTCTACCCTTCCTTATCGTGAGGTATATCCCAATATATATTAGCCAGAGAGAGGCTAATCTCTCTAAGCCACACTGTCTGGGTTTCCTTGCCTTTTTGTTTCCATTTAGTTTGACCAGTGGGATGCTTTAGGTAGGAGAGGAGAGAATTCTGGGTGTTTGTTCCCACCCTCCCTCCCTGCCTGGTCACTGTTCGGCAGTGGCTGTATCATCTATCTAAAATCACATCTCCTGTTGGGTGCTTCTATTCTATGGCATTTTCTATGTTCCAATACTCCTTCCTCTTGCACTTTCAAAATTAAAGTGGCAGAATAATGACACCCCAAAGATGTTTATGTTCTAATCCCTGGAACTTGTTAATATAATGCCTTACTTCAAAGGACTTTGAAGTACATCAAAGAACTTTGACGATGTGATTAGGTTTAGAGTCTGGAGACGAGAAGATATCCTGGATTATATAGGTGGGCCCGGTGTAGTCACAATATCCTCATAAGTGGGAGGGCAGGAGGTCAGAACTAGAGGAATGATGCAGGAAGCAGAGGTTGGAGTGATTTAATCTCTGACTTTGAAGGTGGGAAGGGGCCACTGGCCAAGGAATGAAGGAAGCTTCTAGAACCTGGAAAAAGCAGAGAACAGATTCTCCCTTAAAGTCTCCAAAAGAAACTTAGCCCAGAGAAAATCTTTAGTTTAGCCAGTGATACTACTGACTTTGAGGTATGGTCATGAATTTGTGTTGTTCTAAATAACTGAATTTGTGGTTATTTGGTACAGTGGCAATAGGAAACTAAAGCAGATAAAAATAGTTTTTCCATGGTACTACACACTCCTTTCATTGATGAACCTTAATATTGCCTGCATCTTTGTGAATAACCCCTTCATTAATTTTTCTTCATTTATTCCCTTTGAGTGTACCATCTATTTGTGCCAAGACTCTATTAAATGCATTTATTTTATGTAGTAAACCACTTCTAGAGAGTTATTCTATTTAAATAGTAGGAGATATACATGGTGCCTGAGGTAAATAGAGATATTAATTGTATCATTATTTGTAACAATAAAAATAAGAGATAATGTAAATTTTTAAAATAGGAACTGGCTAAATAAATTATGGTACAGCTGTATGATATAACAGAATGCCAGAAAATGTTTGTTACATATGTACATACATAAATGTATGACTGTGTGAAAATACCAGGCTATATATGAAACAGATCTGTATCTATTACCTATATCCGTATCATGTTTATACCTCTATTATCTATCTATCTCACTATATTAAAAAAAAGAAAAAGATAAAGATGCTTTTAATGGTTAACTCTTGCTAGTAAATAAAGGGTATTTTTTTTTTGCAATTTTTCATATTTTCAGAATTTCTAAAAAATTTTCATTAGTGTTCAGAAAGTTTTAAAGCAGTAATGGGTCCTCCTCACATATGGTGGAATGCTTTGTATTACGAGAAAATCTTTTCTAGTTTTCACCCAATTCGAATAACAATTTCTTCTGCCTGTAACTATGTAGTACAGTTCCATTATAGTTACTTTTATTCTTATCTGATTCCCCTATCATACTATGGGCATTTTGAAGCAGAGAATGCCTTAAAATTTATTTCTTCCTATACTCACAATCCCTTTGGCGAGGCTCTTGATATGTGTTTACTGAAAACTTTATATCAAATTGATTTTATAGATGCTTAATCAAAACTTTTTTGATGAGGACCCATAAAAAAAATAAAAGTAACAGAAAAAACTAAAAGACAAATTTATATGGCAGGGAGATATAAGATAAACAGCCCGAGTTGAGATGCAAATGGTGCTGAATTATTTGTATTAGATTCTTGTCACAGAATTTTTCATATAAAATTTGTTTACTAAGAGGATTGAATAAATGTAAGTAGTTAGCTGAGCTGAACATTACGATTAGGCTACTCAACAATCCCATTAAGTACTACAAGAAATAAAATAGCCTATCACACTTTAGTAGGATTGGAAAGGCTTCATGGACTAGGTAGAATTTTTAATTAGCAACTGTTCATTGTATGAACAGAGAAAGGCATTCTAGTATTATGGCACTATTTTGGAAAAGACTCAAGGAGGAAATAGCCAAATGAATCAAGACAACTGTGTGGAGAAATGACACAGTTTAAGAGAGTCTGAATGTTAGATAGTATCAATAACATTAGCAGAGTAATAGAATTAAGATGAGTTAGGAGGGAAGGGAACAAAATTGGAATAGTCAGGGAAACCCTGAGATGTGAGAGACCTGGGTGGCACAGTCAGTTAACCATTAGACTCTTGGTTTTGGCTTAGGTAGTGATTCCAGGCTTATGAGATTGAGTCCTGCTTAGGGCTCTGCTCTCAGTACAGAGTCTACTTAAGATTCCTTCTCCCTCTCCCACTGCCCCTCCCTATCAAGTTCTCTCTCTCTCTCTCTCTCTCTCTCTCTCTAAAATAAATAAATAAATCTTTAAAAAACAAAAAGAAAGAAAGAAAGATAAGAATCCCCAGATGTGACTTGAATTTTCTATCCCTGGCCCAATGACATTTTTTTTTTTCTTTTTTATGGCAAGGGCCCTCAATTATGAATGGGAGTCCTCCTGTTCATTTCATTAAGGTTCTTATAAATTTAGCTACAAAATATCTTATTACCTTAGTTATGTTGCAAATACATACTATATTAAAATGTAACTATATAGCTATTGATAATGTCACTTAGTTTATTTAGCAGCCCAATTAAGCATTTCCATATTTTTCTTGCATTTCCATATTTTTAAACAAAAATTATTTTTTAGTTTTTAAAAGATATCTACATGCATATCTTTATATGTATCATCTATGGCAATTTAAATGATACTGTTCCAATTGGAAATAGTTACTCACCAATACTTGCCTCTGTAATTTTCTCTATGTACATGAAACAAGCATGGTATATCAGTAAAGATATCAGTATATCTGTATATCTTTACTGATACTATAAAGATAAAGTGACGCCTGGGTGGCAGTCACTTAAACATCTGCCTTAGGCTCAAGTCATGATCCCAGGGTTCTGGGTTCAAGCCCCATGTTGGGCTCTGCTCAGCAGAAAGTCTGCTTCTCTCTCCCCCTCTGCCTGCCCCCCCGCCCCGTTTGTGCTCTCCCTCTCTCTCTGTCAAATAAATAAATAGATGAGATCTTTAAAAATATATTTATTGTTTATTATTTATTCCCAGGAAGTGGGAATATACAGTAATTCACTTCATAAATGATAATTATTATTCTTTTTAAAAAATATTATTTATTTATTTGTCAGACAGAGAGAGCACAAGTGGGGATAGCACTGGGCAGAGGAAGAAGGCGGCTCCCCTGCTGAGCAGGGAGCCCGATGCAGGACTCAATGCCAGGACCGTGGGGTTATGACCTGAGCCAAAGGCAGATGCTTAACTGACTGAGCACCCAGGTGTCCTGATAATCGTTATTCTTAAGCAAGGTAAATTATGACCCTGTGACTTTTCTTTTCTGACCTTTCATATATGTGCTAAGGAAAATTATTAATACCCACTCCTTCTTTGGTATTAACACAGTTACTCCTTATAATAAAACTGTGAGTTATAAACCATTATTATTCCCATTCTCAGGTATAATACATCTTGACAGGGCCTGGATTTGAACCTAGGTAAACCGGAACAAGAACCTCTTCTTTGACATTTTGTTATACAAATGAGGGAAAACCTTTATTTATATCCCAAATATGGCATTAGAAAATTACAAGTAAATTTATAATTGGTCTATGATTTGGTCAGAACAAGTAATAATAAATCCTACCACTTTCTTGGTATAGTAGAAATAATGAGTGTGTAGAGACTAGTCATGAGAAACCCTTTTGTTGTCTATTATCTCAAACCCCAAGGGGCAAAGGCCAACTCTGGGTCTGGAATTTTTCAACTGGAGATCTCTTTTTTCAAACAGAATTCTAAAAGCAGTAGGTAACACTGACTATGGATTGATCATTACTTTAGGTAGAGAATAAAAGAAGTGCAAAATTTATAATCTCTTTTGCTGGGTATCCAAATTTCTGTCTTCTTGCGATAAAATAAAGTGAGGACAAGATCAAAGAAAGAAAGCATCTTCAAGTTTGGCAGATCCTAAAATATTAACAGAAAAAGTATTCCAGAATTTTACTTCCAAACCCTGGAACACTGTAAGACCCAACAGAAAAAGCAACGGTCCGATGCCTCTCCCAGGTGTGCCATCAACTTGCTGTGTGACCTTAGGGCAATTTAACCAGCACTAAAAAATACAGCAGAGCTTTTGGTCTAGGTCATTCTCCCTTTCTCCTACACATTTGACAAAAATTCATAGTGACAAAGCATAGAGATAGCAATTTTTGACATAATCCCCAGAGACCGCATCATTTGGTTAATTTAATTTGACCTTCATCACAGACAAAAATTGTTGCTACTAGTCAGAATAATATTGAGACTTAAAAAGGGGGACCAAGGCCATACAATGAATATGCACTCAGCTAAAGATAAGGGCAATGGGTTAGACAGAAGTCAAAACCTAAGTGAAAGCTATTTTTTTTAACATGTCTAGAAGGTGAGAAAGTGATGTTTAAATTGGATGCAGGCAGCCATGAAGAGCCAAGAGAATGACAGACAGAGGAAGGTTAGGGCAGCTGTGCTTGTAGAGGATTACGGTACTTTCTTTTGAGAATTTCAAAGGACTTCAATAAAATAGGATACTGTCTCTGGAGCATGTCTCCCTATGTTTTTAAGTTTAGGTGGTACAGAGAAAGGTTTTTTTTGGCCTTAAAAGTAACTAATATGTAAGATTTCCTCAACAAGAGGGTCTCAGATCTTCAACCTATAGTTTAATGGAATATTTGCAATACAAATACTCCTTAAAATGAAACCTCATGCTGTGGAATCACATTAAGACATATATGAGTATTGCTGGATTTTTTTGAAGGAAAGCTGATCTGTTGGAGGTGGGAGGATCATGGCAGCAGAATATCACTAGAAGTGAGGAAGACATTTCTGACCACTTGCTGAGTGCCACTACATGGGGTGGCATAATTATACCTTTTAGCTGGTAAAATGGAGGCTTATAAAGGATGAATTGACAATAGTCAAACAACAGGTAAATGGTAGAGTTGGAGTCCCCATTATTTCTGACACTAATGTCCATGCCTACAAATTTTGGGGTTTGAGCTTTACTTACTTGGTGACATTTCTTCCTTCCATTTCCATTCCATACCCCAAATATATTTCTTAATTTCTTCGAAGTGAGGACTGCATAATACAATCATACTGCTTACAAATAAAGCTCACATAAAGGGAGGGCAGCACTGAGGAATGCTACAAGAAAGAGTCGTCACAATCTTTACAACAAACAAGTCCAGCCAGACCACTGACATGCCACCATCAAATAGAATGCAGCATTTTTATTGTAAAAGTCCACATATTAGGTAATTCCCTTTGTGAAAAGGTTTTTCAAATACATAGATGGGGAGCAGCTAATAATCAAGAATTAGATTACATATAATATATATTCATATTGCCAGTACTATGCACACATTGGAAAGCTAGCTTTTTTTGAGTGTCCCCATTACAGAATACATTTCAAGTTGACAGTAATGTGTTTCTTACCATTGAAAATTTGCCAACAACTCTCCCAGAGTCAACATTAAATGTTAACAATTCAAAACATGAAAAAATTAATCCTATTTACATGTGTTTGAGGTTATATACTAGAGCACTGATATATCAAAGGTTTGTAAAATTGGCAGCTAGATGTGTTTCAAGATTCATCCAGATGACTCAATGAGGACCTTACATAGTTTTATAACAAAGCCACTCTTTCTTTTCTACTCTTTTTAGATTACCTATCTAGTTAATACTGGCCGTGATTGAGTTCTAACTTAGGGAAATGATTGCCATAAGAAAGAACCGACGAAGGGTGCTGTTTTAGAAAAAATCAAGATTCAGGATGAGTACATGGAGGTGGAGCTCAACTCATCGTGTTGGAAGTCTGGGACAACCACTTCATGTGATTATCACATAGTTGAATGAGGCCACAGTCATAGGATCAACCTCCATGTAAGTTGCTTATTCTTTCAATTTTTAAAAATTAATCTTCAGTACTCTTTTAACAGAGCGTAGAATACAAACATTCTGAACACTAGTCAGGTAGGAATCCTGCTCTTGCCTATCATGTCTCCAAGTGGAATTGTGGATGGGTCTGTCTCCAAACCTGGAAAAATATATATAAACCCTAAATAATGCCTTAGTAGGCCCATTTCTGTGCATAAACATAGAACTTCAGTGTTGTTTTAAAAGAAGTATGGACTTTGGTTATTTTTGTTAATTATCATAAATTTATTTTAGGCCGAGATCTTTGGATCCTTCTGTTAATTTTCACAAGACCAGATAACATTTGACAATGCCTATGTGAAAAGATGAATCACTGGTTCTTGCTGGCTCAAAGAGATTCACAGAAGCATATGAAGCCAGTTCGCTTCAAACCATATCTGTTGAGCACCAACTACGTGCCAGGCACTATATAAGGTGCTGAGGATCCAAAGAGGAAATGACAAGGATTCTGCCCACAAGGCACTCACAATCACTAGAAGCAGATCTTGAGATGGAGAATAAATTCCGTTATAATCTATCAGTCATCCTAAAAGGAAGAAAAAATAGCTGCAAGCACATACAATTACTTTGTACTCTATGAAATTGGGCGTAGTTAGAGGTGGCAAATGTCAATTATTCAGTCTATATTTTACTTAAAGTGTTTTAATATGTCCTACATGGAAAAAAATAAGCTCTTCGCATCTTCATGCATGAGGGAGAAGATAGAGAAAATTCCTCCCTCCAATTCCAAACCCGAACCCTTGTAATTACATTCATGATTCTTTTATAGCCCAAAGACACAGAATAAAAGACAATGCTTTATGATGTTAACTTCATTCCATTTATTTTGGCTCTAAAGAGATGCATGCATTAAACTTGAAGCAGTCTACGTTACTGAAATATTTACATCATTGTACATGTGAGGTGGAGGAAATTTTCTTCCTATCTTGAGATAGAGGTGTAATAGATTTCTAGTCTAGACTCATATTTAAAGTGACTTGTGATTTTTCTCCAATGAGGGAGATATCCTACTGGGACCAAATTTACTACAACCTGCCCCCAAATGAACATAGGGTACAGTTTTGGACCTTTTGTGTTTAATTGTATCTTGAATTGATTAAGGACACCACCACTGCAAGTAGTCATGGCTTCCATGATTTCAATCATTGTAGCTGAAAAATATCTTGTTGGGTTTCAGTGTTCTTGCTCTAATTTCACTTTGCCTTGCAGGTTTGAAACACAGCAAACATTAAAGTTCAAATTACACTTACCACAGGAGAGTTGGGCGCAAACAATATGACATCAACACAGTTTAGCAGGTTAGAACAAAGAAACAAATTCAAATTATCATAAACCACACAGGGGATTCTTTAAGTGGACTTAGAAAGGACATCTTCTCTCCATGAGATTTAGTGAATAAGACCCACATCAATAAAACCCATACCTCTTTCACAGGTAAAGGTAGGAAACCCAATAAACCAGATTGAATAAGCAGAAGGCAGTGGGGAAGAAGATCCGTGCATATGAGTCCATTTTGGCGATACGAATGTGTATCCTCCCGTGTCTCCAAGCTCCTGTTCGGCAATCTTCAAAACAGCAGAAGAAACTGGCACAGTCCTTGCCATCCAGACACTCATACCCATATTCTTCATCTCTCTCTTGAAGGTGAGTGGCATTGTTCATTTGAATGGTTGCTGATCTTGGACGGATATCAATGGTAGGTGCCTGAGACAAGGGTCGGGAATAAGAGTTAGTTATACTTGATAAATCCTAGATTAGGTCTCCATAATGTCACCAAGGTGAATGATGAATCTGAAAATGAGTACTCAGGAATTGCTATGAAATCGTGATCTACAATGGTAAAATTGAACTTAGAAGGATAGCACATTTGCAGATTTCAAATTTTGAGCTTAAGCGGTGCAGCTGAAAATAATACCATAAGCTAATAGCTATAGCAAGAAGATTGAAGACCAAAAGAACTCAAAGTTTAAAGATTTAAATCAAACAACTACATGGAATCTTAGTCTAGTAAATATTAGATGTGAGGTTGGTTACATGAAGGCATTTAATGGTGTTGCATGTGAGTAGAACAGAGAAATAAAATGCATCAATTTTGAACTCAAATTTTGTGTCATGCTTACCTATAGGCAAATAGTAAACCCCATTACACTGAGCAAATGCACTAAATGCTATTAAAAGAAAATGTTAAAATATATATAAATATAGGAGTTTTCTGAGTTTATACCACGAATAGTATGGCTTATGTTTTGTCTATCATTCATCAGCTAGAAGCTTCAGAATGTCAGCAATGTTTATTCAGAAAAAAATGCTACCACATTTTTACTATGTGAGAAGAAACAAATACCAATTAATTGAATGATAATTTAATTTTTGTTGCCACATTAATTATTAAAGTACTATAAATATCAATGATTAATTTAATTTGGAAGAGTTAATTTTAGGATATTATAAATATGAACCCTAGTGTCTCTGAGTAAGTTATCCCAATTCAACTGGAAAAAGAAATATCAATGCATTATTGCGTGATAGAGCCAAAAGGCCCCTGGATTACCCTAGGAGGGAGGGATGGGTATTTTAACTTAAAGCATTTCAAAGAGAATATTACTTTTATAGAATTGATAGGTTCAGAATTCAGAACAATGGAGATTATTAAAGCTACTTATCAAAAAACAATCCCGTTTTGCATTAGAATTTACCAAATTACATTTTAAGAGCATTTATGGTATATATGATAGGTGCAGTCAGTGAATTTTATCTGAGAAGGGAGGATAAGTTTTGACTTTGATGTTTAAAGAAGACTTTATTCCTAACGACGTGTCCTAGAGCTTATAGCTTTATAAGATCGAACCTCTGAGAATCAGTGTAGGGTTGATGACTCAACTCTAGAAATCTATAGAACTTTCTTCATCTTACCTCTCATAGAATGCTTAAATATCTACTCACTAAAAAATAACAACAAAAAAAATCGAAACACCATGTAAGCGTTAATAATTAAATTCAGCAGTTGCATGCAGTGAATTTTCATTCCAAAAACATTATACCTTGAAGGAAAACATCCGAAGAAGCTTTGGGTTTGTAGACAGAAAAGAGAATTGCATTTTTTTTTAATTAAAAGAAGAAAAAAAGAAAAGAAAAAGACAAAATAAGATAAATTAAAAACACAGTTTAAAAACATAGTAAAATGAACTGAAATTATAAACACATAAGGACAATTCTGGGCTTGGAACAAAGTACGTGCCTAAAGTTGGAAAATGGAATTTGGAGATTTCAATAAATTAACCCACAATTCTCTAAATGCAAAAGCCAGTGTTGTCCATTTGTGAGGAAGCTTCTTTCCATCGCCTGACTTCCCTGTATGAAAGCACTTTGATTTTATTTTCTAATTAACATCAAGGAAGCTTTACTAGGTAAGTGTTAACACAATGAACCAATGGGTATATATAATGGAAAAATGAAATTTAAGCTTTTCATTTATAGCTTAAGCTCTTTCTAGTTGTGGTAAATCATCTAATTGGCTTACAAGAGGAAAATCCAAAAAATTTTCAGGTAATTTGATTTTTTTCAGTTTCTTTAATCCCTTCTGCAATGATATAGCTATTAGGGCATAAGGGTTTTTTTCAAAGGACTTTTGTTTATGAGCTCACCCTCACATTCTTGTTAATACTGGCATGTAATAATGCTGAGTGTCACAGAACCCTCTTTTTTGGGGAAAAATGTGATGGAAAGTGAAGGATGGGGAGAAATAATAATTTTTTAAAAACACAATAAGGAAAATAAAATAAGGATAGAAAAAATGCAAAGATAGAGAGGCAAACAAGACAGGGAAGGAAAGGACTGCATAAAGCATAATGAATATTTGGGAAATTAAGGATAAGCATTTCTTTTTGTATTAATCATCAAAATTAATGCTTTTTTTCTTTACCTGTTACAGATTCTTACATTCAGATAAATGTATGCCATTTGTAGAATTTCACCAGGGTTCTTGGAGATCCATCAGGATACAACCTAGAATCATCTGTATTTCCTCATTAAAATATAGTCCTTGCCAAAATTGGTGGGTCAGAGAGCTAGCCACTATCAAGGACCTCATGGCCTTTATGACAGACCGGGAAGGTCTATAAATTCAGGAAGCTAGGGTGACTTCCTTTGCCCCTCAGTTAGAAAGGAATGGATATTAACTTCTATGGAGCTTCCTAGAAGCCAGAGAGCCACTACACACATGTGTGTAAGTGGGTAGCTTCTTGTTCTCTTCAACATCCATTTTAAAGGATAATTGCATGAGGCCTGTATATTTGTGTCTTAGCATCTCTACTTGAAGTTTGGTGGCAAGATGAAGTCATCTTACCTTTTCCCAAATCACAGAAATCAATCCAAGTTGGTAACTGTATAAATTATGAACATCAACCATCATCATCACTATTAATGGTAAGGACTTTCATTTGTAAGGTACCAGGTAATGCTTTTTACCTTCATTACCACAGCAGTCCTTTAAGGTATGTATTTTTTATAATACTAGTCTTATATAGGAGAACATAAAGACATAAGGAAGCTAAGTAACTTGCCCAAACAATAGATGATCCATTTCATTTAAAAACAAAATAATACATTTTGAGTATGAAACCAGTCTTAGTCCTCTGGTGGTAAAACACACACACACACACACACACACACACACACACACACAATTACTTGCAAAAGTGTGGTGATCTTTTGAAACTTCAAGAACATTGTGGCTTCCTAATGGAAAGCCTTGAATGAAAATGTTAATTTAAAACATCAATGATTTAAGAATGTTACAGTAAGGAGCAGAAAGAGGACAATCAATGAAACCTAAAATAACAGCAACTAGAAAATAAATGCATGTCTCGACAGTGTTTGTAACCCCTATGAAATAAAGAGAGTAAGAGTCTGCCTTAGTGAATCAGCCCTCTTACAAGTAAAAAATGACCAAAATTAATTCTTATGGCCTGGCCAAACTCATACATTGTTTTCATTTGGGAGCCCAAAGTGCTGAGCTTTAGCCTGCAGACAGGCTAAGACCAAACAAAACAAAACCAGGAGCCCTTTTACATAAAAATTTCAGTGATCCCAATGAGAAATGATACATACAGGGTTTTTCTTCTTTTTGTCTTTATCCTTGCTTGGTTTCCGGTTGCTGACAAAATAATGCAGGGTGCCGTATTCCACCAAAGCAGAGAAGACGAAGATGAAGCAAACAGACACAAAGAGATCCATTGCTGTAACATAGGAGACCTTGGGGAGTGACTTCCGGGCAATAGTGCTGAGGGTGGTCATTGTCAGGACAGTGGTGATACCTGAAAAAAGGTACAGTAAAACAGATCGTGTGACCTCATCAAGTTGGGTAACTGAATCACTACTGAGACCAACTTTATTTTGTGACTTCTGATAAGCAACCTCTGTAATGAAGAAGGAGACATAACTGTAATCCATTCACTCTGTCCACAAATATTTATTGCCTGCTTACCAACTATCAGTTACTATCAACTATCTCTGACATTACGTACCTTATATTTTAGTGATAGAGAACACTATAAATCAAGTGAGCAAAGAAAAGTATAATCACAAATTATGGTTTATGTGATGGAGAACAGCAGGGACAGTGAAACCTAACTAGAATACTGAGGGAAGACATCTTTGAGGAGGTGATATTTAAGAAGTTTAAAAGTTAGAAGACACCAACTTCTAATTCCAGAGTATATAACAGAAGACACTGAGGAAGGGACACATTATCTTCTTTAAAAAAATTGGAATACCTAGCATCTGGGGATAGACCAGGGTATCAAGGTGATGCTGAGATAACAGAAGTTATATCATGCAGAGCATGCAAAGGAGTTTACACTTTAAAGTAAAAGGAGAATCCGTTAAGGGATTAAATAGAGGAGATGAGCTAAGTGACATGTTCTGATTAATGAACTTTTTGAAGATTATTATAGAAAGAGAGAAGATGGTGTTGTAGAAGGATCCTGAGCTCACCACTCCCACAGCTATACTGAGGTGTAACAACTACATATATTGCAACTCACTCTGAAAATGACCTGAAGATTGGCAGAACATATCTTCTGTAACAAGTAACATCATAAAAAGAAAGCCACATCAAGAAGGGTAGGAGGGAAGAGGCATGGTTAGGAACCAAAGTACTGCTGTGACTACCCAGAAGTGGGAGGGATAGGACAAGCATGGAGGCACAACGGGCTGGGCACCCCCATCCCTGGTTGCCTGCACTGAGATGAGCTCCCATAATGTCTGGCTTTAAAAATTAGCAGGACCTAACTCCAGGAGAGCCAGAAGGTCATAGGAAACCAAGTCTCCACTTTTAATTGAAGAGCCAGCATGCTATATTACTCACTGTGTATGCCTGCACAGAAGAACCAGTTTGGTAAGTGCCTGGGTTATACAAGGAGATTTGTTGACTGATTTTTGAACATGAGGGGCAAGAATCTGCAAAAGCTTTCTCAAGGAACAGAAGTGCTGAAGGGCACCCTTTTTCTTACCCTATTTCAGCCTAGATGGCTATATGCTTGCAAAAGCCAGTTCTGAAACTCTCCACTTGCTAGCAGTACTTGCCTCACCTATCACTCTTCAACAAATCCATCTTACATACTCTGGCCTACCCAGCCCCCTCTGAAGGACTCCTGTCTTGCCATAACTGGCCAGGTTACCTCTGTTGGGAACAGCAACCGCTCAAAGAGACTACTGCTCCCACAATACCTGGCAGGTGGCCTTTGCTGGAATCAGTGTCCCTCCAAAGCAAACCCTGCCACAAGGACTGGGGAGCTAACCCCACACACATCAGCATACCCAGAGGTGCTATAATCAAGCCTCTCAGCTAACTGCACTAGGGGCAGACCCCACCCACCACTGTGCCCACAGCAGTCACAGCCACAACAGGAGGGTGTACACGGGGACATTCCTAGAACACCTGGTTCTGGTGACCAGGAGTGGATTGTTCTATAGGGCACCACAGGAAGCCTTCAACTTAAGCCCACTACTTTCAAGATCAGGAGATGTAGTTGATCCACTTGATAAATAAAAACACAGAGACAAAATAAGGAGACATAAGAGTAGGTTCCCACAAACAAACAAGACAAAACCACAGAAAAAGAACTAACAAAATGGAGATAAGCAAACTGACGAAGAGTTAAAAGTGCTGGTCAGAAAGATACTCACAGAACTTGAGAGGTAAGTGAATGAACTCAGAACAAAGAAACAGAAAATATAATAAAGAACTAGTCAGAACCAAAATACAAAAACTGAAATTAAAACTACACTAGAGGAAATCAACAGAAGATTAGAGGATGCAGAACGGATAACTGAACTGGAAGATAGGGTAATGGAGAACACGTATGCTGAACAGCAAAAAGAAAAAGAAATTTAAAAAATGAGAATAAGTTAAGGGATCTCTGAGACCACATCAAGCATACTCACATTCATATTTTCTTCTCCAGAAGGAGAAGAGAGAAAGAAGAGGGCAGAAACTTACCTGAAGAAATGACAGTTGAAAATGTCCCGAATCTGAGAAAGGAAACAGACTTCCAGGTCAGGAAGCCCCTAACAAGTTAAACCCAAGGAGGGCTACCCTAAGACACATAATTAAAATGGAAATATTTAAAAATAAATAAATAATCTTAAAAGCAGCAGGAGTGGAGCCAACAATTACATAAAAGGGAAAAGCCTCTAAGCCTATCAGCTGATTTTTTTTTTTTTTTCTTTTGTAGCAGAGAGTTTGCAGGCCAGAAGGGATTGGCTGCTGAAACGAAAAACCTACAAGGAAAAATACTTCACCTGGCAAGGCTATCATTCAGAATTGGAAGAGAAAAGCTTTCCCAGACAAACAAAAGTTACAGGAGTTCATCACCATTAAACTGGCCTTACAAGAAATGTGAAATGTGAAAGAGACTTCTTTAAGTATAAAATAAAAGGTCATAACTAGAAATGAGAAAATTATGGCAGGAAAAAAATAATGGTAAAAGTAAACATACATTAATGTTGACAAATTAATCACTTATTTAGTTAGTATGAAGCGCAAAATGCAAAAATAGTATAGTTGATTATATCCACAGAAATTAGTCAAGGAATACATAAAATAAAAAAGATTAAAATATGACATCATATACATAAACATGGAAAGGAGAGTAAAAATGTAGTGCTTTTAGACTGTGTTTGAACTTAAGCAACCATCAACTTAATCTAGACTGCTACATACTTAGAATGTTCTATATGAACAACCTAGTAAACGCAAACCAAAAACTTCCATTACATTACCTCGCCCAAAATAAAGTGAGAGTAATTGAAGCATGACACTAAAGAGAGTCCTCAAACTATAAGCAAAGAGAGCAAAAGAATGTAGGAAGAAGAACTATAAAACAACCAGAGAACAATTTTAAAAAATGGCAATAAGTACGTATCTACTGATAATTACTTTATAAATGGAATAAATGCTTCAATTAAAAGACAAAGTGAATAGAATAAAAAAAATAAGACACATCTATATGCTATCCTACAAGAGAATACTTGAGATCTAAAGACACATACAGACTGAAAGTAAAGGGATGGAAAAAATATATTCCATGCAAATGAAAGTAAGAAAAAAAGCTGTGGTAGCAATATCTTTATCAGACGAAATAGACTTTAAAACAAAAACTGTAACAAGAGACAAAGAAGGGCATTATATAATGATAAAAAGACCACTGCAACAAGAAGACATAACATTTGTAAATATCTCTACACCCAACACAGGAGCACCTAAACAAATAAAGCAAATATTAACAAACAAAAAGGGAGAAATTGTCAGTAATACAATAATAGTAGGGGATTTTATCAGCTCATTTACATCAATGAATAAAATATCCAGACAGAAAATCAGTAGAGAAACAGTGGCTTTAAATGACGTATTAGAACAGATGGAGTTAAAAGATATATACAGAAAATTCCATTTAAAACTAGAAGAATACACATCCTTTTTCAAGTGCATATGGAACATTCTCTGAGATAGAGCACATGTTAGGGCACAAAAGAAGTCTCAATAAATTTAACAAGACAGAAATCATCATTTCCAGTCACAACAGTATGAAACTAGGAATCAATTACTAGGAAAAAAAAAAAAAAACTAGAAGAAACAGATATGAAGTCTAAAAGGCATACTACTAAGAACAAATGGGTCAAGGAAAAAATCAAGGAGCAAATAAAAAATACCTGGTGGGGTGCCTGGATGGCTATGTCATTTAAGTGTCTGTCTTCAGCTTACATCATGATCTCAGGGTCCTGGGACTGAGTAATTTATTGGGCTCCCCGCTCAGTGGGGAGTCTGCTTCTCCCTCCTCCCACCTCATTTTTTCTCTCTCTCTAATAAATAAAATCTTTTTTAATAAAAAATGTGGAGACAAAAGAAACTAGAAATACTATGGTTTGGAATCTTTGGGATACAGGAAGTTTATAACAATATAGGTCCACCTTAAGAAACAAACAAACAAAAATCTCAAACCTAATAACCTTAAATCTAACCTTACACCTCAAGGAACTAAAAAAGAACAAAGCCTAAGGTTAGTAGAAGGAAGGAATAATAAAGATCAGATTGGAAATCAATGATATAGACTAAAAAAGAAAAGATTAAACTAAAAGCTTATTCTTTTAAAATAAAATTAATAAATCTTTGGTAAGACTAATCAGGAAAAAAATAAAGTGTGTGTGCGGGGGTGCCTGGGTGGCTCAGTTGGTTAAGCGGCTGCCTTTGGCTCAGGTCATGATCCCAGGGACCTGCTTTGGGATCCCTGCTCAGCAAAGAGAGAGCCTGCTTCTCCCTCTCCTTCTCCCTCTGCCTTCTGCTCTGCCTACTTGTGGTCTCTCACTCTCTCTCTCAAATAAATAAATAAAATCTGGAAAAATAGAAAAAAGGATTCAAAATCAGAAATGAAAAAAGTTGTAAGTGACAAGACAAATATAAAAAATAACAATATAAAAATTATGTAACAATATAAAAAATTATATGCCAACAAATTGGACAACCTAGAAGAAATGGATAAATTCCTAGAAATATACATGATCAAAGACTGAATCAAGAAGAAATTAAAAACTGAGCAGACCAATTACTAGTAATAAAATTGAAGTGGTATTCAAAAATCTAACAACAAACAAAAGTCCAAGACCAGATGAATTTCATAGATGAATTCTACCAAACACTGAAAGAAGAGTTAATACCTATCTTTCTCAAACTATTCAGATAATGGAAGAGAAAGGAATACTTCCAAATTCATTTTATGAGGTCAGCATTACCCTCATACCAAAGCCAGAAAAAGATACTACAAAGAGAGGGACACAGTATTGTAGACCAATGTCTCTGATGAATATAGATGTAAAAATTCTCAACAAAATATTAGCAAACTGAGTTCAACAATTAAAAGGATCATTCAACACTATTAAGTGAGCTTTATTCCAGGGATGCAAGGATGGTTCAATATGTGTAAATCAATCAGTGTGATACATTAACAAAATGAAAGATAAAATTCATATGAACATCTCTATAGATGCCGAAAGGCATTAGACAGAATTCAAAATCCGTTCATGATATAAGCTCTCAACAAAGTAGGTATGGAAGGAACGTACCTTAACAAAATAAAGGCCATTTTTGAAAAACCCACAGCCAACATCATACTCAGTGGTGAAAAGCTAAAAGCTTTTCCTCTCAGATCAAGAACAAGACAAGGATGTCCACTCTTACCATCTTTGTTCAACATAGTATCAAAGGTCTTAGCTGCAGCAATTACACAAGAAATAAATGACATCCAAACTGGTAAGCAATAGGTAAAAATGCTATTTGCAGATGATTTGATATTAATATATAAAAAGCCTAAGACTCCACCAAAAAACTATTGGAATGAATAAATGAATTCAGTGAAATTGTAGGGTGCAAAATTAATATACAGAAATTTGTTGTGTTTCTATGCATTAACAATGAAATAGCAGAAAAAGAGATTAAGAAAACAATCCTATCTCCAATTTCATCAAAAAGAATAAAATACTTAGCACAAAATTTATCCAAGGAAGTAAAAGACCTATACTCTGAAAACAGCAAGAAATGGAAGACAACACAAATAAATTGAAATATATTCCATGAGACCTGTACCCCTGGGGATAAAAATATATGTTTATAAAAAATAAAAAATTAAAAAAAAAAAGAAATATATTCCATGAACATGATTTGGAAGAATATTGTTAAAATATCCATATTATCCAAAACAATCTATAAATTCGGTACAGTCTCTATCAAAATACCAATAGCATTTATTGAAATCCTAAAATTTGTATGGATCCATAAAAGACCCTTAATTGCCAAAGCAATCTTAGGACAAAGCTGGAGGTATCACAGTCCCAGATTTGAAACTTTACCAGAAAGCTATAGTAACCAAAACGGTATGGTACTGGCATTAAAATAGATACATAAATCAATGGATCAGAATTTAAAAAACCCAAAATAAATCCATGCTTTTATGGTAAATTAATCTATAAGAAAAGAGGCAAGAATATGCAATGGGAAAAAGACAGTCTCTTCAGTAAATGGATGTTGGAAAAACTAGACAACTACATGTGGAAGAATGCAACCGGATCTCTTTCTTACATCATATACAAAAATAAAGTCAAAATGTATTAGAGACCTATATTTAAGACCTGAAACTATAAAACTCCTAAAAGTAAATACAGCTAGTAAACTCATGGACCTTGGCCTTTGCAATATTTTTTCTGAATATGTCTTTCCAGACAAGGAAAACATAAGCAAAAATAAGTAATTGGTACTATATCAAACTAAAGAGCTTTGTATAGCAAAGAAGATCACTACCAACAACAAAAAAAACAACCTACTGAATGGGATATTTGCAAATGACTTATCTGATAGGGGTTACTATCCAAAATAGATAAAGAACTCCTACAACTCAACACCAAAATAAATAACTCAACTAAAAATAGGCAGAACACCTGAATAGACATTTTTCCAAAGAAGACTCACAAAAATAGCCAAGAGACTCATGGAAAGATGCTCAGCATCACTCATAATTAGGGAAATGCAAGTCAAAACAATAGTAAGATATTACCTCACACCTATCAGAATGGCTAGTATCAAAAAGATGAGAAATTACAGTTGTGGCAAGGATGTGGAGATAAGGGAGCTCTGGTACACTGTTGTTAAAAATGTAAATGGATGTAGGCACTCCGGAAAACAGTATGGAGGTTCTTCAAGAAACAAAAAATACAGGGGAGCCTGGGTGGCTCAGTTTGTTAAGCCTCTGCCTTAACAGATCATGATCTCGGGGTCCTGGGATTGAGCCCTGCATCGAGCACTGCTCTGCTGAGCAGAGAGCCTGTTTCCCCCTCTCTCTTTCTGCCTGCCTCTCTGCCTACTTGTGATCACTGTCTGTCAAATAAATCAATAAAAAAAATCTTTAAAAAAATACAAATACTGGTGGTGCCTGGGTGGCTCAGTAGCTTAAGCCTCTGCCTTCAGCTCAGGTCACAATCTCAGGGTCCTGGGATGGAGCCCCGACATTGGGCTCTCTGCTCAGCAGGGAACCTGTTTCCCCTCTCTCTCTGCCTGCTTCTCTGCCTGCTTGTGATCTCTCTCTCTCTGTCAAATAAATAAATAAAATATTTTTTAAAAATACAAATACTATATGATCATTTCACTTCTGAGTATTTACCTGAAGAAAATGAGAACACTAATTCAAAAGTGATATGCACCCCTATGGTTAAACATTCAGAATAGCCAAGTTATGGAAGGAACCCATATGTCCACTGATAGATGAATGGATAAATATGGTGTACAAACACACACACACACACACACACACACACACACACATACACATAATGGACTATTTCTTAACCATAAGAAAAAAAATAAAAATCTTGCCTTTTGTGACAACATAGATGGCCCTAGAGGGCATTCTGCTAAGTAAAACAGATCAAAGACAAATGCATCTAAAAAATAAAATGTGCAAATGAGCAACCAATAAAAATAGAAACAGACTCATGAGAACTAACTAGTGTTTGCCTGAGGGGAGACAGTTAAGGGTAGAGGCAAAATAGGTGAAGGGTACAAACTTCCAGTTACAGAATAAATAAGCTCCAAGAACCATCTGGCTTTTTGGGTCGTTGTATCTTAGTTTATTATCAAGTTTCCTCAGTGTTTTTTCTGTTATGAAACTCCCAAGAGAGGAAAGATTGGTGTTGGTTGAAATGACTTCACAGAAAAAAGTAGCCTTTCATTGAGGAGAGGGAGGATCAAGGAAATTGCAGCTGTAAATTATAATCATAGCCTTCTTCCTATATTATTATTAGGGAAGAGCTCATCTCTCTAATCTGTAAACTGTGACAACAGGAAAGACCTCTATCTTAGTATCCTTTGTGACTTCATAGATAAATATAGTGCTGGGACTCCACAAATACCGTTTCGAATGCAGAAATGAAGCAATCAATGAATAGTGTATATATGATAGGTCAAAGAGACTCCTCCTGCATCTGAAAATAGGAATCCATATTGGTGACTTGTGGGAGAGAGTTTTAACTGTATGTAACAAGAGCTAACATTTATGGATCTCTTTTTTTGACCAGGTACTGCCTCAAGTACTTTATATGTTATCCCACAGAGTCCTCACAATGAGGGTAATCACTGTTATCCTTTTTTTTCAGGTGAAAAAAACTTGAACACAGAAAGAATAAGGAATCTGTCCAAGATAGAAAGTGAAAAAGATGAGATACAAGCCTACAAAGTCTGACTTAAACACTACACTCTGACCCACACTGTTATATTCCCTCTCTATGAATATGTACATAATATGCTGCATGAAGCACCCACCAGCCACTTGGAAGCTAGTGTATTTTCCTGATTCAGGATAATAACGGAGTGTGGGTCTTCCATATTGTCATTGTAGAATCTTAGCAATGGTCAAGTTTCTCATCTACAAACTGGGAGTGGCATGGGGAGGGGAATACCTCAGCATGTTCTTATGAAGATTAAATTATGTAATTTTCATTAAGTGTCATTTCCTAGTAAAATATCAACAAATGTAAGATATTTAGAGAAGAAGAGTCTGTTTCTCAAACTAAAAAAACTTCACTCAAGTTGTCCATGCAATAATTCCTGGAGAAGTTATTAACTATTTGTAATTATACTTGATAATATTTTGTGGGGAGAATTTAAAAACTAAACTGGCCCCTTGGCCTTCACTCCACATTCAGGCCTCAAGTCACCCTTTACCTATGGAGGAGTGAAAATGTCATCATTTACAGTAGATACCATAGACAAGTTTACTTAAGAAAATCTAACATGTAACTTAAACATTTATCTAGCAAGTTGGATGATGGAAGTTCATCACAGTCGTGTAAAAGAAGACTCATGAAAAACCGCTTCATGGTATTTTCAGGTTTCTGGTTGGAGCCACAGGGAGTGAAAAGTGGGTGGCAGACGAGTGATAGTTGTAACTGATCCACCCACCAACAACATGATAGCTGGGGGTGGTTTTTAAGTCCAGTTTTGCTAAGGAAAGAATTAGACTTACCTGGGTAAATGAAAAATATGCATAGCTTTTATCAATTCCTCCAGTCTTAGCATCAAGTAAGCTTGCAGGCATGCTAGCTTTTACTCTGATTACTCAGGTGAAAAATACCGACTGGTGTTTTTATTGTTTCATACATCAACACTGAACCATGATTAAGGCTTACCAGCTACCACCTGTGTACCAAACTACATTCAAGAGTTAGAAGCCCCACGATGACTTCTTCCCATGCTCTTGTGGTCTGAGCTCAGAAAGCAGAGTCTGAGCCATATAGGTATATTTATCTCACTCATCCAAAACTTGGCTTTATTCTGTGACAAGAAACTTTAGGTCCACAGGTGTGTAGGGTCATCTGGATTAACTCTCGATTGTAAACACTGGAAAAGGTAATGTGATCACACATTAGAATCATCTGGGGATTTCTTTTTTTTCTTTTTTAAACCTGATATGCAAGCCAAGCTCTCAAAATTTAAATAAACATCTTCTGGGATTGGACTGAGGCAGCCATATAAATGTGCAGTTGAATTTAAGACACACTGATCTAGAGAAGGGAGACAGCATAGTTAACACAGAGAAGCAATCTCAGCTGCCTACCTTTCCCCACAACTGGCCTTCAACAAGGGCTCACACACACAGCAAATCTAGGCCTCATTAACCAAGGTGTAGATGGACTACCCGTTGGGAGTGTGACCTTGAGAATGTCATTTAACCTTGTACCACCTCTGCTTCCTTAGCCCTACAAAAAGAATGTGGTAATATTTTTTATTATCACTACGACTTCTATATGTAGTTGTGAAGAATAGATATATTAAACATGTGTGACGTATAGTAAAAGATCAACAAACAGGAGCACCTACCTGTTACTTGTTCAGGGGCCTCTCCCTCATTCCTCATTCGCTAGCTCACTCACCTTGATCCTCTCTCCTACAGAGGTCTCTTGCAGTGCCCTCGCTTAATGACTGGTTGAAATGAATTACCAAAGTAGCCTTAAGAGGGGTTTTGACCAGCAGAATTCTGGACTTCAAGAGAAAAGACTGATTTGAAAATCTTTTCCTTAAAATATTTTTGGTATGGGTAGATTGGAATGTATTAATGCATTTGTTGCACCCATTCATAAGAGCATACATTACTTGAATAATCAATGAGGTACCAGCTATGTGCCAGGCATTATACTGGGAATGAAAAAAAAAATCTACATTATGATGTGAGAGACAGACATATAAGCTTATAATGCAATACATTCTACTCACAGTGACAATTGTCCTAAAGTAATAGGCTCGACATACTTTGGGTTTGTTTCAGCTGGTAGCATTAAACTAGATATTCTAATTGTTGAATAGGACTTATAACAATGTACTGCAAATAACAGAAAAATCCAAACAAAATTATTTTGAAACAGATGGGAGACTAAATTAGGTTTGGAAGAGGACAAACATGCAAATGATGCCTTATTCCCAGCAATCTCTTTTGCCCTCAGTTTTAATAATCTGGTTCAAAGCATTTTGTCAGAAAATGATATATAGTTGACCCTTGAACTACATGGGTTTGAATTACATGGGTCCACTTATATGCAAAATTTTTCAATAAATAAAGCACAGTACAATAAATGTATTTTCTCTTCCTTATGAGTTTTTTAATAACATTTGCTTTTCTCTACCTTACTTTATTGTAAGAATACAGTATATAATACATGTGACATACAATATATATGTTACTAGTAAGGTTTCTGGTCAACAGTAGCTATTAGTTTGGGGGAGTTCAAAGTTATATGTGGATTTTTGACTGCTCAGGTGGAGTTAGAGCCCCTAAGCCACATATTTCAAGGGTCAACTGCAGTTGCTAACATTTCTAATGCTTTACTATGTTTTGTGCATGTTGCATGGAATATCTTTTTTCTTAAGGATTTTCTATACTTAACTCATAAAGCATTTTACAGAAAATGATATGTTTCACATTTGAGGAAAATATGATTTACATACATTAAAGAGCATTTCCCCCAAGGCCATACTATACATGGAGGATGAAATCCAGATTTATTGGTTTTCAAAACCTGAGCTCTTCACTACTGCAATTATATTTACTCACTAGCCAAAGAGTGAGCAAGAGATGTGGTTCTAGTTTTCACATAGCTGATAAAAGAGGACTGTGATTATATAATTCATCTTTCAACAGCTTTGTTTTTAAGTATTTAACATTATTGGACCTAGACTCCCGTGTCCCTCTGAGTCTATAAATTTTTAATACTTTCTGGGGATCTTCTTCCTCACATGAGGAAAAAGTTGTGAAAATCTAAGCTGCATCTCTATATACATCAAGAAAGATGCAAATAATCTTAAAAGTATGTATGTTTGTGATGGAGAGGGCTGGTGTTTCCAGAGCATCATGGGTATTTTTCCAAAAATATTTTCAATGGTTAGAGCCAATTGCTATGTATGTATGTCTTCAAATGTCATGAATAATTACAGATGTTGGAATTAATCAACAGCTAATCATGTGCTGGTAAATGTGTAACAGTTGACTCTAGGGAAAGAAAAGGCAGTGTTGGTTTTTAGTGTTTGCCTATTTCCATGATGTTAATACTTTCACCTTGGCAGACTCCAATCTATCCATGTGACATCTCTCAATACATTTGGAAATTATAAACAACAATAGCTCTCACGAGCTTGTGTGAGTTGCTCTGCATATAACTACCCAAAGACCAAAACACAAAATCTACTGAAATTAGAAGTTGGTTTTTTTTCCTCCTTAGTCAAACTTAAATTTATTAAGAGAATTTACTAAAGAAAGCAAATTGAGGTAATTAAGGAAAACTAGTACTGGAAAACTTTTAAACACTTTTTTTTTAATATGCTAGTTTTCTTTAAAATGAAATAATGACATTTCTACATAATTGCTGACTGAATTAAAAACAAATCAACTTAGGGGAATGAAGATTCCTGATACCGGATACTTATCTTGAAATACTTAAACAAAAAGAAATATGTCTTACCTAAAGAAGTTCTGGCTGGAACAGCATCCTTATTGATCCAGAAAGATACCCAGGATAGGACAACAATGAGTGTGCAAGGGATGTAGGTCTGGATCGTGAAGTATCCCATCCTTCTGCTCAGGTCAAAGTAGACAGACATGACCACATAATCTCCTGGAACAGAACAAAGATAACACCATACGTACCCTTATCAAACCTGGAAAGCATTTAGAATAGGGAGCCCAGATATAAACACATGCTTATATGGTCAATGACAAAGGAGGCAAGAATATTCAATGAGGAAGAGACAGTCTCCAATAAATGGTGTTGGAAAAGTTTGAAAGGCATATGCAAAAGAATGAAACTGGATGACTAAACTATATACAAAAATAAATTCAAAATCTATTAAAGACTTGAACGAAAGACCTGAAACCAGGAAACTCCTAGAAGAAAATATAGGCAGTAAGCTCTTCAACATCAGTCTTAGTAATATATTTTTGGACCTGTGTTAGGCAAGGGGAACAAAAGCTAAAATAAACAAATGGCATTTATATCAAACTGAAAAGCTTTTGCATAGTGATGGAAACCATTAACAAAATGAAAAGGCAACCTACTGAAATAGGAGAAGATATTTGCAAATGATGTATTTGATAAAGGGTTAATATCCAAAATATATATAAAGAACTTGCATAACTTAATATTTAAAAATCCATTAAAAATGAACAGAGGGGGGCCGCCAGGGTGGCTCTGTAGGTTAAGCATCTGTGTTCAGCTCAAGTCACAATCCCAGAGTCCTGGGATCTAGACCTCCGTTGGGCTCACTTCTCAGTGGGCAGTCTGGTTCTCTCTCTGCCTGCCTCTCCCCCCTGCTTGTGCTGTCTCACTCTCTCTCTCTGAATAAATAAATAAAACCTTAAAAAAAAAAAAAAAAGAACAGAGGAACTGAAAAGACATTTTCCAAAGAAGACGTGCATATGGCCAACAGGCACAAGAAAAGATGGTCAACATCATTAATCATCAGGGAAATGCAAATTAAAACCACAGTAATATATCACCTTATACCTGTCACATTTTCTCTTATCAAAAACACAAAAAATAACAAGTGTTGACAAGAATATGGAAAAAAGATAATCACCCACATGCTCTGTTGCTGAGAATGTAAATTGGCATAACCACTATGGGAAACACTATAGAGATTCCTCAAAAAAATTATTAGTAGAAATACCATACAATCCAGCAATTCTACTTGTAGATGTTTACCTGAAGAAAACAGAAAGATCAGTTTGAAGAGATATACGCATCCCTGTGTTCATTACAGGATTATTTACAATAGCTAAGATATGGAAGCAACCTAGGTGTCCACCCATAGATAAAGATGTAATATACATACAATGAAATATTACTCTGGGGCATCTGGGTGGTTCAGTGGGGTAAAGCCTCTGCCTTCAGCTCAGGTCATGATCCTGGGGTCCTGGGATCAAGCCCCGCAACAGGTTCTCTGCTCATCGGGGAGCCTGCTTCCCACTCTCTCTCTCTCTGCCTGCCTCTCCGTCTACTTGTGATCTCTGTCTGTCAAATAAATAAACAAAATCTTAAAAAAAATAAATATTACTCTGCTATAAAACAAAGAATGAAATCCTTCCACTTGTGACAGCATGGATGAACACAGAGGGTATAATGCTAAGTAAAACAGAGAAAGACAAATACTGTCTTCAGTTACATGTGCAAACTAAAAAACAAAATGGAAACAGACTCATAGATACAGGAAACAAACTACTGACTACCAGAGGGGGAAAGGGCTGGGGGTAGGTGAAATAGGTAAAGGTGATTAAGAGGTACAAACTTGTATTTATAAATAAGCCATAGGGATGTAGTCAATAATATCATAATAATTTTGTATGGTAACAGATGGTAACTAGATATTGTGGGGATCATTTTATAATGTATAAAAATATCAAATTACCTGACATATACCTAAAACCAATAGGTTTATGCTTCAATATGTCAATTATACTTCAATAAAAAACTGCAAAACATTTGAAAATAAGCATATATTCAGTTCTTGTGTTCACACATTTAAATTGAGAGTTCACGCAAGGGATATGTTGAAAGCTATCTTCTATCCCTTTGGGTTAAAAAAAAAACAAAACCCAAACTAAACTGAATTCTGATCCTTTTATAAGTAATGTGACTCTCAGATGGGAGGAAACATTTGGAGTATATTGATAATATCTTCTTCTTTCAAATGTTTCTGGAGGGTGCGGACAGTGTTTCTACACTGTGCCTCTCTTACCTGCAATGACCCTTAAGTTCGTAACAATTTCCTCCTGTTCTCAGGACCTTTCTCCATACAAGCCATAGAGGAATATACTGGTACCTAAATAAATGCCTCTTTTACTCCATTTATAACCAAATTCCTATGCTGAGACATTTTTCTAATGTTTTCATTGAATCATACGGTTTTCCTTCATGGCACTTAACTACGATTCTTAATTTCTCATTTGTGTGGTTATTTTCATAAACTCTCTCCCATTAGGATTTATGAGTTCACAAACAGTGCCTATTTTAGCATTCCATTCCACAACCAGTACTTAACATCCCTTTGACTCCCAATAGGTATTCAGTAACATTTGTTAAATAAATGATCAGAAGAAAGAATGTATTTATAAATTTAAACATGGGGGAAAAAACACACAAAAAATCAAGAAGATGTGTTCTAGAACACTGGGTTAAAAAAAGAGTTTATGTAAATAACCCCTGATAGGAGAGTGATAAAGGAATCAAAGAATAACCATATGGCTATGCATGAGAACAATTTAATGTGACAGTAAGTACCCATTATTGAGCAACAACCTCTGAAAATTTAAAGGTGGGAATTGCTTGCTGGGATTAAGTAGATTTTGATTGGTTCTCTGATATTATGATTCTCTGTGTTGATTTAGTTAGACTTAAGCTACTTAAAACATGGCAGTTCATAAATTAGTTTGGTCTCTGCTTTTCTTGTTTAGAAGAGGCACAGGCTATAATTATAGGATAAAGACATTTAATTTGAGATGATCCCTATTAATGTCTGTCTGTTTCTTTCCTGTTTCTTTGATCAGAATACTACAGACAAATTCAAGGTCTCAAATTCTAGATAGGGAAAAATGAGAGGTTTATTTTTAAATAATAATATTCAGTGCGCTTTTTCTCCCGATTTTCAGAGTCCTTGAGAGTTTTCTGCATATTTTTAACATGTGTGTGAGACTTTACAAATTATAATATTTTCTATCTAGATAACTTTCGTAACTTCTTTTTACTTCTTATCGCATAAGTGAACGAGAATCTACACTTTGGCATTAATGATCTGACTCTTTTAAAGGTGGACTTGAATTTTCTCTCAAGTTAACAAGATAATTATCTCAATTCAATACTCCACTTCCCTTCAGGTCAGATTCTAAACTTCCAAAGCCTATTTACCCATCAATTTCTATTTTAAGGCAATAGCTTCCAAGCATCTTTCATCTTTGCCAGCAAATCCAAAGCTTTTCTACCACTAGATTATGAATTCAAACTTGGGAAGGCCATTTAAAAGCAAAGCAGCTTCACTGTGACAGCCTGATGCCTGTCTTATCTCTAAGGCCACATCCCTTTTTGTATTTTTAAAAAACTCTGGGCCAATGAACCTATAAAATCAAATCCCCTGAAAGTACCACATCAGTGATTCCTAAGCCCAAAAGGTTTAAATGCCAACCAAGTCAAAAGTAGTTATTCCAGCCACTTCAAATATATTCCTTCTATTGATTTAGTCTAACATATGATATTTAAAGTCATAGCACTTAATAAATTAGTTGGGTCCTTTTCTGTGTTTTAATTTAGAATGTCATAGTCACAGGCTATGATTGAAAAGAGAAGACATATAATTTGAATAACACCCACTAATGTCCATTTTTCTTTATCTTTTTTAAGCTTCTCATGTATGGTTTTAAGAAGAAACAAACTGCCAATATTAATGACCAATGAATTCCAACTTTTTTTAACTGTGGTGTGAAACGATTTCCTAAAAATTTCCAATGGTAGAAAAGTCATCTACCCTGTGAGCACTTAACATAATGACAAGAAGAATTTTCTGATTACCTAGAATGAGAATTATATACAGAGATTAGGGCTGAATGGATGTATGCTTATATTATCCCTGATCATCAATACCTGTCAGGTTGGTGGGGGAAAAAAAAGAAAACATTTCACTTTGTTCCTCACTCATGATTCTCATTCTACTTAACTATTAACTAGAGTACATATTATTCTACTAGGTTGACTTGAAGTCAAAATATTGTTTATGCTCTCCTCATGCTCATATGTTGTTAGTGTTGTGCCCTTTCCATTTGTCTAGTCTCTTTGTTTAAGTCAACAAATATTCTGAATCACTGCTCTGCGTATAGCCCTCTAGTTTAGGGAGTATGGGGATTAAGACCTATGGAATCTCACAACTGATTCTAGATTAAATAGATTAAGAGGGAACAAGATAATTTTCTGACTACAATTCAGACAGAGACATGTGTTGAGACAATTCATTAGATCTAACTCTGTCAACACATTCTAGAAATACTTGAATCTGTGGTATACTTCTATGAGGTTGCTTTGCACCACAGGAAAGTAGAAGAGTTGATTGGCTATATCTTCATTTGGGGAAACATAAAAAGCATAAAGGAAAATTATTTACACATTTATCATGTAAAACTTAGAACTCCTTGGTAGAGCATGCAACTCTTGATCTTGGGGTTATGAATTCAAGCCCCATATTGGGAAAAGAGTTTACTAAATAAATAAATAAATAAACATACAGCTTTTTAAAATGTTAAAAGAAAGAGACTGCTTTAGATAATTTTAAAAGGAAAATACAAATATCTCAAAATATATAAAAAACACTATAAATAATAAGTACAGATAAGATGTGAACGAAGAGCTCTTGGTAGGGACATACACTGACTTTTTGAAAGATAATCTGGAAATCTCTCCTTTTTTTTTTAAGATTTTATTAATTTGAGGGCAAGGACGTGCACAGGGGGAGCAGGAGAAGGAGAGTGGGAAGCAGGCTCACCACTGAGTAGGGAGCCCAACACGGGACTTGATCCCAGGGTCCTGGGATCATGACCTGAGCTGAAGGCAGACACTTAACCAATGGAGCCCCCCAGCTGCCCTTGGAAATATCTTTTTAAAGATATATTTAACTTCAAGATATCTGGAATAAACACTGCCCCCAAAATGCTTTGTAAATACTACCTTTTAATTGGTACCACACTTTTCTCCAAATTTGCTGTGTTCCCAAAAGAATGCATAGAGTATCTAGTCCTTGGGCAGAATCACAGTTCCTGAGTTTATGGAGTCTAGAGAATTATGGGTAAGTAATGACTTTCAAGTTTAATCAGTTGCTAACTTCTATAAATGCCACTCCCAGGTGTTTCTGCACCCGTCACCTGCCCACCATTCCCAACAGTATCTGAGGCTCCTATTAACTTTTCTAGAATTACATTCAACATTGTTCCAGCAACTAGGTCCTGGGACGTCAGAAGGGAAAACAGCCAAACTCTAATTCTTGCCACCAAGGTGTCCTCAGACTAAGAAAAACACAAGGCTATTGCATCGCTACTCAATGGCACAAGGGCTCTAACAAAAAATATAGATGCTAATTTATCTTATATACCATAATTAAATGAAGTTTCTGACAAGCACGTTTCTGAAAATTCTGCTTAAATAATTCCAATCTTTGCAAATCTAAAAGAGATCCATGTTCCTCTTCATAGAAAGTCCAAGCCCCTTAGTCTGGCATGGGCGGTGGTCTATAATCTGAATTTAACCTAGACCTTTCTCATTATTCCTTTCATGTAAAGTAAATATTAAGTAAATATAAAGTAAATATTTTCACTTCACACTTGTATGGTTTTTCTGTCTTTATTCTTCCTGACCCCCTCTCTCTCCCAGATTCCTAGCTCATCTCCTTTTCCTCATTCCAACTTCCAGATGTCCCCAGCACCACCACACTATCACACATACATACTCTGTACTATTACTAGATTTGCGCTAAGATGGTAGTTACCTTAAGTAAAATACAAAATTAAATAAAATTTAAAATTCTATCCCTCCAGTTCATCAAGGGCACTTCAAGTGCTCAGTATCTACATTTGGCTAGTGAGTACTATATTGTGATAGTACAGATTACAGAAAAGTTACTTCACCATAGAAAGCTCAGTTAGACAGTGTTAGTTTAGACCAATCTTCCTGAAATGCACTTTTGCTCGTGCCATTCCCTTCAAATTTCTCAGTATAAAATCCATACTGCTTACCATGTTTTTTCTGATCCATTTTACCTTGCTCCATCCCCGCTCTATCTCACACTGTTTACGATCCCCCCGCCTTTAATGCCCTTCCAACCTGATTTACTCTCTATTCTCCTAAGGGGTACTACTCATTCTTTTGTCTTCATTTGCCATGTTATCTCTAATTTCAGGAATATCCTCTGTTCCTATGTTCATGTCACACACTTATACACTCCTCCAAACCCTTCAATAAGTGTCCATTATATAGGGATACACTAAAACCCTTTAACTTTTCCTTTAAGACTTTGTATAGTCTCCTAATTACATCTCTAGCCTCATCTTAAATAGTATTTCCTCACATTCCAACTGGTATTCTTCTGGTTCTTTAAAAGTCTCTGCTGCTTCTTGCATTAGGATCGTTTCACATGCTGATTCCCTTGGCTGAAAATCTAATACCCCCATCTTTACTTTTAACTCCATTCTTTTTTCAGATGTCAATTTATTCCATCATCAAATAAGTCCTTGAGTAGATCTAATGTCTTCAGTAAAACCTCATAGTATGGTATGACAATTAGAGAGCTGATCGCAGTTTAAAAGAATAAGACTGGTGGGAATATGAGATTACAATTTACAATTAGTTCATGAGTTCCATGAGAGAAGTAGCTATACTTGGTTAGCTAATTTACCTCAGCATCTAGGACAGTGCCTGGTATGCAGGAGGAGTCCAGCAATTATTTGTTAAATGAATAAATTTTTTAGCTTAGAAAGCAATGAAGAAAACCCTGGGAGAACCCTATACTAAAAACATTTAAGACCAAGGCAGAGACAAACATGAGCTTATGAAATATTAAAACTTCGCTTTAGAAATTATTGCTTCTGGAAATATTTTTATTGGATACCTTGCTGAACTTAATCCCCAGAGATGTGAATATAAGGTCACAGTGAGCTGTTAGCAATCTTAACTGCTTGCCAAGAAAAAAAAGGGGGAGGGGAGGGAAATCAGCTATATCAGAGTGATTACATTATGCTTATTAAAGAATCGATTGGTAATTTGAGTTTCTCAGCCAGCCAATTAATGAGAGGATAGAACAAAGGGGCTTGGCTGCTGAAAGAGATCAATCAGTATTTCATCTTATGTCTAATGGGTAGGTGTGATTTTGTTTCAAAACCACCATTTTTATTTCGTCTGTTATTTCTTTAAGCTCATAGGCTGAAAAATATAGCAACTGGAAAAATTACAATGGAAAGTTAAAAGTGTAATTTATAATTTTTTCTAGGCCAAATCTATCTTTTAAAGATTTCCTCTGACTTCTCCACTGAACAAAGAGAGCACAGAATTGAGGTGAAGACCAGGAGCTACAGTTAGTTAGGTTTCCTAGAAGTAAAGGTGGAGTTAAGAATTCCTGCAAGGGTGAGTGACTTATTGGGGTTTAACTGTTAGAAGAAAGGAAGCAAGAACCAGCAGTGGAAAAAAAGCTAAGCAAAAGTAGGGGAACTTCTAGGAGGTTCTGGAACAAATCGTACCACAGAGTAAGTGCCACCTTGAGGCAAGAGCAGCAGTCAGTTGCACTCTGTAGGCTGTGGTGGAGTGATCTTAATCTCTTAGTTGAGATGGTTCTATTTTGGTCCAAGGCAATTCTGTAGAGAAGGGGACCGTGGTGGGCTATCAGCAGCCACTTCTTATTGCACCTGGAGGATGGGTACTCCAGCTCAGAGAAGACGGGAAGGTGGGGTCATCAAAAATGTCCACTACAGGAATGCCTGGGTAGTTAAGCATCTGCCTTCTGCTCTGGTCATGATCCAGGGTCTTGGGATGGGGTCCCCCAGGCTCCTTGCTCTACAGGGAGCCTACTTCTCTCTCTGACTGCTCTGCCAGTCACTCCCCTTGCTTGTGTGTGCTCACTCTGACAAATAAATAAATAAAATCTTAAAAGAAAAATGTCCACTATAAGGACTGTGATGTCAGACTGGCTAGGTTCAAAAGTCTTATTTCTATCACTCATTGGTTATGTGATTTGGGGAAAGTGTTTAATTCTCTGAGTCTCAACTTCCTTATCTGTAAATAGGAATAATAAAAAACCCCACCTCACAGGGTTATTGTGAAACTAAACTAACAAGAATTAATATATGTGAAGTGTGTAGTATAATTCCTGGCCCATAATAAAAGGCCCATTAATGTCATATATTATTAAAAAGTAGCATAATCTTTGTAATATTATTAACACCATTCTGGCATATATAAACATGGAAGAAATAGTACTCCACATCCAAAGGAGAATCCATTAGAAGGGTCCTAAAATTTATCCATACCAACCAATTTTATCCTCTTAAAGACCATCAAAGATGATTGGTATTTTATCGAAGGACACAGAGCTATCTAGTGGCAGACCCATGACTCTTGCCTCCCAAAGCAGTACTCCTTTTGTAGTAAATAGCCTGTTCATTTTAAGCCAGTGGTTAGGATCATGGAAATAAAGGTGGGCGCGAAGTGGGCGTAAGGAAAGCAGAAAGATGAGCAATTACTGAATATAGTTAGCATAGAAAGCTGGTTTGGATAACTGGGGGGCCCAACCATAAAGAGAAAAATTCTTTTCATTTGCTCTTGAACCTTATGTGATAAGCATATTACTTTGAGGAAGATGGAAACTCAACTCTACTAAAGTTGTCCTCCTGGAGAATAGCTTTAGATAGAAGGAAGCTTAGTATTTGTAAAGCTTCCAGAGATTAGTGGTTTCCTCTAGGTTTACACAGTGAACCTGTTTGCTAATATTTTGATTTTCTGCATTTCTATACTAGAAAATTCTCTTTACTAGATTTACTAGTGTAAATCACTTCTCTTTTTCCCTTGCTTTAGAAACAAGTTTCATAGATTATTGTGACCTTTTGTAATACAATTCATTATTTTGGGTCCATTACCAAATTCCAACAGTGTCCAAATAAATTCACCTTGAGATTTATATAAGCAAAACAACTCTGTCTCAGAAATCTAAAGCTGAAGATACGGATGAATGCATTTGCCACTTTGATCCATCTAAAAGAAATGCAATTTCTCAGCATAATTAAATCTAACTCCTAACAAACATCTGACTAGATACCAAACATATTTTCTATCAGTGCAGAATAGGTTGTAGTAGCAGAAAGTACACAGACTGCAGTTCCAGAATTCAAGTACTAGTAATGACACAAACAAGGTCCAGCAAGTAGGGTAAGTTGTTTAAGTTCTTCCAGGAAAATAGGGATAAACACACCTATTACTAAGGTTGCTGTGAAAACCACATTTGCTAATGGTAGAAAAAGTGTTTTTAATTTTTTAGAGAGAATGTATACATGTAATATATTATTACAAAATAGCAGGGTTCTTTGTAATTTTATTAACCCTATTCTGGCCCATATAAGCATAGAAGAAATAGTGCTCCATATCCAAAAGAGAATTGGATAGAAAGGACCTAGAATTTATCCCTATCAACCAATTTTATCCTCTTAAAGACCCATCAAAGAAGATTGGTATTGGTATTCTACAGTATTGGTAAGTAAGCTTCCTCTCCAGTGAAATGTTTTTATCCTTTGTTAAAAGGCTACCTGCAACTATCAGGAACAATAGTCAAACATTCATGAACATCATGAACTTACATGAACATCAGTATATCCATGAACATCATTAATACCATCATTTTAGCATAGTTCACAGATGTGGGTCACAAAAATCATCTCTTCTGTTCAACATGACCCTGAAGCATGGGCTGTTACATATTAACATGGCTTGGTAGTCAAAGGTGACAAAATATCCTTTTATGTATGGTTACTCCTCGTGTAGAGTATTACTACAACACCACCAGATCTTCCCATTTATCTCTTTCAGAAGTCCCATTTCAGGGTAAATTTTAAAATGTGAATTCATATTCCACTCTTTGCTCTCTTGGCTCTAAGTTGCTAAAGTATTTCAACAGCTCAGGAGAGGGAGACCAATAAGGAGCACATACCATAGTATAGTTAAATCTGTCACCTTTGATAAGAAAACTAAACTGGCTTAATAGAGGTACAGCTGTGTATTTGAGAAATCCCAAGAAAAATAGTAGTTTTTTACTTCCAATCAACCATAGGTAAGTGCTAGATAAGGAAGTATTTATTTATTTACTTATTTTTGCTCTTTGTAATTACAGATTATAACTGATTTGTTACAATTATAATCTGTGACATACTGACATACACATGATGAGATTGCCCTTCCCAGAGGAAAAGAATAGAAATCCTATTTGAGACTTGTAGAAAGAAACAAGACTTCCCAGCATGAAAAGGCATGTCCATAGTTGTGTCCATGAAAAATGGAGTCTTTGGCCATGGGCAGCCATGGTTCCCTCTATTTTTCCTCACCTATTATACAGGAATTTCCACCCTTCCTATTATACAGGAATTTCCACCCTTTTATAAAGTACCTGAAAAAAGAGATTGCACTCTGACTTTCTCCCACTTCATTCTGTTATCTGATAGGCAAAATCGAGATGCTTGCCCACTTATGTGTTTACTTACTGGATAGATCTAATAATTTCTTACATCTGTTCTCCACTTGGTAACATCTCCCACATCAAGCCATGGACTGATTTTTAGAGGTTAATCTAGAAGTTTGCCTCATCCAGTCCCTACTTTAGGTACTTGATTGTTGCCAGCCTCCTATTTCAAGCAACTAGATGGTCTTGTACACCAACTTCTCCTCTGAGTTGGGTAATAGCAAAAATTAGATTTTGATGAGAAATAGTACCAATCTTCCAAATCACTGCTACCAGCAATAAAGATGGTATTATTTGAATTCTAGCTGTTAGATTTATGAAATGTATCTTACAGATGGTTTCAAAATCAGGATGCAAAGAGAAAAATGTTATTAGTGATTTTAATTCAAACCCAGAAAACTTTCCTAGAGAAATAACCATGTCAGTAGAAACACTGTAATTTCTTATTTTATTCATTTGACAGGCCAGGCATAATTTTGTGTTTGAAGCCAGACCTGATTAATCTAACCCAGGCACTGACATTTTCTTAAAGAAAAGACTCTACAGAAGTTGAGAAACCTCATGTTATCAGAATACCAAGGTTTCTAAAACAGCTTTGAAAGCAGCTGGAAAAAGAACATCCAAATTCAGGCAACTGCAGGCAATGGTTGGAAAAGGTCAAATCACAAAATGTTCTCCACGATGTCAAATCACTCCTGGGGATACTCTGCAAAATTATAAACTTAAAATCTTGACCTCACTTGCTCTTTGCTCCATGCCCAACTACTCCATTTTAAAGCTTTCTTCTCCTGCTGGAATTCTCTCACCCAGGAAGTTTTGCACTTTGTGATATTCAAGATAATTTTTAATGTATCTGTTAAAAATTGTTACTAATATTTTTTTTTAAAGATTTTTTATTTATTTGAGAGAGAGACAGTGAGAGAGAGCATGAGCAAGGAGAAGGTCAGAGAGAGAAGCAGACTCCCCATGGAGCTGGGAGCCCGATGCAGGACTCGATCCCAGTCCCGGGATCATGACCTGAGCTGAAGGCAGTCGTCCAACCAACAGAGCCACCCAGGCATCCCTGTTACTAATATATTTTTTTAAACTCCGCAAATTATATCAAACTACATAGAGTTGGTTCTAAAAAGCTCAACTTCTCTGAAAAAGGAAGCTATATCTTTTGGTAGGGAAAGCACTGGACTCAAAGTCAGCAAACCTGTGCTCTAATTCCTGCCTGTTTAGATCTTGTGTAATCTTGGGTAAATCCTACTTCTTTTCTGGTTCTTTTTGTCTTTTTTATAAAATAAAACTACTTCACTTAGATAGTGGATTTTGTGGGGACCCTACATAAAATGTTAAATATGACTTTAATATTAAATTTATTATTAGTGATATTATTTAAATCTGCATATTTGAAACATATCCAAATTTTGCCAACAGCTCTAAAATTTATGAAAAATGAAGAAAGGAGATATATGACAAAAAAGGGGGATTTCTTAGTTTGATATTAATTTGCTCTATGATCTTAAGCAGCTTGCTTAACTTGTCTAGTCTCAGTTTTAGCACATAGAAAAATAGGGATAATAGTCATCCCTCCTTACTAGAATTCTGGTGAAGTGGAAGGATTCCTGTTGAGTGTTTAGAACAGGGACTGAAACATAGTAGATGCTTAATAAATGTCACTAAAAATTATTACCATTGTTTTTTCCTTTTACTAATGTTTCCACATAACTCAGAGGCTCTTGTGACCTTGAGAATCTACTTTATATCAGAGCTTGTTCATTTTGATTTGTATCTACAATAAACATCCATTTTTCTCCACCTGTCAGGAAGTCAGAGCTTAGTACCATTCTTTTCTCCTTTGGTTTTAAGACTAAGAATTCTACAGTTGTACACCTGACAGAACCTCTTTTATTATACTGGAATGGCCTTGCAGTCAGACAAGAAAGCACAACAATCTATCCTTTGCCTTCCCCTGACAAGACTCCATTAAAGACATAAAAACATGAGAAGACCACAGCATCGGGGGGATGTAAGAATGCCCCCTCCCAGGTGACTGGGTGGTTCAGTTGGTTGGGCGACTGCCTTCGGTTCAGGTCATGATCCTAGAGTCCTGGGATCGAGTCCCCCATTGGGCTCCCTGCTCCCTTCTCTCTCCGACCTTCTCCCTTCTCATGTTCTCTCTCACTGTCTCTCTCAAATAAATAAATAAAATCTTAAAAAACAAACAAACAGCAAAACATGTTAAGAATGACCCCTCCTGGGGGTCAGCAGGCCTTATACTCAATATGTGATACTGCCCACTCAAGAATACCTCAGGGCTTGTGAGGTGACATGTGTCCTGCCTCTACTCAACTATTAGACACAAACACCACTTTTTACCCATCAAAAAGCCCTTGCTGTGACTTGAGTAGTAAAGGAAAATAATATAAAGATTTGAGAAAAGCATGCAACCACATCCATTTGCTCATTATGTTCAGGATTCACACCTCAAGGCTTTTCGATTTCTATATCAGAGAATGAGTTCTAGCATCAATCTGTCTGCCACATGGAGTCTTGTGTCTCTTTCATGTTATAAAGGACAGTCTAGATCGGAGGCTGACGCTCAGCATTCTCTGCCCACAGGGAAGATAAGGACTTGTGCTTTTGAGCTAAACAGACTTCTTGGAATAAGTTTTCTGGGAGAAGAATCATATGAACCAAGGTATGTAGGTATTGGCCTCATATCTGGCTCTGCTATTGCATGATTGATATAGGAGATTATTAAAGGCCGTCCAAATCCTTTTCTTTCTTTCTTTCTTTCTTTCTTTTTCTTTTTTTTTTTTTGAATTGGCACTTGCTTTATTTTCACAGATGGTATTCCATGTCTAATCAGCATCAAGAACAATGGCTTAATGCTCTGCTCACCAAAACTGAAAGTGTCTTTGGCCTCATTATATAGGGAATTTTCAGTACTTTCACTGCTGAATTTGGATTTGATCCTAGGGTGTCATAGCTGAAAGAGAATTCAGAGATCAGGCCAGTTTCTTCATTTTCCTGATGAGAGAGTAAAGCTCTGAGGAATACTGGAGCTTGCCAAAGGTCACACCACAGAACCTTCACCAGAAGCTAGGTCTCTCAATTTACCCCTGAGAGCTTTTTTGTTTTCATTAATACTGTCATTTGAATAACTAAACTGTGAATTATAAAATTGAAGTATGATTTTATGCATTAAAGATTTAATTAGATGTTCTGTCTCCTTTCCCCTGCTTGAGTTTCTAAATAAACTTGAGTTAACCAATTCTTTCTGCAGAATAACTGCGTTTAGATTAGCAAATAAGAAGGGAAAAATTACACTAACTGTAGAGAGCTGTTATTTGCTAAGCATTATTGTTCTCTCAGCATTGAGGCAACAGCCTCTTCGCAGCTGATCACAAGAGATCTCTCAAGGAGAATTTGATGTTAACATCATTAAAATTAAAGCCACTTGGAATCTGGTGTTTAAATAACGGCAAGTTGAAGTGCCTTGCTTCCCCTCTCCAGCCTTCTTGGCCGGGAGGGAAAAAAAAAAAAAAAAATCCTCACTTTTTTTTTTTTCCCCAAGCCATTTCTAAAAGACATGCACTTTGCAGAAGTTGTTAACATGAATCTATAGCCCCTGTGGCCCAATCAGTTCTTTGATAACATATTGGATTTGGTGGCATGAAAGAGTAGTTGGAAAAATGTATATATAAAAACCAGGAAAAATCTGGTTTTCAAGGTTATAAATTTTCAATGATATTAAAGAACTGAAAATAGCTGCTTTAAGCTAAATATTTAGTATATCTATTCTTCACAATGCTAGGGAAGAAACTCCATCATGTTTTAAAACTTGTGTCTTTGGTGAACCATGTGCAATCTACCCCGATGTCAAATTCACCAACCCTACACATAGCTCATCTTTTTTTTTTTTTTTTAAGTTAAAGGATTTTACTTTTATTGATAATTAAGGGTACACTAATATGTATATCTCAAATAAACTTAATTATTTAAGATACACTCCTATTGTAGTCATACAGTTAATAGGGAACAGGAACTAGCCTGCTGGACTAACACATCTGTGTTATACATCAACATCAATGGCAATTATTTCCCCAATTCTTCTTAAGAGAAAAATGCCAGACAAGTTAGAAGCAAAAAAATAAAAAATTTAAAAAAATTAAAAAAAATTTTTTTAAATGCCACACAAGTTAGACATATTTTGGTTTTTTGTTTGTTTGTTTGTTTGTTTTTTGTTTTTTTAAAACCCTGTATGTATAAGATAAGTTTAGGCCCTCAAAAACCAGATAAAAATTGGCAAAATAATACAAATGAGAAAAACTGGTTAAACTTCTCAAACATACTAAATTATATCAAATACATCATACCAAGGCATTTTAACAAAATAAAGCATTAAACTGTACTTCGTAGACATATACATTTATTTCTATAGCTACTTCATTACAGATTGATCGACTTTAATCTACTTGAATAAAGAATGATCTGAAAGCTATCCTGACTGAATGTAAGGTGAGGAAAGCAAATATCCGCAGCCATTTTTTTTTTTTTTTTCATGAACATGGATTCTACCACTTAATGAAGCCAAAAAGTTTTAGTGGGTATGTTTTACTTCTAGTATAGATTCTCCTCAAGTAAGATCATAAAAATGCAATAAATGCGATGAACCCATTTAGGAATTACGTGAGGCAGCCCCTGTTAACACAGATAGCTCCAATGAGGGGACGAGAAAAGCTAAATTTGGTGTCACTCGGGCTCATTATGGGAGTAGAATAATCAAGCACAAGGAAGTAGAGCAGACTGAAAATAGGAAGCATCATGCCCTAGCAGTCACTCAATCAAGGTTGATTTGATTGTTTTGAAGATCAAAATAACCTATGTGAGAAATCCACAATGGGTGTGAAGAGTTCAGTGCCCTATAAGCACACACAGTGCTCAAAGATTAGCCATATGACCCATCTCTCCAAGAGCTGAAGAAAACATTGCTTGAAATGAACGATAGGGGAAGATCTGTTTTCAAAGAACATGGATACCTGTAAAGGAAATGTTGACATTTAACTTTCAAAACTGAAATTAAAAATGAAGTAGAGCCTGGTATGGGATATGTCTGAAGAGCCTAAGAGCCTTGATTTCCCAGGAGCATATATGAGCCAGTCCTTGAACTTAAAAGCTGTTCAAGATTTTATGAGCACCCTAAAAATTCTGGTACAGAATAGCAATCCTAAAATGACTTTGGCCAAAATGAGCTACCAAAGACCTACACTGAAAGAGACCCCAGTTGGCTGGACCTGGATATGTGGATGAGAGGATCTCAATGACTGCCTGAAAATCCTAATTGCATATTGACTTCACCCTCCAATGAGCCTAGAACATTTCTAGTAGGAAAGACATACCAAAGGATTTTAATTATTGGGCAATAGAGACAAAGTGAAAATATGTCTATGACTACACTTTAAAGGTCTTTTAGGCATTTAGGGCTATTCCTTTACTTATTTTTAACTGTTAACACAAAATTACCAAATTAATATTTCTGAAAGAAAATAACAGATTACTACAGTTCTAAAAGTGTCTTCTATAGCTCATCTTTTGTAGAAGGACCTTAACTGTGGTGACATAAACCTTCCCACATTCCCTCATCACTCCTCTATGTAGTTTGACCAATATTCTTATTGAGAAAAGATAGTGATAAAGAATAGACTATAAACAGATTCCCTTTGCTCCTTCTTCTAAACTAATTCCTTTAAACAACTATCATGTTAAAGTAAGTGAAAGGTGTATTAATAGAAAAAGAGAATGCATATAGTTTAGACTTTAGATTTAGAAGAAATCTCAAGGGTCATCTAATCCAGCTCTACCTGAAGCTCAGAGTTAAAATGATACATCCAGGGTCACACAATTAGTTAGCATGGATCTAAAATAGAGAATTCCAGTAGTTTGATTCTCAATTTGAAATTCTCTCATGGTAAATATTCACTAAAAGTTTTATACCTCTTTGTTGCTACATGCACTGACATAATAACTCAATAACTAAAACCACAGAAATTTTCAATTCCAAATATCAGCTTGTCCAATACCTGCATCTTAGAAATGAAGAAAATGAAGCCCTTACTCTTCAGTCTTCCTCCCAGAGAACTGGAAGCTATCAGCACACTTTACCATGTGTAACATGGTCTAAGAGGGAGAGGGGAGGAGAGAAAGTCACTGTGCATTGGAGAAAATTGATTATCTGCCAGCTGGGAGCTAAGCTTGGAGCAACAGCATTTTGCAAATACTGATGTTTCCTCCCTACATGTCACAAGAAGGGAAACCTGGGCAGTGTCTAGCATTGTTCCTTGAAGAGTTGTGGCATGCTGTTATGTAAAACAAACGCAGACAAGGGAAGGGATGCCAGCAAACAGTCTCTCTGCACTTAGTCGACTGTCCTCCGGGGAGAGACTGACAGTGTCTCTCTGCCTCCAGGAGTAAAATAATGCCACTTCTTGAACGTAGGTTGAATGGCCGAGATGAAAATCTGAGGTGAAATCAATACACTGCCTCACTGTATCTCTGCCAGGGAAGAAAACTTGGGATAACTAAGCAGGAGAGATCGTTGGCTTGGCATGTAGCCATGTTCTCTAATCCCCAGGAAAGGAAGAGCTTTCAGAAGCAGGACCAGCAGTACTAGGAAAACACAATTCCCTCCCCCTTTTTCTCGTTAATTATGAGGATCTAAGCAAAAGCATGGTAAAGGCTGAAGTTACACCTCATGTTTTCCATTTCTCTGTTTTTTTTCCTCCTGATGCTCTCTGTCCTATGTGACCAAAGTTCTCCTTCCTGCCCCCTGCCCAACTTCACATAGAGGCCCTGCCTTACCTGCTTGCCCTGAGCAACAACACTCTTTGCTCTAAACAAGTTTATGCAATGAACATGGTGTGAGCTTGAGATTCAATCTGACCTACACCTTAACTTTAGTTCTTAGTAGGTAGTCAATTTAAGGCAAGCTACTTAATTCCTTGGAACATATTTCTACATCTACCCTCAACTGTCTTCTGTGTCACATTTCCTCCCTTCTGACTGATCTGGTGGAAAGGAAGACAACATGAGAAACCAGGTATCTAATGATTATCTTTCCTAACAGCATTGCATTATATAGGGAAATCCTGTAGTTACTACTTTAATTCAGTGGACAAGATTCTCAATATTGTGATTTCTGGTGTTGTGGCATTTATGAGTCTAGCCTCATATACTACAACTACACTGAGAAGATGGGTGGTCTAATCCACCATTAAGGCCAAACTTCAGTATTGCTCATTCCAATGGATTGGAATTGGAGTACATGATGAATAAGGGTACTTATTCATCAATCCTATACTCTTACAAAAATTTTAGATTAAGTCGTAAACCCTACAGCAGATCATACAGATGGTAAGATAGAGAAGATAGACTAAAATACCCTAATACCAACCTAGAATAATCTTAATTTCTTTGAGCATAGTTTTAATTTTGGAGGAAAATCTATTTATCTCCAAATATCTAAAGTGCAGGCAATAGTGAAGATTTTCATCCCCCCAAAAAATGATTTCTAGTTAAAATACACACTTTGGGGGCACCTGGGTGGCTCAGCGGGTTAAAGCCTCTGCCTTCAGCTCAGGTCATGATCCCAGGGTCCTGGGATCGAGCCCCGCATAGGGATCTCTGCTCAGCGGGGAGCCTGCTTCCTCCTCTCTCTCTCTCTCTGCCTGCCTCTCTGATTACTTGTGATTTCTGTCTGCCGAATGAATAAATAAAATCTTTAAAAAAAAATACACACTTTGTCACTGTTGGAGATTTGATAACTGTTAAAAATAATCCTTAATACCAATTAAGGAGCTTCAGCCAATCATGATCTCTTAATCTCTATTATTTATGTGTCTGTACTTAATTTTTTTTTCTCTCTTATCATCCATTAGTAGTGCAACTGCTGAATTCTAATGACAGCAGGTTTGCAGAGGTAATGATATCTGGGAATTTCCTCTGAAATTTTAGAATTGTAAGTTTTAAAAAAGGAAGATTGATTACTATAAAAAACTAAATAGATTTATAGTAACCAATGTTTATTGATCATCTGCTATAAGCCACTCCCAGTGGAACTGAAGATAGAAGGGTAAATGAGAAATTCTCAGCTCACGAAGTGCCACCCATGTACAAAGAGAGGTAAATAGGCAATTCATAGCACTCTTACAAGTGCCGTGAAAGAGAATAAAAGAAGAGAGATGCAAACATTCTCAGAGGTTGCTTCATCTCAACTGAATCATGAAGGACAGAAAGAGTTATCAGGTGAAGAATGAAAGTAAATGGTATGTAGAAGAAACTGCAAGTATAAATTCCCTGAGGCTTGTAAGAGCCTGAAATATTTGGGAAATTACAAACAGTTCTGTGGGTATACCATAGAGTGTCAGGACTAAGTGAAGGAAAAGATAGAGAAGGAACATTTGGAGAAGTAGACATTGAGGTTCATGCATATAATGCTAAGGAATTTGGGATGCAACCTGGGAGCAATGCAAAGCATTCCCTAGGCATTCTACCATGATTATCAGAGTGAATAAGGAAACCTCATGATAACATTTGTCTTCCTCAAAAGTTTCAACTCTAAAGGTGTCAGGTAAAGTTTCACACTTGGTATAATCTCATCTACCCATAACAGAGTGAATCCACATACTAGTCTAAGACAATAATTTCCCTAGGCTTTTCCAGTCATCAGGGAGCAACTGAGAAGGGGCCTGCATCACAGACTGTAAACATCTGATCTGCAGAATGGTTTTTCTCATCTATGAGGGTGAAGATGGAGCCACAGATACCCTCAACATACCCTCCTCCCCAGGCATACTCTCAACAACCCCAGCAGTAGCTGCCTAGAATGTTGCATGTTGAATCCATGTGGTCAGATCATTTTCCGCTAATTAAAAATGTTAACTCTTGGTTCACTCTCATACTCTCTGACATCCCTTATATAATAAATTCTCAGAATTTTCAAGAACCATTGCATGATCTTCACAAAACTCGGTTCTGCGGGTTCCTTGAATTCCTTAGTCTGCTGACATTGCTGACATTGACTTCATCATTACTTTATTCACCCACTTGTGTGGTATATGCAACCTTACTTCTTTAAAATTAACTTCAACCCTTTCATAATTTCTATTTTACGAATCTTACTATGTGACTAACATCTGTTGTTTCTAAGCTAACTTCCTCTGGTACTCTGGTCTCCAAAATCTTTTGACTCGACAGGGACCTTCAATCCATTATTCCTACAAGCAATTTTATTTTCCCCTGCCCCCTCATATCCTCTCTCTCCCTTCCTCTCTATAAATTCTTTAGCCACTCATACTCTCTCAGTTTTGTTGCCATTCATCATATTCAGTTGTCAAAACCACCCCCTTGGTGAAATTCAAATTCCTGTTCTTTATGCCTATTTCCAGTTTAACTGATCTTGATGTGTGAGACAGTCCAAGCATTTTCTTGCCTTAGTAAGTCTGTAGTTATTAGGTAGTAGTATCTAGAAACCTGAGACTCCTAACTCCAGAATGGTGTATAGGACCCCCAATAAACCTTATATATCAGATTTTAAAGTGTAGTTGCTATGTACTTTTGCACTTCAATGCCTATATCACCCACAATTTTGGTGTGAAATGGTGATTACTAGAACCCAGATGCCTATTATTTTACCTAAATAATAAAATTTACATTTGTTCATAAAATCATAAATCAATGATAGAAAGGATACATGAGAAGACAAAGAGATAATACTGGATATCCAGATTATTAAAAAGCATTCTAGCACCAGAGTTGGGCAAAGATTCAAATGGAAACAAAAAATATATAAATTCTAGGAATTAAAAAAAAAATACATATAATCAATAGATCCCTCTAGTTGTTTCTTTACCAGAAAGTAAAAGTCTTAGGATATAGCATATTTATACCAAGGTCTTATTTTTTTCAGATTTAATTATTTCAACTATTGAACACATATGAGGTACAGTTAAAAAGATACCATGATCTAATCTGAGAAACCCTGTCTTCCATTCAGTTTTTCATATGCTTAGGAGAAAACATGTCCCTCCATTCCAAAAAAAATGTGACCCTCCATTCCAAAAGGAACTGAGAACAGTGTACCTTATTTAGTCCAAGATAGTTCTTACATTTTAAACATGCCTTTTCTGCGTGACTTATGATATCTCCCTTGAGCTACTTTGTACAGGCGTATTTCAGTTCAATTTCATTGCTATTGGAAATATTTATAGGAAACTAGGAATGAAGGCCTGGAATTCTAGCATTGTGTTCCAGGTAGAAAATTTTAAAAAGGGAGTCAATTCTTATGATTTTTAGATATAGATTTTCAAGTTTGGCCAAGTTGGTGGTATGCTTCATCTCCACTCCCAGTGTTTCCTGACCTGTGAAGGAACTTAATTAGAATAACTCTATTGGCCACTCTACTTCCTTTCAGTCCACCCTAGAGAAGATGAACTTGCTTAGATGAGGGATGAGACTGCCTAGTTCCTTTCTGTTCTTCTTAGGAGCAAGTGCTTAAAGGAAGTACATGTTTCACGCTATTATTCCACACATGGTAATCTTAATTCTTCTTAATGGGTAATTCTAGTTCTGGGATTTAGTACTGTAAAGCTCACTCTCACACAGGTAAGACCGAGATTTTGAAGAACAGCTTTGCCAGTAATGAAGAGGATTCTTTGGTCAGTTTTAATTTACTCTTTTAATTTTTTAATTATTTTAGAACAGGTGAGACAAAAATGTGATGTTACTAATTGGGATCCTTAAATACTCAACATTCACAATCATTTGAATAAATTTGGTGCTTCCTACATCTGAGCCTTTATTTATGCTATCAGCCTTGCTTAAATGCCTCTCCTCTCTCTTCAGCCTATCAAAATTTCACATCAAGACCCAGCTCAATCGCTGTATCTTCCAGGGATCCTACTCTGATTGATCATGCATCTCTCTCTGCCTATACCAGACCTGCTTTAACTCTAGTTAACCATCCTAATTTTAACTTGTTGCTTACTGCCATGTTTTGCTCATGTGAACAGAAGAGATTGACTTTTCTCCCAGGTTTTGTGATGACTTCTAGTTTAAAGATGTTACCCCTATAGTGGGAATTATTTTAAATGTCTCATACACAAATGGAAATATTAACACAATAATTAGGAGTATATTCTTTGGAGCCTGACACATCTGTTTTCGAGTCTTGGCTTTGCCACATACTAAGTGACCCAGGCAAGTTTTTTAACTTCTCCAAGTCGCAGTTATTTATTATTAATAATAATAAATTATTTAATTATTATAAATTAGTTAATTTATAATTAACATAAATATTTATATATATATAATTCATGACTTAATATTATAAATTAGTTAATTACTATTTCTCAGATGGCAATCTGCAGAGTAATAAAAACTCAGTTACCCTTAGCTGCCGTAATGATCAAATGAGTAATGCCATAACAATGATTGCTCAGTCCTTGCAGAATATCCAAATATGAAATCTGTCATCTTTGGACTAAAAGGACTAAGCACTTTGTTTTAAAATATGTAATGATTATCAAGTTTAATATGTTCTAAAGTGCTTTAATATTAATACTTTCTTGATTATACCAAAATCTACTTGTCTTGCAGGTATTTAAAAATAACATTGATTTTAGAAGAGGTCTTGGTTTTAGAGAAATTAAGATATAAAATGAATCAATCAAATAAGTTCACTTTTTCAGAGAGACTTACTAAAAACATATTCAGATTCTATGTGAGGGTATAAAACACATACCAAGAAAGACAATGTTCCGACCTTAATGCAACAAAAATTATAAAAGAAATGTATGAAAAATACTAACATAGGGCTTAAAAGCACTAAAGATTGAGGACAAATTATTATTTAAAGCTGATTTTTACTTGACTTAACTGCAATTGAATAAAAAACTCAAAAATAAACATTTAATGTATGTTAGTAATGAGACAAAATATATAAAACTATTTTTATAAATATATAAAAATATAAAATATACATATAAATATTAAAATACAATATATATAATTTATACATATTATATATATTAATTAATATATATGATTATATATATAATTTATATATAAATATAAAAATATAAAATACAAAAATATAAAACTATTTTTTTAAAAAGGAAATGGATAAACTTTTTTGAGAGGAAATGAAAGCACATTGTTTGAAAACATTAGGTAACAAAGGAGGCATCCAGGACCCCTCTCAAAATTCAAGAGAAAAGAAAACTGCAGTCATTTGCATTTGTTGCAATTCAGCACTTTTATATTGGTAGGACAGTAAAATATGGACTCTGGACAGACAAGAAAGAAGGGATCTGGAAAACAACCTCAGCTTCCATTTAAGCTTGTAATTATTATTTCTAACATCGAGAGCTAAAAATGATTCTCTATTGGCATTTGAATTAGTGATTTTACTAAGTTTTGATTCCAGTGGGGAGTCTTTCACTATTTGACCACTACATGTTTGTTGTAGGTTTTTTTATTTCCATTACTCTTTATTGTATAGGGGAAATTCCTTTTTATTCTTAGTTTACTAACAGTTTTTATTATTAATGTTGTCTTCCAAATGAATGTTTTGCATCCACAGAGATATGATCATGTCTTTCCCTTTTTATTTTAGGACCGTGATAAGTTTAGCATATATTGATTGATTTTGTACTTTTAAGCCAACCTTGCATTCTTAGAACAAAACGTGACTTGGTCATGAACTAACATTCTTAAGTAACACTGAAGTAGATGTGTCAATACCTCCAAGATTGAAACTGGACTACTTTTTTATACCTTACACAAAAATAAACTCAAAATGGATTAGAAAACTTAAATATAAGACCTAACACCATAAAACTCCTAAGAGAAAAAATAGACAATAATCTCTTGGATATTTACCTTAACAATATTTTTCTGGATCTATCTCCCTAAACAAGGGAAATAAAAGCTAAACTAAACTATTGGAAATAAATCAAACTAAAGAGCCTTTACACAGCAAAGGAAGCCAACAACAAAACAAAAAGGCAACCTACTGAATGGGAGAAGCTATTTCCAGATGATATATCCCATTAGGAGTAAATATCCAAAATATATATATCTTTAAAAATCATATATTTTTAAAAATCAACACAAAAAACCCCTACAAATAATCCTATTAAAAATGGGCAGGCAGCATAGGCATTTTTCCACAGAAGATATACAGATAGACAAGAGAACATGAACAGATATTCAACATTACTTACATATGCAATCTAAAAAACAAAACAAATGAACAACAACAATAACAACAAAAACAGAAATACACTCATAAATACCGAGAACAAACTGATAGTTGGAGGAGGATGGGTAAAATAGGTGAAGGGAATTCAGAAGTACAAACTTCTTATTATACAATAAATAAGCCAAGGGGATGAAAAGTACAGCATAGGGTATATAGTAATATTATAATAATTTTGCATGGTGACATATGGTAACTACATTTCTATTGGTGAGCACTTTGTAATGTAAATAATTGTCAAATCACTGTTGGACACCTAAAACTAATATTTTATGTCAACTATATCTCAATAAGCGAAGTTTTAGCCTGTAGATATTGTTTAGGAAGATCTTTCTGACTGCTATTTGGCTTATCTAATTTATATCCTAAGAGATCATAAAATGGCATGTCATTTCATGGAATTTCACAAAACCCAAAATGAACTTTCAGTATTTTTCTCAGCTTCATTTGTGGGGCCTTTAACACCACTAACGGAAATGAAGCTTAAAATATATGATCATGAGTTGCAGATGGGGAAGCAAAGACTAAGCTCATAAAATATTTTAGAAGTCTTTACATTTACGATGTAAGCTCCATCAAGTGATAGAGTCCCTGTAGTGAATAGAACACCACATACAACAATAAAGTCATGTTGTTTTAATTCTACCTCTGCCACTATTCATTAGGCCTCAACTTCCCCATGGCTACTGAACAGACTGGGCTTCAAGTCAAAAAATTCAAAATATGTATGTAAGACGGTTAGGAAAAAATGTTACAACAAATGAGCAACTTTTGAAATTGGACTCTTCAGAATTTCTTTTTAAGAAATTCTGTCTTACACTTCTTAGCTTAGACATTTGTATTTTATCATTCATGTTGCTGATTTCAACAGTTTACAAGTAACCAATTGGATAAACAGTTTCCTTCTTCTTTGACCCACAGTCATCTCCACTCCACATTTCGTGCTGTCACTGACACCCACAGAGGTTACTCATAAATTGTTCAAGAATTTCACTCTTGGGGTAGAAATTTCCCCTTGAGCTGTGTATGACAATGCTTAACGAGTGTATCCTTGTTTCCTATCTACAGCTATTTTCCTAAGAAAATAATCCAATCCTAGAATGGGTTGAAGAGAGTTTTCTATTAAAGGAAATTCAAAATGCCAAACACTACAGTTTGCCCTATTACTCATTTTGCCCAAATAAACTTTAAGGTAAACTTTTTTTTCCATTTTATAGATGAAGAAATGGCCATTTAAAATAGCCAAATGAGTGATTCACTACATCACCAACTGTAGGTTTTAGACTTAAACCTCCATTTATCCAACTATTGAGCCCATATTTTCCCCAGGCTTGTCTGAAGAAGCAAGGCCAGTTCTAAGTTAAATTAATGTCGCCCTAGATATTGGTCTTTAAAATACTTGACGCTTTATAGTATCATTTGACCATTGGGATTCCCACATCATCACACAGCTCTTAATAACTTTGGTCAGATGTTGTAGTGAGAAAGAAGCCGTACCTTTTATTACATTCCTGCCATTTCTAAAAAAGGAACAAGAGTTTCCCCAGTATCCTTTCTTTCTTTGGCTTAATTTTCTGAAGAAGGTCAATGTACTCTCCTTTTCTAGGAGCTGTTCCAAGAAGTCTACTTAGAAAGCCCTGGTGGCAACCATAGGCAATAATAAAGGTACAGCTAAGTATGCCAGGGGACTAAAGGGCCCATCAAATATAATAGAACGGACTTCAAATGATAGCAAATGGGAGGTAGAAATACAGAATGCATTAAACAATCAATGTAATATGGGAAGAAATGTGTTAGGGTTGGACTGAATCATTTGTGCAATAGGAAAGAAAAAGGGCAACTCATCCTTCACATCTGAGGCAGCACTTCTCAAACTTTACTATGCCCAAGAATCACCTTGGGATTCTGTTTGCAATGCTGATTCTAGGTCCACACCTCTGGAGATTCTAGTTCCACAAATGTGGGGAGGGAGTCTGGAAGTTTGTATTTTGAGAAAGTATTTGTATTTGTATTTGTATTTCTTTTTGAGTGAGGAGCAATGCTGGGATACCAATCATGTAGTGTGAGAAATCATGCTCTAACAAGATCCAAGGGGCGAAGGACAAGTTAACAAGACAATTCTACTTTGTTTTATTTCAGAGCCCTTTCTTTGCTGTAAAAGGGGAAAGAGCCAGTTGTCTTTATAAGTCATTTTAATGACTGACATTTGAGAAACACAATCATCTGGATCAACTGGAGAGATTTAAAGTAAAGACATAAAATCCTCCATACCTCTTGGGGAGAAATGTATTTCTGAAGCCATTTTCTGAAAAGATTGTACAAAACCAACACTATGCAGATGACGTGGGTTGTGCAACAATTCAGAAGGGACTGGGGCAGCAGCCAGGATCAAACATGTTTATGTTTCTGCAGGAAAATGTACAAATATTCATGCTAAATGGGACTTGGTCTATATCAAGCTCCATGTCTTTTCTCGGCAATTCTTTCAAGCCAAATGAGTTGAGATCAAGTTGTATTACTTTCACGATAATGAAATGAAAACTTCAACTATCAAATTAATACCGGAACTTGAGATCAAATACTGTGAATAAGACCCTGTGAACTTTAAATGCTAGACTTCATTGAATACTTAATATTTGCCTGCCATTAGATATAATACATTATATCTAGTGTATTACATATGATTTTGTTGTTGTTTTCACTATTTTCCTATGAAAAACATCTTAGTGGTCTTATTGTAATGGTGAGGAAACTGAGGCCCAGAGGGTTAATATGATCGGCTCAAAGACAGGCTAGTGAGCAGCAGAGCTAGGAGAAGAACACGGCTGACACTCTAATGATAGTATTCTTCATGACAGCCTATATTGCTTTTCTCAAAAATTCTCTCATTCACAACTAAATTAAAAAAGATAAATGTGGGCGCCTGGGTGGCTCAGTTGGTTAAGCAACTGCTTTCAGCTCAGGTCACGGTCCTTGAGTCCCAGGATCGAGTCCCGCATCGGGCTCCCAGCTCCATGGGGAGTCTGCTTCTCCCTCTGACCTTCTCGCCTCTCATGCTCTCTCTCACTGTCTCTCTCTCAAATAAATAAATAAAATCTTTAAAAAAAAAAAAAAAACATATGAAAATCCTTTAAAAAAAAAAAAAGATAAATGTGCTTCAGTGGCTATATAAATACAACTTTGAAATCCTTTTTCATTAATTCCTAAAATGATTTACTCAGTGTCTGTTATGTGTGTGCGTAGTTTTTATGTAGTTTACAAATATTCCCATTTTCCTTTCCTTCTGAACCAGGGTAGAAAACCACCCATTCACCACCTGCTTTGAAGCTAGACATGGTCATGTGATTTTTACTGTAGTATAATCTAACCTCTCTGGATTGATATAGCACTCAGAACCTGCTCTTATTCAGCTTTATTGCTTTGTATCTGTATTATTGGCTTCAGTTGTCATTCCTTCTTTAGATAAGGACCAAAGTAAACACTGATAATGCTATGTAATAATTTTGCTACTGACAATACCACTCTTTCCCACCTTGGACCATTTCACCAACAATGCATTTTTGAAGGAATACAAGCAAATACATTCTGCTTAAGATCTGATACCAAAGATTGTTCTTAACCTCTAGGTTTAACATTAAATGAGAATTAATAAATTTGATGTTAACACATTTTTAAACTGATTTTTCTTTTCACTCATTTTTCTTATGACTGGGATTTTATTTTAATATTCTCTAGGTTTAAGAAAAAGAACATCGTTGTAATGGATGTTTACTAATCTTTTACTAACTATCTCCTCCCTCCTTTCTTCTTTGACCAAAGTACCTTACTTTCCCTTTGGGAATTTGCTCTTCTTTTTCAGCCTCTGAATTTGGGTGGTACTCATCCCATTCTGGATCCTTAGGTGGGGACTAGTGTAATGATCCTATCCTCATGACTAGAGCAATTGGTTCAGCGATGTTAGTCTGACCAAATTTGAAGTCAGTAGAAGAAAAATATCAGGAATTCCAAGGAGAGATTCTGTCTTTGACATGGTGGAAAGATAGGAAGTCTGGTCTCAATGCAGCCATTTACTACTACAAAGTGAAGAGTCAGATCTCCATCGTGGCACTAGTTAAGTCGGAGGATAAAGCCAATGCCATGGAAGGAAGATAGAAGACATGAAAATAACCCAGATCTTTGGCAAACATTTTTTTTTTTTTTGAGTAACTGTATTTGATACTCATGACTTAAATAATCCTGCATGACATGTATTTTGACTATAAAAGTAAATTTTACTTAGACTATGTTGAGACAAAGGAAACAGGGGTGTCATTACATAACTTGGAAATATGGATTGCTCTTTCTTGAATACAACCAGTATCCAACCAGGCTTTAGACATTCCCTAAATATCTCCTGAAAATTGTGCCACAAGGAGAGGTCATTTAATATATCTGTGTTTTCCATGGATTTATAATCCTTTTGGAGAGCCAGGAAATGTGTGTAATAATTAAACACAAAGTGCTTGGTTGCATGGTGGTAAGTACGATAAAATTATTGAATATAGCAGTATGTGCAGCAATAATCAGGGAAAACATCATGCACAAACTATCACTAGATGTTGGGTTCGAAGATTGTAGTGGTTTGGCCATAGAGAAAGGGGCTCAGTATTTCAAGAAAGGACTAGGATTGCTGTGGAAGGAGAGTGGAAAAAAACGGATACTCCTCATCATTTTCTTGTTCAGTTACGGGGCAAGGTCCATTTCCTGTAGTATAGCCCTTTGCATCTTATGATAATCATGCGATGTAGACAATATTAGCTCCATTTTATAGACGAGTTGCCCAGTTAGTTTAGTTTGGGTTTGGTTTATCTTGATTCTTAGAGGCACACTGTAGCAGAGATCTAGCTTGTAGTTATTAGGATATAGGGTCTGTGAATTACACTTAAATATTCAACTTCCCCCTTAATTTTAACCAGTTCAACTTTCTCTTAACTCTGAATAATTCAAAATTACTTCAAAATATGTAAGTACATACTTTGAAGACTTTAAAATAAGCATACACATCAGCGTGATTGTGTCTTTATGTTCCTTATAAAGTCAGAATACTTCAACATCTAATCTAGTGGAATAAGGAAAGATGCATATTAAACTCAACCCATTCAACTCCACAAATTCTATTATGCTTCTTTACATAATTTTAAAACTTTTAAAAATCTGACTTTTGCCTTTGGTAACACTAAGATACTGTAAAGTTAGTGAGAACATTAATTTATCCATGCAAGCATGCATGTTTCTACATGCCCCTTTGATTTCTAGCTCTTCCACATTTTCAAACACAGACATTCAAATGCCAAACCAAGATCTTTCAGCAAAAATAAGAATTAATTTTCCTGATGTCATACTCTCAGTCTCTGTTGAAGACCAATAATTCTGAGTACAAACCCAGAATTCTGAATCATTTTCTAAAATGTGCCTATAAATCTTAAATTACATTAAACCACAATCCTTTACTCTCAAGAAGATACATTTTTAGTCTTTCTGTTCTGTCCACATCTTTGTCAAACCTAATTTCTTCCTGTTTTCAAGATTCAGTTCAAATGCTCTGTCTCCATGATTCATTCTTCTAGCTGTTTTCCTTCAATTGTACAACATTTATGAAGAATCTAGTCTATGTCAGGCCCAGGGCTAGTTGTTAAGAAGATGACCATGAAGTCGGACTTTCATGACATTTTATCTGTATTCACTCTTTTTTTTTTTTTTTTTAAGATTTATTTGAGAGACCGAATGCAGAGTGAAAGGAAGACAGAGAGTAGGGGGAGGGGCAGATCCCTCGACATCAGGATCATGACCTAAGATGAAGGCAGATGCTTAACCAGCTGAGCCATCCAGGCATCCCTGTATTCACGCTTATAAAGAAGAAGCCCTCTCATCAAATATAAAAAGCTTATGGTAGACTGTCTTCAAATGCATTTTAATCTAAAAATCTCCAAAAAGTACACTTTACCCACCATTTAAAAAAATTAGACCCAAGCCTCTTTTTTCTTTCAACAAGATTCTGCCAATTGTTTATCAATGTGTCACTTTTCACATATAAATCAACTCTAAATGTATAGGTCATAAATTTAAATTCCTCTACTTTAAAAATTTGAAGTGTAAAATTTGTTTTAGTATCTCTTATTTTTATAATCTTTCACAATTAGCCCATCCCTAAATATATGACATCATATAATGTCTAATATATCATGAAAATAGTACTTTGACATTCATAAACATATTGAGGCAGAACAAAAACTCTGGGTAAATATTAAATTTAGAAGAATTACAGGGACATGTCATAGAGCAATCCGTGAGCTTCAAGCATTCAAGTTGCCAAGGACAAGAGGGAATAGAAAAAGTAGCTCTGACTGCATGTGGTGCATAAACAATGAATTTTGGAACACTGAAAAATAAATTTAATTTAATTTAAAAAAGAAAAAGTAGCTCTGAAGACTAGTTTGAAGTGACTTCAATGAGAGTAAAAAGTTCCTCTATAGTTTTAGAATTATTAGAATAACTAAAATAACTAGATTTTAAGCTTCTTGACAGTGAGATCAATGCCTCTTGTAATTTTGAACCTAGTATCCCTCAGTAAAATGTTCTGTTTACATATGTGCTCAGGAAATACCAAATGAATAACAAACAAAGTAACTAAGTGAATTTGTAACACACTGTACACATGACCCTATACAAGTACACAGCGCTTTGAATTAGTCATTTTTATATACTTTAATCTCATTTAATTATTAGAGAGATTCTGCATGGTTGACTAAAGAGCATATCTTAATCCTTCTTTACAGGAATGGAAGCTGTGGCTCAGATAGGCTAGAAACTTGCCCAAGTCCATGCAGCCTGCAGAGACAGTGCCAGAGCGCAGGTTATCGGACTTCTCGTCCAGAATTCACCCAACTGAATGCACTAGTAATGCACCAGAAAGATGCATTATTCACATGAAAGCTACAATCTGAAGTGCTAACTGCAACTTCCTAATATATATTACGACCATACAGAGAATTCTAGTAGAGATGGTATTCATGTTTAGACATGAAATTGCAATGTTAGGGCTATGGGTCTTAAAGAGAGCCTGATCTAGTCTTGCTAAGATCTATTATATTCACCTCAGCCACAAAAAGGAATCCTGAGGGACTGAATGTGGATTGAAAGGTTAGATACAACATTAAATGACTATCATATCTGGAGCTGCAGACAGATCAGATTTTTCTGGTTGCAAAGTTCATGACTGGTACTCACGTGGGTCAAAAACTGAACATAAAAGACAAGGAAAATCAAATAAAACCAAACGGCATTTCACTCAGCCTTAAACCAGCATAACTATGGAAATACCAGACTGGCTGATGTGTTAGCAATGGCTCTCCAAGAAAACTCCAGTTCTCAATAGCGCAAGGCTGACAGCTAGCTTCTGCAAACACCTCTCCCACCAGCCTCTGTCTGGGAGGCACAGAGCATTGTAGGCATGGGGGCAAGCATCCCCACCGCCAGAAAGAGTGGTGGGTGGAGATAAGTAAGTCGCTAAATTAAACCCCCGGAGCAGTCACAATTAAGAACTACAATAGTTCTTAAACGAGATAATGACTACTGGTACTTTCAAATTATATTCCAAACATATACTAAGGTATTTTAAGAATTTGAGATTATTTTAGGGTAATGGTTTCTTTATTCAGGGGGGATAAAAAAAAATCTAAGGATGACATGCTATTGAAGCATGTATGCATTAATGTGTTCTGATGTATTAAAAAGTATGGATTGCTGTGTGAGATATTTCATTAGTCTTGTCACATAGAATTTCACGTAAAAATACTTAAAATCCAGTTAGATCCAGCTCATTGTCAGTCCATTGGACTATGGGCTCCCCAAGGGCAAGGACCATGCCTAATTTATCATCTTGAACCCTATTAATGGTGCTGGGAACATAGGAGGTCCTGATTAAATAACCAATACACGGAACTTAGCTGACCTCAAAGAGAGACACTAACCAGACAGAGCTAACAAGGAGCAACCTCTTGGTAGAGGTTAGCAGCATCACACAGATGTACATGGCCAGAATGTACAGTCTCAACTGAGTCTGAATGCCAGCTCTTCCACTTACTACCTGGGTGACCTCTTTAAGTTACTTATCCTTTCTGAGCCTCAATTTTTCCATTCATAAAATGGCTTTATTAATGTATCCACTGCATTTGGTAATTGGCAGTTAAATAACACTGGTATTAGAAATCAATTATTTCAATAGCCCCCCCCAAAAAATGTCTTTTTAGATTTAAAAAAAATTTTCCCAAAAAATTGAGGTACAGTTTCTATACAGGTTTGAACATTCTGGGCCAATTCAAAACAAAACAAAACAGTAAAGAAACCACCTTTCTAGGCAATATGTCTTGAGTGGGTTTCCCCACTAATTTCCATGAATCCCTCATCTACATTGAGTTTCTGACTGTTCCTAGTGTTAGTGAAACCCACTAGAAAAGAGCATTTAAGAAAAAAGGAAGCTAACATATGGGGGGGGGGGGCTGTCTGGTGACCTTTAACCTTTTTCTTTTCATCCATTATGACTGGATGAGCTATGCTACTGCGAAACTAAAGCAGCACTGTTGAAGTTGCCTTTGGCAAATTCTACTAGCATTTTTTTGGCAAGTGCCCCAGAGGCATGCTGGTCTCAATTTACACTGATTTCTAAAGTAAATTTTAACTACGAAATTAGTTTTCCTTTTTCTATCCCCTACCATTCTCAAAAAGTAACCTTCAAAGGAATTCTACAGAGCAGAATGTTTAAGAACCTGGGATATGTGGCCTTTTCAATCTGATTTCAAATCCCCTATTTCTCTTACTGGCTGAGGGCTTGGACTAGTTACTTAACTTCCTTGAGTTACAGGTTTCCTCTCTCTGAAAGCATGGAAGTAATCAGAGCTACTTGGAGGTTTTTATGGAGATTAAAAGAGAAATCTCACAAAAATTGCCATGGGCAATTTGTTGTACATAGTATGTTTTCAATAAATAAATCATGTTATTAATTATCACACTGGATAGCTGTGATGTCTTAAAATAAACAGCAATTATCCCAAGAGAAATGTTCAGTGAGGATACTAGCTGTTAAGAAGAAATAAGTTTCTGTTTTTCTGAGTCCCACACAGAATGGAGACGAGCACTACAGCTGACTTCACCATTTTTCTTGCATCCGCACTTAAGAGTGAAGAGACTGCATGGAACGTTTTGAAATGAAAAGGTAATTCTTTTGAAATATGTTTCTAAATTTCTACATGCATTTTAACTTCAAAATGTTTCCTGTCCTACATTCCCTATCTAGAAGTTTAACTTTCAATCCCCAACAAAGTGAAAACACTGAACTTAATCCTCTCAGCCCTCTTGCAAACTCCCAGCAACTCCAAGATGGTCAAACACGCAGGTCTCTTACTGACTTCAGGTGAAAATACATTAATCCTAGGCAACAGCCAAATTCCATTTTCCTGGGTCTTTCAGTGAGTATAACTTTCATTATCCTTTCATTTCTACATTTAGCCTTGATCTTTTAATAGCAGGTTCCCCCCAAGAGTAGCCAAAATAAAAAAAAAAAAAAAAAAATTCAGAATTTTGCCTTTTGTGTTGCTTCAACAATACCCTTATTTTTTGATCAGCTTATCATCCTCATTAAGTCCTGATGACAAAATCTGATCACAGGGACCCAGGCAGGAGTGAGGGAGAACTTGAGTCACACTCCCAGCCTTGCTCCATGTGGAGCTGAGATCAATGATTTTTTTTTTTTTTTTAATGTTTCAGTTTCTTTACTGGCACTGAGATTTTATATACCTTTAAGCCTTGCCTTCAAGCCATGACTTTGGAACTTCAGATCTAAAGGGAGCCTTAGGGGTAATTGTTAAAATAATGACAATGATGCTTTGGATCTGTGCTGCACTCCCACGAGTTACAAAGCATTTCCACATCCATTATCTCATTTGATTCTCCCCACACCTCTCTGAGGAAGGACTCCTGATAAAGCCATGCACTCCTTCCTGACAGCAACTGGAGCACAAAGGGATAAAAGGATTTGATCACAGGCATGAAGCAAGTAAGAGGCAAGCCTGCAAATGGAACCTGGGTTTTAAGGTTCTTATTCTCATTTTTTCTGTCCCCACTTCATGATATTCCAACTAATAAGGTACAGGTATAACCACTCTCAGCAATGCTAAGCCACATGTGACTTGCTCCTCAGCACTGACTGCAACATCTTCTAGCCAACATAGAAGTAGAAATTGCTCATCTGGTCAACTCAGTATTCTCTCCCTCTTCATTTTTTTTTTTTTTTTTTTCATTTTATTTTACTTCAGGATCTGAGAAAAAGGAAAGGACCTGTCTAAATTTTGTGTTAAAGAACTTTACAGAGAGGCTTGAGAGAGGGCTGTTGCAATGCAATCTGGAAACTCATTATCAGATGCTTCATTTCCTGCAAAACTAGTTAGGAGAGCTTACACTAGTCATTTCACTTCCTTGGGCTTTATTATTATTTTTTAATCTGGGAAATAAAGGCCCTCAACTAGGCAAGTCTGAAGTCTCTTTGACTTGCAAGTTTTTGTCTTTATTACATAACTGCTGCATTGAGTATTGTTAGTAGTATAGAATAGAAAAGTAATTAATTGCTCTGACACATCTAGCAATTGTGTGTGTGTGTTAGAGACCCCGAGCTGGTCATGGTCAATCAACAAGTCAACTTAATACCCTTTCCTCAAATTCTTCCAAAGTCACTTTATGGGACAGCTATTAAAAGAGTGTTCCCACACACACATCTGCCTTTTTTGAACAAATTTCAGGTTTCTTCTCCCTTTTTCATCTAAATGTAAGGTTACAAAGCAAGCAGAATCAGTTACTATCTTCTATGAACTTTCAATCAATTATAAATCACTCTTCTTTTCTCAGAGTCATTAAATATGCCCGAAATCTACTGTGTCTGTGTGTGTGTGTGTTTTAATTTCAAGGGTTAGGGAAAGGAATGAGAAAGAAAGGAAAATACAATTACTTATGATCACACTGCTATCTATTTCCATAGTTATTCACAATTTCCTAAGCATTTTCAGATATTCATAGTAACTCCGGTAGGGTAATTGTAAAATTCTTCCATTTTACGGGTAGAGTGAGGTCTGAGAGGTTAAATGACTTGCCCAGATGTATACACCTTTTTATAAGATCCCCTAAGACTTAAGGCCAGCTTGTCTCACCCCTAGCCAAGTATTCTTTCTTTCAAATTTTACCAGAAGTCATGTCTTACTAATATACTACACATGTAATTTTATCCAAAATTTTGAGTCATACATAGATAATTCTTCTAGTAATAGAAAATATTTTAGTTAGCCTTGTTCAAGATGCTTCTGTTATTTACTCATTCTTATCTTTTAAAAGAAAACTGACTATACTTGATATATTCCATTACCAACACTCTAAATTGTGCCATTGACTTGAACGACACAATGTATTAGATTGTTATGGTCTTCTAGTGGCATGAAGTCTCTTGAAAACATCTGCGCTTTATTGTGTACTACACACACACACACACACACACACATATCTGTTCATGTGAATAGCCTTTTACCTTGATGAAAAGAAAGTCACCGTTGCCTACAAATAAGACCCAACAAAAATGCTACGGCTTAGTCTCGGAGCACACGTTCAACTCCTGGCTCTGCCCCTTATCAGCTACATGATCATGGAAATAAAAATGCTATCTACCTTTTAAAGTTGTTGCAGGTTTATAGAAATAAATCTTGTAAAATAATTAACATTGTGGCTGGTATACATAAAATGTCCAAGAAAACCTGACTTCAGCATCTCGTTATCATCCTCATCTTCACCACCACCACCGTCACCAACAGCTCATCGTTATCAACACCACTTACCTGTGTACAGATTAACAGGAGCAGATTTTTAGGACCAAAGTATCTCCTACTCCTAACTTACTCAGCTTCAGCCAGTAGAATGAAAATTCCTTTTTATATTAGCTTAGTCTTATATAGGCAAGTGGCCAGGAGGGAACAGTAGATTGGGGACACAGATGTCTGTTGATTAGTTCTAATTCTACTAATAACTAGCCATGCAAAAATATTTGAAATTATTGGTAACCATATACTTCATGTACTTCACTTATAAAACAGAGAGATGGAATTAATTTTAAGAATGTTTCATTGAGGAAAGGGTTAAAATTACATCTTATTTGTTAAGATTAAAAGAAAGGGTTTAAACTTTACTGGAAACTATACTCTTTTCTTACACAAGACTATTAGAGACATTTTTTTTTTTTCTCATGAATAAGTAACAGCAATCAAGATAGCCTGACCTTTTCATTATTTTGTGGCTTGCTTTATTAAATCATGTTCAATTACTTCCTCCTAGTGACAAGAGGATGATGCTGGTTTATTGTTTCTTATAAGTTACACTGCCTAATATCTGTAAAATTCAATTTAGTATGGGACCAATATTTACAAATTGTTTTTCAGTGTAATTAATAAAGCTGTCTCAGAAGTATATCAGGGAAAATCTTGCCCACCTTTATAAAATGTGACAGTTGCTATCACCCTCCAATCATTTTCATGTTAATATTGTGTCTTTTCATCTGCTCCTTCTGAAGCCACTTTCACATAAATAGGAAATCATGGCTATAGGTCATTGACAAAGCAAGCAAGCTTGACCCGAAACAGTCGCTTTTAAAAAGAATAATTCTCAGAGTCAGAGACATTTTAATGACTGGTTTCTGTTTTCTTTGAGAGTAAGTCATTCCTTTCTCTTACTAGTGGTGTTTTTTCCTGACCTGTTATCTCAAGCTACACTTACTTATTTGGCCAAGTAGATGGGCCATGTACACCATAAAGGATTATATTAATGGTAAGCTTTGATTATGATTTTGAAGTTCCAAATACTTGTATCTCTTCCTACCAAGTCCATCCCTACAAAGGCCTTTCCCAGTGGCCCTTCGTGTAAGAGAAGCATGCATCCCACCCCATGGGCAACAGGCTTCTCTATGTGGTTTGCTTTGGCAAATGGAATGTGAGCCAAATGAGTTATGCCTCTTTCAGCCATGAGAATACCATGCCATGGAATGCAATACAAATTTTATTGAGTTTTAAGCCACTGATATTTAAGAGCTCTTTACCACCATAGCACAGCCCAGCTTAAACTGACCAATATAGCCTGATTCTGCCATAGTTGTATGCAACTATCTTTAGGCAGACAGAGGAGAGCTGGATAGATAGCTAGACAGCAAGGTAGACAGAAGCCACTACCCTAAAGAGAAAACAAATTACATACGAGATAAAGAAATATGGCCAGGAGCAAGTCTTTCTGCAAACACAAATTCAAAAACAGCCCTGGCATTTGAGTCACCGCTACACTAGAAAATGAGTGTGTCCGGACACATGAGTGTCTGTTAAGTGACTTACTCCATGATCTTGGACAAGACCTTTACCCTCTCTAGATACTCTTCTACAAGACTGGTTGTACATGATCATCTTACCTGGAAAATGAGCATCCCATTATAGAAATACTGTGAAAAGTCAATGAGACGATTCATATATAAGGAGTTTTCAAATGCTAGTATGTCATATTATTGTTGTAGAGGTGTTAGATCAGTACTATTTTAATGGACTGCCAATTCTCAGCACTATCCATGAGCTAAATTTATATAATTAATCTATTAAAATAAAATAATAAACTGAGGTCATACTAGGCACTCTTGATTACAAATGTTCTTTCTATTTGAGGATACAGAGTGTGTATCCTTTCTCCTTTCTGAAAGCCATGTCAAAGCCACTGTCCTATCTTTGCCCTCTCCTAATTTCTCATTTAGTATAAACGGGGTTAGCATCCACCCTCGTTCCTCACACCCACCATGGGCCTATTTTTCCCATGCCAGATTCATTTTCTCAGACCTTAATTAACTAACCAACCATCTCTATGGCAACACTCTGGGCCTCTTGCCCCCACAGTTGCCACTGAAGTTCTCTATACATGACAGATAAAATAGATCTGTTAATTTCTAAATTTTATAAGATAAGGTAACGTGAGGAAGTTTCTGTTGGGAACTTGTGGGGACATAGGAAACCTAAATGCCCACCAGAAGTTTCCTTTATAACCAATTTGCCAGGTATCAGGAAACATAGCACAGCATTTTAGAGGTGAAAGGAGCTTCAAATTCAATCTAGTCTTTTTTTTTTTTCTTTTTTGAGACAAAGCAATCAAGTGTCAAGTCCAAATATGACTTGTCCAAGGTCATTCAACGATATGGTAGCATAACCACAAAGGGAACTCTTACATAGGAATCGGTTTTTGCTCTATCACCAGCTGTCTCACCTCATCAAAGAAAATAAAGAGCGGAGCTTTATTGCAGAGCAAGAATTGTATCAATCTTCAGAGAAGTACACCAGGGAAAGTGTCGACTGGCTACGTGAGACTAATAAGTAAAGTACAAGAAAATTGCAACCAAGCTTTCGCATGCTTATATGTGAGCAGGAAAAGACAAATACCAACAAGGCTAGCTGCACAGATGTCTGCAGATATAACTTCACAATTTTAAGTTTTTTGAAAATCCATCTCCCATGAAAGTGGATCATAGAGATAAACTGAATAAACTTAAAATCAATTGGCCTTGCATATGCTAGATATTTATGGCAAATAAACCCAGTTGTAGAACGTAAAAATGCAAGTGAAGCATAGGTTGGCCTCGTTCTGGCACTTCCCTGCAACTCATTATCTGTTTTCAAACAAAACCTCAATTGTTTGTTTTTCAAACAAACCTTGTCGAGTAATATTCACATTCATTGCTTTTTGCTTATAAAAAAGTAAAAAAATAAATACATTCATTTCCACACATACATATGTGCTCTCATTCAGGGATTATCTCTTATTTTCCCCAATTTTCTGCAAAGATATAGGTGTACTTGGTTTTTCAAAATAAGGAAACAGTAATTCACAAAGAAAGACATAGAGTGCCCCCCCCCAATAAAACAGGAAGTGGTAGCGACTTCGGTAAACTGGAGATTATGTGCCTCACCTATTCAGAAATATCGTAATTCAGATTTTTTTTTATTATTAAGATTTTATTTATTTATTTGGCAGAGAAAGATCACGGAGAGGCAGACAGAGACCCTGATTTGGGGCTCAATCTCAGGACCCTGAGATCATGACCTGAGCCAAAGTCAGAGGCTTAACTCACTGAGCCACCCAGGCACCCCCCCGTAATTCAGATTTACCCAATCATTTTCAAATACGAATGAAGACCCAGAAGTTCAAGTTGTAAAGATATTTAAGATTTGCATATGGAAATTTTCAATTGTTCAGTACTGACTAAAATACATAGAATTAAACTCATCCATGTCTAATGACCCATGCTCTACTGGCTACCAAGTTACAACACTGACTTCACCTCTTCAGAGTAATTTCCCTATAAGTAAAATTACAATTGAGCTTGATCTTCAAGATTTAGCCCTGAAATTTTATTTTTCTCTCCATCTATTTTCACTCTCAGGCACTGATACTGGTAATAAGAAATTACCAGCTGAGAAAATGTAAATGTAATCCTTAGGTGGTTTTAATTCATATCCATGATTGCATTGTCTCTTTAACAAGGAGCTATTACACAGCTCATGAATTACACACTGGCTCTTACATTACATAGCTTTTCACCACTTAGTGCTCAAAAGCGAGGTGCATGGTGCTGTAAGTCATGTGAGTATAAGCATACGAGAAGTCATGTTTGGGAACTATTCCAATAAACTCAGTTGTCTCAGCTAAAGCAATGTAACTTACTGTACTTCAGTGTTCTTACAGAGCTGAGAGAGAAGCATTTACGGGCAATACAATTAGGTTTGTGATGGGGATGGGAGAACAACTGTAATTTAATTTTAAGAAATACTAATTTTTTTAGTATTTCTTTTTGTCATTCTGAGAGATAACACATAACAAGGAGAAGTTAATTTAGGGGTAGACAAATTGGAAGACAAATATGAAAAATTAAACATTTATGATGTGACTCATATGCTAATGAGGAGCACTGTCAATTTCTTAAGCAGCAAAGATATCCATATATAAAAGTAAACAAAAACTAATGAAGTCATATCTGACCTATTTGTCAATTCTCTTTTCCTTGGGCTTTTCTGCCCTTTTGGAATGGACTAGTAACACTAGCTGTTCTTGATTTTTTTCTAAATGAGTTAGATTATATGAGATACAGGTAAGAATGGTAAACAAATTCTGGTCAGCTCCAGCTCATATACCCAGCAAATTCTTTTCTGGGCTGTAATGCACAGCAATGTGCTGTGACCTTCATAATAACTTTATTTGGTGGGGGGGGGGAGGAAAGTTAAATAATTAAAAGAAATCATTTTCCTCATTGCTGTTTGTTTCCCTTTTCAGTCTCTGACAAGCTTAAATTTGCATATCTGCCACACTGAATAGCATTATTTTCTGAAAATGCAAAAACAAGGTGAAGAAATTATTCAATTGCATCAAAGTGAAAGGAACTGCCAATGAGTTTGTGTTTAGAGCATGATGTCTGTTGACTCAGTCTCTATTATCTCACTTTTTTTTATTTTTTAAAAATTATTTGATGTTTTACATTTATTTGGGGCAGCAGCTTTACAGGAAGACTCCATTAGTCATATCAGTCACACGGATGAACGTGTCTTTTAAATACAGCAAAATAGGATTTTCAATTGAATTAGGAAATACCAAAGACTTGGATAAAAATTCACATCTTGACCTGGTTAGTTTTGATAGACTGTCAAAATAAGGTATTAATCTCCAAAATTACTGTAAATAGTAGTCACGCTAACCTTTTATTTGGTTTTCTTTCTGATGAGAGTTTTCTGTGAGGAACTAATTTATGCCAATGCACTGGATCTGACAGTTTCTTAATTAAGGCCATATTTGGAGGGTGACCGATAGGTCCACTTAGCAAGTGAATAGTATTATCTCATAGGCAGTAAGTATGTTTTTGAAAAAGGAAAGGGATATCATTGTTAAATTGTTTTTCACTTGTTATTACTACATATAATTGCTATTCCTACATGTTAACATTTTGTTGATGCATGTATAGGGTTATATTAAGTGATACTACTTCATTGCATTGTGTAATATTATTTATTATGAAGCTTAAGAATGAACTTTTACTTTTAATTAATTCATTTCTTTACCTAATATGTTTATGAGAAGCAATAGGGTATAAATTTGGTATTTGGATAAACAACTCTACTTTATTGACTATCCTTGAATAAATTACTTAGCCCCTCTAAACTTAAGTTGCTTCATCTGTCAAATAGCAAAAGAATGTATTTCTCATAGACTTGTTGTGAGAAATAAAATGAGATCATGCATGTTGCACAGACCCTAGAAAGTCATAAAACCCAGTGTCCCTTCCTAGCACACAACTGAGCTACATTTCCCAGTCTCATTTTATCTCCATGGGAGCATACAACATTTTTGCCAATGGAATATAAGCAGAAACAAAGCATGTCACCTTAAAGCCAAACAATTTTCCTTACATTTCATATGACTTCTCTATGCAATCACTCTGTGTCTCTAGCCCTATCTCCCCACTAAGTAATGTCAGAGCAACTTTGGAATTTAAAATTCTGATGTGGGATTTTTATTTTATTTTATTTTATTTTTAAAAATTTTATTTATTTATTTGACAGACAGAGATCACAAGTAGGCAGAGAGGCAGGCAGAGAGAGAGAGAGGGAGGGGGAAGCAGGCTCCCTGCTGAGCAGAGAGCCTAATGCAGGGCTCCACCCCAGGACCCTGGGATCATGACCTGAGCTGAAGGCAAGGCTTTAACCCACTGAGCCACCCAGGCACTCCTGATGTGGAATTTTTAAATGTAATATATAAATATTCTAGTACCACAACTGAAAGAAAAACACATAAAATCTTGGGTTAACATTACATATAACATCATGTATCACTAAAAACAAATATATGGGTGGGATTATCATTCCCCTTAAAATTAAAAATCTAAAGGAGTTTGTTTTTGCATTTGACTTGCTTTGGAAACATACTGAAAACCTGATGAAGGAAAACATTACCAAGAATGCCACTCCTACATTAGGGCATCCGTAGTGTACCTGTGGTTACATCAGAGGTTCTGGACAGGTCTAAGAACAAGGACTTCAAAGAAGCATCTATTCAAGTGCATTCATTTTATAAACAAGGAACTTTCATTCCAGAGAAGGCAAATGACTTCCCCATGACTACTCCTGGCCAAGCACTCTTATGTTGTTCCTACATTTTCTTCTCTTGAAACCAAACTTAATTTTTTTTCTGAATTGAATTTTAAAAATAAAATAAAAATCAATTACTGTAAAGTCATCCACTGATTTATTTAAAGACACTGCATTGCTTTAAGTAGTTTGGAAATTTATTGATGAAAATGAGCTCACAACTTACTTACTTACTGTGACTCCAAAGTCACAGGAGACTGTGGGATGAGTGCCCAGTTGCTTACTTCTCTCCTCACACCTAGTTTCCTTAGTATTTTTTGTTTCACCCTCTTCGTGAAAAAAAAAAAAATTACTGTTAGCTTGTATCTTTTTAAAAAATTATTATTTTCTTTTTTCTTGCCCTTAAAAGAGTTCACCTCCATGATGAGGAAGGTTTTAAAGTGTCTCCCTGGTTTCCCAAAGACATCTAAATTAAAACACAGCCTAGAAGGTAGGAGCTATTTCTTTTTTCTATTTGGAGAGTTATTTGACCAGTACCTATACACAGATATACATAGAGAAAGTTGGAGTTGAGCTTGGTATCAAATAAGGAATATAGGATACAAAACCATGAATTGGTACAATGTACCCAGAAAACCTCAAGGAGGTAAGGAGTACAGTGAGAGAACCATGGACAAGGTTTAAAGATACAAGGTAGATTACAAATACTTTAGAAATGAAGCAATGAGCATGGACTTGATCCCACAGACCTAGTATTTCTAAAACAGCAGTCTGCCCAGTACTATTGGAAATTAAGGCAAATTCAGTGGCATGTGGACTTTTTATTTTAATATTTGTGTATTTCTTATAATAAAAATCAGAAAAATATAAATAGCATATGGAATCCTAGCCTAAAAGATAAGTTAAAAACAAAAAAAGTAAATAATTTTTAATGTTCACAGGTTTTCCAAAAACTTATGGGGATATTTAATTAAACACTGATATTTACACTCCAAAAGAAAATATGGAAGCTTTACAAGTATCCTGACAGAAGAAGAATGTGATCTATTCTTTTCGATGCAGGATGATGGCATTGGATCATAGGCACCCCCTACAAAATTTACTTGCCACTTTTCTAGCCCATATTTCAGGATGAGAACATGAAGCAACAAAGTTCCTGTACTAAAAATCATGTAGATAATTTGGTGAACTGGCAATGGCAACATGATCAGAAAGAACAATCTTCTACTTGAGGGTAAACTATGAGTAATGGGAATATATGTAATAGAATTCTGCATTGCTTATTAAATTGAGAGAAATTTTACAGTTCTAGCAATATAATTATCACAAGCAATCAATTCTATAATTGCTACTAATCAACAACTTCAAGCAAGCCACCATTCTAATGTCATGGATACAAATATGATTAAAACAAGGCTTCTGTTATGAAATTTGTGATTTATTGTAATGAGGGAGCAGAAATAAAAAAAAAATGCCTAAGCAACACAAGGCAGAAATTATGTTTTTATAAGGTGGGTGAAAATGCTCTGAGGGAGAATTAATAAAATGGTGATAATGATAATTATTATTATTAATAATAATGCTTTCCAATTACAGAGTCCTTTCTATGTGACAGGTAAAATTTAAGTATTTTTAATGGAGTATTTTACTTAGTCCTCAGAGCAACCCTGCAATACTGGTGACATTGAACTTAGATATATCAAATAAATACAAGCCAAAATTCAAACTCGAGCAGCCTGACTCCAAGAGTACACATAATTGAAAAATTGCTCCAAATTATTTCAGTGGTAAGGTAAGTAATGACCTTTTACTTGTTAAGGCTTTTAAGCCTTAAAATCATAAAGAAGGTCGGGATGAGTTGAGAAGCCATTCAAAAGAGAAAGACTAGGATTGGCTTGTTACATTCAGGAAAACAGGTGGAGTGGTTCTGTCACCAGGTGGGAAATTATGGAAAACAAAGCTGGAAAGTTCCTGAGGTCAGGTGTTTGCATTTTAGGAACAATGTGGTAACTGACCTAATAAATTCTTGAAACATGGTGAAACCTGTATGCTCAGAAGACCCACGGGGCCACAGTGGGAACAAAATAGTGTAATAATTAAGAGCACAAGCCTAGGAACAAGGCATGTGAACCTACAGCCCAGCTTTGGTAACTGATCCCTGCAGTAAATGAGCCTCCAGAAGTCTGTTTCCTCATCCACAATGACACATTGGGTATTGACGTGTAGTAAACAGGACCAGGGCTACAAGAATTCAAGTCGGTTGTTTAGATAAAAGGTTTGCTACAGTGTGTGTAGTTAGTGATCAGTAAGCACTAGCCTTTATGATTAATGTGTAAAATCAGACTGTGGAAGAGAGAGACTGACAGCAGGCATATAACCTTAATAGGCTACCAGCACAGTCCAGATGAGAACAGACAAAATCCTCAACTAGGACAGAGGCAACGGCAAGTGAAAAGAGGACAGTTACGCAAGATGCTTCAGAGGCATGAGCGCCTTTGTGATTCATTAGAGGTGGGAGGTAGAGACATGACTCTGAGTGTTCGTGCCTGGCTTACCGGGACAATGATGGTGCTATTCCCAGATACTGACCAATTATAAAGACACGATGGTTTGGAGGAAAAATCATGGATCCAGAATTTGTTTGGATATTGACTATGACCTAAAGGTATTCTTCAAGTCTTATCAACGTACCCTCAAGGCAATAATTTTCTCAAATATGATACAGATATGACTAGTGGTAAACAAGGTGGTTCAGGGGTTGGATGCAAAGATTGTCAAACAGCACTGATTTACATGGTGAGAAGATTCTTCCCTGTGAAATTATCATTCTACTCTTCTGTTTACATTAGTGAGCTGTTTTGCTTTGGTGGCAGCTGCCTTTCCCATTTCTCTTAATACCTTTCACTCTTTTTCATTATATTCCATCTGCAGAGCACAAATATATGCATTTAAAATTTAAGAACATTTGTTTGCTTTTCATTATATTTTTATATCAACTTCTATTGTGTCAGATGCTTCTGCTTTTCTAATTATGGTCCTAAGATAAGGAAGTAGCAGTAGAGTCACCACTTGGATATAACAAAAGTCCTAAGAGGTAGGCTTAAATGAATGAAAGTTAGAAATCCCTGCAGTGAGAAAGACAACTATCATATGATCTCCCTGATATGAGGAAGTGGTGATGCAACATGGGGGCTTAAGTGGGTACGAGAAGAATCAATGAAACAAGATGGGATTGGGAGGGAGACAAACCATAAATGACTCTTAATCTCACAAAACAAACTGAGGGTTGCTGGGGGGAGGGGGTTTGGGAGAAGGGGGTGGGATTCTGGACCTTGGGGAGGGTATGTGCTTTGGTGAGTGCTGTGAAGTGTGTAAACCTGGTGATTCACAGACCTGTACCCCTGGGGATAAAAATATATGTTTATAAAAAATAAAAAATTATTAAAAAAAAAAAAAAAAGAAAAAGAAATCCTTGCAGTAATCCAGGTCAGATTTTAGGCAATAGTCTCACTCAGTTTTGACCAAGGCTTTTTAAAAGGTTACACATTTACTGTAAGTCTAGGAGAAAAATCCCATTGTAATAAGACTAAGATTTAAAAGGAGTATAAATTTGATCTTCTGATAATTTCCCAAGAAAGCTGTTTTAGTTTCTTCCTAGTAGATAATAACTAGTTATGGAGCTCTGCTTTGAAGGTAAGAATGCCATCAGAAATTAAACAAAAGGTCATGGAGAAACTCCTCCCAGTTATTACAAAACCAACTATCCCAAGAATCACGCTTCCTCTTACTTAGCATTGGTGTTAAGTTTCCATTCAGTCCTTTCTTTTCACAGATACAATTAAAATGGTACTACACACACACAAAAATTTAAAAACAAACAAAACAAAACAAAAAAAAAAACCAGCAAGAGCAGGGAGTGCCAAGAAGATGAACAGAGAGGCTAACCACCATATTAAAATTCACAAAGAATTGATGCAATCAATTAAAAGATGCTACTCAATATCAAATCTGTTATCAGTGAAGTTTTGCTTTGATTTCCTCGGAAGATTAATAGCTTCACGACACCTTGGCAATTTTTCTTGCCATGCTTTAAGTAAGTAAATCATTTTCTTCTGGAAATACCGCTTAATAGACAGTAAATATTCTAGATCATTCTCAGTATGAGTTATTGGGGAGGGAATGACTTTAAGTCCTGTAATATAAAGCCAACCCATCCCTCACTGCCATTTGATTTTATTGCCCCTCAGGGCTCAAATGTCTAAAAAGACCAGCTAGTCATCAATTTTGGGGTTCTGTTTAGGGTGCTGGAATAATTACAAAAATATGAATATACCACACAATTTAATGCCCAATTTCTCTTTCTGGAAGCATACAGACTTAGAGATTATTTTTACACATGTTCTTCCTTTCACAGATGGAAAACCAGTTCTAAGGCAATCCTGCATCTTTTTTGGGGACCAAATAAAAGACTGTTCTAGTACTTGATGTTCAGGATTTGCAGTGAATAAGGGAACAGAAGGCCACTTTTCAAAAATATACTCAAGCATTTCTTTGACCTTCTTTTACATTCATTTTGCAAATTAAGATAGCTGAGAAACCCTCAGTGTTAGGATCAGATAGGTCTGATTTGAAGGATGATCTTAAATTTCTATTTTTGTGTTTTAATTTGCTTCTCTATGTACAGTAGACCAAGGCCTTATTCTAAATCAGTCAATATAAAAATACATCCTATGAATTTCAGGGGAAAAAATCAGGTATGTGCAAATAAGTCAACAGAAAACAGCTCAACTCATAGAAATACATCATCAAAATACATGTCTTGATAGTAATGTTTATGTTTGAAACAGGGACATAATTAGATTCACGTAATTTTAAAAGCGGTAGCTGAAATAATCTGTATGGAGGGTTTTGCAGAGGGTTTATACTGGCCACCCAGGACACAGATCAGGTTTGGAAATATGTTTAAGTTACACCACATGGGGTTGTTGTTGTTTTTTTAATCAATTCAATTAATACTATTAAAAATCATGATATTTGATATAAAAATAAAGATTTTTAGCTTCTTGGGTGCCTGGGTGGCTCAGTTGGTTAGGCCACTGCCTTCAGCTTAGGTCATCATCCTGGAGTCCTAGGATGGAGTACCACATCAGGCTCCCTGCTCAGCAGGAGGTCTGCTTCTCTCTCTGACTTTACCCCCCTCAATAAATAAAAACTAAAAAAAAAAAATTTTTTTTAGCTTCTTTTAAGAAATCTGAAGTCCTTACCACATTAGGTCCCATGCATCTAAGAATTATAATTAATACTAATAAAAGCTACTATTTATTGAATGCTCACGAAGTGCCAGGTATCATTCTAAGCATTTTCTTTTTTTTTTTTTTTTTTCACCTTCATACACATAGTATGCCTGAGATACAGGTCTTTTTGTCCACATTAGTTATCTGGGAGTGTTGATCCCTGAGAAATACAGTAATTTTCTCAATATGTATAGGTGGTAACTGATAGAATTGGTATTTGAAACAAGGCCTGTACCATTTCCATGAGGTAGGCAATTCAAAATATTAAATTACTGAATGGTGAATCAGTCCATATCCATTATGATCACATTTCTGTATTTGTAGAAAGCTCATTTTCCCTGTGTGATTACTTTAAATGCTGCTATTTCAATATACCATGAAACCTATTTCCTAAAAGAAACATTACACCTACATCTCATAAATATTTTCTGTTTTTAAAATAATTGCCACTAATTTTTGCTTAAGGAAATTACACAAATAATGTCCTAATCCAATTTTAATCCATTTTGCTTCAAATTGGTAGAATCCATTTATATTTATCTATTATGCTAAAATACCAATTATAATTTTCTCTGGTAAATTAAAACACTTCACTTAATTTTATGCATATCATTTGTAGACAGGTATTCAAAAGCCTTCTGAATTATATATATCCCAGAATTTTAACTCTGGAAGGGGTCACTTAAAATTCAAGCGCATCTTACCAGAAGTTGTCTTCACTACTTCAGTGGTATTTCTCAGTCCAACAAATGAAAATTGATAAAGCCTCCAAGATCTTGTGTCACCCACTTCAACAGAACTACGCTTCCATTGGTAGACAATTTCTTCACGTGGATAGCCATCTGCCATGAGATGGGAAAGCACACATTTAAAATTATTTATAAATGAACATATGTAGCAACCACCTTCCATGAACAAGAGACTGAAGTAGGTATGAGAGAGACTGAGTTATTAGAAGATCTTGAACTGAAGAGCGTCACAACAGAAGAAATAAATACAATGACATCTTCTCCCAACAGAAGTTTAAAAACAATGAGGTCAAAATTATCCTTGAAAGTCACTTAATTTGCATAGAAGTTATACTAGACATGGTTTTATGTATGCTAAATGCATACTCTACATTGTCTAGGGCAAGACATAAAAAGTAGCCAGTCTAAAAGCAACAGTACATATGCAAGATATTATTTCATGATGAAGGGGAGTTAACAGGGCAAAGTATTGAGAGTCATGCAGAAATAGAAAATAATTAGAGAGAAGCAGATTCAAATGCCTCTCCAAGGCATGCACTTGGAGTGGAAGGTGCCTGGGAAAAATCACCTGAACTACTTATGTTATTCTCCCTTTCTCAGTTTGTTAGGACTTCATTTTAATATATGCAGAAATTTTACTTACTACAATTAAGACTAGTATAGTAAGTAGAAATGCCCAGAGGAAGATACCCCTGAGCACTATGTAGAGTCTGAAGAAGTCAATCATGTTCAGCCAAGAGAACAGAAAGCCTTCATGAAAGAGGTATTATACTGACAATGTAGTGATTATCAGTACCATTTGCTGGCCATAATACTCTAAAAAAGTCTTCATTTTTCCCCCTAAATTATTTGTTTCCTTATGAGGATCATGGTAGTCCTTATTTCATGAACTGATGGTCAATGTATATTTGTGAATAAATATTATTAAGTTAATTGTAGAATAAACTCAAATATGGGTACAAAGCTGGCTCAGTCAGTAGAGCATGTGACTCTTGATCTTGAGATTGTAAATTCAAGCCCTACATTGTGGGTAGAGATTGTTTAAAAATAAAATCTTTAAAAAAAATAAGCTCAAGTAAAAATAGTTCGATGATAGATAGATAGACAGACAAAACTAAACACCATCTCAACTATGTATCTACTAATAATGCTATATAAACCTAAGTCTTAATCATGGAGGCTGATTGACTACTTGGAATAAAATCCCTATGTGTCTTCCTTTTCTTTTCTTTTGGTCCAAGTAGTTGTGTTACATGTTTATTAACAAAGGTGAAAGAAAAAAAGAAATCATAATCTCCAGATTGGCATGGAGCAGGAGTAGGGGGGCAGAATGTGCTGAAAACTAAGAAAAAGAATGATGATGCTAGGGAACTTCCTATGGAGAACATGTTTGGTGATTTAACTTTTTTGAGAGCAACAAATAAACTAAGTTGTGTTTGGTTTTAGAAGACGTTTGTCCATCAGTGACCTAACAACACAGAAATCACCAGTTCTTAAATTTTAGCAGACTCAGAAATGGAGTAGTCCCAGCTGGAAATTAAAAGAAAGCTTAGGAAAGATTTTACTTAAAAATATTCTATTCTTGGATAAAGTAAAACATATGAAATAAGATTTATAATGGGAACTTTTGTAAACAGAAATGATATACATTGATATTTTTCCTCTAGTTCATTCTGGAATTGATGTAATGATGAACAGATGATTGTTTCTCTCATCATTGTTTTTTTAAGTATAGTTATTATGACTTACTTGGCTCTTAAGAGTCTGTTATGCCTTGCTTGAGAAATTCTATTTATAGAAATATAAACTTAAAACTCATAATCAGTTTTTCATTCTGCCTAGTATGCAGGGTTGGCTGATCAAAAATAAGGAAGAGGTGAGGAACCTAACATGAGTGCTGAACAAACAGTGAGGCACACACCTGGGGGAAACTAAAGCTTGGCTTTGGTTCAGGAAGGAAATATCTACAAAAGTTACTAAAGCTTAATTTGCTTCAAAATCATCATGGATCATCGTGGTATATAGTCTATTATCTGGTAATAATAATAATTAATAAAAATAATAGAGCTTTTTACTAAATCTTATTGTGTGTAAGGTAGCACACCAAGCATTTTACATATATTACAAAGCAAAATTGTGGAGAGGCAGGTCTTGTCATCTCTATCTGAGAATGTGGACTCACTACAAGATTTAGTAATTTGTTCAAGTCCACAGCAATTGAGTGGGGATTTGAACTAGACAAATAAGACACCAAAAATTGGTCTTTTACTCACTGGTAAATAATTTGTTCTAGATATTGCTTGAACTCCAGATGGGGAAGGTAAGTTTCAATTTTGCTATCTTTAACAGGTATACCGAAATTGAAATGAACAAATGACACTAGTGATTCTATGTACCTCCTGATGTGTAAAGGAGAAAATAAGTAGCAAACATTTTGCTACTCTCTTTTCCTACATCCATGGGGGTACTGTGCGGTGGGGGGAGGTGAATAGGGGCAGGGAATAAGGATGTAAAATCCACTTTATACCTTTCCATTGTGGCCAGGCCTGGTTTTACAACCCTTCTTGAAAAATGTCTTCAGGCAGCCACTGTGAATTTTTAAACATTTATGCACTAGAGAAACCTACTTGTAATTTCTGATAAAATAGATCCTTTTTGCAGGAATCACTCTAATATAGATAAACTGATATTATGATGAAAGTAACTGTCAAAATCTTCAAAGTCAACAAAGTTGCTTGATTCTGCATTCTCTGAGTCTCCCAATTAGTTGGCACTGCAATTAGAAAACTGTTGGTGAGAGAGGATACAGAATACAGAATGAGATTACTTACAGCTGGAGAACTCCAAGGGGCAGGAATGTTCATCCATCGGAAAATTGTGTAACTGCAGTTGGCATTCTGCATCAATTGTCAACCTAAATAGAAAGATACGAAGCCAAAATAGAAATCCTTTAGACATAGTTTTAAGAATATACATTAGTAAAATTTTAATGACTATTCATTTTTGTTCCTGGAGAAAACATCTCATATTCTTACTTATAACACAAGATGATTCTCCCTGAAGAAACCCACAAAGTCCAGAAGGAAATTACTTAAGGCTTAATGTAGACCATTTTCACAGACCAAGCAATAGGATCTCATGGATGGCAATTGCATTTTTTTCAAAATTTATGATCATGTAATTTTCTTGGCATATTAATTGCACACATGAGATCATTTGGTGAGTATATTTAACTTAATAGAACAGTTTTAAGAACTTGACTATATGTGACTTAAAATACTTCTATTTCCACAATAGAGTATTATGCATTCTTATAATGGAACACTATGAAGCCATAAATAGGATGTTATGGAGTAAAAGAATATTTAATGGCAAAGAAGAAATGTTAAATACACATACACAGGCATATTAGAAAAATGTTTGCCAGTGAATCTCAATTAGTTTGCATCTGGGTGCTTATTAAAGATACAGATTTTCTAGATCTCAGTATTGGCTGGGACTCTAGGAGGGAGAAATTTAATGGAGTTCCAGATGTTTTGACCATCTTTGGAGAAGTATAAAAATATTCTAAAATTATAATGGTGATGGGCCAATGATTTTTTAAGATTTCTTATTTGTTAGCTATATACCTTATAGGTATTAATCTTGAGATAGAAAAGTATCTTATAAACATTTATTTTAGAAGATTTTACAATTCAGCATAATTTTTAATGGGAGAGATGTCATTTTCCTATGGTATAATAAAACAATCACTGATCTTAAATATAAGTGATAATATTGAGTATTTAATCATCTATGTGGTACGGTACGATAAATTGTTATCTAATTTAATCAAGTGTTATTATGACTTTATTGTACTTGAACTTACTTAAAGTCACAAAGGTAACAGTACAATTGAGTTTGAACTCAAGATTATTTGTCTCCAAAGCCAAAGGTTTTAATCAGTGTCACTCAATAATTACACACTCTTCCAAAGAAAAGGTTAGTTCTATTCATAAGTGAAATTATAATTAAATATTTTATTTTTTCAAATTAAACTGGAACTATTAAATTGAAAATAATTTAAAGAGATTGCATATACAAAGACAGATACACAATATTATCTCTGTACACACAACTATTCATAACTTATTATAGATTAGCAAGAAGAATAAAATCTTCACTCTGTATAGGTTTGCAACTCATTTAAACTTTAAGTCTCATGAGTGGCATTTTTGAGGTGGTTTCTCTAATTAAATATTATGTAGAGATTCTACAAATTAATAGAGATGAAAACATGAGTGTAGTTATGAGAACAATCAAGGAACTTGGGATAGTGTGAGTGACTTAATATTTCAAAAGCAAGACTGGCTCTGATTTATCAAACTTTGATTTCCACTAGCTTCTAATTTCAGTCATTACCTTATCTCTCACAGTTAATGAAACCCATGATGAATACAAACTATAGGCCATGAATTTCTTTTGTAATTATGGCCATTTTTCCTAGTTACTGGCATAACTCTGATAAAGGTTTTGGAGCCATTTGAAAGTATATACCACAAGAGTTTTTAAAAGAAATCATTTTGAAGCTAGAAGTTCCAGGATACTAAGATCTAGAAGAATCATATTATCCATAATTTTTACTGAGAATATATATAAATAATTTCAATATCTGTTGCATGTACTATATATCAGGCTGCATGTAAAGTAGTTTATATACCGGCCCATTTGGTCCTTTTAATAATACTGTAAGAATCACTATCTCTATTTGATTTTATTTTTTATAGATATTAAATGAAAAGAGTTTGCTCAGACTCTCTTGGGTGGGGGCATGAACCATGGGGTTGGTGGGTGCCTCCTTTCCAATAATCTCCATCGATGCCTACCTAATTTCTTTAAATAAAGATGTAACCGAGTAAAAACATCAAACTTACTAATAAAACTCTGAGATACATCTAGCACCAAGATCCCTGCAACCAGATAGCTGCCCCTAAGTCCTCTACATACAAATTCTTGAAAGTTGCCCTAATTCGTGTAGATAGTAAGATACAGGTCTAAGAACCAAAGCCAGATTTGTCTGGTTCTTAAGACTTTGTACTTATCTACTATGTTGTTTAATAATATACTCTCACCCATGAGAATCCTCAACATCAAAATATTTTAAATGCATGTAAGTATTATTAAGTGCTAAGATAATGGCATACAGTAAGTAGAAAATCTCCCAACTGTTACCAATCATTTAAGCCCATAAAATAAAAGATAACTTCCTTCAAATTATCCCTAAAATGTCTATTCCCAAAATAGCCAGTAAATTAAGTCAAATGGCCTATCAATGTAGTGCAGAATGGGTGCTGGGAGATAGAAATCATTGTACTTGCTATTGTGCAGCTAAAAGAAAAGGAGGTACAGGAGACCTCCACACTGAAATTTCTCCTTTAGCAATGGTTTCCTTGGAAACAGAGACATTTCCAAGCTTAACAACCAGTGGTCCCAAGGATAACTGACTGTGTTTTCATTTCCTTATTTTAAAGTAGCAGGAGACACATGCAAAAACCAACGCTGGTGCAAAAATCAGGTAACCTTATAAAGGCAATTGAAATTTCATGTCCCTGTGAAAAAGGAGAGTTCTCACATCAGTCACAGAAAATAAAGTTCTACCTATGGCTTTGAAAAAGCTCATTGTTAAGAGAAAGAAAAACTAATTTTGTACGATCACATACTATTTTGATCACACATGCCCACCCTGATGTAGGTTTGAAATTGCTTTCATTATTCTTGTTTTAAGGGCATGTAGTTGATCTTTGGTTTATTCCCAGAGAACAAAACTTGCCTTTATCAAAAGCATACCTTAAGGTGTAGAGCACCCGACCATCGTTCCAAATTCTCAGCATCCTATTAGGGGTGGTTATCCAGTGTGCATCAGCCTTTTTGGAGTTTCTGAAGAAAGTGTCTGGAATCCAGATTTTCCCTACCATGTTGCTATTCAATCTGAGGACTTTAATGGTGCTGTTAAATTTCAGACGTCTGTCATACCATGTTTGAGCAAAAAATATGTCAATTGTGTATTCCTGTTTTTATTTTAAAAAGGGGGGGGAAATAGAACATTTTTAACACAATTGTATTATTGTTTTACAGAGCATTTGTTTCTATTTATCATTTGTATTCTCACTGCCAACACAAAGCAAAGCTACTTTAGTTTTGAACAATCCAAAAGAAAGCGAAAACTTTGCAAAGGAGACACACCCACCTTTTCTACACAAATTGATATTTTTATGAAAAAATAGACCCATTTAGATGATTCTAGCAAAAGGCCATAGTTGTGATAGCACCATTTGCATTCAGTGTCTCTAGAGCAGTTTCTCCTGTTACTTTGGGCCAGCTCATTCTCTGTTGTGGGGGCTGTGTTGTATACTGTAGAATGCTTAGTAGCATTCTTAGCTTCTACCCACTAGATGCCAGTAGCACCAACACCACCACCACCAAGCCCTGGCACATTGTGACAGCTAAATATGTCTCCAGACATTGCCACACATATCTCTAGGGAAACAATCACCCAGGTTCAGAATTCACTGCTAAAATGTGAACAAAGTCCTGAACTGGAGCTCTGGAGGCTCCGTTGTGTCATAATAAAATTGGGATCTTGAAGAACCTGTCTTGTTGGGATGCCTGCATGGCTCAGTAAGTTAAGGGTCTGTCTTTGGCTCAGGTCATGATCCCAGGGTCCTGCGATCAAGCCCCTCATCGGACTCCTTGCTCAGCAGGAAGCCTGCTTCTCCCTCTGCCTGCTGTTCCCCCTGCTTGAGTTCTCTCTCTCTCTAACAATAGAATTTTTTTAAATTTTTTAAAAAAAGGACCTGTCTGGTTAGGTAGTATGAAGATGGATAAGAAGGAGAATGCACATCAAATAGTGTGTGCTGTGTCTGGCAGATAGCAAACACCAACTGTAAGGTAAGTTTTCAAAATTTGTTACTATTATAGTTTTCCTTTTCTCCAAATAAGAGGAAATGAACCCATTAAAAAATAATCTTTAATACTGTACTAACTGCATCACAAAGCACATTCACAAAGTGCTGTGATGAGAAATGACTTTGTAATGATAACCCTCAAATATATATCACTACAATGGCGAGTGACTGACTTTAATTAAAGAGAAGTAAGGGTGATGTGATTCAGACCATTAGATATGTTGTCAGAACAAATCAAGTTCTGATTTGTTATATTTAGGTATTATTTAACATTGTTTTGTAACTTGATTTTAATGATGTCTATAAGTGAGAAAATGGAAGAATAAACTCCGTGTACTTAGAATATGAGATCTGGGCAATGGGAATTCATCCATATTACACATATTACACATCCAGAATACACAACCTTTCACAAGATCAGACCTGAATCTTCTTCCTCTTCCTCATATACATTGTTTTGTGTTATTTCTTGATATCTCCTGCTGTGTTATCTTATTATAACTAACTACATTTTCACTAGGGCAAGACTTATCACTTTATTCACCACTTAGTTCTGTGTTTATAGTCTACAAACAGTAAGAAGGGAAGCTATTTTATGAAATTCTTTGTCAGTCAGTTAGTGATGTGCCAGTTGATAAAGTTACTAAGTAACTTTTGATTCTGATCTACATTGCTGCAAGAAGAAAAAGTTTCTCATCTCCCAGACTCAACAGAGCGTCTTACTGCTAGCTTCACAAACCCTATTTCAAAATTATACTATGACTATGTTATGTTTGTTAATGTGGTTATGCTATAGTATGTTCTACTCTATTCTAGACTCCAATCTAGTTTCTTATTTCAGATTTAGATAGAAAGAGCCATACAAGAACAAAGCTACATTTGTTACGTCTAATCCACTATTCCCCTGTTAAATAATTCCAGTTTGAAGAAAACTATGCCCTCATCACACCATCAAATCTAAAAATTAGTGGAGTATTGTATTTTATTATCTAATAAGCTATACTGACCAAGTAAGCAATGATTGTTGAATTTTAAAAGTATAGCATTTTTCAAAAAGTAGTATACATATGATCACATTTAATTCTCATAACAAATTATAAAAAATAATTATCTTCATATTACAATAGAGAAAAAAGAAACTGAAAGATTATTTCTCCCTTATGAATTTTCTTATTGACATATTCTTTGCTATTTTTATGATGCCACATCTTCTAATATGTTAATAAAATAGACTATTAGAAACTTACCATATTGATAGCATTCACTGGACCGATGCTATTCACGTACATGTCTGTATGAATTAATGTTGGTTTCACTGAAAGAGAATGACAGATATGTGCATATGGAGAAGCACAACATCTTAATGCTTTAGTCTGTGTTACTCAAGAAGTAAATTTATTTTGCTGTATTAGAAGTGATTTACTCACAACTAACTTGGTGTCAGTAACTAATTCACTACCTATAAATAACGATTTGTTTTTCCCAAAAAAATCTCCTTTTAAGCACATAAATGCAGTAACTAATCATATTAGGGTTTGAAACTGATTATTCTTTACAATTGCATTAAAATGAACAAATAAGAAAACACTGCTCAGATTTTCTTCCACCTTCTCTCAGATATTTCAGATAGATCTTTAAGCCCTAGAATCTATTTGGGCATGGTAACCTGAATTGACCCATGTAGAAAAAAAAACAAAACTACTTAGTGATCCAGAAAAAATATTCATTACAAACATGAAGAGCAACAAATATTATGAATTGTTTTTGAAACATTCCCCTCTGTTGATTCCTGCCATGACCACTTTATCTGCATACACCTCAGCCCACACAAAATCAATCTTCTTCAATGACTTATTCAATTGTGTGACCCATCAAATAACATGAGGAAACCATATGGAAACCCAATACACACTTATTTGTCAAAGAGGACTGATATTAAAAATCATGTAGTATGCCATCCATGACCAAATGGACGTTCTCCATTTTCATTTAAGATTTAATGAACAAGAATTCCTATCACCATTCTGTGCTTCAATTCAACAAGGATGTTTTTCTCATCTTTATTCACTCTCCCTTAAAGTGCCATGCCGTAATTTTCTGTGTTGGATTGAATTCTTCACTAGTCCGGGCATCGATACCTCTGCCTTCACCCAAGTGAGGCTGCTTCACTGCCTCTGAACTTCAGGCTGGACCATCTAACTTGTGTTGGCTAACATGCACAAGTGAGTATGGTAGTTCTAATCCTAAGCATTAACTCTTATGTACGAGCCTCCACTTTCTTTCTTGCTCTTTGTTATTTTCATGAGAAGGATACTCCTAGTCTCCTGGTCCCAGGAATAGAATGAAGATACAGGTTTCTTAAATGATCAGCCCAAACCTGGCTTAATTTAGATGAACTGCTCCTGGCAAAGTGTTAAATAAATGCATATTATTATATGCCACTGAGATTTGTGATGTTTTGTGGCACCGAGTAGGTAACTAATATATCCTTTCTTTACCATTATTTACATGTTTGTTTTTGATGTTACTTCATAAAGAAGTTGTCACATTCCTTCCACAGCCTTTGTCTCAGATATCTAGGAGAATTTGAATTTCCAGCTCTCACACCTCACTTGAAGATTATGGATCCTCTTCCCTCATTTTGCCTTGATCAATGTTTGTTTATCAATGTTATCAATGTTTGTTTCTATCTCTACCATATCACAAATTACTTGAACATACCTCCTATATCAGGCCGAAGTTTATTGTCATATCCTTCCAGGAGATTATTTAAAATGACAGTGACATCACCTTCAGGAACTTTTGGAGTCAAGACCCATGTTTTGTTAGAAGCATAATCTTCATAGTCGTCATCAGATTTTTGGCTAGTGAGGCTAAGAAAACAAAAATGTTGGTCAGGAAGCAAAGAGACTACATCCAAAAGGATTTTTTTACTCACAGACCACCGGGGAGAAAGGAGAAATGAAATAGGATTACAGGAATGTATTACAACGGATGATAGTGAAATTTTTCACTGAGGCTCCATCTAGCTAATTACACAGCACAGATATAGATTTAAATTTATTAAAGTGTACTCTACAGTTTTCCAGAATGCTCTGTCTTCCCATCTGTCAGTATACTATGTTTTACAAGTGATTTTTGCCTTTTCCATTGTTGATGTTCTTCCTGTCCACCTAGCCAATCTCATGAAGGACTTACTAAGAAAAAAACATTTTTGTGAAAGTGATGTGTAAATGATCATAATGTAGTCTCAGAATTCAGACAAAATGTCTACTTCTTCCTCCCTTAAGAACTTAACTTGCTTCAACCTATTAATGAAAGCAAGAGACTGATAATTAGATTCACTCCCACAAAGCGCCAGACAAGCCTCTCCCCTCTCAATTGAACTACTAAGGAGAACTTAGTCTTGCTGCTTTTTCTTCCCCCAGGGTGTGTGTATGTGCATTTTTTTCCCCTCACTTGCACTGAAAGCAAGGGCGGTTCATTTATCTTTGATTGTTAAGAACCTGGTACTATGAAGAAAAATGTAGCTGGAGATTCTAAACCACTCTTTGTTATAGCAAAAGTTCCTAACCCAGAAACTCATGCTAATATTTAATATACTATCATTGTGCAATTGAAATTGCCTACTTTGAATGATTGAAAAACTGCATAATATCCTGTGACTCAGTTTTCCATGCCCAAACCTGTCTGAAAACTCCCACAATTATGGCCAAAAGTTAAGGCTGACTTTGGAAAGATACTGAAATTCCTGTATCTTGCCTCTCCCCCTTGCTCCAAATTCCAACTCCCCTCTTCCCACCCCACCCCCACTCAAGAGAATTATAGGATTATATTTTCCAGATCTAGGGGCAATACAAACCTTACAACAGCTGCCATTTTTATCAGCATTCAGTGAATATTGGTTACTTCTGTGGCTTATGGTAAAATTAAAAAAAAAAAAAAAACCTTAAAATATGAAGTTCCCCATCCCCATTTCAGTTTATTTACATAAATACATGCTACAGAATGGATCTTATCAGAAATCAAACCACTGCCATATTACCCTAAATACACACACACACACACACAAACCATATTAATCTTTCTTCAATCTCACTCATTCCGTTTATATATATAAAGTATATGTGCGTATATGTGTGCATATATAGATAAGTAGATGACTCCATATGGTAGAAGAAAGCCGATTGCGTGGTTAATCTGGCTTGAGAATGAACACAGAAGCTGAAGTTTTAAGAGTAATCACTGGCATGGATCAATTTAGTAAGCAAGTAATCTCCTCTTTTATTCCTTTAAAGCTTTATACAGAAGAACCATTATCAAAACTGAGCCACACATCTGCATCAAACCTCACAGAGCCAGTCTAACGTCTGGCACTTCAATTAGCAGAATGACTTTAAACAGCATTTAAATTTCATAAACCACCCATACAGGGTATGATGGGCCGGACAAAACTTCAAGAAGCTCTCCAAGAAAAAGGCGCTGGTATTGGCAGAGGCCAGTTCTAGGAAAATCCTTCTTGGACCTCAATTCATCGTTTCTCTAGAGTGTTGCTGAATACTGCCTAATAGAATTTTCATTCTACGACCTAAATCTCACTAGTTTAAGAAGGGGGAAAAAAAAAAAAAGCTCTCTGACCAAGAGATTTTCAAACCCTCCAATAACTGAGAAAAGAATGTGGTTGGCCCACTGGATACCATCATTACAGAATTTTACCACCATTTAATTTGTTCATGCAAAAGTGTCTTAAAAAAAAAGCTTTCCCTCTTCCTTTCCCTCCCCTCCTCTGTGTCCCTTTCTGTATCTGTCTTTCTCTCTCTCCCTCAGACAAATGCACCCTATTAAGTTTCTTCAAGGGAAGGGAATAGATATTAAATCATTTGGTTCACACTTATAGCAACTCCTCATACTACCAAGTAAATCATCCCAGCATGAAGGTTCCGTTTTACTGTTGCTACTATCATCTGGCAGAGTAAAAGGAAAAATACATTAAGTGAAAATAAAAGAGATACTTGCATAGAAGTAATACTACTTTCCAGAACCGCATCAATAAATCTTTAAGAATCAGCATCTATTAGAGGCCAAAACAATAAACAAATAGATTATTTCATATAAAAGTATCCATGGTAGATTTTGTCATAATTGGGGTTGCCTACTTAGCCTGAGAGAGGTTAAAAAAAAAAAAAAGTTGAGAAATTAAGAGTATATATTTTGGAGTTAAAAAATACTAGGTTTGCTTTCTAAATGGTTTCTATCATTTACTATTTTATGACCTGGGGCAAGTTATTTAGCCTTGCCAAACTTCACAAAGTTTTCATTTTTAAAATAGAGTTAATGCTAGTTTTTTTTTTTTTTTTTTTTTTTATTATTGTGTGTGTGTGTGTATGGTTACTTTTTTTAATCTTACTTTTGTGTATGGTTAAGATAATGGTTACTAAGTGCTTCACACAATGCCTGACATATCTCCCTGAAAATAGGTCCTTTATAATTATTGTTATAAAGTGACCACTGCTAGATTTATAACAGCTCCAACCATGCAACCAAAACCTGAATCTCCAGATTCTGCTTTCAGGCTTTTATCTAATACGTGCTGAGAAAAACTAAAAACAGATGTTTTCCAGAAAGAAAAATAATGAACCCCTACATTATAAATAAATGAAGTTTTTATTCTCCGGAGTTTTCCCAGCTGAGTTCTAAATTAATGGGGCTGATGCATAATCTGGGATTGTTTCCAAATTTGCCTTAAAAAGAAAAAAAAAAAAAGCCTCTCTCATTTAACGTTGGCTGTTTTCTCTAGAATTCCTTAGAGTCAAGACCTCCGCATTTGTAGGTAAACTGTTTAGGAATAATGAAGTCTGATCATTAGACAAAGCATTCTGTGGCATTGTCAACCCCACAAGAAAGCCTGGGCAGAAACAGATTGATAATGATGCAAGAAAACGGACAGTTGAGTGCACCAAGTGCAAACATAAAGTTGAATTTCTAGCTATAGCCACCTATCTGAATTTAACAGTCTTTACAAGAAGTTATTTCTTGTGCCCTTTCGTTTAACAAAGTAATCTTCTAAAAAGAGAACTAAAACTGAAATTGGTCTTAAAATACCTTACCATAATGAAAAACATGTTTTCATAGTCTGAGTGAAAATTTGTCAAAGACAGTACCAGAAAAGGTTGTAAAGTTTTCATCTTTGAAAGCTTTTTTAGAAATGCTAGAAAGACATCTGCCTAGGATCCTTGGACCTGTAGCATGAGCAATGCTAGGATATTGCTAGAAATGCAGAACTTTGGGCCCCCTGAGACATCTGAATCAAAATCTTCAACAAATCTTCAAGTGATTCATATGCATATTAACTTTTGAGAATCTCAGTCACAAAGTGTTTAAACCAGTGTTGTCTGTGTGTATGTGGCAGAGAAGGTGGAGGTGAATGCCGAGGGTGGGGGGGAAGGAGTAGGTTTTTCAAAATACATATCCCCAGGTTCCTGCTTTAAATCCTGTGTCTCCATGCTGTAAATTAGATTTTTCCATGTTGTAAATTAGATTTTTATTTTCATATTTCCACTTTCAAGCATGATTTGAATTTATGCATGATTACAACATGTAATAAGCTCGTGTTCAAAATCAGAAACAAAAGCTGATTTTATTTAAAAAAATGGCTCAGAAAAACAAAAAAAAAATATTTGATAGTTGCTTAGGGAGATGTTGTTCCCAATTATATAAAAGAGTCTAAATATTTGAATTTTGGCACATATTTTGTATGTTTGACACTAAAGGCTAATCATGCAGTTTATAGAATTTTAAGTTTTATTCCATGTACCTCAGATTTCCACAAATTTGATAAAGATTAAAGTTTTGTTGGGGGGGAAAAGCTAGCCACCTTACCATCTCAGAATAGTATAACAGCAAACATTTGGGTGAGATATAAAAACATTTGTCTTTTCATTCAGGTATTTTAAAAATCCATTAGTACTTGGCATCATAAAGATAGAATATATATTTATATATATATATTTTTTTTTCTTTCTCTGACATAGGTAAGAAGAAAAAATTATTCATCTTTAAACTGTTTTAATTAGTGTTTCATTCTTTCATAGTTTTAGTAATATTTTGTTGGTACAAGTTTTATTTTTATTTTATAGGAGCAATGAGTTAAATGCAGGGCATTGTATATGTCAAAATACATCAAGATATATAGGTCAGTAAAATGAAACCTTGTGGATCTTTTCTATCAAAAATTCCTATGCATTAGATTTTCTGCTGTGTTAGTATTACCTCTACTTTGAATCTCCACTGCTTATATGACCTAAATCTCTATTCCTTCCTTTTACTACTTTCACAAAGCTACCCTTCTACCCCACATTTTCATCAGACCATAGATTCCAGTGAGGATCCTCACACTTCAAAAACATCAGTAAGAGAAGAACGTGTTGTCCCTTATGTGCTCATGTTACCTAAGTTTGCTAAGTTCCAGAAACTTGGCCAAATTCCAGTCTAATTGCATGGCTTGTCCTTACTGACTACAATCTTTTCTTCTCTTCATCTTCCACACCAATATTTGGCATGTCTTATTCCTTCTTACATTTGAACACAAATATCACCTTCACATAGAGGTCACCCCTTACTGTTTTATCTAACTTTGTCACTCACTCCACCTTTCATAATGGCTCTAGCCAGTCCCTTGATTGCTTCATAGCATTTGTTACCATGTCCATGTATTGATTTGTTTATCATATGTCTCCATTCCTAGACTATAAATTCCACCAGTGCATGCTTAATTAAGATGTGGAAATAATAAGTGTTCTTGCTAACCAGTTTTCCTAAGGTAAATAATAATACCAATGATAGCTACTTTTCAATATTCACTATGTCCTAGGAATAGCTTTAAGGACTTCACATACATTCTCCCAATCCTTAAAACACTGATATTCCTATAATTATCTGCATTTTGCCAGTGGAGAAAAACAATGATACTTACCAACAGTCACTTCAGTTGGCTAAAACCAAAATGTTTAACCATCATGCTGCAAGGTTTTGAAAAAGAAATTGGGTCCAAAGAATCTGCTACTGTACATTCATCAAAAAATAATATCATCCAAAATAAATATTGCTCAAGCTAATTTTCCTTTAGGGCAATAAATTAGTTTATGTCCGAGCTCAATAAAAGTATGGCACCTTCAGCACAAAGTTAGTAACATTCAAATATCGTAAGCTTTCTGTTACAGATACCAATAATTTGATCTCCCCATACTGAGGAATAAAAGCAGAGCTCACAGTTTAACTTCACGCATGTGATAAACTGTCTCATAGTCTTTCTCACCTTGGAGAGCAATGTACACTGCAGGGGCAAGGCATACATATCAACCAGTTCATTTTAAAGGATGTCCTCTAGCCACTGCAAAAAGCAGACTTGGTAGAAAGTGTCAAAACAGGTTTGAAAAGTGAGTATATGTCTCCAAAGACACAGGGAACACATAATCCCACCATGGGAGGAGGGGACGCCACTCTGTATCACCCAGGACTGGGAGCTCTTGAAGGATAGTGTGGTATTCTGTGAACAAAAACACTGGAGCACCAATTACTCTTTCACACAGGGTCTTTAGTGGCCTCTGGGATTCTCTACCTCCCAGTAAGGACATGTAAGTAACCAATGCAGAACCTGTTGGGAAAGGTGCTCTCTGCTTGTGTATGTACACATGAGTATGAATATTCAAAAAGAGGAGAGATACAGCAAGGAAATAAATCCCCAAGCATCAATTCTGATTATGAATTGTCCTAATTATGATGACTTCCTGAGCTCTTACCAGGTCAATTTTTTAATATTAGGTTCATGGTTATTGGTAAATATGTTTATTTGACCAAGTCAGTTATGAGACACAAATATCCAATATGTAAACGCAAACTGTTTCTTTTATTAGCAATCACCAATGACCCATATCAAATAACTGTCTGTGTGGTTTTATTACCTAAGTTTCATTGCAAGTATCAGGGCATTCAAACCAAATTGGGAGGCACTGACATATATAATCACAAAGCTTAATGTAGGATCAGCTGCACAGTGCTCTAGATGGCTTCGCAACTATGTATGTGAAAACTCAGATTCTTTCCAGCTTACCCTTCTATTCTTCACAGTGTCAACTTCCACCCAAACATGGCTTGACTATGCAGTCAAGAGATGCTAACAACTCCTTACACCTCTATGCCTCCTTATTTACATCTATGAATAGAAATACTCTTCCAGAAGTTTCTTCATAAAGAAAAGTCCTCAGAGAGTCTAATTTTGTTCATCACTAGCCAATACATACGAATTCATACAAATGAAACTGAAATCTATGGTTAGAGGATGAGATTATGTTAACTATTTTCATCTGATTATCTATCCTATCATCAGTATCCAAGATGGAACAGCTCCACCAAAAGCATCTGGACTTCACAGATACCAGTGAAAACTGGGATAATTAATAAAGCAAGGAGGGGAAATGTGGAAAAGGCAACCACAATATTCACTGGGGTCAAACAGTTTACACAGGAAAAAATCCATCAGTGTGAGGTCTAGGATTATCCCTGAAGTCCATTTTCCTTGGATTATCCACCCTTTTTAATCTTTCTTAAACAAAAGTGGGAGAATGAGGAGCATCTAGGACTCATTCACTGCTGGAAGGAAAACATTTTGGTATTATCTGGTAATGATCATCACCTTCTATTTCATATCCCAAAAAGTCCATCTTTAGATTTCAAAAAGAAACACATGTTCATTTCTACTCTAACACATGTATAAGAATGTTTAGTTGCTTTATTAGTATTATTAGTAATAGATGTGAACATAAAACAAAACATAACCCAAACAGATGTGAACATAACCCAGTATAATAGATTAATAAAAGATGGTATATTCACAAATTTAAATATCACAGAATACAAACTGGTGAGCTACTGCTAAATTCAGCAACATGAATCTGAAAAAAAAAATTGAGCAAAAGATGTTACACATACACTCACCCACACACATACATGCTATGTTTCTGCTTATATAAAATTTAATAAAAGGCAAAATTAAACTATAGAGCTGAAAGTCAGGACAATGGTTTCTTTAGGGGAAGAGAAAAAAGAAAATGAGGAAGGAAGGGAGGAGGTTTACTAGTGTGCTGGCCATGTTTTATTTGCAGTTGTGGTTTGAGGTTATATGGATTTTGTGATGAATCATTGAGCCATATTTAGGTCTTTTGTACTTTTCTATGTTTTACTTCACAACAACAACAACAACACAGCACTATAAAAAATTAGGTTTAGGTGTGAGTGTTACCAGTAGAACATTAGGTTCCTAAGAACAAGAAATATTTCTGTCTCCAACAGTATCATTTTCTGAAAATTTGCCAAGTGTCTGGCACTTACCAAGACACACAGTGAATACTTTCCGAAATACTGGGTGAATCAATGAGAGTATGGGTTATTTTTTAAAATGTAGTGTTTGTGGAAATTTACATGGAAAAATTCACTCTTTAAAGGTGCACATGTGTAAAAATTGTAGCTAATACTAAAATGAGCTGCCTATATAACATGCCATCACATGACTGCCATCACTTATGCTATAATTCCTTGTGCGTAAAAACTCAGGTTACATACATTGAAGATATTTTTGAGAGTTAAAAATAAAGGAAGGCCAAGGTTAGCCCCAGAAAGCAACTGTCTGTAACTGTTGGATAGAATAGAAATAAAAGTGTTCACGCTAAATTGTTGTAAGAATGTCAATAGGTACAAGAATTCTTACGGTATAAATAATGATATTTATAATGATAACTATGGTCATTAAGCTGACAAATTCTTAATGTGTTGCTTTATATATAAAGTTCTTTTATGTGATTTTTTTACTAAGTGATAAAAGTAACATTTGGTTTCTTGTTTGTATATACTTTGGCACAGGGTAGAAGCTATGGCTTCAAAACCTCAGTGATCCTGGGAAACTGAGACAACTTATCTTACACACTATATATTCAGGTGGGATTTTTAAAAGGAAGTGGAGCCATAACTATGTTGGTCCCATGCAACATTTTTTTTTCTATGAGGTAGCAGAACTTAGCCACTGCACTTGTGTTATTATTGGACCGTGACAACACCGTGATGATATACTAGACCAATACAATTTGGAGGGTTGCTCTTCCCCATTCTAGAAACATACATGGAATGCACACAGAGTTGCTAAATTCTGACTATGGGAATCCAAGACCAACTTTAACCACAGAAATATGTAAACTGTAGGCTAATGCCAGAGAAGTTTGTAATTTTATACCGTCAAGAAATACTCTAAGAAGGAAATATTTTGTATTTCTTCCTCTGTCTAATAACTAATCATTTACTAGGAATGCACAATGTCAAGCATATACTGAATGCTCAATGCATTGTATAGACCAGTCGTCCTTACCGGAACTGCATGTTGTAATTACCTAGAGAGCTTTAAAAAAAAAAAAAAAATACCAGCGCTGAAGGCCTGCCTCTTAAGATACTGAAGTAATTGATCTAGGATGGGACCAAGACATTGGTGTTCAAGAAATTCTAAGATGCAGCAAGAATTAAGAGCTAGTGCAAGAGAGTATAATAGAGCTCTCAGACTTTTTGCTAAAATAAGTATCACTTTGGTGATTACTCTCAAGAAAGTCAAATGTCACTTAGTAGTGTTTCATTGTGCACTGGACGTTCAAAATAGCATCACCCTCAAAATTTATGTCCTATTAAACTTATCCCATAGGGCACCTGGGTGGCTCAGTGGGTTAAAGCCTTTGCCTTAGGCTCAGGTCATGATCCCAGGATCCTGGGATGGAGCCCAGCTTTGGGCTCTCTGCTCAGCAGGGAGCCTGCTTCCCTTCCTCTTTCTCTGCCTGCCTCTCTGCCTACTTGTGATCTCTGTCTGTCAAATAAATAAATAAAATTTAAAAAAAATAAAATTATCCCATATCAGTGGTTCCTGGAACTTAGGACACCTGTCCCTGGTAACCAAGACAAATTTAAGTGTTACGTAAGAAGAGCAGTAAGACATTGAAGCACATAATTTGAAAATGTTTCCCTTTTTAATTTTAACACATTCAATTATATTAAGGACAACATCTCGGTTTATTTATAATTTGTTTTTAATCACATTCTCCAACTTACTAATCTACTTTCTAAGGAGACCATCAAGCTCAGTACTTACAGCAGAAAATTTGGTATTAAGATATGATAACATTGTACTGGTTTCATTGTATTTATTTTGCAGTTGTCTTGTATTATGAAAAGTAAACCTGATTTTCCAGATTTTATTACTGTAATTATTAAAGGTAGTAAATTAAATAATTACTTTAAAAAGATATTGGTTTTATGAAAAATTTAAGTAAAATAAATGACAGGTGTCACTTTGATGTGGCAAAAACCATGAAGGTGGCCAGATTTGGGAGATAATGCCTTATAGGTTTATATTTCTTGGTCCTTCAATTAATTACTTGAGATTCTTTTGTGCAAAGCACAGTTGCAGTTGGAAGTAGGAAGTTCAATGCTGATATCAAAACACCTTTCATCTACTTGAGGAAACAAACACCTGAGCAGCTAGAAGCAAGAAAACTAAACTAACAAATGTAAGACAATAATAAGAACATTGCCACATGGTAGACCATGACTAATCTCTGTCTGCAGTAACTCCACCTTGATGTTAAGTCTATTTCCATTGACGTGCCTCTACATTTACTATGAAATCTCAATTTCCATAGTGAGAAGGACAGTTTTCTCTAGAACATAAACCATTTTGAAGAACTGACACAACTTTTCATCCCTCTTCTAGCAAAATAAAAGGTCACACATATAAACATGCAAAATTGTTCTCATATTTGCAAGGAGGCCACACATGTGAATAAGAAAAACTTTGTGTACTTACTCCCAAAGGTTAAACTGGCCCAGGTTTAGGGTCATTTTCAGTTCAGTACACTGAAAAGCAGTGTGCAAAAAAGAAGGCTGATTCTATTGCATGTAATATCTGTATATATTCAGATGTTTATTCAAATATATTCAAAATATATTAAAAATTCAATCTTTGGAGTCTGTTCTGTGAGAGCAAAAAATGAAATATTTCAGTTTTCTTTTAAGATTCATATGTTTATGGGGCACCTGGGTGGCTCAGTGGGTTAAGCCGCTGCCTTTGGCTCAGGTCATGATCTCAGGGTCCTGGGATCGAGTCCCGCATCAGGCTTTCTGCTCAGCAGGGAGCCTGCTTCCCTCTCTCTCTCTGCCTGCCTCTCTGTCTACTGTGATCTCTGGCAAATAAACAAATAAAATCTTTAAAAAAAAAAAAAGATTCATATGTTTAGAAACATAGAGCTAATTTATTCAGGTGGCTGATTGAATTTTGACTTTCATGTGGAATTTTACATATATATATATATGTAAAACAGCATGGAGGTTCCTCAGAAAGTTGAAAATAGGCACGCCTCGGTGGCTCAGAGGGTTAAGCCTCAGCCTTCAGCTTGGGTCACAATCTCAGGGTCCTGGGATCAAGCCCCGCATCGGGTTCTCTGCTTGACAGCGAGCCTGCTTTCCCTTCTCTCTCTGCTTCCCTATCTGCCTGCTTGTGATCGATCTCTCTCTTTCTCTCTCTCCTTGTCAAATAAATAAATAAAATCTTTAAAAAAAAAGTAGAAAATAGAGCTACCCTATGACCCAGAAATTGCACTACTGGGTATTTACCCTAAAGATACAAATGTAGTGATCTGAAGGGGCATGTGCACCCGAATGTTTATAGCAGCAATGTCCACAATAGCCAAACTATGGAAAGAACCTAGATGTCCATCAACAGATGAATGGATAAAGAAGATGTGGGGTATATATAGATGTGTGTGTGTCTATATATATAATATCCCTCTTTAGCAAAATAAAAGGTAACATATATAAACATGCAAAATTTTTCTCATATTTGCAAGGAGGCCACACATGTGAATAAGAAAAACACATACATTCACAATGGAATACTATGCAGCCATCAAAAGAAATGAAAGCTTGCCATTTGTGATGATGTGGATGGAACTAGAGGGTACTATGCTAATGAAGTAAGTCAATCAGAGAAAGACAACTATCATATGATCTCCCTGATATGAGGAAGTTGAGATGCAACGTGGGGAATCTGGGGGGGTAGAAGAATAAATGAAACAAGATGGGATTGGGAGGGAGACAAACCATAAGAGACTCTTAATCTCACAAAACGAACTGAGGGTTGCTGGGGGAGAGGGTAGGGAGAAGGTGGTGGGGTTATGGACATTGGGGAAGGTATGTACTATGGTGAGGGCTGTGAAGTGTGTAAATCTGGTGATTCACAGACCTGTACCCCTGGGGCTAATAATACATTATATGTTAATTAAAAAATTTAAAAAATTTTTAAAAAGTTAATCAAGTCCTATCTCATCTTTCAGATTTCTTCCTCCTCAGTTTCCTTACTACTGTTTTATGAATAGTCCACTTTTATTCCAATATAATGTAAATGTATATAACTAAGAATTTTAAATACTTGACAGAAATAGTGTTTATTCATTTCTATTCACAGGCATCTTTATGAATTAAACACTATCCTCAGTACATTTTGCTTGTGAAAATATGGTAGATGTTAACAAAAAAAAATTCTGTATTGAAAATGAGCATAAATAAGTGCTCTATGGATATGTTTTAGTGAGTCCAAAATTAGTTTTGTACTTAGAATCCTGGAACAATGTTAAAAAGGTGGAGGGCACCTGCGTTAAGCATCTGCCTTCAGCTCAGGTCATGATTCCAGGGTCCTGGGATGGAGTCCTGCATCTGTCTCCTTGCTCAGCAGGAAGCCTGCTTCTCCCTCTCCCTGCCACCCCCCTGCTTATACTCATGCTGTCAGATTAATAAATAAAATTGTAAAAAAAAAAAAAAGACCCAGCGGACTTTGAAGTCATCCTAACGTCACCCCAGATTAAGTGCATTTTAAATCATGTTGATTTTGAGGCAAATCAAAATTTTTAATAGAAAAAGGCCACTTTGTATCATTTATATATTTATAACTGTAGATCCTGTACAATGCAGTTAAGTTTAAAAGCTTTAAAGGACAAAGAATTCGTACCATGCAGAGAATGCTTTAATGGAATAACAAGGTCCCTTACTGCCTTTTCTAGGTAATATATCATTACTTTTTCCAAGAGACTGCAAATCTAATGCACAGATTGCAAGAAGAGGCTCCCACAGAATCCATGGTTCTTCCTACAAGTTCCCTATCAATATTCTTTCCACCCTTTCCAGTATCCTCAGGTACCTAATTACCACTGGTGTTAAATCACATTGCTGATTACCATTTCAATTGTATCACTAATAATGAAATGGTCCTAATTCAACCAAGAGTACAACCTCAAGTCAAAATAGAAGAAACTTCCATTTGTCTGGAAAAACTTTATATGATCATTTTGTGTAAGCATTCCAGAAAAAAAACAAACAAACTAGATAATCAGTTTTTAAAAGATATTTCTCCAGAAAATTAACTCTCCGATGCAAACACAAGTGAGATTGCCAAGTAGTATGTATGCAGGAGAGTATGTTTAACTTTATACAAAATTGCCAAGTTTCCTCCCCGTTTTTATTCCTGTTAGCAATGGAGAAGTCTAGTTGCTCCACATCCTTACTAACACTTAATCTTGCCACTATTTTTTATTTTACCCATTCTGATAAATGTTTACCGGTATCATAATGCACATTTACATTTAGGGTTAATAACTTTGAATGTTGTTTTGTGTGCTTACTAACACCTCAATAACTTGGATGAACCTCAAAGGCACTATACTGAGTAAACCAGATGAGTAAACTAGATGAGTAAACTAGATGATTCTACTTAAATATTCTTGAAAAGAAAAATAGCTACACTGATGACAGAGCAGTTATTCATCAGTGTTCCCCCAGCAGGCAACAACTGTCTGCTGGGGGAAAGGTATGACTACAGAGGGCAGTAGGAGGAAGGATTTTTTGAGGACAGGGGGAAGGGTGGCACGAGGTATGATAGAATAATTCAGTATCCTGCTTAGGAATACTGAATAACAATAATTTATGTGTGTGTTAAAATTCATACAACTGCCTACTAATAAATGTCAATTTTGTTCTACAGAGAGAATAAAAAGTTAATATGCTATAACTTAAACCACTGAACTTCTGGAAACATTCTTTGATAGAAAATTTTTGTAAAATTTCCTGACATTAAAGTATGAGGTAATTGAGCCTAAACATTTAAAAATCTCCTGAGGGGTACACCTGGGGGCTAGCATCTGCCTTCGGCTCAGGTCATGATCTCCAGGTCCTGGGACCAAGCACTGTGTCTGGCTCTCTGCTGGACAGATCACCCTCTCCCTCTGGCCCTCCCTCCTGCTTGTGCACTTGTGCTGTATCAGATGAATGAAATCTTTAAAAATCAATCAATCAATTAATTAATTAATTAATTAATTCCTTTCTCCCCAGGAGATATTTATCACTGAAATGGTACTGTGGTTTCCTTTTAAACTGCAACAGAGATGCTTGGATCTCTTTCAGCCTTTTAGATGGAATATTACCTTTCATGGTTTTGTTGTTCAGAGATTAAGTTCAACAACATATTTTATGGATAGGAAATAAGTACACTTTTGTTAATGCTCTCTGAGAATCCCTTAAAATCTAAAACTCAGTCATCCAAGTAACTGCTCCTAAATCACATTAATCTGTAAGTAAGAGACTATCTTTGCCAGTTCTTAGATATAAAGTACTCATCCCTGTAAAAACATATCTGTTTAAACATATTAGTTAAATGTAGTGCAATAATTTCATAACAATGCCATAAAATAATTACTACGCTTCAAATAATTGACATAATAGCAGACTGATTCTTGATCCCACTAAGATTTTATAGCAAAATCTAGAACAATACTATATATAACTCTAAGGAAGCTTAAAGGCAAAAATTTAGTTAATCGTAAGCAATTGAGAATTAGTAGGTAAATTGCAACCCTCATCATTCCCCAAATCATAGAGGCACATGTCTTCCTTAAGAAAAAAATTGATGGTATTATTAAATGAGGCATTTCTCCTGACACAAAGCCCTTATCTGGAATAATATTCAAATTCTTCACTAAGGCTACAAGGTGATGTAACAGAAAGCAGCTTTCTGCCTCCAAAATCCTAAAACCTAATTTTTTTTAAATTTTATTTATTCAGGGGTACCTGGGTGGCTCACTTGTTAAGTGTCTGCCTTTGGCTCCGGTAGTGATCTTGGGGTCCTGGGATTGAGTCTTGCATCAGGCTCCTTGCTCAGCAGAAGGCCTGCTTCTCCCTCGCCCACTCCCCATGCTTGTGTTCCCTCTCTCTCTCTGTCTCTCTCTGTCAAATACATAAATAAAATAAAAGTTTAAAAAAGATTTTATTTATTTGACAGAGAGCCAGAGAGCACAAGTGGAAGGAATAGCAAAGGGAGAAGAAGAAGCAGGCCCCCCACCTAGCAGGGAACCTGATCATGGAATTATGACCCCCAGGATCATGATCTGAGCTGAAGGCAGAGGCTTAGCCATTGGAGCCGCCCAAGCGCCCTGCTATGCTCTGACTTTTGATCCTTGTCCACTCTCCTGCCTTCTGGGCCTTTTTTTAGTTCCTAAATCACACCCAGTTCCTACTCTATTCAGGGCCCTTGCACCTGCTGCTACCTATGATGAGAATGGTCTTCTCTTGAATCTTTTCATGGCTGATTTTTTTAAAAATATTCATATAACCTCAACTTTTTATCCATTAGTCAGAATGGCCTTTCCTGACCATTCTATCTCAAATAATTCTTTTCTTCTCTCCATCACATCACACTTTCAATTTTTTCTTCAACTTTTACCTTTATTTAAAGTCTGTTTACTGTATGTCCCTAGACTGCAAGGTGTAAGAGGATTAAAAAAATGTAAATTTCTCTCACTGTTTTATCGCCAAACCCCACGGTGCTAAACAAGTATCAGGAGTGCAACAAATATTTAATTATGGCAGGAAAGCAGGAGACAAGGAGTCAGAAAGTTGTCCACTGTGCATTTATTTTCATTCCGCACTCAACATAGCACTTTAAAGCTCAACAAGACTCGAATGACATCCCACATTAGCGTATTTCAAGGAGAAAACAAAGAATCACATGGGTCCATGAGTTTAAAAAATGATTGAGTGTGAAATGTACATCTGGTTACACAATTTCTTTAAATCAGAGGCAATAAGTAAAACAAATCAATATAAAGTAGAACACTGTCTATAAATAAATTTATAAAAGAATGATTATATGTAGTGTAGTGTTTTGATTTTCAAAGCACATCTTTATTCTAGAAAGTAACTTCTATAAGAGCAATGACTAGGTTTGCCTCATTCATTCCTTTTCAGCATCCAGAATAGTGCCAGGAAAAGAGTGGCTAGAAACAAAACAGGATTCCCAAAATAAATAGGAATTAAGAAGGGCACTATTCAGATCACCTAAATCACAGTATATAACCATTATGTCCAAACTCGTGCTTTATGTGCATTTTTCTGATAAACTTCACTGATACTTGAGCATCTACTAAGTATCTGTTTATGGGATTACTTGGGGTCTGAAGTCCAACAGAATAAAATTACTGAGAAATTCTCTCCCTCCTTACCTGATTCTCTAAAAAGTTCACTCTGATACTCATTCATCAGAGAAATTGACCTGCTTATGGAAATGATAGCAGATCTACAAAAAGGAGCCCCCATCATGGACCTTGGAAACTGCAAATGGCCTGCTGACCACAAGGGTACTTGAAAAAAAATCACATGTTTCAAGGAGTATCTGATGGCTAACATAGCCCTGGTTTTATGGCACCAAGTTGATTTTATTTGCTCCTTATTTTATTATATAAAAGATTTTTGTGATGTGACATGGCTTTGACTGGGAAGTTTTGATTTGCTTTTCCCTATCAATAGGATTTTATTACTGAAAATTTTTTCATGCTTTCACATATAATGATTAGCCTAGTTAAATATTATCCATATACTCCTTTTTAGTCATGGAATAGAATAGGTTTATAGGAACGCCTGGGTGGCTCAGTGGGTTAAGGCCTCTGCCTTGGGCTCAGGTCATGATCCCAGGGTCCTGGGATCGAGCCCAGGCATGGAGCCTGCTTCCTCCTCTCTCTCTGCCTGCCTCTCTGCCTACTTGTGATCTCTGTCTGTCAAATAAGTAAATAAAATCTTTTTTAAAAAAAGAAAAAATAGAATAGATTTATAATAAAATTATCTCTCAATCCTAAAACATCTCTCTGAAAATTCTCTATTAAAGGATTTCAAAAGAATTTGAAAATTTTCAAAAGAAAATGGAGGAGAGGTAAGAACTCTGAAGTAGTACCTCTAAAGGAGGTAGGACAAGGAAGCCACCATAAGAAATCTAATAAAATACAGCGTGACAGTTGAGTTAGGTCCAATGAAGAATCAGGAGCTAACATTGGAGAGGTTGTCAGGGATCAATCAGATCATGAAGGACCATAATGGGTAATCACATGCCCAGTTTGCCTGGGAAGTTTCAACTGGCACCTGTGATACTGACACAATTATCAATAATTATACCCTCTTTCACTCTAAAAATGTCTCCATTTTACATAACAAATATATGGCATATTATCTACAACCTAGCTCAAACAATTGGATCTTATAGCAGAAGGGGAATTATTGCAAATTTTAATATGGGAAAGAACAAACATATCCGTATTGCAAGAAGTCATTCTGAAGTAAAACTACTTTTATTTGCAGATAACAAGATTGTATATGAAAAATAATAAGGGATCTACCAGAATAAGTTCTAGAACAAATACCACAGGATATAAAATTAATATACAAAATAAATTGCTTTTCTATATAATAGTAATAAACATTTGGAAAATAATTTAAAAGTATATAATTTGAAATAGGACACAAAATACTTAATAACTTAAGAAAAATGTACAAAATGCTTACACTGAAATATACAATAAATTAGTAAGAAAAAGTTAAGAAAACCTAAACATTGGGAAAGATAAGCCATGTCCATGGATCAGAAGACTAAACATTGTCAGAATATCAATAGTTTCCAATTTGATCTATACTCAATACTATTTCAATAGAGACACAGCAGGACATTTTTGTTTTGTTTGTGTTTGTGGAAGTTGACAAATTTACTAAAAATATGTAAAGATATAAAAGATGTAAAATAGACAAATCGGGTCTTGCAAAAAGAAGAACACCTACGGTTTGTGTTTCATACTTGTTGCCTTGTTTCAGGATTTACTGTAAGGCTACAATGATTAAATTCACATAGTCCTGACAAATAAACAATCCAGTAGATCAATGGAATGGAATCCAGATTTCCGAAATAGACCTAGACATTTATGTTAATATTCTGACAAAATTCAAAGGAATATCAATAGGAAAAAGAAAATCTCCTCAAAAGATGGAAATGAAGCAACTGGATAAATGGAGGGGGGAATAAATCTCATTCTCTAACATATTAAATGAGACAGATATTAGAGCTAAAAAAGAAAGCTGTAAATATAAAGCCTCTAGAAAAAATAATGAAAATGTTTTTGCAAATTGGAGGAGGCAAATCTCCCAGGATAGAAAAAACACTAACCATAGAAACAATGACAAATTGTACTTTAAAATTAAACATCTTGCTCACCTAAATAAATTAGTAAATAATAGGGGCACCTAAGTGGTTCAGTCTGTTGAGTGTCTGACTCTTGATTTCAGCCCGGTCATGATGTCAAGCCCAACATTAGGCTCTGTGCTTGGTGGGGAGTCTGCTGGAGACTCTCTCCCTCTCCGCTCAAGTAAATAAATAATTTTTTAAAAATAGTAAATAATAAATCCAAAAACTGAAAAAAATATTTTTATTACATCTGATGAAGGGGTTTTTTGTTGTTGTTTTTGGTTTGTTTGGTTTTTTGTCAGAAAAAAATTTTTTAAAGATTTTATTTATCTATTTGACACTCAGAGATCACAAGTAGGCATAAAGGCAGGCAGAGAGAGAGGAGGAAGCAGGCTCCCCAATGAGCAGAGCGTGCGATGCAGGGCTCGATCCCAGGACCCTGGGACCATGACCTGAGCCGAAGGCAGAGGCTTTAACCCACCGAGCCACTCAGGCGCCCCAGGTGAAGGGTTTTTATATGATATTCATAAAGTACTCCTAAAAATCTAATAATAAAATCGATCAAAACAAAAAAACCTGAGAAGGACCTGGATGGTTCAGTTGTTAAGCATCCTATTCCTGATTACGGCTCAGGTCATGATCTCAGGGTTGTGAAATTGAGCCCCATGTCAGCACTAGGCATGGAGGCTGCTTAAGATTCTCTCCCTCTCGGGGCGCCTGGGTGGCTCAGTGGGTTAAAGCCTCAGTCTTCCGCTCAGGTCATGGTCCCAGGGTCCTGGGATCAAGCCCTGCATCGGGCTCTCTGCTCAGCATGGAGCCTGCTTCCCTTCCTCTCTCTCTGTCTGCCTCTCTGCCTACTTGTGATCTCTGTCAAATAAATAAATAAAATATTAAAAAAAAAAAAGATTATCTCCTCTCACTCTGCCCCTCCCCCACACCTGTTCACAGGCAAGAGTTCTTTCTCTTTCAGAAAAAAACACAACCAAACAAAAAACCAAAGAGGCACAATTTTTCTTCCACTGTAATGATTTAAATCCAAAAGACCTCAGTTACCAGTCTCTGCAGTGTCCCCAGTGATGTTTATCTTTCTGGTATTCATCTAAGTTTTTCCCACTATGTATCAGGATTGTTCTGTGTTACTAATACCACATGGCAGTAGTGATGGTACATAATTATAAGATTTTATTACAGAAGCCTACAGCTTCTATATTGAGTCTTCTCTCTCTCCCCCTCACTTTAAATCTTTCTTTTTACTCCACCTCTCCATCACCATGGAGAGATCACCAGTGAAGAAAATGGAGATTCCTGCCAATATAGATTGAGCTTGAGAATGGCTAGTCCAGCACCTTCAAAGAACTGGAACCCTGTTCAACAACTTGACTACAACCTCATGAGAGGTCCTGAACCAGAATCATCCAGTGAAGTCACTCGTGGATTCTTGATTCTCAAGAGCTTTGTGAGGTAAGACGTAGCTTGCTATGGGGGGAGGTTTTTTTGTTAGTTGGTTTTGGGTTTTGTGTGTTTTTGGTTTTTTTTAATGTTTTGGTTAACTGCTTATATAGAAATAGATGACTAATGCCAAGGCAGATAATACCTAAAGGTGTAAGGATTTGCAGCAACTTGAACTGTCACACATTAGAAAATTGTTCTGATAATTTATCATAATATAAACAATAATTCTACATTCTAGCAATTTCACCAAGAAAAATAAGAAAAGTGCCCAAAGAAACACTTGTACAGTAATGTTCATACTAGCTTTATCCAAACCATCTCAAATTGTATACATCAAGAGGAGAAGGGGTATACATGTTATAATTCATACTATGGGATTCCTAAAAATAAAAAGGAACTCATGATATGTGCAGCATCATTGTGTGTCAAAAACATGTTTGGCGGAAAAAGCTGGACATGAAGTGTTAATTTCATCAATATAAGTTCTAGAACAGAAAAAAAATGGTCTGTTGTGAGAAAAATTACAAGCAAGACCAGCAGGAGAAGGGAGGAAAGGGAGAATAGAGAGGTAATTAACTGGAAAAGAATATTAGAAAACCTGCAGGTATAATGGAAACTAATATATATTGAATGAAGACTGTATGTGTGTGTTTGTATGTATATAGGAGTGGTGGTTATACTAGGGCATACATTTGAAAAGATTTCTTCTAACTGTACATCTAAATTTACAAATGTAAAAATACATTTGAAAAAATTTCTTCTAACTGTACATCTAAATTTACAGTTTATTGCATCTCAATTATGTCTTCATTTAAGAAAATATTTGAGGAATGTCTGGGTGGCTCAGTTGGTTAAGCGTCTGCCTTCAGCTTAGGTCATGACCCACTCCCGCACTAGGCTTCCTGCTCAGCAAGGAGCCTGCTTCTCCCTCTGCCTACCCCCCCCCCACTCTCTCCCTCTCTCTGACAAATAAATAAAATCTTTAAAAATAAAAAAGCAAATATGTGATAGGAGAAATGTCTCTGCTGTGTGGTAAATTAATAAGACAGCAAAACTGACATCAGAAAGGTACTTAAGGTGACGGATTTAGTAACCTAGGTCACAGATTATATTCAGTTTAATTCTATGATCAGACCTATTAGGCACAAAGAAAAGATAGTCATGACCTTGAATAGTAAAATATCAGCTTGGGTTATCTCCTTATTATTCTCCAGGTTCAACCCATTGCTTCCATTTCAAATCTAATATAGATGTTGCAACCAAGAGTAACAACATGGATTTGCTCTGAATAATTGGTTGAGTAATTTTGCTAAGAAACTCAAAGACAGTGGTTTCACACTCCCTCTGAAAAAAGATCCTTATTTGCATATCATTAAGGAATCTGTCTTCAAAGAGTTTCATGTGTCAGCATTTATTTTTTTATTATACTAGAATCTAATCTACATCTGTTAGAAATACTAAGTTTACAATAATGATCTAAAATTAATGACTGGTGTAGGCATTCTACAAGCTTAGGGACCTCTTCCCTATTTTCTTATCTTACACAACTTAAGGTAGAACTGAAGACAAGGTAGGGAACTAAAGACTTAAAGAATTTTTATTAAGAAACCCTCTCATGGGGGCACCTGGGTGGCTCAGTGGTTTGGGCCTCTGCCTTCGGCTCAGGTCATAATCTCAGGGTCTGGGATCAAGCCCCACATAGGGCTCTCTGCTCAGTGGGGAGCCTGCTTTCCCCTCTCTCTGCCTGCTTCTCTGCCTACTTGTGATCTGTCAAATAAATAAATAAAATCTTTAAAAAAAAAAAAGAAAGAAAGAAACCCTCTCCTGCACTCTCCTAAAATTTGGATTTTAACAGATATGGAGAGGATGCCTCCGCTTCTAGGAAAACCCCAGGAAATAATGACCCTGTACTAATACCAAAAACAATGACAACATATAAGAGATGTTTACCATGTGTCAAGCCCTTACCATGTATCATAGAAATTACTATTCAAACTTATGAATAAAAATTATTATCTTCCTTTTTTATGTATGAAGAGATTAAGGCTAAATGAAGATAACTGAGGGCCAGCAAGTAATGATAAGGATAGGAATTTAAATCCTTGTCAAGTGTGGCTCCATAGCTTATACTCTTTAAGGGCAACACTGTACTGTAAGACCTGCTTGCTCTTTCGTTTTTCTTGGCAGCTATACATGCTGAACTTAGAGCGAGATACTGTCAGGAAGACAAAAAGGTTTTTCTTTCTTCCTTTTTAAAAAGAAGACAAATTTCAGGGAAAACAAAATGCAATTTCCATTAATTAAAAAATAATTAAGCATTTTTAGAGGCAAAGCACTTCTCTAAAAGCCTGGGTTATATAAGTAGACAAAACAGTGTCTGCTTTCACAAATCCTGGCTTCTACTGAGGGAAACAGAAAATAAAAAATAATAAACCAGTAAGCAACATAGTATAAAATTATCTACCTGATTACTGAAGGCTCCAACTATAAGGAAGGATAAAAACATAGATGAGAATAAGAGGAATTGTGGGTACAAGGTTGAGTGTCGTTTGCAATATTACACTGAATGATCAATTTAGGCCTCACTGGAAAGGTAATATTTGAGCAAATCCTAGAAGTTAAGTGAATTAGCCAGTGGATATCTGGGAGAAATACTTTGCATAGGAAACAGTATATTAAGTATATTAAATATACTTTCCCTACTGTTATCATAACCAATGTCTCAGAACAGGGAAAAAATTGGTCAAGAGTGTCATACTTTCATTTACTACAAATGTGAAAGGCTGCCAAAAGAAGGCAGAACTTTCTAGAGAAGGCTAAAAACCAGTCTGGGTTCATTTTCCTTCGCCTACCTTGTAGCCACATAATAGAAGTTTAAGGATTCAACGAGAAAGGCATTCTTGTATAAGAAGTTAATTGGCCTATGAGTAGAAAGAGCTGTGCAATTTCTTATCCCCTCCTCCCACAGAGATACTTGCACCACCTCTAGCTCAAGGCAATTAAAAAAGGAAGTCAAGAACACACTCATAGATGTCTACCATGATGGAAAACTAACAAGGGCAAAGGCTAGATCTACCACAAATAGAAAACTTGAGTACCAGCTTCTTACTGCTCTAGGAACACCAAGTGGATAGAGAACTCTTAGGTAAATATGCCCTGAATTCTCTGTAATCTGAGTGGTCCAAATGACGACTCAAGCCTGATTATTTCCTGAAAAAGTCTAAAGGTAACAGGCAGGTTTGAATAACCCGAATAGGGAATCAGAGTGAGAAAGACCTTCACTTCCAGAATCTGACAGGCAGTTTTGCTGAGTCCATCCCTTAGTCCATTCATTATTCCTTCCTTCCCTCCCTCTCCTAAGCTAAATGGAGGTAAAACAAGCAGTCATGTTGGAATCATCTTTAAAAACTGTCTATTTCTAGAAAGAGATAATGCTGGCAGAGAAGCGGGGTGGATGTATTTTGGAGTAGAGCTGAAGGGGTCTCATCTGACATCAGCCATCATATAGCATAACTCATGTCACGGAATAGTGCGATGCTTGAGGCCCCCAAAAGTGGAAAGGAGAAAGACGGTTACCTTCAGGGAACCCATCCAACACCCCCATGAAAGAACAACTCAGCATTTAGGTATCTGTCACCCAGAGAACACAATTTAAGATGTTTCTGCTCCTTTAATTATCTTCTCTCCCTCCACTCCAATCTCACAAAAAAGTCAAGAATTTAAGAGAGAAGGAAAGGCCTCACAAAAAAAGTGAAGAAATCGTATCAGACTAAAGAAATCTTAGGTTAAGTTTGATCAGAGAATAGAAGAAAAAGCAAAACAAAACTCAATGGGAGACTGAAAAATGAATTTAGAGGAGAATTTAATGCTTCAAAAATGAGATTATTCTAAACTTTAAAATGAATAGAAAATTTATAGGATTTACCTTAGATATTGTCCAGGTATGGGGAAAAGAGATTCAACAGCAGATGAGCTTTGAAGAGAAATATAACTTCTAGACAATACCTACCTATGTATGCTCAGTACTTAGTGTGTTCAATATATTTGTTATTGGGAAATTCGAGGAGATATTAAGTATCATCTAATAAAAGATATGAAATCTACAAAGATCTACAAAAATCCTTAGAAAAAATTAAAGATGCAATTGAAGGAGCTATACTAAATATTAAAGTAGAAATAATACTACTACTTCAATATTTGGATAGCTCTGTCTTCAATATGTATTTTTTTAAAGATTTCATTTATTTATTTTAGAGAAAGACTTAGAAGAGGCGCACGCATGTGCGTGCATACACACACACACACACACACACACGGGAGCAGGGACAGCTCAGAGTTGGAAGAGAGGAACAGGAACAGGCAGACTCTGCACTGAGTGTGGAGCCTGATGTGGGGCTTAATGTCCTGATCCTGAAATAATGACTTGAGCCAAAATTGAGAGTCTGAGGCTTACCTGACTGAGCCACCCAGGCACTGCTATCTGCAATATATAAATATTTACACTTGATATTTTTAATCACCTCAATCATATAAGCAACCGCTTGATTAACTTTGGCATTCAGTAACAACCAAAGTGCATATGCTTTAATATTAAAGGAATGTGAAGTTACAACTAGAAATCGGGGCTTCATTTTCTTCTGAGAATATTTGTATGCACATTCTTATCTCTCTAGTCTCGTGAGTCTGATAAGGAAGATAGTACGATAGCCATAGGAAATGAGATATGGAGAAAATAAGGCACTAGTTCAAGTCTTCTTGAATATTAGTTGTAGAACAGGATTAAGACTCCCCTAATCAAATTCCTAGGGCAATAATCCAAATTACACAAGTATAACCAGCCCTCTTCTTTCCAAAGGTAAGAAAATACTTGGATTGTTTTGAGATATAAAAGGACTTTCCAGTTGACTTTACTGGGAGGGTTATTTGCTATTCATTTCTCCCATTTTCTAGAGAATAAATAACCTTTAAAAGAAAATAAAAAGCCTTATTTAAGTTACACATTAATGGCTTAGAGTAAAAATAAAATTTAACTCCCAATCATATTAATCCCTATAATATTATGATAACAGTGCAAAATATGGTAATAATTCTATATCATTATAAAAATCATTGTATAACTCTATAAAGTGCAATGTAAACACTAAATTTATATTACACACTCCACCCATTAATAAGGAAAACCATATGAATACCAAATAACTTAATAATGGGGAAAACAAGAATGTTTTTTAAAGCAAAGATCCTTTATAATAATTGAAACCCTGCCATGAACTCAAGTTTGGTTGTAGAACCAAAGTCTATGTAGTGAGACAAAAATATATACCTGTTCCCCTTCAACCACAAGTATGTGTCATTCCAGCAAAGCCTCTTTAAACTGTGAAAATCCTGTCTTGGAATGAGTAGGAATTGTGACAGCGACAAGAAGCCATAGCCCTACTATCATATTTAAACAAAGGTAAAGTCAGTCTTAATTTCTACTTGAAAAATTCTTGATATGGAAGCAGATTTTCAAGTATGTAGAACAAATACCTCAATCATTAAATATTCCATAATTCAATTATTATGAGAAGATTATTCTAAATGAAGCCTATGATATCAGAGAGACATTTATGTAACTATTTAAATTAAAAGCCAATTCTTAAATTCCTGCCTACAATCTAAATGTTTTGTCTGGAGGGTGATGGGCAGCTGGACTCTGAGAAATACTGGGTGATAATATTTCTTTTTTTTCCCCTCCCCAGGTAGATGTTTGCCTCAGGGTAGATTATTAGAAATGGTGTATTTACAACCAAGGAATTAAGTATGCTGAGAAAATTATTTTTTTCTAGATAAAGCCAAGTGGTGCATTTGGAAAGATAGGACAAAGTAAGGTTGTATGTAGAGACTAATTCTGTTAACTAATTCTGTTAAAGTGAAGAATCACAATGTCCCCTCTACATGAAGGATCATAGCCTGTTTAAAGTTAAAAATGATGAGAAAAGTGGTTATGGGATAAAAAAACTTCAACAACTCACAAAAAAGTCTCCTAAAGCATTTTAGGAGTTCAGGCAACAGCAAGAACAGAAAATATTTATGAATCTTTAACTTAATTTTTTTTTTTAATTCAGTTGTTAGTACTTCAAAGTTAGGGTTACATTAAGGATCAAAAAGTCCATCAAATTCATCTCCACTCAACCTATCCTTGAAAATAAATTCATTGTTATAAAAATCTTATTTTATTCCAATAGAAATAACAATGTATTCTACCACTTAGTTCCAATTTATTCTAAAAATCTTTCTGTTGTATTTCCATTTCTTCTTGTTAGTGTATTTTTACTATAAGAGAGAATGTAGTTGCATTGAAAGAGTTTATAAGATTGTGAAATTTGTTTTAAAACCTACATGTATGAGTAGTTGTACATAGACTGTATGTAGTTTGTGAATATAATTACACACTTTCATACGCATATTTTATTTTTTCAGCCAATAGTTACCTCACACACGAGTTGCATTTATTAAAATTCTTTATAGGTATTCCCTATGCTTTGTGGTTTGTATAATATGCCCAATGAGTTTCAAATAAAACATTCTATATGTGAAATTGACTCATTATGCTCAGTTGAATAATAAAGTAGCAATAATCAAAGCACTTGTAAATATTAAATATGGTGGCAAATAAACTTTTGAAATCAGCAAAGTAAATACCACTTTTCTTCAATATGTGGCCTAAGGTACTTGTTGAAAATGAATATTCTTGAGTTCCATCCCAGACATAATGATTTAGAATTTTTCAATGTATGGTTCAGGAATCTCCATTTTAGCAAGTTTTCTAGGTAATTCTTTTGATAGCACTATATACAAAATTCAGGACAGTTTATATAACCTTGAGGTTCAGAAATTAATATTCTACACATAAGAAGAGATACTAGCTATTAACATCCTCACCTCAAGGCTTTATATCCTTCCTTTACGTTTGTATAAGCACAATATAATAAATTTAATCAATTTAATAAAGAAAAAAACTTATTCTTTGCAAATATGGAAATAAATAAGTCAGTAAAATGTTTAGGTTTTTTTAATTCCTCTTCAACTTTCTAAGTGCTTCTACTTCCACTATTTACCCAAAAAGTCTCTTTTAATTTGGCTCCCAGTATCCCACATTTTCGCAGATGATTTTTGTCCTTCTTTAGAATCAGCTTTAAACATCAAAGCTTCTATTTCCATCCAGCCCTATTCAGCCACTCAAATGGCTTTTTTTTTTTAAACGGGGTTGCAGCAAACTGAAACTCTGATCACATTCTCTGCACTAAACTGCAATGACTCCATTCCCTCTCATTACTGACAAAATGTGAAAATCCTATTGGAGAGTTTACATGACACATAGTTCCCATTCTTCAGAGCTATTTATAAAATCATCTAAGCTAGTATGCAAAGAATTAAACATTAAAATGTACCACTAAGTTTTACTTTTTATATAATAATTGGAAAAGAAAAGTCAGAGCTGTGGCAATGAAAAGACATCTTAAACATGATACCATCATGAATAATAATAAAATTACATATTTTTCATTAAAACAAGGCCATCAGAGATAAATAATAATGTATTCATCTAGTTAGTTAAAAACTGTTTACTAAGATAGACATGAATAGGAGGAAAGACCTATTTCCCTGTCTTGTCTAAATTTCAATCCACAGGTTTCATAAATGCTAGGAATGTAAGAATGATGTTCTATCCATAAACAACTACCAACTCTGTAACTTCTGAAACAAATTAAGAGCTATACCTAACATTAGACAGAAAAACATATGTGCAAATTTTAAATAGAAAAAAATGTTTTTTCAGGATTCCACTCAAATGTATTGCACATGAAACATTTCCAGTAAAAGGCTGTCTCCACTTTTGAGAAAGCCACCTCATCTCATACTCTTAATGAAAACACATTCTATTTTAAAGTAAAGGGAAAAGGTATGAAAAGTGCTGAAAGAATTAAGCAGACCCTGTCTCTGTTTAAAAACTCAAAAAAAAAAAAAAAAACTTTCACACCTTATTTTCTCTGAGTCTCTTCTTAATCAGAAATCTGCATCTCCCATTACCTACCCTAGAGAATGGAGGACCAAAGAAGTTAACTCAAAATATTTTGATAAAATAATAGCTTAACTCCTCTCCCTTTTATCTCCTTTTGTTACAACTACTACATAAGAGTGTCAACTCCCATGAACACCTTAGGGCAAGGGCTTGATTTCTTCTATAGCTATTCTTTTCTCTTATTTGGGGGGAGGGCAGTATGAGAGTAATTCTTATAGAGTTTACTTCAAAAGGACAGTATGGAAAAAAGCAAGAAATGTAAATAATCAACCTCTAACTTGCCTTTAGTCCTGGCTGGACATCCGGAGAGAATGTATATGTGTAGCGTCAGGGGCTGTTAGGTGTGTAGATAAATAATGCTTTTAGGTGGAGGAATATTCCCTGATACTTTTGGTGCAATAAAGTTCAAGAAAATTAAGGTGTAAAACACTTCACAGCACACACTGGCTCAGGGTTTGGGGAAATTCATCTCTCCTCTTCCCATCTTTTCCATTTAGTGCAGCAAGGCTTTAAGGCATCAGTGCCTAACTTGACAATTTTGGCTTAACATTCACCTGGTTCAGCTTATTTTTTTCAACACTGCATCAAGACCAAGTGTTTTCTAATCATATATCCTCCCTATGCATTCATCAACTAAATTCTCCACCCCGTGCCCCCTCCCATCTTCAAGGAGGCAGTAGGGAAATCAGAACAGGGCTCCCAGAGGTCATTAGTACTCCTTGGCTCCTTTGGCCTTCCATCTGTACTATAGGGATGTCCTATATAGAATTAGATATCCTATGGGGCTAGATAAGCCTCTTTCCTTTTGGCCCTAACTGGGACTGCTGTCCCTGGTGCTGAACCATGTTTGCCCATCAGGGAATCTGCTGCCAGGTCAATGGGGCTGAATAGAAAATCTGGCTGACTGGTCTTAAAGAATGCTCAGGTACAGGAACAAGCAATACTTTGGTGAACAGGAACAGAACCCCTCCCCCCCATACACACACACACACACACACACACACACACACATCTCCCGGGTATTCTCCAGGATCCCGTTTGCAGTTTTCTCCTCCAGACCCCCACCCAAAACGCCTCCAACATGGCCTCAAATGCCGGCTTGTATCAGCACAGCCCACCTCAATATCAGATTGCAGTATTATGAAAATGCTACCCCCCAAACACAAAGTCTTTATGACGTTAGCTTTTCTACTCTAAAACAAAACAAAATCTAATTAATTAATAAATAAACCAAAGTGACCTTCTTCTTTCCTCTCTCTATCTTCTACCCTATATTTTCACATTCCCCTAAATTATAACCCCATATCCTAGAACAGGGTTTAAAATCGGGGTGGTCTTCCTAGTTCCACATCCCCACCCCCTCCCCCACCCCTCCGGAACAAAACAACGCTGAAAACAGCACATCTTACCCAGGGTAGAGCGATAGCAGGAGCAGAATCCACACCGTCATTTTCTGTGAAAATACAGGAGTCGAGTAGTCTGAGCTTCCTGTGCTCCATATATTTGTCGAACTCATCGGGGTTTTTTTTTTTTTTTTTTTTTTTTCCTCTTCTGCCTCTAGTCTCTTGGTTGCAGAAGAATCCCTCCCCTTTGTATTATTATTATGCTTATAATCTGATGGTGGCTCCCCCCACCTGCCTCTAGTAGGTCCCGACAGTGGGGAGCTGTATTGCCATCAGCTTTGGGAATTAATATTCAGGGGGCAGAAATAAGATCGGCACAAACGCTTGCAGATACCATCAAAGCGTCAGCTCTGGGAGCGGCTTCCAAGTCTGGGGGAATAATGTATTTGAGGCAGGGGGAGGGTAAGGGAGAGACGCACACCGAGACAAATAAGGGAGAGAGAGATGCGCGCACACTCTACACATACACATGCCCCTCACACTCTCACATACTTCCCCAGGTCCATCATTTTAGGTCTGTTTATTTGTTTGCTCTGTTTTGATTTCTTTTCTTTTTTTCTTTCTTTCCTTTTTTTTTTTTTTTTTTTTCCTTTTTCTTTTAGAGTGGGAAGGCAGGGTTAGGGCTGTGTGTGTGTGTTTAAAAGAATTTTTTAAAAAGATCAGAGTCTCTGCGCGGTTAACTATCACGCAGATTAACTCTGAGGTCAAAGTGGAAGAGATGCTCGCTGCTGCAGCACGAATTAACACATGCGTGGTGTCTTCCAACGCTTTTAAACTCCTTACCGCACACACAAGCATGGAAGGACTGACTTACATGGGGACAAGAGATGCCTTAACAACCCAGTAAATTGTATCACCAATGACAGAAGGTTTTGTCTCATCAGATCTGCCAAGAATCCTTATTAAAATCATGCAGTCTTAGAAATCATGGTTACACTGTAGGGGGAGGAGGGGCAGATGGTGGGGGAGGAATGGCTCTTTGTAACATCTTGTAGGGAACCAGTTTTGGTGAATTTTCCATTTGAATGAAGGGAGAAAACATTAATAGAATTAAAAGACGTTGAAAAATTCCATGCTCCCCAGGATTCACTCCTCCATTTTCTGTTCCCCATCTCTAGTGAAAATATAAAGACAAAAACTACTTGAAGGTTGAAGAATATAATAGCATTGACATAGCTGCTTGAGTAAAGAATACAGAGCACAAAATAGGGGCTGCTTTGGGAAGAGAGTTGGATAGAGGGGGAAGGTCAAGAGGACGCCGAACAATGTAAGGAGATTCCTATTTGCTGTGTGGAGATTGACTTTTTTTTTTCATTCTGCTTGGTGACAATCCTTAAAATTTGTGGTGTAGATGAGTCGTGTTAGCATGCTTCCCTCTTGCCTACAATGTTACCATGGATACTGATACATGGGAGATATCCCTCTGTGCCATCCTAGTTCGTCTGCCACAGAGGAAACCCCATTACTCATCATCATAAAGAAGAAAGTGAAAGAGTGTTTCAAGTTTTCTGTAGAGTCCAGGCCACCGCAAAGATGTACATGGAGAAATACAGGTGAAGAGGACAAATCAGACCCTTGCTGGTATATAGCAGGGCGACACTTAAAAAGCTGTATCTTTTCTACAGGAAGAAAGTCTTCCAGTTGGGGAACTTCAGTATGGAGTCCAGGAGGCATACGAATCTAACAGGAAACCAATAGGTCCACACTCCACCCACAATCTTAAGGACTGCTCAAGGAGAGCAGAATTACTGGTAGCTCCTGCCAATGACAGAAGCTGAGGAGACTCATTCTGAAAATGAAACAAAAAATCCTAAAAGACATACTTGGAATGCTGCACACCTTCAGAAAACTGCCCTACTTTATGGCATTTGAACAAAATCTAATCAAAACACTATTCACAGGCAGCAATTGACTTCTTTCTATTGTGATTAAAACAGAGGAAGAACTAATGCAAATCCCTATCTTTGTAATTCTCTTGTTCCTTGCTGTGCAGTGAGGAACTTTGGCCCTCCTTATATTTACATTTATTTAGGAAAAGATGCTGGGTTGTTAATAGCTATATCTTTGTTTTTAGTGAAGATACTCTATTGTGTTTTTGTAAACTAGGGCCTAATGCCTCCCAAAACCAAGCCAGGGAGAGAAATGAAAGGAAAGGGCTGTTTCTGAATAAATCAAGTGGTGGAAACATACACACTTGAAGAGTTACTATACCCCATTGGAATAGGTTTCCACGGCTCCTTCCACTTAGAGATGCCAGAGGAACTGGGAATAAAAGTATGATAAGTATCCTAATTTTTAAAACACAAAGGAGGGCATACCAAACACAGGCAGGCCAATAGTTTCAAATACTGTTTCATACCACCTAAAAAATTGATGTGAAAATTCAGTCTTCTTGCAGTTTTGCAACATTAAGTTTTTTTCCCCAAGTTTAGTGACAAGCATATTAACCTGGAAGAATGAATGCTTTCACGTTCACAAAGTAGTAATTCATATACTAATCCCTTATCAGTATCACAATAATCTCCATAAATTCTAATCTATTTTAATAATGGAATACCTCTCAGTATATTAAGAGAATCCGTGGAGGAAAATTTACTTTGTATAGTATTTGGGTACAATTTTACTGACACTATTCCCGGTTAGACTTCGTTTTGCCTCTGTGGGCCTGTGGGTGCTCTGAAGAAAATCATTTTAATGTATTTTTTAAGATTTTGCAATACATATTAAATTACATATTAAATTGTAAGTTACCTTATCCACTAATTTTTTTCTAATTTTTTAAATTTTTAATTACCTTTTAGTTACATACTTAAGAAAGTATGTTTATAATGCATATTTAAATAACTATTATGTATTAAGTATGATGGCTATACTTCCATTGTAAATAATATATGTATTTATGTGTATATATTTATATTAAAATTTAAAAATTATTGTAATATAGAAAGGAAAAAACTACCACCTACATTCTGTCATCCAAGCAAGCTGTTCTCAATATCCTAGAAATTCATTTCGCAGTTTTTTTCTAAATAAAGTTTTATTTTTACTTTTAATTTGACATTTTATTATTGTTACTATTATTATAGTATTACTATGCTCAAACGTGAATTATGAGGTCAAATGTTGGACCAGTTTGGCTGTTGATACTGTAAGGGCCTATTTAGCCAGAGCAGCCCACCTCAGTTGAACAGCCATTCTGTTGTTTATGCAGTAAAACTTAAATTGACCCTGCCCGCCCCCAGAGGAAGTTATTTAAAAGCAAGTCCGGGAAACCAGTCCCAGGTAACTAAGCCCAACTACAAGGGTGTGTCAGGTCAGGTAGAGATAACAGCCCTAATGCAGGGATGAGTCGGGTCAGGTGGAAACATCCAATAGGTAAAGCTCACATACTGTCTCCCTAGCTACCAAGGAGTGTGGGCCCCGCCTTTTGGGCGCCAGTTCTCACCAAGGTGATAGGCTAGTTCAAATGTCTACTATGGAATGAATTGTAGTTCAATTGGGCACCTGTGTGTGACCTAGCATGACTGTGCAGCTTTCTCTGTGTGTTGCAATCTCATTGGCCACCCGTGGGTGGCCAGGCTCAACCACATGGCCTTTGCTCTATAAACAGTCTGCGAGGCAGAGAGGGGCGGCACTCTCTGTAAGAGGCATGGCCCCAGTCGGTTGGTTTGATTCTCCATGCCTGGCGGGAAATAAAGCTTTGCTTGACCTTGGCTTTGTATCATCTCGCTCCTTTAATCACGGACCCATTTTTGGGGGATCCAACAATACCAAATGTCTCATCACTTGAGGAATTAAAACATTTTACTTAGGTTCTAGTTCTGATAATGATGAAATTGACTAGCCAGTCTGAATATAATAATTTTAAGTGGTAGACAAAATATAAAATAAACAACTGTGTAAAATACTAGAATGTTGAACACTTGATCACAGAAAGACAAAACTGAATTGGAGGAGATCTAAGATTATGTGGCTTTTCCACTGAGGGTGGTTAACAGATGACCAATTTTTCCCTATTTGCCATGAACTTGCCTGGTATTAGCATGGGAAATCCCACATCCCAGGAAAACCCTCAATCCTACAGGGACAAGATAGCTAGAATCCAAAGGCAGCTATTTTATGGTTGGAGATTGTGTGTGTGTGTGTGTGTGTAAAGATTTTATTTATTTGACAGAGAGAGGGAACAAGCAGGGGAAGCAGCAGAGGGAGAAGTAGGCTCCCCACTGAGCATGAAGCCCAATGTGGGCCTTGATCCCAAGACCCTGGGACCATGACCTGAGTGGAAGGAAGATACTTAACCAACTGAGCCACCCAGGCACCCCCTGGTCTGAGATTTAAAAAGAGGGTGTGGGCCTGCCAGAGCCTCTCAAACTGACATCGGAAATCACACAAAAGTGTAACAACAAAGGGAGGTAAGACTCCAAATCTGTATGCAAACTTCCCTTAGATGTTTGTTTTTGGGTAAAAGGGGGAAAAGACACAAAGAAGCCTGGAGAAAAGCAAAAACTGAAAGGCTGAAAAAGCCGAACCATAGTTCAGTGGCCACTCACTGCAGGAGATTCCCACTGTGGAGTCTGAATCCACCAAGTTAGAGGATCATAATAAATATCTACACTTTCCTTAGAAGCCCTAGGATGACCAAAACCCTTCTCTATTCTAGGACTAAGGATTTGCTCTAAACCTAAGGACAAAACTGAAGCTAACTGGAAAACAGGATAAACTAATCCTGCACCCCATGAAAGTCCATTTGCTAATAACTCCTAATAAAACAAAAATCAACATTCTTTAGAGGATTCTTAAAAATCAGAATGTCAATAATATATAAGTTGTATTGATACATGGTACAATTCTTTGATGCATGGTTAAAAAAAAAAAGATACATGAAGCACAGGATAATAGGACACTTTTTCTAAAAAAGTAGCATTCGATATAAACCAACAAAACCTGAGATCCAATTAGCAAATAAGGGATATTAAGTCAACTGTATTAAATAGATCAGTGACTTAAAGGAAGATATGGTTATGATTTTTATGTGGTCAATGAGTGTAGACTAGGGACTCTCAGCAAAGAAATGCAAACTTTTAAAAAAAGGCAAATTCTAGAACTGAAATTTATAATGACTGCAAGGAAAAGTTTATGCATGAGTTTTAATAGCAGATTGGCAATTGCAGAATAGTAGAAGAAATAACCAGTAGACTTGAAGATAAATCGGTAAAAATTATCTAACATAAAAAACACAGAAAAATGTTGAAAAAAACTTAAAAGAGCTACTAAAAACCTGTGTGACAATATCAAGCCTCCTAATAAAGTAGTGTAGGAGGAGAAGAAAGAGAGAATAAACCAGAAACATATTTAAAGTAATAATGGCCAAAAAATTCCCCCAAATTGATGAAAAATATTACATTAGATCCAGGAAGCTCAGAGGACTCCAAGCAGGGTTAACATAATGAAAACTACTCCTGGAAACTTTACAGTCACACATCTAAAAACTGAAGATTAAATGAAAGCTTTACAAATATTCAGAGAATAATGAAACACATTAATTGCTAGAGGCTAATAATGCAATGATGGTTGACTGATGAAAACAATTAGGGTCAGAAAACAGTGGGTGACATCTTTAAAGTGCTGAAAGAAAATGTATACATCAAATTCTAAATCTAATAAATGGATCTTTCAAAACTGAAGAAAAAAGAGACATTTTCAAATAAAGGCTGAGAGAATTTGTCACCAGCAGAAATGAGATAGAAATAAATTGTTCAGACTGAGGGCAAGTGATACTGTATGAAAACCCAGATCTATACAAATGGAGAGCATCAAGCATGGTTAATATTTGAGGAAAATAAACCACATATTTTATTGTGTTCCCTTTAAAAGAGATCTGACTTTTAAATGCAAATATTTTAACAGCTCATTTTGGAGTTATAACACATATATGTATAAAAGCACAAAGTATCCCAGAGCTGGAGTTAAGTTATACTCTTCCAAATTTCTTCTATTTCATAAAGTGACATAATAGTAAGTATAAATAGACTTTGATGATTAAAAAATGAAAATGGCAATCCTTAAAGCACCACTGCAAATAATATAGAAAGGTATAGCTAAAAATCATTAGAAAAATTAAAACCAAGTACTAAAAATAATTCATATATGAAAAAGAAGGCAGAAAATTACAGATGGGGAGAAAACAATGAGACAAGGAGAATACAAATAGCAAAATGCTGGCTGCAAATAGATATAAATTTTTAAAAAGTATTAGAAGAGATAAAGTACTATTTCTTACAAAGACAAAAGGACCGATTCATCAAGAGGACATAAATATTATAAATATTATAAAATTTTACACACCTGATAATAGAACTTAAAATGAAATAAAGCTACTGTGAGTTTTCACAGTAGAAACAGATATATCCCACACAGTTGGCAATATTAAAAGTCTTCTGACTTCTCATTTACAGAACACTATAGTCAGTAATTGCAGAGTAAATTAATAGATGTACATACTTTTCAACTCTTCATAAAATAACCCTCAATACATTTCAAATTTTGAGAGCTTACAGTGAATATTCTTTTAAAACAGAATTCAGTTCTAAATAAATGATGGTTAGAGAAATTCCAAAAATTTTGAAAATTGAACAGTATAGGTCTAAATAATTCATAGATCAAAGAGAAAACGTTTTTTTTTTGCCTCAAAACAAAAGAAAATACAATATTTCAAAATTTGTTTTGTGGAGCTAAAGCAGAACTTGGAGGAAACCTTTTTAACCATCAATATATAGAAAAGAAGAAAAATTAAAATAAAATTTCTATGCTTTTCTGGCTTTAGAAGCTAGAAAAAAAATAGAGTTCTACATATATGTAGTCATTTAATTTTCAATAAAAGGGAGGGCATTTCAAAGTGGACAGTTTAATATTTTAAAACTGATGTTGGAATAGATGGGTCATTTTTATTTTATTATTATTATTTTCTAGGTAGGCTCCATACCCAATGTGGGGCTTGAACTCAGACCCTAAAATTAAGAGTCACATGCTCTACTGACTCAGCCAGCCAGACACCTCTAAATAGGCAATTTTGAAAAAATAATAATAACCTTTGTCTTTTACTCCATCATACATGCAAAGGCTAAAAATTACAGTTTTTAGAAAGAAGCACTACCTTCATGAATTTAGGGTAAGCAAAAATTTCTTAGAGAAGTTATAAAAACTAAGCATAAAATATGACATTGATAATTAGGGACTTCAGAAAAATAAAAATTTTTGTTTATCATAAGAGTCTACTAAAAAATAATGAAAAGGCAAGTCACAAACAGGGAGAAAATATTAATAATGAAAATATCTAGCAAAGAACCTATATCCAGCATACATAAAGAAATCCTTTATCTAATTAGCAAAAATGCCGACAACTTAATAAAAATGGTCAAAATACGTGAATAGACATTTAAGGAAAAAAATGTATATCTAATAAGTACATGAAAAGTTTCTCATTGTCAACATTCACTAAGACGATATGAACTGAAACCATAATGCTACCTCTTCATATTAACAAAACTGGCAATACCAAATGTTTTGAGTGTAGAGAGAAACTATAATTCGTACATTTTCTGATAAGAATGTAAAATGGTACAACCATTTGCAAAAGATTTGGGCAGTTTCTTACAATGTTAAACATTCACTTGTCATATGACAAAGTGATTCCACATCAAGGTATCTATCAAAGAAAAATAAAAATAGGTGTCCTGCCCCAAAAAAGGCCCTGTACAAGAAGTTTGTAGAAGATTTATCAGATTTGGAACAATCCAAATATCATCCATAGGAGAATAGATAATCAGATTCCATGCCATACTTATAAAATGGAAAAATGCATTAGTTAGTGTTCCTAAGAGTAGCTTACTCACATGCAGCATACATACACACATATAAATATATACACACATACACATACATACATGCATTCAAGAACATAGTTGAATTTCAAAAAATATCAAGTAAGAGAAGCCAGGCCAAAAATAAATAAATAAATCCAGTTATATGATCTTCAGGGGTAGCAAAAGAAATCCATGTGACTAAAATCAGAATGGATCTTCCCTAGAATAGATGTGAATTAACTGGTTGCAGTACAGGAGAAATCTCTGGGATGAAGGAAATATTTTCTATCTTGATTAGGAAGGTTGTTAAGGCTTATCCCCTGATAAAACTTTCCAATTTTACACTAAGATCTAACCATTCCACTGTATGTTAATTTCACTTTAATATTAAACTTTATTGATAAATAACATCCTTATCAATAAGCATAATTTGCCTCAGGCACAGTGCTGTGTGACAGGCATTATTTTATCCTCCTTGAAAAACTATAAGGCAGGAACAATTCCCTGGCAATTTTCCACATGGGACGATTAAAGTTTAGGGAGGTTAAATTATTTGCCCAAGGTAACCTGTAGAGTTGTTATATAGTTTGTAGCATAGCAGATTTTAAAGATAAGCAATATGTCTTAAGAAAACTGAACTCTTAAGCATGAATATGCAGTTTCTGAGTAACATGATGATGGTTAAGAAAAGTTATCGTCTTCTCTAATTATGAGCTATAATAAAACTTTAGGGGCAACATGATAGAATACAAAGAACAGAGTCCAGAGTCAGGTTCTGTCATGAACTCTGACTTTAGAAGAACTACTTCATATCCTTAGGATTTACTTTCTCATCAATAAAATGAGGGATGATACAGGTGATATAGACGGATCCTTTCCATGCTAACATTCAGTAACCTAAGATTCCAACAGCATTTTAGAAGTAATGGAGTAGATGGAGTGTCCATATTTCCTCCAAATAGGTTAGCTCCTTTCATTACAGCATGACGTTAACAGGGTTGATGTCTTTGCTATTGCACCGTTGGCTTGGTTATCTCAGTCTTGGTCTCTTTCTGTCTCATGGGAAACTCAAAGTATTTCATTGCTCAGGGTACTGGATGAGCCGGATTTACAGCTGGAGTCTATTTTCCCATAATTGAATCTGTACTGACCTTGAATTTTCTTTGTCCAATAGAATGTACAGATGTGTGAGTTTTTAAATATGGGCCTCAAAAGTCATCTCCACCTGGGTGGCTCAGTGGGTTAAGCCGCTGCCTTCGGCTCAGGTCATGATCTCGGGGTCCCAGGATCGAGTCCCGCATCGGGCTCTCTGCTCAGCAGGGAGCCTGCTTCCTCCTCTCTCTCTCTCTGCCTGCCTCTCTGCCTACTTGTGATCTCTCTCTGTCAAATAAATAAATAAAATCTTTAAAAAAAAGTCATCTCCACTTCTATCTTCCTCTCTTTGGAATGCTCTTGCCATCATATAAAAACATCATTTTTCCCTAACCACAGGGAATTTAATTTTCAGTGTACTTTTCTAAGCACTTAAGAAGAGGGCTTGGCATATAGTATGTACTCACTGAGAATTTACTAAAATCTAAAAGTTGAATCTTACCAAGTATCGTCCAGAACTTTACAGTTTACATTTGCCATAACAGTGGATGAAGGCCATGTTGGCCATTCTTTCAAAAAAAATTTTTTTAAACTCTCAAAACTGTGGTCTGAAAATTGCAGGCATTCTCAACATTGACTTAGCATGGCACACGACGTAAGAATTTGATCAATGCTGTCAATTACCTTGTAATGATTCTCAGATGTTCCAGGCAATCATGACACAGTAAAGCAGATTTCTTCCAGGCTAATGTTTCTAACCATTAATGATGTGCCTCCCAGGGATTTTCTCTTAGCCTTTGGAGTCACAAGAGTGTCATTTAGTGTGACAATGTTAGTGGATAGGACTGGTGGGACAGAGGCCAGGAGCTGTGGTATGAACTCACCTCCTATTAGCTCCAGAATCAAGTACCCCAGATAAGAGGATTATAAACCACAGGGGAAAATAAGGACAAATGAAAACGACAGCAAATGATTACAGTGATCATTTATGGCATTCTTCAGATGCATTTAATTTCCCTTTGTTTTTCTTTGTGTTCAGTTGAAAGGTCAGTCAGCTTTTAGATGGTTGATTTCATTTTAAAAAAAATTTTATTTGTGGTAGAAAACACAAATACAAGTACGATAATTACTGAAACATCTCAGTATATTTGACACAGTTTGCATCAGCAGAAAACAAATGTGAAAACTTTGAAAAAACTCAATATGGATCAGTTTGGTAAACTGTAAGAATGTTCAGCTTAAAATGATCAGACTCTTTTATTGAGGAAAGTAATTTCAGCACCTCAAAAGTAATTCTTAAAAGAAAACACGGCTTCAAGCTACAGAAAAATGTGTGAAAATTTCTACTGCCCTTGTCAAAACGTGAGAGGTTTCAGCAAGAAAAATTAATCCATGTTTTAAGTCTTATTAGAAATTTTACCAACATGTCTGGGGCACAACTGATAAGGATTTTTTTTTTCTTTTACTTTTGTCTAAATCCAATGTATGGATGATAATAATAATGCTGTATGGGTTACATAAATTAATATATATAATTAATTTACACAATCTATAGCTTATATTGTAAGTTCAATAATTATCTCTTATGATCATTATGTATTTTCCTAGTATTTAACAACATTCATCAAAATTTATTAGTACCTAAGAGTTACCAGGCCTCAGTCTAGGCATCATTTAAACAGTTACTTTAAACCCATTTTGTGCCCTTGTGGAAATTACACTTCAGCCACTTAATTCTCTGCCATGCTCACTGTTAGCACACAAAGCAAGCCCTTTTCCTCTCCTCCTGTTTCATAGTGTCCAACTGCCTTAGAACAAGCTCAGTCTATCTAGTACATAGGTTCTTCTAAGATCTTTCTCACAAAAGTTCATTTCAAGTCTCTATATGCACTCATTCTTTTAACTTCCACATGAAATTCCAGGCACCTCTCACAGCTTTTCCTGATGCTGTCAGCTAATAAATGAATAGGTGTTTGCCAGGTATCAACATGTACAATTCAACTTAACATAAAACTCCAAACACTTTCAAACGTAGAACATTGCTGCTGCAGTGAAAAGACTTACTTCAGGATGAGAAATCTGAAAATGACAGGGGGGAGACTAATGTACTCACTGTACATACATTTCTGCTTTTTCTTGGTATACCTTCCCTCGCTCTGTCCTTTTGTGGGAAACCCCCACAAAAACACAGCAAACACACGAAAACATGCACATACGTTATGGCTGTTTCTTTTGTTTGTTTGTTTGTTTTTTAATGGATTTTTTTTTAATATTTTATTTCTTTGACAGACAGAGATGACAAGTATGCAGAAAGGCAGGCAGAGAGAAAGTGGGAAGCAGGATCCTCAACGAGCAGAGAGCCGGACGCAGGATCTTGTGCCATAAGATCCAGGACCCTGAGATCTTGACCCAAGCCGAAGGCAGAGGCTTAACCCACTGAGCCACCCAGGTAGGTGCCCCTGGTTTTTGTTTTTGTTTTTGTTTTTAACAAGGGCCTTAGATACACAGTTACTGTCTCTCTCTCTTATGAGGCACTTTTGAGGGTTCCTAAGAGATACCCCACAATGAGCTGCCAAAAGTTTTCCGGGACACACAACTCATCTGAGCGATAGTGATGATTCCGTCAGTTTGTACATCGCCGGGTAGAGCTCAGCCTCTGGACCGATCAGAAACGCTTTATGTGGAATCTTTCAAGACAGCCCACAGCCAACCCTCTTTCCTGGGAGCCATATCTGACTCACAGAAAACACAATTTTGTTGCCAAGCTCTGGAAGTACAGAATGTTTCCAATGCACGCAGTCTCTTCTCCTGCTACCAGAACGCTCTAGTCATAGCCTCTTGTCTCTAGACTGGTACAATTCTGAGTCATATGCAGATCCCTCTGTCCCCCTAATTTACCAGGGAACTTCTATCATTCTCTTTGACTGGTTCCCTTGAGCTCCAGCCCCATGGCCTAAAATGAAGAGAAGAATTCATAATAGCTAAAAAGTGGAGGCATCCCAGTGTACATCAATAGATAAATAGATAAGCAAAATGTGGTGCCTATATATATATATTGGAATATTTTTCAACCTTAAAAAGGAAGGAAATTCTGACATATGTGATAACATGGATGAACCGTAAGGACATAGTGCTAAGCGAAATAAGCCAGTCACAAAAAGACCAAAAAAAAAAAAGTGCATGATTCCACTTACATGAGATACTTATGGCATCAAAATCATATAGGCAGGAAGTGGGATGGCTGCTAGGGGAAGCAGTGAGGAGGAAATGGGGAGTTATTGTTTAATGGGTATAGCGTCAGTTTTATAAGAAGAAATGCATTTGGAGATGGATGGTGGTGATGGTTTTACAGCATTACGACAATAATTAGAAGAGAGAATTCCTTTGACATTAACTCTTCAATTCATATTAGTGAAGCAGTTACTTACTTCGCTTATTTATAAAGTTTATTCCAACTCGCTTGAATCCTTTTTCTAATAGAAAATACTTTCGAACTTAATTCTCTAGACACCCAAGCAAACCAGTATGTTTTCAAGTTAGTTTATCAGTTCATGCATTCATTCCTTTAACAAGAACTTTTAATTGTCACCTAAGTTGTCAGACACTGGGGTGTCTAGATGGCTCAGTTGGTTAAGCATTTGACTCTTAATTTCAGCTCAGGTCATGATCTCAGGTTTGTGGGGTCAAGCCCCCATATCTGGTTCCATGCTGGATATGGGCCCTGCTCAAGATTCTCTTTCCTCCTCTCCTCCTGCCCCTCTTGTCCTCTCTCTCTCCCTCTCAAAATAAATAAACAAATAGATAGATACATAGATAGATAGATAAATAAAATAAAGTAAGGTGTCAGACACTGCACAAGGTACTGGCAATATAAAGGTGACTAAGCCATGATTTTTTTTTTTCCTTAATCCCTATACAGATTCTTTAGGAGGGCAGCTTGGTGTTCACTTTCAGTCAGGTACATTTTGGAAAAATGCTTTAAGAGGATGAGTATTTATTGACATTCTAAGATTACACAAGGCTGGTTGTGGGAATTTGATACTGAATAGAACACCAGCTACAACTTGCTGAAATTGCTGTAGTTCATTAACCTTCTATTTATAAAATTAGATAGTTTAATACTTTTATTACCTTCCCATATTTGCATTAATTGTTATCAAATTACTCAGCAAAAAGTCATGAAATATAATGTGGGGCCTGAAATTGATTTTAGATAATACCAACCAATGCTTCTCCTGTACAAAAAAAAAAAAAGAAATTAAGCCCAGAGAGGTTTAATCACTGATCCAAAGTTACCTAGTTATTAACAGTCAGCATAGGGCATTCCAAACTGCAAAACCTCAAAATTCCTCTCCCAACCCACAAGAAAACAATTTTATAGTTTAAGACAGAGGTGGAGATTGTCACCATAAAATATTTGTGTTTCAGTATTTCTTGAATATGCTGCAATATGTAAAATTCTATCCTGTTTATTTTATCCAATCTTCAAAGGATAATTTACTTTTCACTGAGTCTTGCCATTTAATTCTTCAATATAGTAGGCCAGTTTTCATCTATGACACTGGGGTGGCAGATGGAAGGAGCGTTTACTGCTGAAAGGCAGGTTGTGGGGGTGTTCAGTTAGGTTGTTTTGTAAGTTGTTTATAAATATAATTTAATGATACAACTTGGTCTGAACCACGTGTTGGTAACATTCTTAACCTCCTACTCTTCCATTCAGATAGTCTTATTTCTTTCTTGGAATCTTGATTCTACCCAGGTAATTACCCAACTGACAATCAACTATTTTATTTTTATTATTTTTTAAAAGTACTTTGTATACCTTAAGTCTACAGCAATGTAAACAATGATTGTAAGTTTTATTGCTATTTGAGACAAATTTGTTCATTTCAAACTAGGCTAGCATTAAGTTCTTAGTATGAGCAAAGAAATATGAAAAGCAAAATGTTCTTTCTGAACATAAAAATCTATGCTTTCAAACATTTTCCATTTTCCTTTAGACCATATTAACCTTGTCATCTCCAGATGGAGGGGAGGAAACACTTGATCACTTACCATTTTATTTCAGACTTTGCATGTCAGTCTTTAAATGAATAAAAAAATTCCTGGAAAATTCAAACTCCAGTGTATGTGTACCTACATAAAGGGGCTGTTTTTATTTTTGCTTTGTTTTCTCTTAAGCATATTTAATGAATGAATACGTAATTATATTGAGAGCCACATTTTAGTTATTTTATGAATAATTGAGTAAAATGCCATGCCCCTTGAATTTTTAAAAAAGCTTAATTTGTGTTGAAGCACAGGTTAAGTAACAAGAAAATAAAAGCAGCACAATTTATATTTGGCAAAATATAAGTCAATGTTAAAAACAAAGAAATATTTATGTTTCATAAAGACTATATTAAACTATTTAGTGACATGGAAAATACTGGGGACATTTTACTGAATAAGCAGGATTAAAAAGTATGTAATTATATGATTTTGACAAAGTTAAAAAATAATTCATAGTTGAGGAAAAAGAAATGAGTGAATGGTAGACAGATAGCTACTTTCAAGAAATATATTTTGGCTGCCAGAATTAACTGATTGGATATAGGCTAAAAATTCATAGCTCTGTACTAATTATATTTTAATATCTATTATTTAACCTTTCTGGGCCTTAGTTTTCTCATTATAAAAGGTAGCTAACACTGCTAACTACTTCACAGATCATTAGGAGTAAAATAAGGTAATCCCAATCAAGTACTTAGCATAACACTAAGTATATAATGAGTAATACCATAATAGTGAGCCTTTACTGCTAATATTACAATATAACTATGTATTTTCATACATGATTTGCTGTGTGCAAAATTTTATATTACACATTAGAGTCTCACTGTAAACATAAAACATTAAAATTCTTAAATTTGATTTTTTTTCAATAAACATTTATCAATCACCTATTATTATGTGTAGGTTTGTGAGAGAAATATAAACATATACCTGACCTATGAAGTCATGGGAAATGGTAATCACAGTGGGTAGAAAATGCAAGTAAGATAGAGTGAGTACAAATCTGAGAGCCAGAAAAGGAAAGATAAAAAATGAGAAAGTAAGGACCAGGTGATTTCTTTCTCCATGACTTCTATTGTTAAACATACTATACACCCAAAAGGAAGCAGACAATGAAGTAAATGAATTCTTTATGGCCTTCTTTATTTTCATTTCCTACATGCCACTAAGCATGTGAACATTCTACCAAGTCTGATGTGACGTTGTTGAGTAAAATGAATTTCATAGACTATTTTGCTATTTTCAAGGTTATTTTAATTATTCTCATTTTTACCTTATATGCAGAACTGAGACCCTCATATCCCCACAATTAAGGAGAATGAAGTATAAAGTATATAGTACTGTTTTCAAATACAACCACACAGTTTACTTGTTGAATGAAGCTTAGTGACAGATAATTCAATCAACTTCTTCATTTCACTAAAAATAATTTGAAGTCTGGAAATACTAAGTGACTACTTAATACAATATAATGAAAGGGCAATAGAAGAAGGCCAACAGGCTTCTAATATTTCTGTGTTTTTCTCTATTAGAAAAGACACATTTCTCAGAGGGAGAAAAACTGGTCTGGCATGTGTAAGATATATGCCCTTGTTAAATCAACTATGACCAGAGGACAGGGTCACAAGGTACCACCATGGACATGGACCTTCTCTATTTCGCTGCCTCAGAAGAGGAATTAATGAGTGTTTTGTGCCAAGCACCAACTCAGCTGGTTCATATGTGTGATCTCCTTCCGTCTTCACAAGTCCTTGAAATAGGGAGTACTGTTTTGTCACTTTCACTAATAAGTGGAAAACTAAAATTTAAAGAGATTAAATTATATTTACAAAGTAACAGAAGTGCTAAGTGTCAGAAACTGGCTTGGGAACTAGATCTTCTTGATACCAGAGACTGTGTCCCCATACACTATTCCATGCTATTACAAGAAATTCTTTCAGATCCTCTGCCACCCATGCATGTCTCCCTTCTTCCTTCTCTCCTCCACCCTTCCAATTATGGCCCAAGTTGGCCCTTTAAGAAAAACTTGAAGTCAAAAGAAATCCTTGTATTTCTCATGTAATTCATCTACTATGCGTTATATGAACGGCCATTGTAAAGTTAAACTGAATCATCAAGGTGTATTTTATGCTCCGTATACTTTAGTACTTTATAGATGTCATCAGAAATTCTATAAATACACTTTAGAGGGGTGCCTGGGTGGCTCAGTCAGTTAAGCATCAGACTTGGATTTCAGCTCAGGTTATGATCTCAGAGTCCTGAGATGGAGCCTAATATGAGCTTACATGCTAAGTGGGGAGTCTGCTTGAGATTCTCTCCCTTTCCCTCTGTTGTGTGTAAACCTCCCAACTCACCCACACACACTCTTCTCTAAGAAATAAGTAAAAAATTTTAAAATAAATAAATATAGTTTAAAAAGATTCTTATTTTCAGAAGCTTTCAGTCAACTTTTTGGGTACTTATCAGACACTACACAGTTTAATAGGGTATTAAATTCTCAATCTCCAGTCCAGATAACTGAAAGGTTAGTGCACTTATAATCCTTCAAGTTTTGAATTCTATTTTGTTTTTGAAAATTATATGTTTCAGTACATATGGACTGTGCCCCCTTCAAACCTAAACTCCATTTATGTAAGTACCTCCATTCTGCCTTGGGTTATTTATTGCCCCCTGCCCAAAGACATTAACAAGTGGCAAAGGTTATTGCTGAGTTAAATTCCTACATAGAAGTAAATAGGACAAGATGAGTAGGAAAAGAGAACATTTGTGAAGTGTAATAAATGAAGTTAGATCCAGTTCTGATGAGAAGTTTATAATCTGAAGCCCTTTCTCTGTTGTTTGGATTGATACATTAGAATCTTTTCAAGTCTACCTAGTATCTCTCTCCCCCTCTCTCTTGCTTTCTTGTAATCTCTATACTGAATGTGGTACTTGAACTCATAATCCCAAAATCAAAAGTTGCATGCTCTACCAACTGAAACAGCCAGGTTTCCTGGCTGTTTAAAGTGAAAGAAGCAGGGACAAATTTATAATAAATGTTTTCAGGGTCCTAGAACTATCGGGAATATCTTAGAGAAAATAATATACGTGAGTGAAGTGTTATACTTGGTGTTCTTGTCTTCAGAGGTTGTCATCTCTTTCTCATTCATCAAATACAGCTATTAGAAACAGAATGAAAAAGGAACTATATTAAATCCCAGTCACAATGTGAGAAATGGTATCACTCATTGGTAGGAGATTGAGGAGATACTAGTAAACTGAATTTCTGGTTGTAGGGGAGGGAAAAAAAAAATGCTTGTTGAACAATCAAGAATAATTTACTATCTTAGAAATTAACTGACTATGCCAGCATTACTTCTGAGAAATCTTAATCTTCAATTTTTTAAAAATAATATCTAATTTATAAAAATAATCAATTTTTTATAATATTCAATTTTTGCTGATTATAAAAGGAATTGTGTTATAGGTATGATATTTGGAAACAATAAAATTATAAAAAAGAAATTAAAAATTCCTAAAATTCCCCTTTAATGATGGCTGTTTGCTTTGGTTGTCACATATTCTTTAAGATTGCAATTGTATGATAAGAAAATATTTCATGAGGTTTTAACTTCTATTTTTTTAATGAGTCTTCTTTTGGGGGGCATCAACATTATTTCCTAATATCTGCCATTACAAACAATACCCATAAAAAAAATTTTGTGTGTAAACCTATCATTAAATCTCTGCTTAGTTCTCTGGAATCACTTCTTGGCATTGAATTATCAAATCAAAGGGCTCAAGTGTTTTTATAATCCTTGTTTCTTCATCAATATTGTCAAACTTCTGAAATTTGGTAGCAACCAGAATTAAAACATTGAGTCGCCACAGAACTAACTCCTTTCTTCTGCTTATATGACAACTCAAAGCTAAATGTTCTCTTATTCTCTTTCTTCCTGAGACACCTCCCTACTTCACTTTGCGTTAACTAATTTATTTAATACAACACTGTGTACTTCAGCGTTACATGCTGAGCAACGTGTTCTATGTGTCCTGAAGATGTAGCAGTGAATGAAACAGGGGTGGTCTTTTCCTTCTTTGAGCTTATTTTATATGAGAAAATACATGTTAAACAGAAAACCACAGACTAATAAATATGAACTAACCAGTTGTGGGAAGTGCTATTCAGGAATTTAAAAAGTTGCAGTGAGAAGTAGTAGCAGAGAAAACATGTTTGTATTGAGATGGGGCTCAAGGAAGGGCTCACTGAGTCCTCAACAAGTTTTGCCTTATAATGTTTCATTTATTCTAATAAATAAGTGCTTTATATCAACATTCCCTTCTTTTTATCATAACACATTTATACCCAAATCAATAAACAAACAGGTTAGATTTTACTTGAAAAGTCACAAGAAAATATTTTTACAGACTATAGTCTCTTAAGACAAAAATCCAAAAAGGTGGGAGTCAGGAGAATGGAAACCTTCATAATAAAAGTGATCTATAAAAGAAATCAAAGTCCAATTATAGACTAAGAATTTTTTAAAAAATTATTTTATTCAAAAGGTATTAATACATTCTTCTGCCACAAGCTTATATAGTTGACAAGTATTTCATTGCAACAGTATGCAAACATGATATAATAGTCAGTGAACAGAAGGTAAATTACAAAAAGCCAGTAAGTACACTGGGCGGGGGGGAGACAATCATATCGGTAGCCAAGAGAATTCATATTAAAACAACTATGTGAAATCCTTACGGCTGTCAGATGAGAGCAAACTCTGCCCTTCTAAGACCGAAAATAACAGACTTGCTGGTTGCTTAACCACAACCAATTACTTCTTTATTTCTAAAAACAAATTTATTTAAATTTTATTTAAATAAATTTATTTAGCTTTTCATTATTTTCAGTATACTCAGACACTACAGAATATGCAGGCCGCACTTGCAATTCTAGGATTGAATCTTATTGAGCCAGTCCATTTCTGGTGATTGGTTTAAGCACGGATTTCTCACATAATTCAGGCCAATGAGACAGGAGGAAAAATCTAGTAAAATTCAGCAGATTTGTACACTCTTTAAAATACAGACCAAGAAGTCCATTTCTAAGCTTTTGCATAGTTCAGGAACCAACAACAAAACAAAATATTTTGCAATTGATTTGCAAATGATATATTTGCAAATGATATATCCAATAAGAGGGTTCATACCAAAATACATAAAGAACTTCCAAAACTCAATACCAACTTATCATGGAAATGCAAATCATAACCACGATGAGCTATCATGTTATACCTATCAAAATGGCTAAAATAAAAAAGACAGGAAATAACTATTGAGGTGATGTGGAGAAAAAGGAATCCTTGTACGCTGCTGGTAGGAATGTAAACTAGTATCAGCCACTGTGAAACACAATATGAAGTTGCCTCAAAAAATGAAAAATAGGGGCGCCTGGGTGGCTCAGTGGGTTAAAGCCTCTGCCTTTGGCTCAGGTCATGATTCCAGGGTCCTGGAATAGAGCTCCGCGTTGGGCTCTCTGCTCAGCGGGGAGCCTGCTTTCCCCCCCCTCTCTCTGCCTGCCTCTCTGCCTACTTGTGATCTCTGTCTGTCAAATAAATAAAAATCTTAAAAAAAATTTAAAAATAAAAATACCATATGGCCCAATTATTCCACTACTGGATATTTGCTCAAAGATAATTAAAACATTAATTTGGTTTTTTAAAAGATTTTATTTATTTATTTGACAGAGAGAGATCACAAGTAGGCAGAGAGGCAGGTAGAGAGAGGGGGAAGTAGGCTCCCTGCTGAGTAGAGAGCCTGATGTGGGGCTTGATCCCAAAACCCTGAGATCATGACCTGAGCTGAAGGCAGAGGCTTAACCCACTGAGCCACCCAGGTGCCCCGAAAACATTAATTTGAATAGATATGTGCACCCCTATGTTTATTGCAGCATTATTTGCAATAGCCAAGATATGGAAACAGCATAAGTGTCCATTAATATATGAATGTATAATGATGTGGTGTGCACACACACACACATACACACACATAGGAATATTATACAGTCATAACAAAGGACAGATCTTGCTATTTGCAACAACATGGATAGATTTAGAGGATATTTAAGCTAAATGAGTCAGAGAAAGACAAACACCATGTGATTTCCCTCATGTGTAATCTAAAAGACTAACGAATAAACAAACAAAAAGCAGAATCAAACCTATAAATACAGAGAATAAACCAATGGTCGCGAGAAGGAAACAGGATAGGGGCATGGGCAAACTGGTTTTCTAGTTATGGAATGGATGAATCATGGAAATAAAAAGCACAGCATAGGTAGTATAATCAGGGACACTCTAACAGTATTGTACAGTGACAGATGGTAGCTACACTTGTGGGGGCATAGCATACCTTAGAGAGATTTTGAATCACTATGTTGTATGCCTTAAATTACTTTAACATTATGTGTCAAATACATTAAAAAAAAATAAAGATGTCTATTTCTACATCTGGATAGTATCAGATCTAGAACAGACACCTGGAAGAGCTGCAGCCTCTTACAATAACTTGGGGAATTATATAAGGATAGGGGAGAAGGAAAAGAAAGAGGCATGAAGACTACCCTTTCATCCTCTGAACTTAGAGTTTGGCAAGATAGTGGATCTTCTTATCAAATAAACTAAATTGACCCTTTCTGTTCATTGCAGCCTAAAGTAGCCTGATAAGATCTCAAACACTACCAGTGATAACATAAATCATTGCAACATGTTGGATAATGTAAATAACTGTAAAGAAACCAAAATGTTTACTTCATTTTGTCCCAGTTAGCAATACTAGAAAGCTTAGGAATATGTCCCATTTAAATAAAGTATATGTATTGCAACCTTACTTGTAAAAGCAAAAACAAACAAATAAACAAAACCCTGAATAGAAAGGTCCTTATACAGGTATATGACTAAATAAATTTGGCACATTATAGAATAGCATGGAGTTCTATGGAGTACTATACAACATTTAGAATGGGTAAAGCAGATCTATAATATTTAGTTGGAAAATGTGTTAATGTTACAGCAATTTTGTTTTTTATCTATATAATCTCTATACCCAACATGGGGCTCAAACTCATGGCCCCAAGATCAAGAGCTGCATGGTCTTCTGACTGACATATCCAGGTGCCCCGTCACAGTATGTATGTATGTATATAGGTATGTATGTGTGTGTGTGTGTATATAAAAATAATAAATATATATATTTATTAATTATTCTATGATCCTGTTTTACGAAAGAGTTATATGTTGAGAAAGTTTTAAAATCATATTCTCAGACATAAAGAGAAAATTGTGATCGAATTTTGAACAGTGTTCAACCTGAAGGGGATCTTTAAGATGATTTGTTGTAATCTCCCAATTATTTGAAAGGGGAAACTGAGTTCTTAAAGAGTTTGTGATTTGCCTTGATTCTTCCAGGTAAAAAAGAGTACCCAAATCCTGAATTTCACATCTCAGTATGGATAAATTTGTGCCTGCTGGTAAGATAAATAAGTGGGGGAATGGCACCAAACTGACTTTCCACAGAGGGTAAATAATAGTAATATCTCAGGGCTTCAGAAGAGCCCTCTACCTTAAGAGATGCTCCTGATTTATTTAGGGACAACATGCCTTAATGTTTAAGATATCAGGTGCTGGAATCAGAAACATTTCAATTAGAATTTTGAGTTTGTCATTTCAGGTGTTTAATCTTGGTTACTTTACTTAACCTGTCTGAGATACAGCTTCCTCTTCTACATAATGGGAATAATTATCCGAGTAGTCTCTAAGAGCTGTTTCCAAGGCTTAGGAAACATAAACATGAAAATAATGGATTTACCATTCTATAGTGCCCAAGTTTACCTATAGTGTCTATAGTTTACCACTTTGTAGTACCCAAGGTCACCTAATCTTTTTCAGAAATATACTTTACCACCAAAAATTAGCTTCTGGTTCTCAGTTTACAGAGCAGTTTCAGCCCAAGATAAGAAACAAAGATAAATCATTTCTCTATATATTTTCCATACTTCTGCTGATACTTTCATCTCAACATCTGATTACCCCATGCTCCTGTATACAAATAATCCATGTGGAATTTCCAAGACTCTTTACCAAATATAATTGCTATTGAAGTTCACTCATTAGCAGACATTACCACCAAACTTCATTTTCTGGGGACGTCAAAGCACAAGCTTGAATGAATAATTAATAAAATATGGAGGGATATTTTTGAATGATAGTTTTCCAGTTCTACAAAACTACAAATCTCATTCGATCCATGGAACAGAAATTATGGAACAAGGAATTCTATTATTTACTTCATGTGGTGTATTTGTTTCATTTCTTTAATATACCCAGCCTCTGAATTCCCTTTTGTCTTATGTACTAGCAACAGGCAGGATTCCACATTCCTCTGTTGCAGACCGGAGGCCTAGAACATCCCTCTTCCCATGCCTGGGGAAGTGCACAAGCAATGGACTGCAGCTCAATCAGCATATGGTACCACATTTGACCCCAAATGAATGGCTAATTTAGAAATTAATCAAGGTGATACATATGGCTAGTATCAAGTATCAAGACTCTTCCTGAGATATGACCTTTGTTGTATTACCTGTTGCCCTATCTCCTTGATGTTCTGGTAGAAAATTATGACTAGAAAGAATATTGTCACAGTATAGAATTCAACAATGTTAAATCTAGAACGAGCTCTAAAGGTTCATTGAATCCAACCTTCTCACCCTCTTTATCCAGGTTATCTATATTTGCTATGTCTTTCAGATTTCTAATTATTATATAGAAACATAAAAAACCAAAAATAATAATTCTACATATGCACAACCTTGGTAACGCTGTGGAATAAATTGGTATGTGTGAAACAACTTTTCAAATTCTGAAACCCCACAAGGCACTAACAACAGCATGACAGGTTATTTTTCTCCCAATTTCACACTTAAATAAAACATAGTTCCATATGGAGTGTTAACTTTTTATTCCATTCCATTCAGAACATTCACCTGACTTCTCTCACCTCTTGGTCTTATCCTCTTATGAGGACTAAGAATCTAAAAACAGCCAAGTAGGATGTGGGCTGTAGGATATTTGCAGAGAAACTTGAGTGAGATACACTTCTATATTTAAAGTGAAAATTCTTTGGCCTGATTAAAAAGAAGGTGAATATAGCCAGAGACCTCTGCTCTCATTTATTATATTTTTAACCCTAGAGTCCAGATTACTATTTTAGGGTTTAGATCACTGTGGGAGGTGGGTAGGTAGAATAGGACGATGAGGAAATATTAAAGGCAAAGGAAATCTTCAGTAGCACCTTAAGAGATCAATAGATAAAATCTTAGCTTTTATAAAATATTTTTCTAATACTTTTATGGAGTATAACTTCACTTCAGTTTGCTTTTCTGCCCATTCTGCTAGCCCATAATAGAGACTCATGTCCTACTGAGAGATCCTCAATTTTCTAATTACTATACCTTTTTAAGAAAGGTAGAGAATAGAACCATCTTTGGCAGCATTTCTCAAAGTCTATTACACAAGTCAATAATCCCACAGAATGATCTTCCAAAGGGGAAAAGACATCAGAATCAAATTTGAGGAAAAATGTGTAAGAGGTCTCCCACTTAGGAGAATCACACAGCTTAGTGTTTTACATCCTCTAAAATACTTGCAGAAAAGAAACCTATGGCCTTTGTTTGACAATGCATTTCCCAAACCTATTTGTCCATGAAACCCTATTATGCAGAACTCATGTTCGGTGGAATCAGTTTATGGAAGTTAGAGAACTGAACATTGCTTCAATCTCCAGCCTCAGGCTAGATGGGGGTGTTGAATTTGAACTGTAATACAGGAAGGACAAATCCGTGTTAGCTGATTGTACTACTCTACTTTCCATACCTCTCCTTTGGAGGCCGATAGCTTTGACTTCCATTGTGATGGACAAGCCACCATGCGGTAATAGTGATACATCAGTTTCCATTCAATTCATCAAAAATAATTTGCAGCTCTGGAATAGAAAAATGGTGTCTCGAATGGATGAAAGCTTTGTGCTGGGTTTAAGCGCTTTGCATGTGTGTAGAGTGTGTGCATGCATACACGCAAACACAAGCACACACATATGCACATTTATTCCAAAAGATATACAAACTTAAATTTGGCTAAGAGTCTGGCTTCTGTGAGAGCCAAAATGATTTGTCATTTTTTTGTTTTTGTTTTTTAATGTTCTCTATGCCAGAAGTAAGATCTAGGGATAGGCAAAGTTTGATTCCACAGCTCAACCACACCAGGAGAAACAAACAGGTAATGAGAGTGAGTAATGCCAGGGATCCCAAGTAACATTGTCGGCTTTGGGCTCTTTAAATTTTGTTCTGAGTCTTAATTTTTACTCAAAGGAAAAAAAATACCTATTTGAAACAGAAATATTACACAGTTTTCTGTCATTCTTCATTTAATATTTTTTTAATTGAATAATCAGTAAATAACAAAAGAACATGTATGCAATACAAAGATACGGCAATCTCCTATGGGCACAACACTCTTTATTTTATTTTATTTTATTTTATTTTATTTTATTTTATTTATTTTAAAGATTTTATTTATTCATTTGACAGACAGAGAGCACAAGTAAGCAGAGAGGCAGGCAGAGGGTGGAGGGGGGGAAGCAGGCTCCCTGACAAAGCAGAGAGCTCAATGTGGGAATCCTGGGATCCCAGAATCCTGGGATCACGACCTGAGCGAAGGCAGTGGCTTAACCACTGAGCCACCCAGGTGCCCCACAACACTCATTTTAAATAAAACCTTAGCATCAACCTGAAGTTCACTATACACCCACTTTACCATCTCTACATCCTCAGAATAGATACTGTATTGAATTTCTTTATTGTTTCTTTGTTTTCCTTTAGCTGTTTATGTTTATATACCTAAAATTTCCTGTTTCTTTTGAAATATATCTTAATGGAATTACAAAACCATCCTTCACTTTTTTCCCCCTCAATTTACATCTTATGATTTACTCATGTTGTTTTATCTAGCTAAGTTTATGTATATATGTATATATATATATACATATATATTTACTGTAAAATAGTCTATTGAATTACTATATCACAAATTAATACAAATTAGTTACCTCTTCTAATGCTGGTAGTTATTGGATTATTTGCTTTTTTTCTCAATTACAAACTCATTCTTTTATAAGCATTCTTGAATATTTCTTCTGGTGCACATAAATAAGGACTGATTGAATATATAGTGCAGGTACTTAGGAATGAAAATATTGAGCACTTGGTATGAGTAAAGTTAGTTTTATCATCAGGTAATACTAAATTATTTTTCAAAGTCATTATATAAACTGATGCTCCCACCAGTAATATATCCAGTAGCTCAGCAATGTCAAGGACATTTGATATTATCTATTTATGATTTTTTAAAGCATTAAGATTACAGTTTCTAATCAGTGATTAAATACATCGTATTTACCCTCTCACTTAGAAAACATTTAGATTCATCAGCACATACTCCTCACAAAAGATTCATACATAAATGAGAATGCAAGGGAGCTAACTTCCTAGGAGATGAGTATAATCTTTGTTAAAGTAATTAATGAGTATATCATACATAATGAGAAAGGGGTTCAACTATTTATCACTAAATAAAATTAAAAGACAAAATGGGAAATGTGTATGTAGTGATTCGGGGCACCTGGGTGGCTCAGTGGCTTAAGCCTCTGCCTTTGGCTCATGTCATGATCCCAGGGTCCTGGAACTGAGCTCTGCATCAGGCTCCTTGCTCAGCAGGAAGCCTGCTCCTCTCTCTGCCCTTCCCTCTGCTTGTGGTCCCTTTCTCATGGTCTCTCACTCTCTCCTTTAAATATATAAATAAAAAATCTTAGAAAGAAAGAAAGAAAGAAAGAAAGAAATAAAGAAAGAAAGAAAGAAAGAAAGAAAGAAAGAAAGAAAGAAAGAAAGAAAGAAAGAAAGGAAATGTAGTGTTTTAGCCAGCAGATATCCTTAAGGTGTGAGAAAAATCATAATTTTTCTTCATATTTGTTTTAAAAACCTCTGCATACAAGTATATTTGAAACGATCCTTAAAATGAGGATACTTGTGGGGTGCCTGAGTGGCTCAGGGTTAAGCCTCTGCCTTCGGCTCAGGTCATGATCTCAGGGTCCTGGGATTGAGCCCCACATCAGGCTCTCTGCTCAGCAGGGAGCCTGCTTCCTCCTCTCTCTCTGCCTGCCTCTCTGCATACTTATGATCTCTGTCTGTCAAATAAATAAATAAAATCTTTAAAAAAAATGAGGATACTTGTAAAGTTTACTGAAGTCTTTTCAGCCATAGATATGTTTTTAACTGAATGATAATTTAAGTATGGCTGATACACCTCATAATTCATGTATGTCAAGAGTATGTCCTCTTTCCCTTCCTTCCAGTAAAAATATCGAGGGATTTAGGAAGTGACAAACATTTCATTAGGTCCTAATCTAAACATATGCTTATTTAAAAAGTTATATATTCTATAACTATTTTTAAGCAATGTTTTAAAATATCCATATTTATTCGATATCTGTTGTTTTTAGATCTTCTGTATAGACAGGCAGTGGTGAAGGGAAGTCATGTACTATATTTGAAAATATGCTGACCCTCAAGTCATAATTTCTCAGTTGTGTAACAAAAGACCTGTAGGTCTTATGTAAATCATTTTCCTTCTTAGCAACTATATTTCCTTCATGTACAGAAATAGAAGATTGACTTGCTGAAATCCATAAAATGTAGTACAAGAAGATAATCTTTCCCTGTTGAAGGAATTAAAGTATCATCTAGTTATAATAAAACAGAAAATGTACATTATGAGTGGGTATTAATTTCAAGTGTAAACCTTTTGGGTCATATATGTAGAATTAAGATATAACAAATATAATGCCTTCCCCCCAGTAGTAGTTCATACAGTTAGAAAGTCTCAGTTGATGGGAGTGGCAAGGAGGCATTTAAAAAATTGCCCTCATGATCTATTTACTTAAAAGCAGCAAAAAAACTGGGCAACTTACAATGAATGTACCTATGTATCTATGAATGAATTATTATATATATATATAATTAATATATATATTATCCCTATGTATATCCCCAAATCTATATCTATATATAGATATATCAGTGATATACTTTATTTATTTATTTATTTATACAAATTATTTTCGTAGGTTAAATTCCTGGTATTGGTAGTTAGGTCAAAGGAGGTGTACTTTTGGGGTGCCTGGGTGGCTCAGTGGGTTAAAGCCTCTGCCTTTGGCTCAGGTTGTCATCCCAGGCCTAGGATTAAGCCCTGCATCAAGCTCCCTGCTGAGCAGAGAGACTGCTTCCCCTCTCTCTGTCTCTGCCTGCCTCTCTGCCTACTTATGATCTCTGTCTGTCAAATAAATAAATAAAAATCTTTTTTAAAAAAAGTGTACTTTTTAAAAAGTATTTTATAGTTACTTGCTGAAAATTATCCCAAAAATGTGCAATGATTTACATTATTACATTACCACTGATAATGTTTGAACTATAATATCGGGATATTTTGAGCTACAAATTAATAAAAAGTATCAATTTCAGTTCATTTAATAAGAAAATTCATAATTTCCCATAACGAAGTACAGAAAAATAAAGAGGTGTTTTCCACAATGAAAAAATTATTTAACTTCAACTCTTACTATATTTACAGGGTTAGATTCATGTATTTTTATTTCAATACCATTTGTGAATTCATGCATAATTTTTTTTACTTTTAATATACAAAGTGGTTAAAAGGTCAGAGAGGTGGACAGACAACCCTGAGTAAATCATTAGATAACAGTAACTCAAGCTATCTGGTTTGTCCATGCCCCTCTAGAAACACTCTCATCTTCATGTATGTTTGTGGGAAGGGAAGAATAGGAAACGGACTGCTAAGTTTTCATATTAATGCCGAGATGTTGAATAATTCTGGGGATTTTAGATAACTGAATAAATTAGCTGAAGTTAATTGGTAGGCAAATGAAGTCACTCTTGATTCTTAGAAGATTCTTAGAGAAGAAAGAATCACTACTTAACATCATTACAAAAAGATAGCAAGTGGAGAAAAACAGGAAACTTTTTTTCCCCCCAAAACCACCCCTAATGTATCTTACAAAGAATATGCTTGAGAAACAAGATTGAACATCTGTGGAACAAAAATTCAGAAAGACATTATGATTGTTCAGAGAAGATATAAAGGAGTTAACATAAAAGAAATGTCGCTACCAAATCTTGCCTTTAGCAATTGTTCATTGTATATGGCACCTGTCATATCTTGTCTCTTTTACAGATTTTTGAGCTTTGTTTTGGAAATACAGCTATTTCAAAGCCATGTACATAAGCCACAGAGAATCCAGGTTTGGCCATGCATGCACAATAAGGCCTAGGCACTAGTGAAGTGAAATTCTTTGCAATAAATCTGCAGTTACACCTTGTCATAGCTAACACAAAATAATTAAAGGAAGCAAAGAGAGCTGGTGGTGCTATTGTCACCTTTAGAGATTATATAACTTCAATTAATAGGAAACAACAATGTGCTTTACCTTTTTGGCAGTAAGAATATAAATATTATTTTAATCAAAGTTTGACCATAGTAAAATTATACATAATTACAAGTTATAATGCTATTTTAGAGTTTTAATAGGACTTGGATATCTTGTCCTCCACACTAAGAATATCCCTAAAGCCTTTCTCATCAGTGACACATTTTTCCTCATGCAAGGCAAGTTTCTAACTGCCTCTACACGTAAAAATTTATTTGATGCTATCAGGGAACATTACAAATAAAAATTTAGCTCCAAGTTTACCTTAGTGAAGTGAGCAGGCAATAAATAGAACAACGTATTACCATTGCAAGAGCAATTCTGTTGTTTATGTGTTTAATTTGTATTTAATTTTAGTCTGAACTCTTTTTTGTTATATTGTAAGGTAAATATTAGGGAAGTGTTTGGTTCATACAAACTGTGAACAGTTATTTAGTTCAAGAAAACCAACCAAACCATAGTGCCCAGATGACTATTGGGTATTCTGAAGACATTTCTCCCATCTATTTGCCTGGTTGATTAATGCTTTTCCTAACATAAGAGAGAAAAAATGAAACTCACCATCAGTTCAGGAGTTAGCACACCTCTTCCACTAGGCAGATCACTTTCCTCAATTGGAATCATGTTCAACAGGACTAACAATGGCAACAAAGGCTCTTTGAAATGGTAAGGAACATCAGTGGAAAAAATAATCACTTTTTCTTTGAAGTTATACTATCACAGGAGCCAATTATCCCTTTCAAGAAAATATTCTTACTATAAAGCCGTATCTGTGATTAAAGAAAGGCTATTAGCAATAGAAGGATGTATCTCTATTTGAGGAGCTCAGTGATTCTTCCTCTGAAGCAGTATTGCAGAAATGGAGAGCTAATCTGAATTCAAATTAACCAAACTTAACACTTGACAACTATGAAGTTCAGGCTTGAAAATGTTGCACGTGAGTTATGTACTTTATCAACTACAATGTTACTTCAACTACAAAGGTCTCTCCGACCAGGCTAGCTAAATTTCATTCCATTTCTATCATATTACATGATTGTCAAAGAACTTACCACTATGATAAATTATTTGATTATTATTTTTTTTCTTATGCTAATTGTCAGTCTTCCTTATTAGAAGGTGATTTCCATAAGCTAAGGAATTTCTGTCTTGTAAATTTCTAAAGCCCAGGAAATACGCATTCAATAAACATTTGCTAAATGAGTTAACAAATGAGTAAACAAAATAATGAAAATAAACACTCCATCCAGTTAGATGTAGATGAAGTGGTCTTGCTCTCTCTGAACTTAAAATTGTCCAACCACAAACCTATTGAACGCATTTTGCATAACAGTCATATTAGTTCAGAGGCAAAATGGCAAGGCACTGAAATCCCAAGCCTTGAATCTAGATAGACATGGGGTAAACAGTGCTTGACACTAGCTCATTGCTTTGGACTAGCTCTTAGAATCGTGACAAATCCCCTAGCCACCTTGGGTCACAGTTTCTCTTGCTACACAATGGAGATAAAACTTCATAACATATTGTAAGATTTAAAACAGATAACCTATGCAAAGTGTTTGACATTGTATTAAGTACTCAGTAAGTGGTAGCTCTTGGAATTTTTATTAGGAATCTGTAGAGTTCCTCCTGTACAAAGTGAGTTCATATGTCCACAGGTCATCAATTACGACATATGTCAAAGAGAATTTTCCTCAGTGTCCTTTAATCTTTAATTCTACGTGTCAGAGTTTATATCTAGAATGGGAACATCAGTTATATGACATGTAAGGAGATGACACTAAGGGACACTAAATACTTTCTTTTTAGAGGCAATTTAACCACCTATATTTTGGAAATATTTCAAAGCTTTCTTCTGCATGAATGTACCTCAGGCAGTTTCAGCAAGGAATGTCTCTTTGTGCCAGTTTGATATTCTTTCTTTCATACTGGATTGAGCTCACTGGAGGTAAATGATAAATCAAGGACATTTACTTGCAATAGGTTTGTGGTTTTACAAATGCAATGCTGGTAAAAGTAAAACAAGTCATTTGTATTTAACATCCACAAACATCACTTCAGAGTGAAGAAAAGGTTGTGAACTGAGTTAAGTCAGAATTTGAATGCCTACATGACCTTGACATGTAAGTACTGCATCTGATTCACTTTTGTGGGGGTTTTCTCCCAATTCTTTCTAACTACTTAGGAAAAAAAAAATATTACTTATTTTGTTTGAGCTTGAAAAACACTTTCCTGAAAGAAAATAACTTCTATCCTAAGATATTTGAGCTTTAAATTTAAAATGCTCTTCAGTAACTTGCTTCTCAAGTAATATTATTACTTAAGCCCCACAACACAATCAGAAAAGCCTTTTTTTTTTTAAATGTATTCTTAAATATACTGTCTTACAAAAAGGATCAGGAGAATGGAACAGCCTCTATCAATAGAATACCTCTTAAATATACATGCTAATGGACATGGGAAATGGTTCAGAGAATTTCAAACTTCAAGCAAGCATCAGATTATTTATATATTGCTCTGGTATAATTATATATTTCTCTGATCGAAAATATCTAAGATTTCTGTTAATCAAATGAGAAATGACTCAAAGCAAACTTAAAAGTTCTAAGCAAAAAGACTTGCTATTCACTTAAACCTTTACTTTTTGAGGCAGAAAGATGATATAACTTCTTTGATTGAAGCAAAACAATATATAAAGATTCCCCTACCATTTCTTCTTTTTGTCTTCACTGCCACCCCCTATCCTCTCTCAACTTTATGCCTCATATCTTTCTTTGAGGTCAACCAGGGAAATTTAGCACTGCAGCATAAGTGATATTTATTTTTTCTTATAACTGAACTATGAACTTCATATGAAAATAAGAATAAGAGGAGACTACTGTCTCTGACAAAGATAGAGTACCTGTAAGCAGGCTGTTCCACTATTTTAAAAAAAGAAACTGTAAAAGTTGGTTAGAATATTTTTAAAAAAATCAGTTATCTGCTGTTTGGTATATTCTGGATAGCAGGTGCCATTATCGAGAAAAGGGATACATGGTTGTTGAATTTCATCTTTACCATGACTTTTGTCCTAAGAGAATGTTGCAACAATAGGGGTCAGCAAACTACACCTCCCCTTTCTTCCATTAAAATATTGTCAATCCTTGATCTAGAGCTTCAGAATCCTATATAAACCCCACTTCTTGGTTTCCTTACCAACCCCTAAGCTATACATACATGAAGATTTGAGAAGGCCTAAAAGTTAGAACCCCTCAGAGGCTGGAGAGCTGGACAAATCTATCAGAGCTTGTGTGATACTGCAAGATAGAACTTGAAGTCTGAGCCCAGCTACTGAGAACCCTTCAACAGCATAGTGTAGGAATGAGGATTATGCCCTAATTATAAGGGAAAAAATGAAAAAGTCATTCCCCCAAAGCCTCAAAGTTTAATACTATCAAGTTGATCTACCTGTAATCTAATTGCCTGACAGATTTTAATTAGATACTCTTTAGAAGCTAATATTTTTCAACTACCTACTTTCCATGGTGCCCAATGGAAGAAACTGACAATCAGGAAGAAAAAAGATTCAGTCATAGCAAAATCAGAGATAATTGAGATAGAGACTGTAGACAAATCATCAGGATAACTATAATCATATGATAAAGACAAATGAGAAAAGGATGGAAGATGGAGAAAAAAAATACAGAATTTCAACAGATACAGAATCCGTTTAAAAACATTAAATGGATATTCTAGGACTGCAAGACGTAATATTTGACATTAAGAATTCTTCAGGTGATTTTTAAAGAGCAAACTGGAGATGAGAAAATTGGATTTGTGAATTAAAAGACAAATTTATAGAAAAGATACAAACTGGAGTATAAAGAGAAAAAGATTTTTAAAGACGGTATCTAAAAAACATGTAAGGCACAAATTGCATACCATCTTTCAGTTAAGAGTACTACTTGACTACAGGCAAGAGTACTACTTGAGCGTAAATAATATTTGTTGAAATACTGTTCAATAATTTTCCTAGTAAGGAATATGTTTCAAGGGCATCTGGGTGGCTCAGTGGGTTAAGCCTCTGCCTTTGGCTCAGGTCATGATCTCAGGGTCCTGGGATCAAGCCCAGCATTGGGCTCTGTGCTCAGCAGGGAATCTGCTTCCTCCTCTCTCTGCTGGCCTCTCTGCCTACTTGTGATCTCTCTCTCTGTGTCAACTAAATAAACAAAATCTTTAAAAAAAAAAAGTCTCAGTAATTTTTCTAATTGTTCAATAATTTTCCAAACCCACAGATTCAGGAAATTCAGCAAATCCCATTCAGAATAAATACAAAGAAATGACACCTAATTACATGATAGTTAGAAAGTAGGTATCTTAAATATAACCATATGAAAAATACATAAACAAAAGAAAGCAGTAAAATTGAAGGCAAACTTTTGAACAAAATTTATGAAAGTACAAAGAGAATCTTTAAAGGATTAAAATAAAAACACTGACAACCTAGAATTTGGTGCAGATAAAATATTCTTTGGTAATTAAAATGAGAGAAAGGAGGGTTTTAAGGGAAAAAAACCCTGATATTTGAGTAATTTATTGCCAGCAGGGCTAGTTACAAAAATTAGCAAAGGGACTTCTTCAGGTTAAAGAAGAATGATTCCTTGGGGCGCCTGGGTGGCTCAGTGGGTTAAAGTCTCTGCCTTTGGCTTGGGTCATGGTCCCGGGGTCCTGGGATGGAGCCCCATGTCAGGCTCTCTGCTCAGCAGGGAGCCTGCTTTTTCCCCTCTCTCTCTGCCTGCCTCTCTGCCTACTTGTGATCTCTGTCTGTCAAATAAATAAATAAATAAATAAATAAATAAGAAAAAAAAAAGATTCTAAATGAAAGCATAGAATTTTAGGGGAAAAAAACACTAGAAAGGTAAACATGACAATAAATACAAATGAATATGAATAGCAACTACTTAATAAAAGAAAAATAATAATGCTTTGTGAAAGGTATACTGAAAAATCATATTTCACACAAAGGATAGGAGGTATTAAACGAAGATTAACTGTCTCAAGTATCTTTTATTCTTTGAGAAGCGGTCATGAATGAATTCAGTCAATAGTAATAAATCTAGGATACACATTTTAACCTATAATGTAAACACTAGAAGAATAAAATGAATAACAAGAGACAGTGAAGAGCTAATAAAGGAATGGCATGAACACTGATTTTTTTCTCTTGGCTATGTTGAATACCAGTGGGCCCATCAAAGACATTGTTCATTGCTCTTACGCATTTTTTTATTTATAGCATTTCCTTTTGATTCCTTTTAGAGTTTCCATCTCTCTTTTTCTATCACCCATCTGTTATTGCATGTTGTCGCCTTTTTCTATTATATAAGAAGATACATGTAGGAAAGGAAGAAATAAAACTCCATTTCATAAAAGACATGAAAGTTTCAAATAATCTTCAAAAACCAAATGTAACAAAAACAAACAAACAAACAAAAACCTCCTGGAAATTAAGAGCATGTGTAAAGCTGCAGGATGTATGGTTAATCTACAAAAATCAATTGCCTTCTGTATGCCAGCAATGCATAGTGGAATTCTCAAATTACAAAGTCAATACCATTTGCAACCAGAAAAACAAAAAATGCAATGTTGAGTAATGAATCAAATGGTAAATGTGGTCTATATGTGGAAGACCACAAGACACATAAAAGAAATTAAAGGTCTAAATACATGGTAAATTATTCCATTTATGGACTGGAATTGGTATTATTAAAATGCCAATTCATCCCAACTTTGTAGGTAAAACACAATTCCAATAAAAATCCCAGCAATTAGAAATTCTACATTTTACATGTAAAAGCAAACAAAGTGGAATAATCCACATGATATTGGGGAAAAAAAGTACACGGAGGGACTCATACTATCTTAAGACTTATTAAAAAGGTACTGTAATCGACACATTGTGGTATTAGCAAAACATTGGCTCCTTAGATCAGTGGAATTGAATATAGAACCTATGATACAAGAGATCTAAGCAAGTGATAGTCAATCTTTGACGAAGGCACAAAGGCATTTCAATGGAGAAAGGACAGTCTTTTCAATAAATGATACCAGAACGATTGTATATTCACATGTAAAAATTGGAACCCACACATAGACCTTACCACTGGCATAATATTTAACTCAAAATGATCATTTAACTAAATATAAAAATACAAAATTATAAAACTTCTGATAGAAAGCAAAGGAGAAAATCTATATGAACTCGGTGAATTGGTAAAGCTTTAGATGTAAAACTGAGAGCAAAATTCCTTAAAAAAAAAATTTGGACCTTACTATAGTTAAAACTCTGTGTTCTATTAAAGAAATTACTAATAAAATTAAAAGAGGAGTCACACACTGTGACAAAATATTTGCAAAATTTATCTTTTAAAGAACAAGTACATAAAATATACTAACTAAGATGTCTTGCAACTCAAAAATAAGAAAACAACCAGATTTTTGAATGGGAAGAAATAAGGGCTCCTGGATGACTCAGTCAGTTAACTGTATGCCTTTAGCTCAGGTCATGATCCCAGAGTCCTGGGATGGAGCCCCGCATCAAGCCCCACATCTGGCTTCCTGCTCAGTGGGGAGTCTGCTTCTTCATCTCTTACTCTCCCTGCTTGTGCTCATACTCTGTCAAATAAATTAAATTTTAAAACAAAATGCAAGAAACATCTGGACAGTTCATCAAAGAGGATATAAAGATAGCAAACTAATATATGAAAAGATGTTCAACATTATCTGTCATTGGGTAAATGCAAATTCAAATGAAGAGTCACCACAATGTACATTACAATAGCTAAAATTAAAAAAAAAAACTGGCAAGATTTCATTTCTTTTGCTGGAACTAGAGCGATCATGCTTAGCGAAATAAGTCAAGCAGAGAAAGACAACTATCATATGATCTCCCTGATATGAGGAAGTGGTGATGCAACATGGAGGCTTAAGTGGGTAGGAGAAGAATAAAAGAAACAAGATGGTATTGGGAGGGAGACAAACCATAAGTGACTCTTAATCTCACAAAACAAACTGAGGGTTGCTGGGGGGAGGGGGTTTGGGAGAAGAGGGTGGGATTATGGACATTGGGGAGGGTATGTGCTTTGGTGAGTGCTGTGAAGTGTGTAAACCTGGTGATTCACAGACCTGTACCCCTGGGGATAAAAATGTATGTTTATAAAAAATAAAAAAATTAAAAAAAAAAACTGGCAATAAGCAATTGTTGGTGAAGATTCAGAATTCTAGGATCTCATTCATCACTGATAGGGGAGCAAAATGGTACAGCAACTTTGGATGATGGTTTGATTGTTTTGCAGTCTCACCATAGTTTTACCACATGCTTCAAATCACACTCATCATACCCCACTGATTTGAAAACTTCCATCTACACAAAAGCTGTTTGTGCATGTTACATATTACCTTCACAGCTTTCAAAAATTTGAAGCTAAAAAATTGCTTTGCAATAGGTGAATGGATAGATATCTGGTACCTTCATATAATGAAACATTACTTTTTAGTAAAAAGTAACAGAACATTAAAAAAATAGAAAAAAAGAGATCAAAATAACAAGCAACTTGTAGCCAGGAGAGATAGAGACAAAAACAGAATTTATTAATTAAAAACAAAAAACCTGTTTAAAAAATTGGTCAAAGCCCTGAATGGAATTCTCGAGATTATTGACTGATCATCAAATGAAAAGTGAGCCATATAATTTATCAAAGAAATACAAGTTTAATATACCCATGTACCTAACAAACATGACTAACATTAGAAAGAATGACAATATCCAGTGTTACCAATGTGCTGCCTGTTACCACACTAGTAAATTGGAATTGCTAGTTGGAAAACATTTGTCAATTTCTAAGAAAGATAAATAAACATATGCTCTATGACCAGCAGTAGCACTACTGAGTATAAATTCAAAATTATTTCTTAGATGCACGAAAAGACATATACAACATGTTTTAGTAGGCTCTTTTATACAACAGTTTAAATTTTAAAAAGATTAACCTTGGGTGGAGCACCTGGTGGCTCAGTGGGCTAAAGCCTCTGCCTTTGGCTCAGGTCATGATCCCAGGGTCCTGAGATTGAGTCCTGCATCTGGCTCTCTGCTCAGCAAGCAGGCTGCTTCCCTCTCTCTCTCTGTCTGCCTCTCTGCCTACTTGTCATCTGTCTCTGTCAAATAAATAAATACAATTAAAAAAAAAAAGATTATCCTTTTATGGCTACATAATATTCCAGAGTGTGTGTGTGTGTGTGTGTGTGTGTGTGTGTATTTTATAACTATCTCACATTCTCCTTACTCCTACCAAATGAACATTTAGTTTGTTTCTATGCCTTGGCTATTGCAAATAATGCTGCAATAAACATAAGGGTGCACATCTTTTATAAATTAGAATTAGTGTGTTTGTTTTCTTTGGATAAATACCCAGTGGTGGAATTATTGGATTATATAGTATTTCTAGTTTTAATTTTTTGATGAGTCTCCATACTGTTTTCACAGTGACTATGAAATTTACATTCCCACCAATAGTACATAAGCATTCCTTCCTTTCCACATCCTTGCCAACACTAGCTATTTCTTATCTTTTTTATTTTAGTCATTCTAACAGGTGTAAGATGATCTCATTGTGGCTTTGATTTCTTTGATGATTAAACAAATGGATAAGGAAGATGCCATATATATAACGCAGTGGAATTTAATAGAGCCATAAAAAAGAATGAGATCATACCACTTGTGACAACATGGATGGACCTAGAGTGGAAGTGAAATAAGTCAGACTAAGATAAATGCCATATGATTTCACTTACATGTGGTATCAAATGAAACAAGTGAATCAACAACAAAAAAGTAGAATCAGACTTATAAATTCAGAGAAGTTATGATCCAGTGGAGAGGAAGATGAGGAGATGGGCAAAATGGGTGAAAGGAAACAGGAGGTCCAGCCTTTTTGTTATGGAATGAATAGGAGAATAAAAGGTACAACATAAAGAATACAGTCAGTAATATTGTAATATTGTTATATAGTAACAGATGGTACTATGCTTGTGGTGAGCAGAACATAAAGTAGGGAGAAGATGAATCACTATGTTGTATACCTGAAACTAATGTAGCCTTGTGCGTTAACTGTATTTTTAACAATAGCTCAATGTCTATCAGCAGTATAATGGATACACACACTGTATATATAATTCTTATACTCTTACATCAGAAAGTGAAAACATCAAGATGCTAAAAATCATCCTCTGCGAATGGTGAATTAGCAGTGATTTCTGAAAAATAAAATTTGTGGGTTTTTTTCTGTTTCTTGAGATTTTTGCAATGAGCATGTATTATTCTTTTAAAACTTGGAACATATATAGAAACCAAAAGATGCTATGAAGAGCAAACAAACACCATTGGTGAAGTGATGTTTCTTAAGAAAACTTTTTTTATAGTTACTTTCTTTTACTCCATTAGAATATTTTTTTTCTTTTTTTTTATTTTTTATAAACATTTATTTTTATCCCCAGGGGTACAGGTCTGTGAATCACCAGGTTTACACACTTCACAGCATTCACCAAAGCACATACCCTCCCCAATGTCCATAATCCCACCCCCTTCTCCAAAACCCCCTCCCCCCAGCAACCCTCGGTTTGTTTTGTGAGAATATTTTTTTAAAGATTTTATTTATTAGACAGAGAGAGACACAGCAAGAGAGGGAACATAAGCAGGGAGAGTGGGAAAGGGAGAAGCAGGCTTACCACCCCGCAGGGATCCTGATATGGGACTCCATCCCAGGACCCCGTGATCATGACCTGAGTGGAAAGCAGATGATTAACCAATTGTCTGAGCCTCCCATGCACCCTATTTAGAAAACTCTTGACCTGATCTGTTTCAGATCAGTTTCTTATTCTGAAATAAGAAAGGACACCTAGAAATGGAGGCAATTACCCTTAGAAATTAACATAGACAATTCTGTTTAGTTTCAGGAAAAATTAAAAACCTGAAATAATGTTACATAAATTCTTCAAGCTCTTAAGGACATCCTCCAGCCCATTGAACTTGAGGTACCAATGTCAGAGTATAATCACCCTACCTTAACTTAGACCATACTGATAGAGGACTACTAATATTAGAATCTCTCAAATTCAAAGTTCTTTACAATGGGTTTATTCAAACTCAGTAATGATAATTATTACTTTCTAAGAAATAACCACCTTAAATAAGTAGCATGAGTGTATGCGTAGTAATAATAAGTAATAATACTTATGATTTGAATAAAAACAATTTTAATGGTATTTATAAACAAATAATAATGCCTAAAAAAAAAAAAAAAAAAAAAAGAATCTCTCCTTTGGAGATAACATAATGACAGCCTAAGTAAATTTTGCTGCCTCTTGAGAAAATGCTAGGAGCAAGGTACCATCTGGTAGGTGTGTGTATGCATGTCAGCACATAACAATCCATTATGTCCTTTCGAGAATAAAATGGCTGCAAAAATCAAAGTTCAAATTTTGAACAGTGTATTTCACACATCTGTTAACTTTACACCAAATGATACTCTTAATATTTTCTGGAATAAAGGATGATAGACTGCAGAATATATTTTACAGTTTACTTAATCATGATGGTAAATTTGTGTAAAAATTACACATCTTGAAGTATTAAATGGAGTATCAATATGGGTGGGTCATGCTTATTCCCAAATATATTTAATAAACATTTTTTAGAGTAAGGTGATGAAGGGTGGTATAGGACTTTTAAAATTATTTTCTATAGGAAAATAATTTTAAAATGATTTTTACATAGATTTCTCTGTGTTTATGTATGTATATGTGACTATATGTGTGCATACACATACATATATACACATCCCGAGTTCTTCATTAATGTAGCAATATCTGATGTGGGAAACAAAAGCAAAAGCAAAAAAAAAAGAACAACTAAATTTCCTTACTGCCTACAGCCTATTGACAAGTCCTTGAAACAGGCAGAGTGACATTCCTCTAGGTACTCAGCTGCCTAGGTGTTAATACTTTGCTAAGAGCAAAAGGCAAACTTAGCTTAACATTATCCTGATCCCTCTAGGATCCTCTAAGTCTACTTTAACATATAAAAATCCCTTTGGAAATTTCTTTTATGTCTACCTACCAAGATGTATGTTGACAATCATCACCCAAGCATATGACCCACCTATGTACCTCTGAATAGTTTTAGGACTGAGTTTTTAGTGAACAGTAATAAATGACCTTTTCTAACAATAGCTGGCCCCCTCAAGGTCCTGGAAACTTGGTTTCCAAAATGCATTGGAGGTTTGTGCTTGCTCTCCCTAACCCCCTCCCAACTTGAAAGTATGTAATCTGCCTTTCCTCTTAACCCCAGTGCAGCTCCTTCTGCCCACAGAGCCTATCCCTTGCTTTAATAAAACCACCTTTTTGCACTAAAGATATCTTAAGAACTCTTTCTTGGCCATCTGCTCTAGACCCCAACACTTTAAACCACATCAATATCCTAACAAAATAATAGCAAGCAAAACCAATAACTGAAAATGAGTACTAAGGAAATTATGGACATCACCAAAAGTGAAACAGGTCATTTAACTTTAGGAAATTAATGTAATCCACCAAATTAAGAGATTAAAGTAGGAAATATCCTGGTGTTAATAGAGTCAGAAAAACAATTTGAAAAAAAGCATAAAATACACTGCATTTTAAGTAGCAAACCAGGAAAGTTCTGATAAAATTCATTTATGGATTTCAGGATAATGATTACTGCTAGGGACAGAAGGATGACTTGACTAAGGGAGGGCACTGGGGAACTTCTAAGAAATATTATATTTTCAATATTATATTTTTTGATAGTGGTTTGGTACATGTTAACTTTTTAATTAAGCATGAATTATCTAATTACATATTCATTTTGATGCATTTTTATGTGGTTAAAATGTATCACAATAAAAAGTAAAAATAAAACAAGTAACAGGTTATATTTAAAATCAGAAATATTATCAATCTCTAGTCACTTAAACAACTTTAGAAAACATATATAATCTAAAATGATATTAGAAATTCATGAGAATTCTTTTAATTTTACCGATAAAAATTCAAAATTTCCACTTGGTTTGTGGTTTTGCAATATTTGTTTGTATCTTTCTCCCCAAAATGATTTTTAATTTTTTAAGTCCTATTTACTTATTTTTAAAGATTTTATTTATTTATTTAACAGAGAGATATGCAGCAAGAGAAGGAACACTATCAGGAGGAGTGGGGGAAGGAGAAGCAGACTTCCCCCAAAGCAGGGAGCCCAATGCAGGGCTCCACCCCAGGACCCTGGGATCATGATCTGAGCCAAACAAAGGAAGGCCCTTAATGACTGAGCCACCCAGGTGCCCCAAGTTTTATTTATTTGAGAGAGAAAGAGAAAAACCCCATGTGCAGGGAGGGACAGAAGGAGAGGGGGAGAGATTCCGCTTTGAGCAGACTCCCAGTTGAATGTGGAGCCCTAACTCTGTCTTAAACTCTGGGCTCAATCTCAGGACCTTGAGATTGTAACCTGAGCTGAAATCAAGAGTAGGTTAATTAACCAACTAAACCACCCAGACACCAAACCAAGTTGATTTTTGAAGAAAAAGATAAACTAAGAACAATACTATAATATCAGTTCATCATAAACAAATTAAATACCAAATAGTCATTCAGAAGAATAGTTTCTTATCATTAATCTGACTGTAGCTTTTATGCTTTTTATTATTCAAGATAAATGGAAAAGAAGAATTTAATTATTATGTCTTAAGAATGTGCTTTTATTCCAAATCTTACTCTTTTGCTCAAAGTGAAGGAAGAAAAAAAATTTGGATTTTAACATATGAATGAAAAGTCAACCTGTTTTTAAAATCTTTTTTTCCCCTTAAATTTTCAGTCATTTTGGAATTTCCAATTCAATCTTTTAAACTATGAAAAATGCCTTAGGTAATTTGGTTAAAACACTGACATTTGAAGATGATGTTTAAAAGGCTCTATAACTTGAAACTTTAAAAATGAACCATCAATTTTAGTCTTGCTGTTGTTTTAGAACTGCAATTAAACAGGCCATATGTTAGCTAACCTGCAAATAATACATCTGTGTTCATTTGTGGAATTTCCCTCCTCCAGACTTCTATTCCAAGCTCCGCCTAAATAAAGAAGCCTCCTGTGAGTTAGTTACCATACTTTCCTTCTGTGGGTTGAAGATTTTGAAGTTCTCCATGTAGCCATGTGTAATCTGTGTTGAGCATAGAAGGTTTGGGTTTGTGGAGGGGAAGGGAGACAGAGGGATGATACAACCTGCATCACCTTATCATCAATAATCGAAACAACAGCTTTTACTAAATATCTGTAATTCACTAAATAGCGGCTAGGAATAATAAGTTTAATACACAGTTTGACCTTCAAGAACTATATCCTGTGATTGAAGAGATGATGTACAGATACCACGCACAACCATATATTATATGAAGCAACAGATGCATGGGAGAAAAGTAGGTATTAGAAGAGAGAAAGGGAGGTGTGTCTGGGTGGCTCAGTTAGTTAAGTGTCTGCCTTCAGCTCAGGTTCTTGATCCCCGTGTTGTGGGATGGTAGTCTGACTCAGAGGAGCCCGCTTCTCTCTCTCCCTCTGCCCCTCCCACTGCGTGTACTCTCTCATGTGCTCTCTCTCTCTCAAATAAATAAAATCTTAAAAAAAAAAATACAAGAGATGAGGAAAAAATTGAACCTTTGGGGTGCATCTTCACCCTTTTGGCAAACTATTAATGTTTCAAGACCCCATTTAATGTCTCTTCCTCCATAAATGCTTTCCTGCCCTTCCCCTGCTCCTACCCCTATCCTCTTAGGCATAGACAGATGTAAATCTTCTATTCTCTGTGCTCTCACAGCATTTAGCACTGATCGCAAGGACTTATGTGTTCTGAGCCTTTCCCTTTGGCCTGTACCTAAGAGCGACTACAACTTCAGCAAAGCTGTTGCTTTTTTTCTTCCCCAAAGTATAGGAAAACACTTTCCCTTTTTAGGTTTAAGTGGAAAACACTGTCCCTTTTTAGGTTTAAGTGGTTTTTGTCTTGAAGAATCTAGACGAGAGGATAGAAACACTAGGGATCCCCTCAGAAGGGAGTGTGTATCTATCGCTCTGCTTGGAGGTGAAAAGGATGTATTAGAAAACTTGCTCTAGGCATTTTAATGAAGCCATCTCCTTCAGAACATGTGAAGAAATAAGAGACTCCACCTTTAATATTTGTTTGTAAATCATGCTGCAAAATAGCAAAAAATTCTTAGAGACTAAATCACAGGGGTCATGGCTTCATAACCACATAGCCATGGCTTCACCAACCTGTAACACTTGAATATTACACGTTTCATAGTACATTGAAATAATCCATTTAATTTGTAGTGGGATAATATTTTGGTATAATAACTGTTGGAGACATCTTTTCCTTTTTATCCCCCTACCCAGCACACCCCCACACCCTGTTTTTTAGGTAGCTATTCACATTAAAAATAGATCAGAGTGATGAATCAAGTGCATAGGAAAAAGTTTAAAAAAAAAGTACTCACAAAAGTTTGGAGAGGATTTAACCTTGAAAGCAAAAGGTTTTAGTTTTATAAGAGCTTGCTAATTCAGAATTCAAAAGCTTAAACCCTAAAAAAAAAAAAAGTAAACTCAAATCGTAAAACATTTATTTGCAAAATGATAAAGACAGAGAAATCTGTGTTCACTCAAGTCTAAGAATGACACTCAGTAAAATTAAGAGTTTTTTGTGAGGTCCTGGACAAAAACAATAGACTTTCCAGGAGCACACAGTCAATGACATATTGCCCAGGAGCCAGTGGGGGGCTGTGCCATGTCAAGAGATGTAAGTGAGTGCCATCCAACACCCATACAGAAGGTAAAGTCCATCTAAGACCCGTTAACCAACATCAACAGGTTCAGCAGAAAGGATGGGCAGTCTGCCAAGCCCTGTCCAAATTACTCCTTGCCAACAACGTCTTTCCTTTTGCCAATAGTGCAAAACGTTAGAAACGATGCACACAAAGAATCAACTTCATCCCTTTGCCCCCACTTAAAAAAAAAAAGTACAAAAAACAAGGTGTAGAACTCTAGATATCTAGAGATAGCTAGATATCTATCAGATGGTAGTTCAATAGTAGAAACCTTCAGCTTGTACACATATGTGTGACTGTAAGGAATTACCTAAAATTGTTTCACATATTACTGGCTCTCAACCAAGGAAAACTTGGTCCCTTCCTGCTGGAGAAATATGACCATTCTGGAGACATTTCAGTTGTCACACATTGGCAGGGAGGAAAAAGTGGGGGTGAGGAGGATGTGCCATTAGCGTCTAGTGAGTAAACTGCAGCAATGCTGATAACTACCTTAGAATACACACAACAGCCTTTTTATAACAAATAATTATTTATGGCCTCAAATGCTAATAGTGTGGAGGTTTGTGGAAACCAAGCCCTAGAGCATGGCTTGTAGTCAAAAAACTTTTGCTTTGCTTAACTGTTTTAGAATGTGATCTATTAGCGATGCATAAATTTTATTTTTATCTAAAAAGTAAGGCTAATTGGAAGAGAAGAATATTCTCTGCAAATAGAAGAGAAAACCCTCAAGGTGATCTTTAAATAACTTTTTTTTCTTCTGACTCTGTGTTCAGTGATACCATATTGGTAACCTGAAATTTGTTATAGTAAAGTATTTACATCAAACAATTTGGCAAACATAACAAATTGGAGTTTTTTTTTCTTTTCTTTTCCTTAAGATTAAAAAAAAATTTTTTTATTCATTTGACCCAGAAAGAGACAGAAAGAACATGCACAAGCAGGCAGAGGGAGAGGGAAAAGCAGGCTCCTCGCTGAGTGGAAAGACTGACATTGGGCTTGATTCAAGGACCCTGGGATCATGATCTGAGCTGAAGGCCAGATGCTTAACCGACTGAGCCACCCAGGCACCCCTGGAGCTTTTTATTTTCCTCAGAGAGCTAGTTGTTAAATATTTACCAGCATAACACTGTTCACCAGCATAACACTGGAACAGTGAGATTAGTGTTTTTCGAAGATTAGTAGATGGTTTGGATAATAAGAGTAGAAGGAGGAAGTCCAGTTGGAATCTATTAAGAGTCCATAGGAGAAATCATTAGGACTTATTGGCCAGATAAAGTGGGGTTGTAAAGAAAGGGATATATTTAGGAGAATTAAAGAGATTTAGTGATTAATTGGATGTGGGGCATCAGTTTCTTTGAGCCATTGGGTGGATGATGCCACCATTTACTGAAATGGAAAGCCCATGGGGGGAACAGGTTTGAAGTGAATGGTGGCAAGCTGTATTTTGGACACATAAAGTTTGACCTGCTTCCGATATTAATAAATCAAGCAGATGGACATGACCATATGCTCATTAGTGTTAACACATAAAGGACTAAGATTTACTAATGTTACTGAATTCCAATATTCAAATGGAACTGGAATTAACTTCATTTAATGGGATGGGATTTTAGAATGTTATTCCATCTTATTTCTTCTCTTCTCCATCACGCCTATTCCCTCTTCCTCCGATGTCAGACACCAGTCTGGAAATCCCTATTCTAACCCTAAGGACTTCAGTTGCCTCTTAGTAATCAGTTTTTATTTACACCTAGACATATGGGTGAAGAGCTCTGTCCCTTCACAAAATTCATTTCTCAGAGGTATTTATACCTTCTGTCTTCTCCGTGAATGTACTGGCAGTTTCTACAAAGTCACAGTGAGGGGTAGGCGGTGGCCATGATCATGGACATGCTACATGTCCAGAGAAAAGTTGATCAAGGCTTGTAGCCTCTGCTGGTGAATAGGATTTAGAAAACATGAAGAATCCTGGAGGTCAAGAGGTATCAGTCATGGCACTAGAATCATGTTTGGCTGCCTTGCAAAATTTGTTTTTGTCTTGTTTCACTTTAAAACTTTGTGAAAGACAAAGACAGAAATAAAACAAAACAAAACTCTTTGTGGGGTAAAAACAAAACCAAACAAAACAAAACTAGTATCCTGAGGAAGACTATTTAGAAACTGACTGCAACATTTTGGGTAGCGAGTTAAATGGTGTGTGATGCTGGTAGGAGCAAGGGGGAGCAAACTGAGTTAGCAAGTATTTTATTTATGCCTAAATTGCCTTCATCTTTTGACATATTCTCTTAAGCCCCTAGCATTTCCCAAGAATCAAGTGAATGAGTTTTGTCCCTTGCTAAATGCCAGATGGCTGACATCTTATCTGTAAAATTAAAAATAATTAAACATATCATTCTCTAATTATTTTGCCCTCTCCTCAAGCCCACAAGTCTTTCTAGGTCTTTCTTCCAGATGATGGATAAGCAAATGCTGAAGTTTTATATGTCCTTGTTTAACTCCAGACTTCAGTTCATCCTGCAATCAGACATAGCCTGAGTTTCCCATGAAAATTATTAAGCAACTGTCATAGATCTGGCCTTCTTTACTTCTGTGGGACAAGTGGCAAACTGAAGAGGATAATTTCTCTTAGGTGTGTATCTGCTATAATTTGTATATTCTAGAAGTTAAAAAAAATAACTGAGTTTGAGTCCTATTTCTGCCAAATAAGAAATTATATTAGTATCTATCTTGTAGAGTTTTGGAAAACATATATAAAGCTTGTGCTGTAGATCGCCCCACTGGCATTCTGTACACACCTGACCGAAAATGTCTGACAGCTACTATGGACTAAACTGGCCATCTTATATGTGAATCCTATTGTTCATAGTCTTGAAAAATTGCCTATGCATTGTCTACTCTACAAATTACAAACTGATTTTACATAAAGTAAAATAGTACAAAAAGTAAAGTAATTTTACATAAAGTAAAATTTCCATGGTAATATAAGTAATAGGGAGGGGAGAAGGGAAATTCATACTCAAACCTTCCAACTTCAAAGTAATCACTCTTTTCAGGATAAAATTATATCTCATATTAGCCTGGCTTACAAACTTCACTCTTACTAGCATTAACACCTAATTTACCTATAATAACAAGTTCTTTACTTTTATTGCTTAACATGCCAAGGGAAAATACTGATTATATAATACTTCATTATTTTTCATGTCTATTAGCAAGATAACATCTGTCCGGGATAATAAACAGGTGTTAAGTACCTAATATGTTTTAGCTCAGAAATAATGAGCTATTCTATATCAGCTCCAAAATAGTAAAAATATAAAATTCCTAAATTTTCCAAATTTAAGAGTATGATGAATTCAAATATTGACAGAGTTATGGCAAAAAGGGTAATCAAGTTCAAGATTACTGGGATTATAAATTGGCAAAATAACTTTGGACAATACTTAGATATTACCTACTATAACGGAAAATATTAAATATCTGATTCCACTTTAGGTTCATAACCTAGATATTCTTTTACAAGTATGGAAAGAGATATATATGTAAGGGTGCTCACGGCAATATTTGCAGCAGGAAAAAAACCCAGTAACACTCTGAAGTTCAACGACAAGGTGAATGGTGAGTTGGCGAGATGAGAGATTTCTATCTACTTTTTCAGAAAGAATGCTAAGACTTTGTAGTGATAAGAATGTTCCAGAAAAAGTATGCTAACATTTCTTCAAAAAACATTTTTCCCCTATTTTGCAAAAGAGGAAAAGATCTTCATAGATTTAATAAATTTCCAAGGGTCAAGAAGATCCTTGTATGCAACTTGGGGTCTATCTCGAACCAACAAACCATGCTCATGGACCAGGAGAAATCAGAATTATTAAAGACAGAACGTCAGAGATCTAGTTTAGTTCAATGGCTCCTTCCACATATTCTGAAGGGCCTACGAGGGATTGTGAGTTTGCTAAGAGGGAACGTCCTTCGCCTTGACTCTTCCTACACCATTGCACCCCTTTGGACTTCAACTACAATAGCTACACATTTTATTGATTTTAAAGGTTTGCCAGAAAAGAATTTTAAAAAGTGTTCTATGCTAATACCCATGTGAATAATCCAAATACCTCAAATTAAAAATAAGGGAACTAAAGCCCAGAGAAGGAAATGAAGTCACCCACTGTCACACAGCAGAGAACAAGAATTCCAAGCCTACATGGCCTTCTGGTGTACCACGCTGCTTCTACACATTCTCAGACCCTAACCCCGGTGCCTCTTTGAACCAGGAGACAAAGTCATTCACTGGGAAGAGGGGTCATGCAGAAAAGCATGTTTGGGAGGCACCAAAGACCAAACAAGTAGAGATTAAGCCCAAAGAGGGGAAACAGAAGCTACAGATAGATAAGAAGGGTGAGGAGACTTTCTTCATATTTTTGCATTCGACATACATTTTCAGAGGTTCTGTTTTTCTCCTGGAGCTGGAATAAATTTTCAAAGGGGACTAATTACACTCTCTTAGAGGAAAAAAAGTAATTGCTTCGCAGTTTAATTGAATGAGGATAAATTAGTTTCCGCCGATGGTCTGTCTTCTTTTAGTAATGGAGACTCACTGAAAATGAGCAGCCCAGAAGCAGAGGAAATGGGTTCTTAGGGCCCAAGCTGATGGGTGACCAGAATGTTAACACTGGTCTCATTTCCTCTGCTGAAATTTCAGGGCATTATTTGTCTTTTGTTTACCCTTCATCATTAGTTCCTGTGGCCTTCGTATGTCACCAAGAAGCTCCAAGGTTGGAAATACCATTGTACAATATTGTAGCAGAATATTAGGCTAAAAATAAGACACCTGCTTTACATAAACTTTACATAAATATAAAAAATCTTTTAACCCACACCATCTACTTTTGCCACCATAATTAGAGCTAAAGAACATAAATCCATTTCAAGAATATTTATTGATTAGTATTTAGACGTCATGCTTTTCTCTCACTGTAGGTCTTTCTTTCCGTGTGAAAGGAGATCTGTTAATGTACCTATTGGCTTCTCCCGGCGTCTTCACATACTGATTCTCTGGGAGGGAAAGGTGACCCCGTAGGATTAGATTGATTAAGAAACATAAACTGGCCAGGTTCAGTCTAGCTCCTTTTTTCACTGTAAACCAGGAATCTCATTTGATGTTCTAGGGGTGTATTCTTTTGCATCTGACTGTCCCAGATAGGAATTGCCTAAGATAGCAAGCACTGTCTGCTAATTCTTGAGTAATGTAGAATATCCTTTGACCTTCCCTTGCCACTCTTGTTCATTCTCTGTCTGTCTCATTCTTATGTTCTGGAACCCATGTGGAAGAGATGTGGACTCTGAAAGACTCTGACACCTCCAATGTGTCAGTTACACTTTTACATCTAAGGATGTGATGGTGACATTGACAGATAAGGACCATTCAAATGGAGCTCTCACTCTAACAGAAGAAATAATAAAAAGCACTAAACAAATATGTAATTGTTTTAGGATAATGGTATGAGACAGTAATTAACTGAGGGAAGTAACTTGAGTGGTAAACGGACATTTGAAAAGGGTCTAAAAAGAGAAAAACAGACAGGCAAGGGAGAATCTGGGGCAAAACATTCCAGGAAGAAGGAAGAACAAATGAAAAAGACCTTGGAATGTTCAAGGAACAGGGGGAATAAAAGGCTAGTATGGCTGGAGAAACCGGTAAATGGGAGCAAATGTAGGGAAATTAGAACAAAGTAAAACGCAGAAACTTTTTTGTTCAAATGAAAGAAATGATACATTATTTGATACAATATCACAGGCATGCTTTTTTTTTTTTTTTTAAGGTGGTCACAGGCAGAGAGAGAAAAATAAGATCTTTCCTTAAAGGCAATATTTTAAAGTTCAGAAGTACAAGGAATTTGATTACTGAGATGTAAATGAGAATTTTGTTTTTGTTGTTTTACTTATTATGCCTAACATCCTGTTTTCTTTCTCCATTTTTAAATTTTCATGTGGTCATTCATGTACAAGAACAAGGAGCCTGTGACCTGCTGTCACCTGTGTCTCACACATGCAGAGCCTGAGCAAGATGCAGAGGGTGGTGGGGGAACCTATTGGAACCTAGGAAGAGATAAGCAACTGACAGCTGGAAGTCACATCTGGGTTGCTTTAGGTCTATCTCTGCCATCAGTCGTGGGTCTGAACAAGCCCTCTTGATCTCAATTTCTTCTTTAATAAAGATCAGCAGAATCTTAAGTCTTCCCTTCTCTCCGCTGCCCAAAGGAAGAAAACCCTTTCAATTCTATCTCTGAAGTATTTCTTAAATTATCTCTCCTTTCATCCCCAAGTTAGCTAGACAGATGCCATCTTACCTACCTCCAGCTTTTTTCTGTATGGTTTGCCTCCACCCCCACCTTCTTTCACAATTTATGGAGGTTTAATAATAATGCAACAAAAGAGGAAGAGTGCACTAGGAAATGATGTAGAGTGAGATTACAGTATGCAGCTCATTTATCTGAGGAATAGCACAATGTTCCCATGCATTTATTCATTCTAGGAATAGCAGGTTGAGAAAGGAAGGTGGAATAAACACTTAATTCTGCAGTAGTGACATTGAATGAGGGTCAGGACATTGAACTATTTAAAATAGCAGACCATCCATTAAGAAATATATCCATAAGAAATATATTGTGTAGCCTACACAATGCTAAGATTTAAAGTAAAGGAAACTGCACATAGCATTCAAATATTTAGCCTCTCTTTAAACTTTGGAAGAGCCAACATAGTCGGTCTAAAGGTTTGCATGGTAGCTATTATCGATCTCAATATTAGAAGCTGCCCCTTGTGCAGAAGGTATGCATCCTTGTGACATCACTCATTTCTACCCTGCTTGCTCTAGGAATTTATACTATCTCCCTTTCTCCTACAGGCAATGAAGGTTAGGACTCTTGACTTAAGAGAATGCAGGCCGATACTCCTAAACTAATAAGATAATTCCATTAGGCAGAGATATAGTTTCATAAACTTGTTCATTACCTATCTCACCCTGTGGGTTTGCACAAATCCCAGATATGCTTCAATTTCCTCATCTGTAATAGGAAGATATTTACCTCACAATACGGATGTGTAAATGAAGTGGTTTGAAGTATTTGAAAACACAGCGAAAAGCAACTTAGAACTTACTAAGTAGTTGTTGCTGAAGATTTTACAGGAATTTCAGAAGCGGTGCTGGGGTTGTCTAGAATAAGAACTGGTGATTTGGTATCAAACGTGCCTTAAGCAATATAATAGGCATCTATTTTGGAATGTTCCAGGCATCCATAAAATCTTCTTTGATAACATCTTATCCACTGGAGATGGATAAGATCCATCTTATCTTATCTCATTGGAGAACAAACCCTTCCATAAGAAAATCCATTTGATTTGGTTCCGGTGGTATTGAATTCACTTCTGACTTTAGGAAGGATTTTACCTCCCAGACTTAACCCATTTGAAGTTCTGCAACTCTCTCCTCTACCCTCCCTTACACACAGAGAGTGATTAGTTTAGAAATGGCTAAGTCGCTAAACCAGAGCTTGTGAAGTAGATGACGCAGTCATGGGATTTTGTGGAGATGATTGAAATAACCTCTTTCACTCCTTCTTGGCCTTGAGACAGTGAGGATGTAATTTTGGACTGTCAGAGGCCACCTAGTGGAGAGAGCTTGAAAGTACCTAACACAAGTCAAACAAAGCTGGCTGAAAAATGGAAAGGCGGGAAAAGACTGCATGATAGATTCTTGGACTTTGGCTTTCTACACTTTGATTCTGTGAGTCATGAGATGCCGGCGCCAACTTCACCAGTTTACGGTGAGGGCCACTATGAAAATGAAGTCAACAAAGAAGAAAATATAACAGAGAAAGAGAGAGAAACTGAGGACTGATGAAATTATTTGATGTCCTGTGTCAAGCCAATGCCCAGTATCTACCCTGAAGCTTTCATTTATGCAAGGTAGTAAGTTCATGTTTTTATTTCACCTAATTTGAGTTATATTTTATTACCTGCACCTGGAAGACTTTTTAAAATGCACTACAATGTCAACACTTTATGTCTTGATACTTAGAATGGACTATAAAATTAAAGGCTATTATTTATAAATGACTCCAATAAATTTGTCTTCTCTAATCAGCCAAAAATGCAAGACAAGACCATAGACCATCCATGGCATCCATGACATACCCGTAAAATATCTCCCAGTGGACCTTTATATAATAATATATGACACTAAATAGGTAATTGTTGTATTTTTATTTGTTGATTGATGGGGAACAGTGGATGGTTGCTATTTGTTAGAATATATTTACAGATGAACTAGTACAAGGAGAAGGCTGTCCCTGGATTGGGGGGGATTTAAATACACTCTATCTACACAAGTATTCAAAAGTCTAATTTTATATTTTTTTCTTATAGTCAAGAAGCACTAACATGCATAACTAAATAATAATAATAATAATATTGACAATAGCTGCCTAATGTTAACTGAACACTTGCTATATGCAAGATATTCCGCTGGCTACTGCAAGTGCATGATCTCATTTAAACATGTAGCAACCCTAAGAAGTATAGAATTTATTGTCCTCATTTTACAAATGAGGAACTTAGGGCTGATCATACTTAAAAGCTTTTCCTAGTGCCTTATAGTGGTGATACTGAGACTCAAATCCAGGTAAATTCCAAGCACTGTGCTCTGCATAAAGTCCATGAATATTTTATAAGAGAACAGGAATTCAACCACCAAAGACTTATTTTATCAGGTAAGGAACATGGGCATTCAAGTCAAATCATTTCAAATATTCTCCACATTTGGTAAAAATCTATCCAGCACTGTTTGCACAGTCTAGTGATAGAGATACACTAAAACCCAATTTTTATTTCTATAGATTTGCTAGGAAAAAAACCTAAGTAAAACTAGATCTTTCTGGCTCTGTATTCTGTTTTGGCAAAAATGGAAAAGATACAGTTTTTCACAAAACAATGTCTTGTTTAAGTTATTCCAAGTGTAACTTCTCTTCATTTCTCTAGAACATCACATTGTCCTTATGTCCTTTACAGGGCAAGGACTTACACTGAGTGAGAGTTCATTACTTTCCTGATGAATTAGAAACATCTGTGAGGCCGATAGATTGCTCATCTAGAAAGGAGGAAGTGACATTCTATTAGTTCTTTATTAAGGTAAAAGCAGCATCAACATTACCAGAAAAATTGATATACCTAGCCAGCTAACTGAAGGTTTATGTTCACTTTGATGTATTAAACGTCATTTCTTATAGGAGATCTAATTTATGCCTCTGATTAGCTTTATAGAAATATATAAATATTTTGTTTCATTATTAAACATATATTCTTTTTTAGGGGAATTTTCATTTATTTATCTACTATACTGTATAGAAGTTACATGACCTTGAAGAGTGAATATATATTATACAGAAATAAAGAAATGGACTCAACTGGAAAAAGACAAAAAGTGAAATATACATTGAAACATAGGGAAGTTTATTCTGAGATAGAAGAATTAAATCTTAATTTCTTTAAATAACAGTAACTTCTTAAAACAGAAAGTTAAGTATGGCCCAAAACCTTTTGAATCTTAAAAGGTCAAACCTGACTGTATGGAGTTATTTTTAGTCATGCTCTGTAATATCTTTAGCAATCAAAAAGATAGGAGATTTATGGTTCTATTTTTATCTCACACAATACAAAGACCAAAGTTGGTATTAAATTCTTATTACAATGTAATATGTATTAATAAAGTTACTTTTCTAACAAGTATTTCATAATGAAAATTATTTCCAGAGCCCAAATCAAAGAGTCAAAAGTGAAAAATATTAGAGGGATCTATAATCTGTTTAGCTTAGTCTCATAAATCGACTTTCCTGTTGTAATACCAGAGCAAAGAATTTCTTAACAAAGCTTAGACAGATTATGGATTCTTTAACTATAATTAAACCTATTTCATAGTCTAAGGTCTGAGTGACAAAGCTAGGCTCTGGTATAATTTAAGATAGTCAACATTTTAGTAAGGATAAAGGCCATAGAAAATCTGATTAAAGGAGGCTTTTGAAACATCGATTTTAAAACGTTATAGGACCTAAAGCAATGCCAAAAGAAAAGGAGCCCTGTAAGTGTAAGCTTTGGATAAAAGGATTTAGGACTATGTGCCATCTATATTTCCGATTTGGGTACATATTTATGAATATGAAGAAAAACATTACTTCTCTACAAGGAATGTGCAGTACAAAGAGTTCTGTGTGCTTTCAAAAATGTCTCTCGATGGGATGACTAGGCTGAAGATTCTGTACCTCCATTGTGAATTTAAGAAAACCTAGTTGATCAAAGGACTAATGGGGTGGGGTGTGGGTCAGATATCCAGGCTAAGATGTCTGAGAGCAGGCCTAGGAATTGTCCAGAAGCAAGCCAGAAAAATCAGAGTTCAACCAGTAGAAAGTGATTCCATCTGAATCCTGCAGGGTAAAATTCTTTAATTCCTCCTGGTATACATTTTTAGTTAAAATATAACCTAATAGAATTAAAAGCAATTTAAATAAGTAGATCAAAATATTTGTCTTATGAATTTTTATTTTAATATCTAAATTCTCTAATATTAGACACTTAAACTCAATTTACACAAAGTATACACATTTTTAGAACGAAGTCAATTATCTAACCACTGCTAGTAGTGAATAGTGCATATAAAAATGGTTGTGTTAAGTACAGAACATGCATTGAGTTATATAGTCATCACTCTGTGAAGTGGACACTATTATTTGTCTAGTTGACCCACGTAGGCACAGTGAAATTGAATTAACTGACCAAATATTCAGCTCTGAGGTGGCAAGACTGAGCCTTGAATCCAGATAAGTTCCAGAACCTGCGCTCTTAACTGTGACAGTGCACGGTCTCTTTCCCAAGCCGAGACACTCTTATTTTTAACATTTAAGAGAGTTGAATACATAGAAATTTAGCATCTTTTCAAGATGATTGCGGAAGTGTCTGTCATTAAATGCTTCGTTACAAAAACCAAAACTGGGGTAAGAAATTCCAGGCAGAATGCAGGAATATACCAAAACTTTTCTGAGAATCTGATAGGCTTCTTTTTGTGGGGATGGGGGTGGTGGTGGGGGTGCAGGGAAGGGAGACAGCAGTAAAATCTTCATTTAGAAAAAAAAATGTGAATTACCTATGAAAGTGGCTGACAATGGGCCCTTAGTGACTTTGTATATTTGACTACAAGTAACATAGATTTTGGAATATGGGGATTTTAGAAGGTTTTGAGTACATTTTTTAAAAAATGTAACTTACTTTTGACATTTAGAAAGAAAAGATCTTTTGAGAATTTCATTTGAGCAAATTTTTCCATTGGTGGATAACAGAAATTCTGATAGAACCAAACAATGAAATGCTACTCACAAATAAAAAGCAATGAACTACTGATATACGCAACAGTACAAATGAATTTCATGAACATCATACTAAGTGAAGGAAAACAGATAGACTGCATATCACAGGACTCCATTTATATGAAAGTACAGAAAAATTGAGGCCTCAGTAACAAATGCAGATCAGATCAGCGTTTTCCAGGGGGGTCAGGTGGGGAAAGAGAATGCACTAAAGGGGGACAAGCAGACAACTGTTGGGGTTCTTCGTATTATGATAATTATATCATAGGCTCTCTCTTACACACACACACACACACACACAGAAATATTCACTTACACTGGTAAATTTTACTATGTTTAATTTCTACCACAATAAATCTGGTTTATTTTTAATGTTTAATTTTATTTTTTTCAGTGATCCAAGATTCCTTGTTTATGTATCACACCCATAAAGCTTGTTTTTAAAATATTCAAACTTCAACTCAAGTAGTATCTTATTCAGGGAATTAACTGGATTTTGGAGACAAAAATTTGGGTTGATATCTCAGTATTTCATATACTTATTTATTTAAAGATTTTATCTATTTATTTGACTGAGAGCAAGAGAGTGTATGAGAGTAGAAGCAGGGAAAGTGGGAGAGGGAGAGGCAGGCAAGGAGCTCGATGCAGGACTCCATCCCAGGACTCTGGGATCATGACCTGAGACAAAATCAGATACTTAATGACTGAGCCACTCAGGTGCCTGGATACCTCAATATTTTAATGTGATATTACTACTTTTCTATTTTGATAAGTGCTGAAGGAGGTACAAAGACTTGAATTTTTGTCTGGCAAGTACTAAAATTTTAGACAGTATTATACACAGAAGAAATACTTCTCCCTCAAAACTATGTTAATAGTCATTACAGCTATTTTTATTTGGATGCCAGCTATAGATTATATAGGATAATGAGTATTTATAGAAAGTGCTAGAATACAATTTAATCTTTCTCCTTATCAGTATTTTCCACACAACAAAATCAGATTTTCAGAAATTACATTCCCCTTATGGGTGACTCTAAGTGTTAGTTTTGGAAGTCAACGTGGATTCCAAAACCTAACGTCTGTTCTGAAGTAAGGCGTTCACTAAAGACAGTCGCTTTTGCCATTTGACTACATCCATGGTGATGCAGCATTTGACTAAATATTTCAGTTAAAATCATTTGTTTTCCAACTTATTGTCTGGCAATTAGTGAGTACATAAAATGCAAGTTCTCTCACCATTTTTATTTGCATTAGTTAATCTTGCTGCCATTTTTCTCCAGCAATGATTAAAGGAAGTTTTCTGATTTTGATGAGGAGGGTGGCAAGATGAAGTTTTCATCTCCACTTTTGAAATAATGCATTTTTTATTGGCCTATCTCTAAAGTCAAATGAATTACAGTTCATTTAGTTCAGCACGCCAGAGAGAGATAACTTTTTATTTTTACATTTATCTTCATGGATAAACTTTGTTTTTTTATCGAACCAAAGCTTTTCCTGAACATGGAAGAGTGATGTTATAACACATAGTTATTTTCTACCACTTTTATATTCTGGATCTTTTTCATAAATGTCAAAAATAAAAGGATATTTGGCTCGATAGCCTGTCTTAGGTGATGAAGTTGCTTATCAAATATTTCTTCATAAATTAACAAATTTAAGATGTGTGTGTGTGTGTGTGTGTGTGTCTTGAAAAAGTAGGTTGTTCATGAATGCTTTTCTTTCCTTAGGAAATTTTGGGTAGTACTAAAAGCTTTGGGGCAATTTTACAACCCTAATATAATGCCACTGGGTGAGCCAAGGTGAACTCCCTCACTTTACATCAGTTGACCATGACACCACTGTGTCATAATCAAGGCTCATGAAATCTTAATTTATGTAAAGCAGGATTCTAAACAGCAAATTTAAGAGATTCTGGACAAGGCTTTAGTGTTAGTTAATAGCAGTACATATGTAGGATACAGATCTCCTAATTCTTATTTCAGGGAAGCCTTTTTTATTTCCTAAGAACTTTTGATTTTATTGAAGCAAAGGTTTAAAAAAAATATTAAAATTTTGTGAAGATTTCTTCTGTTAAGAGAACAGAACAGAAATAACATGCTCAGTAAAAAAAAAAAAAAAAAAAAGAAAGAAAGGAAAAAAAAGAGGTCTTTATCTTGCCAACCAAAAGGTTATACTCACTAAATGCACTGAATGTTTTGAATGTTTTTTTTCTGATGTGCAATTTCTGCATTTCAGTGTTTTTATTAATAAAATGAGCATTTCACTTGTTAACATCTTAGTGTACTTTTTTTTTAATCTTACATGGGTTGTCTTTTTCTACTGACATATATACTTGCTTGGTAGCCTTGAAGAATGAAAGGGGCCCTAAATCTTATAAAGTCAAACTTGATAGTAAAGTTATTTTTAACAAACAAAAGCAAAAATAAGATCTCAATTATATATCTTAAAATGAGACATTTTTAAGGAAATAATTTAAAATACAATGAACTTAACAGAAAAATTGTGGATAGCTGTGACAAGTGAAACTATAATTCCTGATTACCAAATGTCCCAACAGTTTGATTAAAGTAACGTATTAGAGCAGAATTAGAAAGAGGAGCTACATGTGTATGCTTATATACCCTACAGAGATAAAGCAATAAATTTCCATTAAACATGAAATTTTATTCCTTGGATTTTACTATGTTGCATTTATATTTTTATTTAGTTTGGGATATTTTCTAAGTTCCTGTGTGACATTTTTAATACTTGGATTATATAGAATGCTATTTCTTATTTCCCCCAAGCATGGAGGTGGGTGGGAGTTGTTAATTTCCTAGGAAAATTTTCCAGATGGTAGAGAATATATTCTTTATTGCCCAGTATTGGTATATTTTGGTAAATGTTCCACATACACTAATACACAGTATTCAGCATTGGGTTAGTATAACACTATTTCCCATAAATCAGCTTTCTTCATTATTTTTACTGATTTATTTGCTTTATATATGGAGAGAAAGGAGTTATTTTGATTATGATTGTATTGCTCTATTTACTATTTTAGTTACAATAACCCTATTGTGCTAATAACACTTAACATGAAATGTACCTTCTTACCTTTTTAAGTGTACGACAAAGTATTAACAATAGACAAAATGGACAGATCTCTAACTTTTCATCTTGCATAATTGAAAGTTTCAATTGATAACCTATTTTCTACTTCCCATTTCCCCTAGTCCCTGCTAACCACCATTCTACTCTGCTTTTAACTATTTGACACCTGGAGTGTAAGTGAGATCATATAGTATTCGTCCTTCTGTGACTGGCTTATTTCAGTTAGCTTAAGGTCTTTCAAGTTTACTCATGTTTATACTTTGTCAGGGATTTCATCTTTATTTTTATTTATTTTTTTCTTTTTTTAGGGATTTCTTTTTAAAGGTTGAGTACTATCCAACTGCATTTATATACTACACTTTATTCACCTGTTGGACATTTAGGCTGTTTTCACATTTTAGCTATTGGGAACTGTGCTGCCATGAACATTACAGTGCTGATATCAATGCGATCCTGGTTAATACCTCAATGCAGCTGTTTATAGAAATTGAAAACCCAATTCTAATTTTCATATGGAACCACAAAAGATGCTAAAAAACCAAAACTATTTTAAAAAAGAACAAATCTTGAAGCATCACATTCCCTCATTTTTTTTTTTTTAAGATTTTGTTTATTTATTTGACAGAGAGAGAGAGAGATCACAAGTAGGCAGAGAGGCAGGCAGAGAGAGAGGGGAAGCAGTCTCGCCGCTGAGCAGAGAGCCTGATGCGGGGCTCAATCCCAAGACTCTGGGATCATGACTGGAGCCGAAGGCAGAGGCTTAACCCACTGAGCCACCCAGGCGCCCCCCTCATTCTTAAAATATATTACAAAGCAGTAATAATTACTACAGTATGGTACTGGCATAAAAAGCAACACAAGGGGCCAATGGAACAGAATAGAGAGGCCAGAAATAAACCAACACCTATGGTCAACTGATCCTAAATAAGGGTGCCAGAACTCCACCATGATGAAAGGAGGGGGTCTTTAATAAACGGCATTGACGCAACTGCAAAAACTGCATATTCACACGCAGAAGAATGAAGTCAGAACCCAATCTTACACCACGCACCGAAGTCAACTCAAAATGGATGAAAGACAGTTTAAGACCTGAAACTGTAGAACTCCTAAAAGACAAGAGGGGAAAGTTCCATGACATTGGAACTTTTCACAAGGATTTCATGGAAATGACAACAAACAAAACAAAAACAGACACATGGAACTACATCCACCTAAAAAGTTTCTACACTGTAAAGATGACAACATCAGTGTGAAAATACACGCTATGGAATGGGAGAAAACACATGTAAACTACATGTTGGATAAAGGATTAATCTCTAAAATACAACAGAAACCCTTACAGTAACAAAAACAGACAAGAAAAAACCTCAATAATTCAAATTTTAAAAAATGGACTGAAGACTAGAATAGACATTTCTTCAAAGAAGACTGACAAATGACCAAAGGTGTCGGAAATGACACTCGATGTCACTAATCAGGGAAATGGAACTCAAACCCATAATGAATTATCACTTCACACCTATTGAGATGGCTATTTTCACAAAGCAAAAGACAAACTAGTGGCTAGGTTGTGGATAAATTGGAACTTTTGTACACTATTGGTGCAGATTTAAAATGGTTGGAAAACAGCATGGAATTATGGCATTTCCTCAACAAAAAATAGAACCAAGATATGATCCAGCAATCCCACTTGTGGGAATTCATCCAAAACAAAACTGCAGTGAGGATCTCCAGGGGATTTAGCACTTCAATGTTCACCGCAGCATTCATGAAGTTTACTGTATGTGTCTTAAGACGACAGGATTACGTGCATACAAATCTAGCATGGGTGTATTTGCCTGTGGAATTCACATGCCCCCCTGCTCCCAGTATGGTAAGTACTTCATACTTGCAAAATTTCTTAATTTCTATTTCACATGATTTAATAATTAAGCAACTCTCCAGCTTTCAGTGCTTTAAAGAGGACCTTTGATTTTCTTCTGCCTTCTACCCTTCCAAAAGGCTGCTGTGAGCTGCTCCTAATAATTTATGCCCCTTTCCCCCCTCCTCTATTTCTTTAAGATGGTCTCTGTCTTCAGACTGCAAGAAGTTTAACGTAAATACGCTCAAGTGTTGTTTTCTTTGGGCTTATTTTACTTGGAGTATCTAGAAATTCTGAACTATGCAAGTTTTACCAGACTTACCAGAATGTGGTAAGTCTTCAAATATTATCTAGTGCCATCCATTTTCCTTTCACTTCCTGGACTTCCAGTTTGAAAGTTTGCAGAACCTAGGTTTATTTCAACATTAAAAAAGCACATGAGACATTTTCTCTATGTCCCAAAACAGATGTACTTTCTTGTAGTTTCCATTCTTTTATTTCTTCCTGGACTTCAACTTTGGCATTTTCTATAAGCCTATCTTCTAGACAATTTATTCTTTCTCGAGCATGTGTAAATAACTACTAAAGTCATTCATTATATTTTAAGTTCATTATAATTATTCTTTTCTTCTAGTATTTCCTTCTGACTCTTGTAGAAAGGTACACTTAGATATTCAGCAGCATGGGCTTCAAAAGCCACTCATTTTCATAAAATGGAAAGTAAAAATGTTTAATTTTATGCTGTCAGTTCTCAAGATCTAGTCGCTTAAACTCTGAACATAAATAGGTTTGCAATGACTTTATTATTAACACAATATATTTTCCTTAAATTCTAGGGATGAATGATATGCTAAGAATGCAGCATAATTCTAATGGATAAAAGGTGAGCTTCTCTGATTAATATTCACTGGGGGGTGGGGAGGACAGGCAGGGATAGTGGTTTTTCTTTTCACTGCTGTGTTCGCAGCACCCAGGAGAGTGCCTGGCCCAGAGTATGTGCTCTTTATTGTCGGAGTTGAACAAATGAATTCATGAATTGAAGTGGAGGTAAAGGAGCCCCACGGTTTTTTCATTTTTTTCACCCACTCATAGAACAAGATCTCAAATTAATCTCTGAGCCGCTAATCTAATTAATACAAATAGCAACATTAAAAAGAAATATTGGAAGGCATGAGTGACCTTGATTATGTAGTTTTAATGAAATAAAGTAGATTTTGTGATAAAGAATATTACCCGAGATAAAAATGGCATTTCAGAGTGATAAACAGGATCCATTCATGCGAAAGACAATGTTGAATATGCATGCGCTTAATGGGATATTAAGCAATTATAAAAGGATAAAAAATTGATAAAACTAAAGGAGAAAACAGAGAAATAGAGGATCATGGAGATTTTAATAGCATTTCTCAGTTTCTGGTAAAATATATACCCATCAAATATCCACAAGAAACACTGAAGGTTTGAAAAACAGCATCGACCAACTTCTAATTGACATTTAAGACACACCAAACAACTGTAGGATACACATGCCTTTCAAATACATAGACTGTATTCACCAGTATAGACCCTATGGGGCGGGGGGCAGTGAAACAAGTCTCAATGAATTTCAAGGGTAAAAATAAAGCAGACCATATTTTCTTGCCAAAATGGTATTGTCAGAAATCATTAATAACTAATTATCTCTCAAGGTCTCCATATACAGGGAAATCAAACAACACACTTGTAAGTAATCTATGGTCATGTGAAGGCATCACGAAGGGCATTGGCAGTTGTTTATTTTGCACCAGATAGTACTAAGATCCCAGTATTGAACCGCGGTCAGTGAGGAACTATAGATTTTCCTTCCAGGTCTTCCATTATTAAGTGAACTCCGGCCACCTCAGGTCCTCATTTAGAGAAAGAATAAAAAAAATTTAAAAGGACTGGCATTAACATGAGCATTTCAAAGATCCAGGAGATACTAGAAATTCCAAGAGCCTGAATCAAACAAGTGGCCGCCTGACTCACAAATGTCCTGGCAGAAAGGGGTCACACTCCTCAGTTCCAGCCAAAAAGGTGCGCCTTGCAGAGATCTTTGACAGATACTTTCCAGCTTCATGGTTTGGACCCACAACAATGCAGGATAAGCATTACATATCAGTGGCCTCGTAGACTGATTTATGACAAGAGCACAGCATCACTATCAACCTAAAATCGTCACAAAAGGCATCAACACTAAATCTAGTAAGTGGATTCAAAATGTTTTTGGAGAAGAAACTTCACCTTCGGTTTGATTTGTATCCCTGGAAAAGAACAAGAGTGTCCTATATGCTCAAGACATTTCTCATGGAGATGAATGTTTATTTGCAGGATTAGTTTTTTTCCCCCCTCCAATTAAATCAAGAGATTGCACTTCTCGCTTATCTGCTTTGTTCACCTGGCCCAGGTTTTTTGATATTCCAAGCCTCAAAGTATCACTTTTTTTTTTTTTTTTAATAAACCCATTCCTGACTTTGCGCAGGTACAATTGATGGTTATTTCTCGTATGTTCAGAAAACACTTTCACTCTGTTATATCACAGTTCCCTGGATACAAAATCCCAGACTCTGTTACAGATGCTTTGGTTGTATTCGCATTTAAACCTCCCTACAACCCACACGGTAGTATTGTGGTTTTAGCACTCTCATTTCCCCAAGCAGGAAATGAAGCATATCTCATTTCCAATGAGCAATAAGTACTATAGATAGGATTTTAGACCAGATGGACTGAGTCCGGAACTGACGCTCCTGTCCATATCGTATGTGCTATCTACTCGACTGTATGTTATAAAAATATATATGTATAGATATTCTAACATAGAAGATAAATCAAAACATGAAAAAGTATATATTGTAATACTGATTCTTCCTTCTACCGCATCCATCCACCCAGTGCATCTCCAGGACCTCCAGATGGTTACCATTTAAATCTGTAATCCTTTGTGACCAGAACATCCTTTCTCACCTTGACCATCTCTTGCAATATCTCTCTGATATTCAGTCTTTGTCTCAGGTGGTCTATTATCTCTGCACAGCAGCAAGAAGGGGTCTTTGAAAATGTAAACTATTTTATCACCCTCACTTCAACATGGTCCAGGACTTTCCACTGCTCCTTGTGGAAAGTCTGACTTTGTTTCCTTTTCCAGCACCATCCTATGCCACAAAACACTCACACAATATTGTAGGCCTCCTCTTTGCCTCAAAAATTGCAAGATTCCTGCCTTGACCCCATCCTCTAATTTACTGCTGTTCTCTCAGCCTAAAATAAGATCACGTTCAAGTTGACCTACTCCTCCAACTCACAGTCATATTCAAGTCCACAAGTGACTCTCTCTTTCTCATCTTTCAGATCTAAACTTAGATACTAGCTCTTCAAAGATGCTTTTATGGTTTTCCTGATTCAAACTCTGTGCACAGTTCCTCAAAAGAAACACATTAAACCAGACGGCATTTGGGAGGCATCCCCGTCCTTACCAGTCGGCAGGTATGCATGCAACTAACATAGATGTCACCCCTCACTCCCACCTCTCCTATCCATAGCCCCGCCTCCCCCACCACCTAGAGCTCAGCAGCCAACTTGAGCTTTCTCTCTCAGATAGCTTTTTCCCAAGCCCCATTTCTATGGTTTCCTAGCTGACTCTACAGTGGTTGGTCAGCAACCTCGGCAATTTCCTGGTTGAAATTTAAAATTACTGCACAGAGGATAGAGAGAGACCAGAGAAAGTGGGAGGCCACTCTGAATTGGTAGATAGTAGTTTTAATAAGCAAGGAAACTTACATATGAGGTTTTTCTTGGGCAACCACAATGCATACAAACCTCCACACTTGCCTGCCAGGATCTTAACATTTATATAGAGGTCTTAGATGGCTTCAGGTGTGGGGATGGTGTGTGGAAGTACCCTCCCAGGACAGAGCGGGAGGAGGAGCCTCGAATTGCCTGGGTCCAGCGCCGAGGTCAAAAGAAAGTCACATTCTCTGGATCACCCCTCCAACACAATAGCATTCCTGGACATTTATCCCAGAAAAATGAAAACTGTTGTCTACTCAAAAACTTGTGCAAGATTGTCTTAGCAGTTTCAGATAATAGTAAAAACCTGGAAATAACACAAATGCCTTCAATAGGTGAATATTTAAACAACCTGGATACAACCTGTGGTACATCCATTACTCGGAATACAACTCAGCAAGAAAAAAATAACAAATTATTTCACTTGTGCTGAGTGGGAAAAAAAGACAATCTCAACAGGTCAAATACTCTATGATCTCATTTATATAATATTCTTGAAATTTCCAAAATTATATAGAAGAAAACAGAGTCAAGGCCATAGTTTGAGAATAGTGGAGTGGAAGGGTTGGTGTAACTGGGAAAGGTTAATAATAGGGAGATCTTTGTGGCACTGAAATACTTCTGTGTCTTGACTGTGTGTGGTGGTGGTTACATAAATTATGTGATAATATGACAAAGAACTATATACACACATTGTAATTATGTCACATTCTTAGTTTTAATATTGTAGTATTAGGGATAATGGGTAATAGGCACATAGGACCTCCCTATGCTGTTTCTCAACTTTCCATGAATCTGTACTTACTTCAAAATAAAAAGTTAAATAAAGAATTAAAGGGAGCATCTGGGTGGCTCAGTCGGTTGAGTGTCTGACTCTTGATTTTGGCTCAGGTCATGATCTCAAGGTCATGAGATGGAGCCCTATTGGGCTCCATGCTCAGCAGGGAGTCTGCTTGAGATTCTCTCTCTCCCTTTCTCTCTTCCCCTCCCCCCTATTTACGCAAGCACGCTCTAACTCCAAAATAAATAAATAAATCTTTAAAAAAAAAATAATCAAGGTATAGATATTAGATAAAAAATGCTGAAATATTTACAATGTAAATTGACAACAGTTAGGGGTATAGGGCATGCTACTGTGACTTACGTAATCCTTACAACTGAGATATCCTTTGAGGGTTTTCAGCAAAAACTTTCTAGCAAAACCAACAAAGGATTGCTTTTTCCAAAACTGTGGGTTGTGGTGGTATATATGCATGTAGGGTTGGAGGTTTTGGGATTTGAGTAAAGTTATCTCTTCATGTGCACTTCATTTTAATAAATTTAAAAGGCCCATATTTTTCTCCCAGATGTTTGATTTTCTATATATGTCCAACCATTAAAGGGATTAATATTTAATTAAAGATGTTCAGTAACACAGCCTTGTTAAATTCAAAGTTAGTATCACAAGACACATTGTAAGTTATTGAGGACTGTAATGGTTACTGGGTAGCAAAAAAATTGGGGTGAGCAAAAGATGATAGACGAGGACAAATTAACAGACAAGAAAAAAATGTAATTAAAATCTAGTGTACCAGAAAGTAGTTTAATTAATATTAACTTATCTACTGTGTTTTTTAGCTTCAAGTAAATTTCCAGTGATATGGAGCAAATCTTTTAATACACCATTTTTCCAGTTCAGTAACTCTTTCATCTGCCCTTACATTTATTATACACTTCTAACCAAATATCCACTGGACATTTGAGACTTGGGTTTCCCAGTACCTGATATTCAATAAGCACTCAATCTTTAAATGTATAGTCATTTACTCATTTAGGACACCATTACACACTGGTAGCCTCGTAGACTCCAAACAAAATTTAAAGTTCCTACAAAGCATAGGGAATAAAACTGTAAATAAGAAAGACTAGTCTCTCCCATCAAGGGGCTCATGGTCTAGTGGGGGAAGAGAGATAAAAGGGCTATGACAGTGATGGGGAAATACAGGCACCACAGAAGCACATAGATGGTCATTTGACAGAGGTTGGCAGTAGGACAGGAAAGGAAGAGACAAATGGGCTGATGTCGAAAGATAAAGTTTTTTTTTTTTTTAAGACTTTATTTATTTGCCAGAGAGAGAGAGAGAGAAAGAGAGAAAACAAGGGAGTACACACAAGCAGGCAAAGAGTCAGGCAGAGGCAGCAAGAGAAGCTGGTTCCCTGCCAAGCAAGGATCCCGATGCGGGACTCGATCCCAGGAGCCTGGGATCATGACCTGAACCGAAGGCAGTGGCTTAATCAACTGAGCCACCTAGGCGCCCCAGAAAGATAAAGTTTTCCACATGGAGAAACTGGAGAAAATGTTTCAGGCTAAGAGAAGAACATGCATAATGGCCCAGAGAGGGGGATAAAACCCTGTCCGTGGGAATTGGAGTGTTATAGAAAGAGGAAAGATATCTGGTTGGTTTGGAGTTTTACAATTTAATTTAATTTAATTAAAAAAAGATTTTATTTATTCTTTTGACACACACACAGAGATAGAGAGAGAGAGAGAGAGAGCATGAGCACACGAACAGGGGGAACAGCAGGTAGAGGGAGAAGGAAAGGGAGAAGCAGGCTCTCCACTGAACAAGGAACCTGATGTGGGGCTTGATCCCAGAATGCTGGGATCATGACCTGAGCCGAAGGTAGACTCTTAAGGGACTGAGCCACCCAGGCGTCTCTGGTTTGGAGTTTAGAACAAATAATAACTATGGAGCTTCACCTGGAAAAGATAAATTCAGCATTATGGAGTAGAGTCAAAAGGCTGTTTAGTAATCCATCCTATAGAACTATAGTAGTAAGGATGGAAAGAATTACTTGATTTTGTGAAAAGTTAGACAAGAATCAAAGACATTCTCAATGTTTATATATGATTGAAGAGGCTTACAAGGTTTCAAAGATGTCCAGGATCTTCAAAGATGATGTGTCATGGCATCTCTTATGCCTACTGGTTCTCTCTGCCTGTTTCTCTGCCTACTTGTGATCTCTGTCTTTCAAATAAATAATATCTTTAACAAATAAATAAAGAAATAAAATTTAAAAAATCATATTTGGAAACAAGTTAATAATTGTGTGTATGAGAGTACACACTCTTACACACGGAGAAAGAGAATTTTGTTGTTGACTTGATAGCATATAGTTGTAAAACATGAAGCTCATATGTAAGGGCTGTGGGAAGGTCTACAGAACAGCTTTGTTCTAATTTCCATATTCTTTCTAAATGCACTCATCTCCTCAATCAAAACTGGCAATAAGCCTGAATTTTCCATTTGAGAATGTTCACTGTCTATAGGCATATGCATTCTGGACACAGAACAGGCTGGAATTGTTACTGCCCCAGGAGTTACCCTAAACCAGTGAAGGACAGAGGTGGTGGACCAATCAATCTGCTCCTACATTCTTCAGTGGGATAGTTCTAATGTATGCTCTGCACAGGCTTTCAGAGCCTCATTTTCCCCTGTTTTTGTCATCTGTCTTTGGATCAAATCTCAAGTAAATTGCTTGCAACTAAATCCTCCCATTAGGTTGTTTCCCTCTTACTGTAACTTTGTGTAAATGTTGCTTGATATTTCCTGTCAATTTTAAAACAACAGATTTTCTTGGATGAGAAAAACAAACAAACACATGCAGATAGGAAGCCAAAGTTAGGGTAATTTACTGGATTTCTTATTTTAGAAGTGCCCTGATCTGCTGTGTAGCAGAAGTACAGTATCTTTAATAGGTGATGTTTCTTTCAGAAGAGAATATTTGGTAGGCTGTTTGATTTTGTGATTCAATTTTGTTCTATAGGAGCTTTTTTTAACTCTCAATTTTTAACACAACATATATTTTTTGAGAGCCTCCATGTGTTTGTTCATAAACTGATGGATAAAGGGCAGAGTTGTGGGACTCACGGTAAAGAGCAGAAGGTAAAAAGCCCGGTAGACTTAAGACTCCCCCATAAGTTAATTAAAACACTTACCAATGTATAATTTAATTAGAGCAAATGTCTAATAAAAAAGTATTTCTATCCCCTAAGAGGAGATGAGGCATTTGCTTCTTAGTTTTTCTTTCCATTTTAAAGATTGTAACAGCAGGTATGCCCATTATGGGATTAGCAGAACTGTGTGAGTTCTATGTTCTAGGGGCCTAAAAGGAACTTTATACTCACAACAGCTGAACTCCTTGCTGAGGCTTGTAATTCACCTTGTTCTGCAGGAACGTTAATTTCTGCCACCTGTTTTGTTCTATTCATTCCCTTTACCCGAAGTTTCTAAGATATATCAGAAGCAGTACTCTTTTAAAATGGTCATTTATTGTTCTGGCCAATTTTGAGGCCCCTTCTGTTGATTTCCCTGGAGACCATGTTCAGATCTCATGCTTTCTTGGTGTATTATAACTTCCTCACTCAGGTGTGTCTTTCTCTTGTAGGGAGTACCTTTGCCGGGAATGACCAGCGATCCCTGTACCAACGGATGAAAGATTACTCCAAACTCTGCTGTAAGAAAGAGGGGAAGGCAAGAGGGTCAATGCTCAGAGTCGAAGACCCTTGCTCTTCCTTGCTGCTGCTTTTACTGGTCCTTCCGGATAATCACAAATCCTTATCACTGTTTCTCAAGCACGTGATGTGTGACAAGGGGTCTTACTGAAGCTAGTAGGAAAGATACAATATGCTAATCTGCGTGTTCTACAAGTTCTGCTAAACACAACCTAAGGGACAATGCCTACACTGCTTAGATCCCAGGGCTGCCATTCTGGCTAAGAAAGCTCTGGGGAAGGCAACTCCCCTAGACATTCCTATGGCCGAGTGGTCACGCAGGCCTCAGCATTCCAAAGGCCTATGGTATGCCCTAAGCGGCCTCTGGTATTCTGGATGATTCCATGCTCTACAAGAACCCCACCATGCCTTCACCTGTCTTCCATCATCACTGGGCCCCACTCAGCACCGGCTCCCCAGCAGGCTGTGCCAAGCTTAGGAATTCGTCTTCCCACTTACGTGGAAATTGAGAGCAGTGCTACCCTATATGCTGTGATTATACAGTATGAATGGGTTTCTGTTTTCTGTTTTTGGTTAGAATCTCTTCTTATGGATCTGTCTGTACCTGAAAAACAGATTTTAATTTAATTAGCTGCCATTATCCTATGAACTGGAAAACCCACTCTTAGGAGTTTTGAAACTTAATGAACCTAAAGATTTGCTCATAATCAACCTTGGATATTAAAGAATGAAACATTTTATTGGAAAAAAGGATGACAAATCAGATACCTCTTAGCATCAAAAATGAAAGCAATAGCAACAAACTAACTTTTCCAATTTCTTTTTATGTTTCCTCATTTGATTATTAGAGTGGGAAAAAAATGACATGATAGGAAAGGTGTGGGCAAAAAAAAAAAAATCCTTTGTGAACATTTTTGAACAATAAATAATGCCACTTGATGAAAGCCAAATTTCTCCTGTTTTTAGCTGTGTCATCTGTGCAAGTTACTAAACTTTCTATTTTAGTTACACCACAATTTATTTAAAAATAAATTAGGTAAGGGGCACCTGGGTGACCCAGTCGGTTATTGTCTGCCTTTGGCTCAGGTCATGATCCCAGAGTTCTGGGATCTAGTCCCGCATCGGGCTCCCTGCTGATCAGGATGTCTGCTTCTCCCTCTCCCTCTGTCTGCGTTCTGCCTACTTGTGCTATCTCTCTGTCAAATAGATACATAAAATGTTAAAAAAAAATTAGATAAGCTATAGCAAATTCTTAGAACAGTCCCAGTACATGGTAAGGATTCAAAATACTGTAGTTATTATTGTATAATATGTACATCAGAAATTAATTATGGGAAGCCTGGGTGGCTCAGTGGGTTAGAGCCTCTGACTTTGGCTCAGGTCATGATCTCAGGGTCCTGGGATCAAGCCCTGCTTTGGGCTCTCTGCTCAGCAGGGAGCCTGCTTCCACACACATCCCCGCCCTCTGCCTGCCTCTCTGCCTACTTGTGATCTCTGTCTGTCATATAAATAAATAAAATCTTAGGAAAAAAAAAGAAATTAATTATTAAATTACACTTGGTTAAGAATTTGAGTAAGTTCTTCCCTGCTTACTTAATGGCTTCTAAGGTCCCTAATATTTCTTCTGATTCTTCCAGCACCATCTCTAAGTGCTTAAAAAAAATAGACTCAGTTATTGAGCCAATATTCTTGAAGAGGCTTTTTGTATGTATCAACAGAACAAAAGTAGCATGTGGACCCTAGATGTATATATTAAAAAACAAACAAACAAACAAAAACAAAAACAAAAAACCCACAAAGCACTTTGCTGTTACATGGAGAAGGAAAGCACAGAAAATGCATGTGTTCCGATTTTTGAAGTTCACTGTGTTTTGTAGCACTAGAAAATAACTAGTCTCTGGGCTTGTCAAGTTAAACCCAGCTGGGCTGAATATTGCTAGAGCTCCTCCTAATGGAGGTGACTGATTGAAGGTCAAAGTGAGTAACTAGTAAAAACTCATGACTCTTCCTATTTGTAGTAAGTGGAATGGTTCAGAGCAATACCAACATTTCTTTTGTAATATTAGAGAAAAAACTTCCAGTTCTAAACGTGAAGAAAACTGTCCAGTTATTTCTCTGGATATAGAAACACAATTGCTTTTAATAGAAAGGGAGTTGATTAAATGTTATCTTAAGATGATCACAGTAAAAAAAAAAAAAAAAAAGGATAATCATGGTATTTTCTCAACTAAGTCATACCATAGCAATTCATGCATAAAATATTCCTTTTCCAAGTTAAAAAAAAATCAGTATTCAGAGAGCACATACTTTTGATTGAAACCTAAATGACTGTCCTGTTAAATTTGATGTGGAGCTCATAATAAAATTTCAGGATCTCCTGACTTACTATAGGTCAAATGCATTGTGCCTGTTTCCACTCTGTAGCGGGACAAGCACAGTCTTAATTTAAGCTGATGAACTATTTCTCTTCTAGACTAGCATCAGGGATGTTATGTACAATTAGTAAAATGGCATATCTTGACTTCCATCTTTATGGATAATGATTATTTATCTTCCTAATTCATTGAGATGTTTTTGTGTTTCTCCTTTTAAAAAAGAAATTCCTCTTGTTACACTTTGTAAACAAATTGCTTTGGGGAAATAAAAAGAAGGGTTAGTTCCAATAACTATGAAATATTCTTTAATGGCAGTTCCTGTCAATGAGAGCAAAAAGACATAAAAAAATGAGGACATTTACTTTATACTGGATGGACAAATAAGCATTTTATTCAGAATATGCTAATGACTATTTTCTTTTTTATGTACAGGAAAAAAATGTTAGTGCAGAAATCAAAAGCACCACTATTGTTTAAGAACAAGGACTTTATCTGGGATATTCTATTGAACATTGTACAATGCTAATTCTTACATTTAGCTATACTTCACCTTGGAAAGGACTTACCTGATTGTTCTAATTGAGAATAAGTTTTGTTTTGTAAATACAAAACATTTACTCATACAAAAGTGGAGGTAATCAATTTTCTCTTCCACTAAGAATTGTATCAATTATGAGTAATAATTCTTGATTCTGGATCAAGAAAGGCCAAATGCCTGATACCAAGTTTTAAAATATCTACTTGTTAATTTGAAAGAGAGATCTCCATAAACAAAATGTCAATGGACGTATCTTACTATGCTTCCTTTTCCTTTTAGGGGAAGATAAATATTCATTAGGTACTAACAGGAAAGCAACCAGTAAATATTTTGACTGTTGTTGATAGAATAAATATCAATGGTAAATATCAGGTTTAGTGGTCATTTAAATTTTGGAATTATTAGATAACCAAACATAACTATTCCTTCAGGGCAGGAACCATTTCTTGTTGTTCTGTGTATGGTTGGTGCCTGATACACAATTGTACCAGAAGCACAGTGTGATACATGGTGTGACACAATATGGTAGTCTTAATTCAGCAGATTTTTGAAAAGGCCTCACATACAGTAGACACTCATGAATTTTCTTTTACTGAACTGCAAAATGTGCAAAAGACAAGTTTATGAGGTTATAGGTTGGGTTAGAGAATTAATTATACCTGAAAATTTCATTTTCATTGTAAGGAATTCATCTTATTTTTCCCCACTAAATTTCAGCCAAAATTCTGTTGTACTTAGCTTCTTTAAGGAGCCTTAAAATAAAGAAAAAAAGCCAATGGTAGACATCTCATTGTTGAAGTCAACAAATGGTACATTCAGCTGACAGGTCATACCATTCTAAATGGGCTTACTGGCTTCTTTTTCAACAGAAAGCCAGTTCTCAAAAAGGATCACTCAGCAACAAAGCCAATGAATCCCTTTAATTTTCCCATTAGCTAAAACCAGTGCCTGTACGTCCTAAATCTAAACTTTCCATAACAAGGAAAACAAAACATTTAAAACGAATGATTAACTTAATATTAAAACTATCAGTGGTCCAATTGTGCCCTAGAAAGTTACAGGATTAGTTCGCTCATTTGATCTGGTTAGGTGGGGTTTTGTAAAACAAACAGAAAGTATTTTCTTTGAACACGTATCTGTGAAATCCTGTTTGATCATGACAAATGCTTTTGGAGCCCGCTGTTGCCAGGAAGCCATGTAAAACAATATAGTAACAGATGATTCCTATTGGGCGTTATCAATTATGCTCTCTTCTGAAGTATTTTAGAAGTAGTCGTCCTTTAATTCTTATCTGTGACCTTATATGGCATGTATTTTACAATTGCATACCTTATAGATGGAGAAACTGATGCATAAGAAAGCAAGAGAAGTTTTCCAGAGTAATGCAGTTAATAAGCAGTAGTTAATAAGTAGTAGAGTTGAGATAGGAACACTGGCAGTCTGGCTTCAGAATGTTCACAGTCACGCTCTTTCAGCTGTAGAACAGGAGGTAGGATAGACATGAATTCTTGTCCTTGTAATCTTGGTCCAGTGGTTTTTTTTTTTTTTAATTTTTTAGATTTTATTTATTTATTTGACAGAGAGACACAGTGTAATCTTGGGCCAGTGTTGCATGGAGCACTGGGTGTGGCACATAAACAATGAATCTCGGAACACTGAAAATAAAATAAAATAACATGAAATAAAAATTAAACAACGACAACAACAACAAAAAAGAGCTCCTGGTTGGGGCGCCTGGGTGGCTCAGGTCATGATCCCAGGTTACTGGGATGCAGCCCCCAATTGAGCCCTGCATGGGGCTCCCTGCTCAGTGGGAAGTCGACTTCTCCCTCTCCCACTCCCCCCATTGTGTTTCTTCTCTTGTTGTCTCTCTCTGTCAAATAAATAAATAAAATCTTAAAAAAAATAAAATGGAGATACTATACATTTCTTATGCATAATGTCGTATTTGAGAGCATAGATTCGGGAGCTAGATTGGGGTTGACGCCAAATTCTGCTACTTACCAGCTCTATCACTTGAGCAAGTTATATAGTGTCTATATGGATTGGTTTTCCCATAAATATTATGGGGAAAATAATATACATAGATATTGTGAGGATTAAATTAGTCTCTCTCTCCTTTCTCTTACTGAGAAGAAAGTCTGGTAAATGTAAGTGCTTTAAAAGTGCTTGTTAAATATAAGAAAAAGGAAGAATGATATTAATTTAAATAAATGGCTATAAAGCATCATGTAGAAACTAATTAGAAAGTAAGCACTGTTATCGTTAATAATCTAATAATATCTCTCATGTTGGGTCAGTTACTTGGATTTTGCGCTTTATGCTAAACTACTTTTAGTGACTGTAGAATTTCAATTTTGTTCTCAATGCCTGGCCTCATTACTTGCTTCTATTATCTGAACAGCCTGCCGCTTCCTCTTACCCTCTTTCCTTACTGCTCTTTAATATCATGCTAATTGTAGTCATTATCATTGTCAATTGCCTAGCCTTTAACTTAACCCTCACTTTCTCTGGGAAGACTTTTAGCTCATTCTAGATCAACATGGTAGCCCTCACTCCATGTTTTCTCAGCACCCTATCCTGATCCTGTTTAGAACACTTACCAACAGTCTGTACCAGAATTGATTATCCTTCTGTTGGCCTGTCATTTCTCCTCAGTTAAGCATATCTTAAAGAAATGTTCCACCCCTGGCACACCTATCACAATTTCTGACACATAGCACTTTTTTCTGTATGTATATTGAGTAAATGGAGGATTTCCTTTTTTAGTTTACTGAGAACAGTACATCAGTACATCAGTGGCCTTTAGAAGATAGCCTGTGGAAATATTTTCTCGGCCAGTGAAAAAAGTAAATAAGAAAATGTGGTCAGTTTTCATAAAGGTAAATGTAATTAAATTGTTTTTTAAATTTCTGAGTAATGTCCTTCTTATTCTAATGATAAAAATTATTTCTTTTGGGCACGTTGGTGGTGCCATCAGTTAAGCAACTGACTCTTGGTTTTGGGTCAGGTCATCATCTCAGGGTCATGACATCGAGCCCTGCATAAGGCTCTGCACTCAGCATGGAGTCTTCCTGAGACTTTCTCCCTCTCCCTCTGCCCCTCTTACTCGTGTACTCTCTCTAAAAAATAAACTCATATTTTAAAAAAATGATTTATTTGAGAACAATAATAAATGAGTTATTTTATTTATATTCTCTTTACTTAGAAAACTAAAAAGCTGGCAACTTCTATTACTGTGATATCTATTTTTTTTTTTTTTAGTTTAACTAATGTGTGAGATCCAGAATTCTGGTGGAAAGGAAATGAGGTGTAGAAATAAGGACATAAGTAGATGATGCAGAAAAGTAAGAGTGAGGAGTCTCTTAAAAAGGATTATTATATGTGGTATCATTTTTTAATAATATTGCTTAGAATAAGTAAGAGTATGTGTGTGTGTGTGTGTGTGAGACAGCCATGCATGTTAAGGTATTTATTGTGACCTAAGTGAATATTCTATTTGTTGTACCTGTCCCTGAACCGAGTGTTCATAGACTGGAAGTCATAGTGCTTCAGCATTTCAGTGAGGCATTTGACAGGGTTCTAAGAGATGTTACTGGACCAGGTATAGAAATATATCATGGCTAATAATGGAGAGGGGTGGAATCACAGTCTAAAAATGATGATATATGTCAATGTCAAGTTGGAATGTTATGGCATTTTCTTTTGCTCTTGCACATTCAAAATTTTATTAATGAGTTGGATGAGGACACCGATAGCTTGCCTATCTAATTCTGAGGTGACAGATATTATAAAGAAACAAAAATGATCAATTACAGTATCAAATACAAAGAAGTCCTTGAGAGGTTGAAATAATTTTGAGAAGAAAAATATTAAGTGACAATACAAATGTATGCTTGCTTGCCAAAAGGAAATTCACAAGAACAAGTTAGTTGCTCATTGAAATAAGGGTACAAAAAATGTAGGAATTTTAATTCAATACTATCTAATAGTAGAAAGTACCTAAAAAAGAGAGTGTGACCTCCTTTGCAATAATAAATGTAAATAATAAATAAATAGGGCAGCACGATGGAGAAGACAATTCTTTGCTCTGGGTACTGGATATTATATTCCAAGATGGTTTGGTAAAGGCAGTGTATCTATAGATGAGCTACCAAATGTTGAAGAGAATTAACCTGAAAAAAGAGACAATTCAGAGGAATTTTGTCTACATCTTTAAATACTTACTTGATATAATTTTTTTAAATACTTACTTGATATAATTTTTTCATTTTGGGGAGTGCGTGTGTGTGTGTGTATATAGAAAGTTATCTTCGAAGAAAAGTTTTTCATTTATTTGTAAAAATATTTCAGATTATGTAACATCAAAGTAAATTATTATAGAGACAGTCTATTATAGAGTAAAGTAATAATGAAGTAATTTTCCTGCAGTTGGAGGTCAGGGAAAAAAATCACATTTTATTTCTTCCCAGGAGACTGTTGGGAAATGCAATTACTGTTCAAACTTACTTAAAATTGTGAGCTGCAAAATATACATCCATTTAATAAAATCGCATTTGATTTTTGCAGATAAATAATGTTTTAAGGGATGGTTTGAGCCATATTTAGAGGACCATAAGTCAGGTTTGAATACCTTTTATACATTTCTGTTTCTGAAAATGCATTTTAATCATAATAACTAAGGAGGACAAACAATAGAGAGCTGAGAAAGTGACTTTATAAAGTATGTTTGCATTTGGTTAGTGTTGACCACAAATTCAGTCAGAGGACTAAAGGGAAAGGGATGGAGTCTGAAACTCATATGTCACTCCAGATGCTTTTTTTTTTTTTTAATCCCAAATACTGCTTTTCTATCTTGTTCCTACTTATTATAATAGGTCCATGGGACAGAATGAGTATACTGGTTAATCGGAACTACTGCAGAAGGGGAATACTCTTTAACTTGAATAAATGGACTTTCTGTCTCTATTTTTTTTACTACTTTTCTTTTATTATGGATGTCTCACTTCATTGGTGCAGCCTACAGGTAATGTGTCACCATGATGAATGCCACCCGCTTCTATCAGACAGTGCTGTCTAGTGAAATGAGGGCTCCATTATGAGCTGTATTTCACTTCTGATTTTAACACAGATTGGTTGAGTGACCTTGAATAAATTGGGTCATGTCAGCATATTAGAGCTTTTTGGCTGCATCCTTGTCCGCCTCATATATAATGAATCTATTGCATATGGTAGCCTTTCAATATGAATAATCGATTATCACTAACATAGTAATAATATCTTACTATTTTATAACTAGCATTGCTAGTTTCCTAACCTCATCATAATAGCTAGCTTCTTTATCAAGATTATAGGAATACTTCTATCTGTAATGTTATATACCTTCATTTAAATATTTTTAAAATGTAAAAAAATTTTTTTAATGTCGTTTTTCTGTATTTGGGTATAAATGATAAATAATATTGTAGGATTGTAGAATACAGTGTGATGATCTGATATATATATATATGTGTATACACACACACACACACACACACACACTCTTTGGGAGGGGTTCCCCTACTGAGTTATAATTAATACATCCATCTTTTCACATATTTACACTTTGCATTTTTTTTAGTGAAAACATTTAGTTCTACTCTCTTAGTAAATTCCAATTACACAATATATGTTATGTAAGCTATATATCTTTTATTCTCTTTGGTAGAGGTTATTTGGGATGATCAGTTTGGAATTTAGTTCTGAACATGATTGCACCAGTAACTTGTTTTTCAGATATTATAGTTGCTCAAAATACTTAAGCACCAATATTTTAGCTAGATATTCTTTTCTTTTCTTTTCTTTTTTTATTAATTTTTTATTTTTTATAAACATATATTTTTATCCCCAGGGATACAGGTCTGTGAATCACCAGGTTTACACACTTCACAGCACTCACCAAAGCACATACCCTCCCCAATGTCCATAATCTCACCCCCTTCTCCCAAACCCCCTCCCCCCAGCAACCCTCAGTTTGTTTTGTGAGATTAAGAGTCACTTATGGTTTGTCTCCCTCCCAATCCCATCTTGTTTCATTTATTCTTCTAGATATTCTTTTCTTAAAAAGAAGAGGCTATTTATTTTTTGTGTAGATAAAAAATTTTAAATGTATAAAAGTGTATAGAGTAAACTGTTTCCCACCCCACTGCCATTAATTCTTCTAGAGAAGTTTTTGCCATCAATTAATCTACAGTATCTCTATAAGTGTGTGTGTGTACATTTCTTTATTAATCACATTGCTATTCAACTCCACCTGTTTTTACACAACTTACTATCATTTAAAAATATATCTGAGGGCTCCTGAGTGGCTCCGTTGGTTGAGTGACTGCCTTTGGCTCGAGTCATGATCCTGGAGTCCTGGGATCAAGTCCCACATCAGGCTCCCAGCTCCATGGGGAGTCTGCTTCTCCCTCTGGCCTCCCCTCTCATGCTTTCTCACTCTCTCTCTCTTTCAAATAAATAAATAAAATCCTTAAATATATATATATATATATATCTGAGATTGTCTCACATTTAGATCATGTAGATATACTTTATTTTCTTAATGATGATATATTCTTCACTTGTAATAATATATCATAATTTATTTCCTCAAGTCCATAGTGGTGGACTTTCAGAGTTTTAAAATATTTTGTGATTAGAAACTATGCTGCTTGGTGAGTGCTGTGAAGTGTGTAAACCAGACAATGTACAGACCTGTACCTCTGGGGCTAATAATACATTATATGTTAATAAAAAAAATTTCAAAAAAGAAAACTATGCTGCAAAGATATATTATATATATAAATAACATTTTAAAACATTGAGTGATTTTTAAACTGAAACTCTTATAATCAATACCCTTGCAAAATGAAGAGGTTGAGAATGTTATACTGTAAACATTTATTTTGGCTAATATATGTGTTGTTATTCCATGAAATTCAAGTTAAGAATAAAAAAATAAAAATGTTGCAAAATTACATATATTTGGGCCTAAGTGTACTATGTCCATTAGCTATTTGTAAGACAGCTGGGAAAAAAGAAAAAGTATTCTACTTCTGGTTTATTTTTCCATGTCTTTGATCTTTCACCAAGTAAGAGATAAGCATTGAATAATAGCATTGATTACATTTATACCTTAAAAGATATATTTGATGAGATATATACATATCATTGATATCTTTTACAGGTACCCAATTTTAGTGGTTGAATGGAAGATAACCCTGAACACTGATGATACTTAAATTATTCTCTGCTATTTTTTCCTTTGAACAATTCAAAAGACAAGCCAATTGGAAGTTAAACAGCAATTTCTACTTCATTAAATTTTTATAAAAAATACATGTGGTTTAACATAATTTGTTGATAGAATATGTTTTAATATTATGTCTTTGCATGGGAAGTGCAATTACTGCAGAAAATAATATGTTTCCTGCCATATTGATTAAACACAGTATTCTCCCATGTGCCTTTTTTTTTCACTTGACACTGAGCATAGTTTATTTTAGATTATGTGATAACAATTACTGAATGGTTTACATATTCTGCATTTGGGAATCTTTAAAATGTTATTTTTCAATGTTCCTAATCAAGGCTCAAAAGTGTGAATGATCCTTTTTTGATTAAGGTTATTCTTTAGTGTGAATCTGAGTAAACACAGGCATGGTTAAGTTAATTAGATTTAGCTACCAAGGAGAATGTGTAAAAACAAACAAATAAATGAACAGAAATATACCTAACACTTCAAATATGAAATGGATATCCTGCAAATGCTGATAGTATGTCACCTCTTCTTCATGCACACAGGTTATAGTAACATGCAGAAAGAATCTCCATCAGCTGTCTTAAAGTGATATAGAGACCATGTCGATGTTGAAGGTTGTATTTTATTTTCGCCATTGTCTTTTGGAAGACACTTTTCTGTACTGCCTTAAATGCAGTTAATTATTTACCTACACATTTTGAAAAAAATATGAAATACACTACAAATATTATTATACTATTACACAAATAATTTGATATTTGCATGGCAATTTTATGTGTCTTTTGTGATGCTTGACTTTTACTTTAAGTTTTGTATTTATTCCTAACCTTTCAACCACTTGGTTCTTAAGCTTCTAGTTGAAAGCCACCGCAAAAAGAGCACATCATGTGGCTTTAGGAATTAATCTTAATTTTATTAAAGACAGTGGCCATAATAATAACTCGATATTTATTACATATGCACCATGCACCAAGAACAATGCTAAGTGGTTTTATGAATGACCGTTGGTCCAACACAACAACACAAAAGATATGGTAAGATTATTTTCCCAATTTTGCACTGAGGGACTTTGAACTATCAGGACTAAGTAACTTAAAAAAGATCCTGCCATTAATAATTGGCAGAGCTAGGCTTAAGCTCAGGTCTGTCTAGAGACTTGAATGGTTATAAATAGAAGAAATGTATCAGGAGTATGATAGAGCTTTTGTTTATAACAAATTATGAGAATGTGAGCCCACAAGGACACAGAGCGTTTCACCAGCATTAGTCATTGTTTCATTCTCAAGCTGCAAGGGGTTCTTGTTTTTTAAGATGAAAAATATGACAGTATTTTGAATAAAAATTCCTCAGTTGAGAATAAGTAAGTTTGGACACAAAATAAATTAGATTTGTAATTATATTTAATGATTTTTAACTATTTCAAATTCTTCGTTATAGAAAATTAGAGATCAGTAAAATGCATCGCATGATGCTTTCCATCTAGCATGTGTGGGGGATAAGAGGTGTATGAAATGTGATCCCACCATTTTGTTCCCATTCTGTTGACCCAGAAACCTTTTTTTTTTTTTTTTAAGATTTTATTCGTTTATTTGAGAAAGAGCGAGTGAGAGAGCACAAGTAGGGGGAGCAGCAGAGGGAGAGGGAGAAGCAGATGCCCCGCTGAGCAGGTAGCCTGATATAGGGCTCAATCCCAGGACCCTGAGATGAACCTGAGTTGAAGGCGGCCATTTAACTGACTGAGCCACTCAGGTACCCAACCCAGAACCTTATTAATTCTCAGTTCGTTAGGGAATATTTTAACCAAATTATACCAACACTCGTGGATTTTTACCAAAAGATGTTTTCTGATATTCTTGCAATTAAACAAATGTAATTCTATGATCAATATTATGAATAGGGCCATTTAAGCATAATTGTCAAAGGAACAGTTTTTTTCTGATACATTTTACAATGAAGATTTACTTAAGTTAATGAATTTTTATTTATTTTGAATCTTGCTAACTGTAGTTCTTGTGGTTTTGTTTCTTTTAAGTTCTTTGTATCCCATATTCCCAAAATGAAACTGATAGGACAATAGTCTGATAAGAAAACAAACCACAGAGAAGTCAAGTTGAAGTCATGCTTTGTCAGTAAGAATGGACTCTTACACCAAATTTAAGCAATAAAATTTTTACCAAATAATTTTAGAAACTGTAAGAGTTAGTCCCTGTTGATTGTTTCTACAAAGTTTTTACTGTCAGTTAGTATAACTTCTAAGTGGTATTGAAATTTTCTCATCTATGTAAAATTTTAACTGCCTGCAGGGCACCTATTCTTTATTTTATTGTAGATTGATGTTCTTACGTAGTTATATGGCTTATGAACTGAATAAAAGATTTATAATTTGTATTTTATTTCTTAGCTAATTTACAAAATTATGAGCAAATTATCTATTTCAGTGCCGAACTGTGATTCAAGATGGATAGATATTATCACAGTAATAGTTTTTGATGTTGCTGACCACATTGAATTCTGTACTTGACATGTCCATACTGTTTTCTTTTCTTTTCTTTTTTTAAGATTTATTTATTTATTTGACAAAGAGAGAGAGAGAGAGAGAGATTGAGCGCACAAGTAGGCACGGTAGAAGACAGAGGAAGAGGGAGAAGAAAGCTCCCTGCTGAGCAGAGAGCCTGATGCAAGGCTCCATCCCAGGACACTGGGATACTGGGATCATGACCTAAGCAGAAGGCAGACCCTTAGCCCACTGAACCACCCAGGTGCCCCCTCATTGCTATTTTCAAAATGAAAAACAAATGGACAATGAGATCAAAACGACTTCATAGTAAACAATGTTCTTGTGACCAAATTAGTGTAGGTAGAAAGGCAAAGTCAAAAACCTGGTTTTACTGGAAAAATGCATGCCAAAGTGTTCAAAGTGACTCACCTTGGTCTGAATGGTGCAGGTATATGTAATCTTTCTTTTCTTTTCATAATCTGCTGTCTGTATTTCTGTAATAGACATGCTTTACTTTTTCAAATGAGGAAAAGAAAGAAAGCAAAGAGCAAACAATCAAGCAGAGACAAATGATACATGGGCTTAGAAAAGCTTTCCGGCTGTTGTAGAAATGGCAGTCAATATATCACAATTGCAGAGGCAGACTCATATTTTGAAGGAGACAGTAGCTACAGCACACAAAGTCCCCAAACGGAGACCATTCTGGGGGCTGCAAGCCCAGTTAAGGAGGCTATCAGGATACTGCAGGTGAGGAATGATGCCTTCTTGAACTGAACAGGCATGGGGATGATGAAAAGTTAGCAGACTAATGGACAGCTAGAGCAGTAGAAAGACTTACCCCAGCAGAAATAAGAAACAGGAAATGTCCAAATGGCCTGTGCTTCCGCCTGAAGCTACAGCTGTCTCTCAAATGTCAAAAATAAACAAATAAAAACAAACAAACAAACAAAAGAAATAAATGGTCATGTGTCAGAAATTCCGTAAGAAAAAATTCTTAGGGTCTCTAGATACTTGACTTTGTATTGGAACAATCAAATTTCTCTGGAGAAAAGGTTTCCAATATGCTACCAGAGGTGAACGGGAGGTGGGAATTGAATTTTAATTTCATATTTATCACTCTAAAGTACACCCTTAGAAGGGTGTTCTGATCTATGATTCATTTTAAAAGGTACCTCAGGATTGGTAAGAGAAGTATTGTGGAAAAGGTGCTGACTCTGGGGCAAGAAACCGTGAGTTCCATCCTGGTCGTATTCACTGACGACTTGTGTGGCTGTGAAATGTTGGACCAGGGTTGTGTTGTAAGTCCTGAAAATGGAGGAGGGTAAGAGGTTCCAGATTGACTTTCAGTTTTGAATTTCCTATGTCTCCTTCCTTCTTCACATTTAAGTATATGTGCGGAAATAAAAAACTGGAGTGCAAATTACATACTCAGCAATAAACGAAAGATGAAATAATATAAACTAACATTTATGTATTAACTACTTGTTATGTACTTGTATGTCTCAGTCTGTGTGGGGAAGTGTAACAAAGTGACATAGATAGGATGGTTTAACCCACAGGTATTTATTTCTCACAGTTCTGGAGGCTGAGAAGTCTAGGGTCAGGGTATCAACATGGTGTGTGGGGGGGTCCTGGATGAAGACCCTATTCTTGGCTTGTAGATGGTAGCCTTTTCCCTGTGTCCTCATGTGGTGGAGAAAGAGAGAGAGCAAGCAAGTGAAACAATGGCCCTGCTTTCATGATGTCATCTAAAGCTAATTATCTCTGAAAGGCCTTACCTAAAATACCGTCATATTGGGGGTTAGGGCTTTGACATATAAATTTTGGGAAGATGCAAACATTTGGTCCATTACACTCCACGTTGTAGATTTATTGATTTATTAATTCTCATACCAAACCAATGAGACTAAAAACTTTTAATAACTTCCTTTTAGAAGATGAGGAAATCGAGATACAGAAACATGTAGTAATTCACCTTAGGTCACCCAGCCATGAAAATGTCTACTCAGAAATGCAAATTACAAAACTCACATTCTTAACCACACTGTGCTGTATGGTGTGATTGATTACATGTTGTAGCTACTCAGAAAAATAAGCTAAATTTGTATCTTTCACATTAGTGTTGCTATAATATACTGTTTTATTCTCTTTAACAACTGGCTAATTTCAGGGACTGGAGTTTTCCTAGATGTTGAGCATGCATGACAATCAAATTTAATTCTTACCCCAAGCTTTCTGCTTTTTTGAGATTCCCAGGTAAATTTTTCAAAAGTAAAATATGTTATATTAGAACATAAATCTCAAAAATGATAAATATCACCTCTAATGCTACCACTTGGGATAAAAAACCCCATTGTAATTAATTGTGTGTTAAAAAAATAAAGAAAGTGAAATCCTAGTAGCTAAAAAGCATTTAATCTCTTCATATTTAAGGAAATATCAATAAACTTAAAATTTTATATCTATTTAGCAAAAAAAAATCTATTTATCAAATATTTGTTCTTGTTTCTCGCTGCATCCATTGTTTATTTTAGTGATGGAACTAAATGTTCTAATCTCAGCTTCTTGAGAGTCTCTATGAGGAAAACCTTTAGTTACAAACTAATATTTTATTAGTTTCATTGCATTCTTTCTCTTTCCCTCCTTCTCTCTCCCTCTGTCTCTCTCTGTCTCTGTGTCTCTGTCTCTCACTTTTTCTCTCTCTTTTGCAAAGAACAATATTTAATTTAATTTTATTAATTCTCAGATCATTCAGTTTGATAACTCAATTTTCCTCTAAAGAAAATGTTGAAATTACATACTTTTATCCACTGATTTCTGGAAAATGTTCAGAAATAATTTATGATATAATTATAAAATGCTCTTTCAAAAAAGCATTGTAACCAATAATGGAATCTGGAGCACTAGGATAAGAACTTAATGGTTCTCTGAGCAATGCATTAAATCAACAGTTAAAGTCATAAAAAAAGCAACTGCTTGAATCCAGGCTCTCTACATTTAAACCTGACTAGAGTGTAGAGGAATTAAGCATAATAAGAAAATTTTCAAAAAATAATGAAGGCAAAATCTTAGTAAAATAAATTATATTAAATACAATGAAAGAACTAAATATTTTATATTAGTATTTAGTAATGTAAATTCAGTTTTAGTATCCATATCTGGTAAAACTACAAGTGTATGTATACATGAATGAAAAGTAAGTCTGTAAATGTGAAATATACTCGAAACCTATGCTGATAATAAGTCTTGTTAGCTTAGAGGTGGGACTATAAACATAATTGCTGCTGGGACTTACAGATATGATGAGTAAATGAATTGGAATAAAAATTGTAACATTTATATGCCTATCCTTTGTTTTCTTACTTTTTATAAGGACATGAAGAATTATGATTTTAACATAAACCTCCAGTAGCTTGAACCATTCACATAGAGCAACATAAACATCTGTGACTCAACACATGGTTTACAAAATGTGACATTACCCAATTTGCTTCAAATGTTTTTCAAAGTAAAAAGCAAATATAAATGTTGAAAGAATTAAAATTCCCTGTGTAACCTTCCTAGATCAAACCAGGCATTGTTCTAAGACTTTACATATATTACATATATTAATTGATCTGATGCTAGCATTTTTTTATGAAGTAGTTTTACCCATTATCCTCACTTTACAAATAAGGAATCAAAAGTTTATGATAATTAGATGAGAAGGATTTGAACCCAGGCAATCTGACTACAGGTTTCTATGTCATTGTGCATGATGGGGTCAGCATACCCCAAATCTATCAGACATTATATCAGTTGACACTCCCATATCTCCAGGGTGAGATTTCATGACTCCCCACATCCTTGTCCACAGCTGGTATTTTCAGACATTTTAATTTTCGCAAATTTGATTATAGTGTATTATTGCATTTCCTTAAATCCTAGTAAAGTTGAACATCTTTTCATATATGTATCAGCTGTATAATGTTTCCCTAAATTTTTCATTATCAAATTTTAGTAAACTATATTAAGATAGGAGCTTAAAAATAATGGAAGTGTGTGGTTTCAACAAATTATGAAATAATTTGCCTGTTTAATCTCAATGAAGCTCACTTTCTACCAATCTCTCAGTTTCCTGGACCCAGGCAAATACTAACCAGTTTTCTGTCTCTCTCAATTAGATTTTTCTTTTCTAGAATTTCACATAAATGAAATCACGCAGGGCCCAGTCTCTTCTGTCCGTCTTCCTTCACTCAGTATATTTTTGACTTTTATTCATGATGTTATGTATGTTAGTTCTTGGTTCCACTTATTTGTAAATAATGTTCTATTGAATGAATATATTACAAACTATCCACTCCCTTGTTGGTGGGCATTTGGGTTGTTTCTCTCTTTTGATTATTACAAATAAGTTTCTATAAATATCATGTACAGATCTGCACATGGACATGTTTTCCTTTCTCTTGGGCAAATACCTGGGAGAGCAATTGCTAGATCACATGGCGAGTTCATAATCTTCAATATTTTATTTTAGCTGCCTTGGTGGGTGCATAGGGGTTGGTATTTGTTGTGATTTGATTTTTTTTTTTAAAGATTTTGTTTGTTTACTTGTTTGTCTATAGCACACACTAGTAGGGGGAGTGGCAGGGGGAGAGATACTTAAGTAGACTCTCTGCTGAGTGTGTAAGCTGACACGTCGGGCTGGATTTCTCAACCCTGAGATCATGACCTGTGTGGAAATTAAGAGTGGCACATTTAACTGACTGAGCCACACAGCTGCCCCTGTTGTGGTTTTAATATGCATTTCCCTGGTGAGTAATGATGTTGAGCATCATTTTGAGTCCATGAAACATTAGAATATTGAAACATTAGAATATTTGAGTCTGCTGACACATTAGAGTATTTGTACTAAGACTGAAAGCTGGGATGATCACCGGGCTCAGCTCAGTTGTTTCCCTCTTCTCTGTGATCACAGTCTTTCTTGTCTGTCTATATGTCTGAATACTGTGGATATTTGTGTTATTCCAGTTTTCTTTTTTTAATTAACATATAATGTATTATTTGCCCCAGGGGTACAGGTCTGTCAATCATCAGGCTTATACAGTTCACAGCCCTTACCATAGCACATACCCTGCCTCCCCAATGTCTATAACCCAGCCACCCTATCCCTACCCCCCCCACCCCCCAGCAATTCTCAGTTTGTTTCATGAGATTAAGAGTTTCTTTTGGTTTGTCTCCCTCCTGATCTCATCTCGTTTCATTTTTTCCCTCCTTAACCCCCATGACCCCCCACTGCCATGCCTCTCAAATTCCTCATATCAGAGAGATCATATGATAATTGTCTTTTTCTGATGGGCTTATTTGGCTTAGCTTGATACCCTCTAGTTCCATCTACATTGTTGCAAATGGTAAGATTTCATTTCTTTTGATGGCTGCATAGTATTCCATTGTGTATATATACCACCTCTTCTTTATCCATTCATCTGTTGATGGACATCTAGGTTCTTTCCATAGTTTGGCTATTGTGGACATTGCTGCTATAAACATTTGGGTGCATGTGTTCCTTTGGATAACTACCCAAAGGGTATTATTATTTACCCAAAAGGTAAATACCCAGTAGTGCGATTGCTGGGTCATAGGGTAGCTCTATTTTTAACTCTTTGAGGAAACTCCATACTGTTTTTCCAGAATGGCTGCACCAGCTTGCATTCCCACCAACAGTGCAGGAGGGTTCCCCTTTCTCGCATCCTTGCCAACATTTGTCATTTCCTGACTTGTTAATTTTAGCCATTCTGACTGGTGTGAGGTGGTAATTCACTGTGGTTTTAATTTGTATTTCCCTGATGCCAGTGATGTGGAGCACTTTTTCATGTGTCTGTTGACCATTTGGATGTCTTCTTTGCAGAATTGTCTGTTCATGTCTTCTGCCCATTTCTTGATTGGATTCTTTGTTCTTTGGGTGATGAGTTTGATAAGTTATTTATAGATTTTGGATACTTTTATCTGATCTGTCATTTGCAAATATCTTCTCCCATTCTGTTAGTTGTCTTTTGGGTTTGTTGACTGTTTCTTTTGCTGTGCAAATGCTTTTGATCTTGATGAAGTCTCAACAGTTCATTTTTGTCCTTGCTTCCCTTGTCTTTGGCAATGTTTCAAGGAAGAAGTTGCTGCAGCTGAGGTTGAAGAGGTTGCTGCTGTGTTCTTCTCAAGGACTTTGATCTTCAACAAAGCAGGAAAGAATGTCCAATGGAAAAAAGACAGTCTCTTCTACAAATGGTGTTGGGAAAATTGGACAACTGCAGAAGAATGAAACTAAACCATTTCCTTACACCACACACAAAGATAGACTAAAAATGGATGGAAGACCTCAATGTGAGACAGGAATACAGTTTTCTAATTGTTTGCAATGAGAAGGTACATTTGATCTTAGTTACTCCATTATACCCAGAAGCTATTGTTCTTCTACAAAATAAATTTTAAAAAATATTATTTTTAAACAATTAGGAGTTAATTGAACTTAGTTTTGCTAATGAATGTAAATTTAATTAAACTATATAGAGTTAGGAGTTTCTTTTTTTCATTATTGAAATTGCTTACTTTCCTTCTGGATTCTGGATTACACTGATTAATAAATACTTTAGTAAAGTTGATTTGGTGCTAAACTCCCACATTCTCTATAATTCTAAATATGTCTTTATTTTTTTCTCTCACTTTAAAATGATCATTTGGATGCACACTAAATTCTAGTTTGTTGGTGTTTTTTTTCTCTAGCATTTTGAAGGTGATAGTGGTACTCTGTCTTCTTGTATTTATTTCTTCTGGTACCTTATCTGTCTTATCTTTTTCTTGGGTTTTAATCATTTTGTTAGCCTCAATAATCGGTAGACTGAAAGCAGAGAGTGGCATGGTAGCTTTTCATTATATATATGATAACATATAGCTCAATAATAAAAAAAAATAGAGGAGAGACTAAGAAGGAAAGAAAAGGAGAGGTTTAGTGCCAGGTTGATCAATGAGATTCTTTTAAATTTGCAGAGTTCATTTGAATTGCAAGGGTTTGCGGAAACTGCCCTTGCAATCACATTCCCTTAATCAAGAGTAAGCTTTGGTTGTGAGAATAAATTATTTTTTCCCCTTTGAGGTCAACCTCTTACAGATGGAACAGCATGGCACTGTGTTTATACTGAAATGGGTTTCTGAGTTGCACGGGAGCAGAGGTGGTAATACATGGCACGATTACATTTAATTTATATTTCAATTCTGACTCTCTTGAGCCCTGGCTCTGCTTTCTCATTTTCCTCTTTTCGTGACAGTGGTGCATAGGGCGATGACTATAGATTTTCATCAGTAACTCCTAAATCCCTACTGGAGTCCGTATGCTACAGCAAATTTCTAGAATGTTTTCCTTTTGTTTTGGGACTTTGGTGATTTTCTTTCTTTTTCTTTTTTTTTTTTAAGATTATTTATTTATTTGACAGACAGAGATCACAAGTAGACAGAGAGGCAGGCAGGGTGGGGGGGGCAGTGGGGAGCAGATTTTCTGCTGAGCAGAGAGCTCGATTCCAGGACCCAGGGATCATGACCTGAGCCAAAGGCAGACACTTAACGACTGAGCCACCCAGGCGCCCCTTTGGTGATTTTCTTTTCATCTTGTTCATCTCTCTGTGCTCCAGAAACATAAAATTTTCTGCAATTTGGGCTGCCATTCTACTAACCTGACAAGTAAAATTATTTAATTAATAAATATCAGATTATAACAAAACATTAACATCTGTATCTTCCAATTAATTGCTGTTAAATTCCATGTGCAGAGTCAATAATTTCTGTTCTCTCAGAAATGGGTAGAGGTGCCTGGGTGGCTCAGACAGTTAAGCATCCAACTCTTGATTTCTATTCAGGCCATGATCTCAGGGTTGTGAGATCTAGCCATGTGTTGGGCTCTTTGCTGGGCAACCCTCTCCCTCTCCCCCCTCCCCAAGCCTCCCTATCCAATGTGTGTGCCCATTCTCTCTTAAAAAAAAAAAAAGTCATAAAGAACATTGCAGTGTTTGTTATAGTTATGGAGCCCCATCTGTCCTGGATGGGTGGCCTCCCAGTGAACTGTTTGGCAGGGCTCACTCTGAACTCTGTGAGGCCTCTGCACCTGCTACCATTGCCTCAGCTTGGAAGACCTTCCTGGATCTTGTTAGCTCATCACCTCTAAATCTTGGAAACCTTACCAGACCTCTCAAGCATGAATCTAGTAAGCTCCTCAACCCCTCAGCCCCAGTGGCTCCTCACTCCATAGCAGCAGACCCAAGGCTTCTGTACTTACCGTAATCACGTTGTGCATGATATGGTATTGAAGCTTTTGGTTAAATTTCCACTTTTCTTCAAACAGATAATGAGATGAGAACAGGAAATCAGTTTCACTCATCATTCCATGCTTAGCGTCCAACGCAGCAAATGGAATCGAATAGATGCTCCAAAAAGAGTCTTGGATTATTGAATAAATAATATAATACATACTAATTGTTAATATAATACATAAAAATATATTATAATTCCTGAAAAATTCTATGTCCTAGGCATTGTACTTAGTTTTGCCTTGCATTATTTCACTTGATTTTTCTAGTCAATTTGGCAGCTAAATCATATTATTCTCACTCTAAATCAGGAAAACAAGACCTAGAGAGGATATGGAATTTATCCTTGTTCACACAGACAGCACCAGAGGAAATCTGAATTTGATCTTTGTAAAACAGAATCTCTACTCATAAGCACTACACTTTACTAGACCCGTTCTAGTAAGGGAATGGAAATAAATCCAACATCAAGACACGTGATTTTAGAACATGGTCTTACAATGCAAGCTTCCATCATTGCTCCCCTATTTAAAAATAAAATATCTCAAACAGCCTGTTTTCTCATCATTCTCACAAACACAACTCAGATGTTCTTGAATTGGCACCTCTGTCTTGCGTTCTAGCTCTCGTGATGCGGCCTACTTTTGGTCTGTTTATGCAGACACTATCCATTTGGGGTGGGTGAAGTCACATGCTTCCTTAATTTTCTGAACCTCAGCTGATACACTTGCCTCTGAACTCACAGTGCATTTTGTCCCTTCATTGTTTTTCTTGTGGTTTTAGTGAAATTCTGCTGAGGTTGGGAGCACAGTGTTTGGAGTCGATCAGAGCTTAGGTTGCAGGTAGTTCAATAGTATGGTAGCTTTGCCTTCGGCATAATGCTGACCCTCCACTGGGGCTCACTTGGCCTGAGGACCCAGGAACAGACAGAGTCTGAGGCTGTGAACACTGGGCAAGTCCCATGGAGTGTGGGCTGCAAGAGAAGAGGATAAGGAGAATAAGGAAGGGAAAACCTGCCATTCAATGGGAGGAAATAAAACTTAGAAATCTATCCAAACCAAAAGTTGTACCACAGAGGTTGCAGAGGACTTTGGAGTGGTCAAGATACCCCCTGTAAGACAAATATTCCCAGGGAGGTTACGTTTTGGTCCAGGGAATTGACGAAACACGTGCAGGGAAAGGTTAAAATCATCCATGCTATCTGTCATAGCTATAGAAATCTTTGACCTTGTGGTTATCTCTGCCCTTTCCTGCTTCTGATAAACAGCTTTATTTGCTGTTATAGTTTTGTTTTGCTTTTTTCCCCTTTAGGTTTGCATTTATTTTTATTCTTGGGAATTAAAAAAGAGGATATTTGACCTCTCCTTAAAAGCAGGTCCTCTTTGCTCCTGAGGATATTTGTATCAAATGAAGAAGTGCCAAACGGAACAGGTGGGGAGGAAATAGTCAGTATTTCTCCTGTGTTCTACGAGGGTGTCCTGATCTCCAGGCCACCTGCACCCTTTAGCAGTCCCGATGAAAGAGTACAGGGCCTGGCAGTCTGTGTAAGTTTTGCTCCCTGGTGCTGTCTGGACTGCCGTGGGCTGCTACCAGCTTACAGTCTCCAGACAATCTGTCATTTCTGTTTTGTCCCAATAACCTTTGGCAACAACAAAAGGAAACAGGTACCTGAAAGCCAGGGATGCCGAAAGAGTGAATTTGCCCTTTCTTTACTTTAAAAAATGCAGGTGTCACTGGCACTGCGAGAAGCCATTAGCTGTTGAGAAAGTTCATTTAGAATCAAGATCACCTATGGGCTTGTTATAATTCTAGACCAAAAAACCATGTGGCCACCATCTTTGTTATGCTGTTTACCCTCTCTTTATTAGGTTCTGCAAATAGGAGGAAATATGGGAGGAGATAATAACTATGCATATATATTTGGGTATGTGTGTATCTGTTTCTATCTTTTTCTTTTTCTCTTTATATATGTATGAGAGAGAGATGCAAAGAGATACACACATTACATAACATTTACATACATACATAGTTATTATTTTCCCAAATATAGGAAAGAGAGAAAGAGTTAAAACCTAGATTTATGAAGAAGTTACTGCATTAGAGAGTCTGACGGCTCAGTTTCCATTGAGATGTGCGCAGTGTTATGGACTAAGGGCCTCCAAATGCCAGCAAAGTTGAGAATGATAATATCAGTGAATGAAGCCAGGCAGGTGTGCTGGGTGGTGGTGAGGGCACAGGAGGGCAGTGGGATTGTGAAGAACCGGAAGTTCCATGCCTGGTCTGGAAGGGGCAGCAGACCAGTTTACTTTAGTTTACTGTGGCCTTGGAGGATATGGCTTTATTGTTGGCAGGTTTTCATATCTCAATAAAACTGGAAAAAATGTATATGTAAAATTTTTTAAATTCTTAAAAATAATTTGATGTCTAATTCTCCCATCTCAACCTCATCCTCATCTGCTGCTCATCTACTACTACTCATTATTCAGTTGGTCCTTTCTCATTTACTCCTGGCGGTCTTTCTTTATATGTCCAAGTTTACAACACATTCCAATCCACACCTACTATTCTTCTTATTTCCATCTATTACCTGATCAATAAAAGTTGAATAAAACTCAAATATCAGTAGATACCCAAGCAGAAGGCATACTGTTTAAATCTGTAACTAATGTATAGACCGAATAATCTCTCGGATTGTTCTTCCCTCTGGAAGCAATATGCTTTTCTTTCTTTCTTTCTTTCTTTCTTTCTTTCTTTCTTTCTTTCTTTCTTTCTTTCTTTCTTTCTTTCTTTCTTTCTGTCCTTTTTGTCTTTTTTTTCTTTCCCTAAAATCTATGTGGTATGTGATCATGATTTTTTTTTTTTCCTGAAGCAATTCTTACCTATTTTCAAATTAACTCTACATGTTCCCCCAACACTCCCCGGCTCTCTTATGAAAACAAGTATGAGATATGATACTGGGTAGCATTGAAAGGACCTGCATTTTTAATTCAGACAAAGAAGCCTGACCCTTAGCGTTTGATTAACTGCAACAGCTCCTCAAAAACTTAAAATTAATTCCAGCCTCTTATTTATAGTTTACAACAGCTGCTAAGATCTAAGATCCCTGCTACCTGGCCACCATCTCCTCCAACTCCTACCCACAATACTTCAGTATGTGTATTTGATTTATTTGCTAGAGTTTTTACCAGCGTATCCCAGCCATACAGCCTTCTGTCTGGTTGGGGTATATTATCAATTTCTGGCTTTTCCTTGACATTTATGTCCCAGAATGTGTTGACTTCCCACAAAGATAAACCATAGGTGTTATCTATACTGGTTTATGTTCTTCATTGTACTTATTATCTTAATGATTTCATTTAAAAATTTTTTTAATGTTATTTATTTGAGAAAGAGAGAGAGCGAAGACAGCAAGAGAGAGCATGAGTGCAGGGGAAGGAACAGAGGGAGAGGGAGATGGAGAAGAAGACTCTGCTGAGTAAGAAGCCTGATGTGGGGTTCCATCCCAGGACGCTGGTATCATAACCTGAGCCAAAGGCAGACACAACCAGTGCCAGCCAGTTGCCTCAAAGATTGTTTTTTTTTTTTTTAAAAGATTTTATTTATTTATTTGATAGAGATTACAAGTAAGCAGAGAGGCAGGCAGAGAGAAAGAGGGGGAAGCAGGCTCCCCACTGAGCAGAGAGCCGGATGCGAGGCCCGATCCCTGGATCCTGGGATCATGACCCGAGCTGAAAGCAGAGGCTTTAACCCACTGAGACACCCAGGTGCCCCAGATTTAGCTTTTAAAAGCTACTTTATTGAGGTTTGATTGATATACAAAAAGCTGTACATATTTAATATATTCAACTTGGTGAGTTTGGGGGTAAGTATATAAATCATCATCACACTCAGCATCATAAGCAATTTCACTATTCTGTGTGTAAATGTCCAGTTAGGGTTTTTATTGTAAGGGAGAGAAAGGTTGGTGTTAGTTACGTAAAACTTAACTATTTGCAAGGTTGTTTCAAATGCTTACCCAAATCATTCCCTTTTCTAAAAGAAAAAAAAATTCATCATTTTTTTTCTTGGCTATCCTGCCCTCTGCTCTGGAAAACTGACTTTTCAATAGGAAAATTGCATAGTGGTTTGTACTGATGATGTATAAATATAGTATTTATATCCTTACAAGTACAGTTTGAGTAATTATTTTCTTGCTAAGGGTATTGCTATCATTGTAACCCTCACTTTTGACAGAAAGTATAAAAGAATCATAAACCTCTATATGACTTGATAAGGAAGTGTAGTTCAAATAAATAATCCCATAATAGCCTGGCAGGCTTTAGGAAGTAAGATCTTTACCTGCTTTACTAAGATCTCTACCTGCTTTCAATGGGTCAATAAGAGAATTTAGTCATATCCTAATGCCATCCATTAGCAAATACTTCTTATTGAGACGTCATATTGTTTTTAAACCATCAAAATAATTTCCAGATATCAGTGATTGCTAAATATAATTTGGACCACTATTTGCATATGATCCTGTTCCTAATCCTGGTTTGGCATTTTATAGCTACAAAACAGTTGGTGGATTCTGTAATCTTTCTAAGCCTTTGTTTTCTCATCTGTAAAATGAGAATTGTCACCAGTGCATCACAGTGATATAAGAATTAAATGAAAGAGCATATGAAATAATACAGTGTAATCCCTGCCACTAAGAAAGCAATACGTCATTGAGAACAATTAATCAGTGATTATCATTCTTGTTACATCATACAATGGCTTGTTTTCCTATGGGAGTTTTGTTTAGGATCCACAGAATACACAAATATGATGGAATATCAAGATTTAACTTTATCCTGGAGCACTGGCCAAAACTGGTTGAAGAGAAAAAAATCCCTTTTCTTTGGGCCACATAGCACTTTACTCTTACCTTTGAATAATTCCTTACTCAAGAAAACTTCTTTTGAATGAAAAATGTTCCTGAGAGTATTTCTCTACTGGGTACTACCTAAGGCTTGAATTTAAAAAGCAGTTTTATTATATTCTTCCTATGTCTTCTATTTTTATAGTGGCCATGAGGGAAGAAGCAGAACTTACTGTGGACAGCTGACCTCCAAATATGTGGATTCAGTTTCCACATGTCAACTCATCAGTTCCCAATGGTAATCAGTGCAGAAGAACAGAGAATCACCAATATTATTGTAAAACTAAATTTAAACGTTTAACCTTTTAGTACCTGAATAACCTTGTTAAAGAGAAATGCTCAACAATATTTTGAAGAGACTCTATTGAACCCCTCACCCTGAGCTAATTGTTATGCCGGAAATTCTAATTCTATTCAACAATCTTTTGTATAACCTTCAATGTGGGGAAGATCTAGGCAGTGTTTCATTATTGAGTGTCCATTTGGCACCCTCTAAAACTAGAGAATTTTTTTAAAAAGATTATATTTATTTATTTGACAGAGACAGAGATCACAAGTAGGCAGAGAGGCAGAGAGAGAGAGGGGGAAAGCAGGCTCCCCGCTGGGCAGAGAGCCCGATGTGGGGCTCAATCCCAGGACCCTGGTATCATGATCATGATCTGAGCCGAAAGCAGAGGCTTAACCCACTGAACCACCCAAGCGCCCCTAAAACTAGAGGATTCTAAGCATAGGTTGCATTTCCTCTTTGAAGATCATATGCATTTATAATAATTATAATATCCACAGACATTTTCCTGCTCTTACATCAGTTGAAAACTGTAGCTCATGAGCAAATGGACTGCAAACAGCAGGAGCAAATGTTACTGAGTGTCCTACAAACCGCTGTACTAGAATGTAGAGAGCAGAATAGTCTCATTTGTAATGTCTGAAATTGAATTTTCTCTAAAAGGGACAAAGCAATTTAATTTTCAAAAATATTCGAATTTTATTATGTCAGGAAAAAACCTCTCCGTTTTAACAGGTTCATTGAATTTTATTTCTCCACTTTATTCGTACTCACTTTTTCATTTGTGGGTACAATTTATTACAGTTTCCAGTTTTATACTGAATGAGATGAAATCTCTAAGATTTCTTTCAATAAAATTTTGAATTCCTTGTCATTTATAGTAAAATGTACATACCTTCCGTATTAAAGTTATGCTTTGTTGTTTAAATCTTCAGTCTTCCCTCCTTGCTCACCCCAGGGTATTGTTACTTTAGCTTCCGAAATAAAACTAATGAACCCATACACATAGGCTGTGGGTAATGTGGATATATGCAAATAATAAAATAAGAGTCCACATTTACTTTTGAGCTCCTCTAGTGACTATATTGTCTCTGCTACTTTTTTTTTTTTTTAAAGGTTTTATTCATTTGGGAGAGAGAGACAAAAGGGAGTACATGAGCAGGGAGCAGGGTCAGAGGGAGAAGGAGAAGCAGATGCCCCACCAAGCATGGGGAGCACGGAAAGCCCAACATGGGGCTTGACACCAGGACCCCAGGATCATGACCTGAGTTGAAAGTAGGGGTTTAACTGAGTGAGCCAACTAGGCACTCCTTTCTTCAGCTATTCTAAGTCTAGATTTTTTTCCCTTTAGATTTACTTTTTTAATGATTTCTATCTCTTTGTTGGTATTCTCTATTTAATGTATCATTGTCCTAATACTTCTATTACTTGAACATAGCTTTTTTTTTTTTATTTATTATTTATTTATTTATTTATTTTTTTTGAACATAGCTTTGTGATTCTTCAGACACACTGATTATACTGCTTTGAAGTCAGCCCACTCTGGATGCCTTCTTTTCCTCATCTTCCTGTTAAATTTCTACTTTTGGTTCTTTGGGTCTTCTGATTGCTTCACCTGGGATTGTTACTTCTAGTTACCTTCAATATTAGTCTTCTTATTCATTTGCTTGTAAGATTGCTACTGTTTTTAACAGTATCCATGGGTATGGAACTTCTGCCTGCTTTGCCCTAAATTAAGGACCTCTTCAGGTGGGAAGGTGTTTGTTAACACAGCCTGTCCCTGTCCTCCACTGGTAGCATTATTGCAAAAATGTAAATAAAGAGATCATGAGTGTAATTCCAGATTCAAACATGGCATATAAATATTCTTCCAAAAGTTTCAGCCCTATTTTGTTTTTGTGTTGAATAAATATTCCTTTATTGTGTGGCTTTGGTTGATTTCTAGAGTTCTGAATTATTGTTTTAGGAAACCTATCAAGCTTCATTTTGTCTTAGGAAAGTAGATTTGTTCAGGTCTTTATTTGCCATTCTAGCAATGTTCACATTAGTTATTATTACTATTCCTGTTTCCTGCATAAATAAGGCTCAGCAGGAACTGATCAGCGGGCCATGTCAATATTTAAAGTGAGATCTCTGATTTCAGTGCCTGTTTTATGCTACGATGGGGATGAATACGAAAGTGTCCATTATGAGCCACCCTATTCATCTCTAGCTTGTTTCAGATGACCTTTCTTTTTGATTTGAAATGACTTGTGTTTGTGTTGTTTGTAATATTTTATAAGATTATTAATTTTTCAAACAAACATAGACCATCAGTCATGGAAATTCAGTGTAATTTTTTTAAAAAAAAGATGAATTCTGAAAGTATCTGCTTTATTGTGAAGGCAATATTACTTACACAGTGTTTTAGGCAAATCAACAGACCTACGTAAATTTCTTCTTTTATAACTACACTGCTTGTGGGAAGAATCAAAGAAAATAATATCTGTAATTATACCTTGATGGGCTATTAATGAAGAAATCATACTTTCCATAATAAAACGTGTTCCATGTTTCAGTTAGAGAAATACAGGTACATTACCAAAGGAAACAAACAAAAAAATAATCCCTTAGTATTTCACAGCCCCATGCAGAAAACGACTTCTTTTTAGGCCACATATGTTTTATTAAAAAATAATGTGACTTTAGAAAATGTAGGTAATCAACATTGTTTCAAATACAATTTTCAAGTTTGCTATTAATAAGGAGGAACACCTTTCCTTTCTCTGTGAAGTAATTCTTGCACCAAACATAGTATATCTGCTCAATTAATGATTTTCAAATTAATGTATGAATCTGTCTTGATTTTCTGAAAAACAGAGATCATTAGTCAGCTGAATTAGTCCGATTCAACTGGATCATATATTTGGCAAATACAGTAAGCTTCAAAATTGGAGTTAAAAAGACATTTTTTTTTTGTTTTGTTTTTGTTTTGTTTTGTATCATTGGGATATCTGTAGGAATATACAGCCCCCTTCTCCACATGGTACAACATAGCTGGGCTGAGGCTAACTAAGGAGACTGGGCATGTGGCCTGTTTCTCACAGACCTGAGTGCTTGCTCTAGTGTAGTATATGGTCTACTTCACACCCATGCATTAGTTTCCTGGCAATAGCCTTTGTGACTCGCTGAGTGAAGTGTTACCATGTTATTCTCATCATTCAAAGAAAGCCCTGTCCCTCCTCATCATCAACCATCCCCAACAACAAACCACCTGATAAATATTGAGTCAGCTTTTAAAAACTCACAAAACTGCCCAAGTAATAAATACCCTATACCGTGTACATTTATTAGTAGTTGTACATTTTCTTTAAAGTGTTGTAACATTAGCTTCACTTGGATTCTCTATGAATTGCGAACTTTCCAAGATCATCCCATCATCTTCACTTCTGTCCTCTCAGGACCTACCACAGTAGCTGGAGGATTCAAAGAGGTCTCCTGTGTTAGCTGGTGGTTAAATGGCTCACAAAGCATAGGACCTCATAACCCCAGGCCATTGACAAATGTTCTGGGACAACTTTGATTCTTCTTACAGTTTAAATTTTAGCTTGGGCATGATTAGTTCCTACAGTTACAACTATGTAACTTATGAAGAGTGCTGTTATCCCTGCTATTTGTCTCTTAGCATCCTCTACTCTTCTCATAGTATTTATATTATCTTTCCTTGATACTCTTTCTTCCTTTTCTATCGTAACAGCAATTTCCTTAAGGAAAAAAAAAAAAGTCATGAGTTATTTATGGCTTCCTGCCTATCATAGAGCACAATACTTAATACAGGATAGAGACTCAGCAAATGTTAGCAGAATTTAACTTAATTAAATTAACATTTGGAGTTTATTTGGCCAAAATGTGGCTATAACGTAACCAAGTCAGATGCTTATTCTTGTTGGGTTACCAGAGTTGGAGAGATTTTAGAAAACTCCAACAGAAGATCTTAACAAACAGGTATAATGAAATTCAAACAGATGGTCAGCAATTATGCCAAGTCCATTCTGGTTTTGATTCCTTGGCTAATTATCACGGTGAGTCCCGACATGGATCTATTTTGATAGCCAAAATTACCATAGTTCACTACATTCATTTTTGTAAGAGCCAAGAAATAAGTATATACGGATTCAGTTGGTTTACATGAGCAGTTTTATTTGGATTGAATAAACAATTTGGTTGGAGGATTTAAAAATTATTAATTTTGCTAAATCCTCAATCATTTTTTTTTTAGCGATTATTTGTAGAGATAGAATTTATTTTGTTTTTGCCTGGCCACCGTCTGACACATAAAGATTTTGCCTTGCACAGTCTTGTCTGTAGAAACCTGGTACAGGTTTATGCCTGTCATTGAAATCATTTTTCTATTGTCTTTCAAGTGATTGTAAGTGTTTTGTACTTTAATCTGATTTCATGATCACAGAAACACTGAGGAATGGAATAGCCCCAAGGGAGCTTTTCAAATGACAATGCTCAGACGCCCCACTCAAAACAATTAAACCGCAGTCTCTGCAAAGTAGATCAGAAAATAGATTTGCAGTATTGACAATAGATATTCTACTATCATTTCAGCATTTTGATTCTCTTCTATTTATGTTTTATAAATTTTGAGCTGAAGTGCTACTGGTTGCACAATAATTCCTCTTTTTTTTTTTTTAAAGATTTTATTTATTTGTTTGAGAGAGAGAGAGAGAGAGAGTGAGAGAGAGCATGACAGGGGAGAAGGTCAGAGGGAGAAGCAGACTTCCTGCTGAGTGGGGAGCCCGATGTGGGACTCAATACCAGGATCCCAGGATTAAGACCTGAGCGAAAGGCAGTGGCTTAACCAACTGAGCCACACGGACGTCCTAATTCCTCTTTACAAAGTGATTCATTCATAGTTTAGGGTCAGAATATTGACACAGCTTCAAAACTCTTCTCTGTACCCTAGATTCTTGTTAGCACTTGGCACTTTAAGGTGCTCCCATGTGAAAATGTTTAAAGCAGGTCAGTGGTAGGTCCTAGGATAATATGAAAGGAGAGTCAAGCATTCCATTTGGTTATTGAATAATGTTAGCTTTATTATTAGAATAGAATACAGTATGACATAAAATTAAGAGCTTTTGCTAAACTCTGTAAAGCAATACATGCATCTGCCATAAACAACCTCGATTCATGTTAGGTTTTATTGCCACTTCACTGCACTAAGGTGCAATAAACATTCAGTGTCATCTTTTAAAAAATGTTCCTGGGAGTAAACAGGAACTGTCCTCTATAAGAGTGTATCTTTATTTTCAAGGAAGACTTAACTAGTATTACATGGTTTAGCAAAGCACTGTAGAAAAGCTACATAGAATAATTTGTCTTTGATAAATTGTGCAATCAATTTATACAATAGAATACTATCCACACATACTAACAAACTAAGAAATGATAGAAATGCAATCATTGCATAGCAGAAAGCAGACTAATAAGAAATATTCACATCTAATGAGCAAAATACAGACAAAATGTTAGCCGTGAGGAGTCTGGAAGGTAAAATGCTCTTAATAAACACACTGAGTTAACGCCGAAAAATAACATATAAACAGCAACACAGAGGTTAGAGCCATATTTCATTTTATTTTCTATACATGATATCTACACATGATACCAGAGGATGAAACGTCCTTGGTTCAGTCTTTATTGGCCTAGCTCATTGAATTTAGGCAGGACCAAATCAAACAATAAAGCACATTTAAAAAAGAAAACCAGAGTTTGTTTAGGAAAACACAAACTGTTTTTTCCTATATCATTGGATAGCAGCTTTTTGAAAGAAACATTGCTCAAAACTTGGGTACAGATCCCAACAGACTTATTTGGCAATTATGCTGATAGGTTTATGTTGTAGTATTTATTCTAAATGTGGTTAGACTATGACCTGCGGATTCTGGATGCTAATTTTAAACATCTCTGAAATTCTATCAGACAAAAGGAGACTTCAAAAATACCTTCTGCATAAATATTCATCTCTAAAACATCTGGGAAGTAATGAAACAGACCAGAATTTTTATAGGGAGTATTAATGAACCTCTTGTAGTTAAAGCCCTTACATAGTAAACCTACAAATATATTGCTACAGTATAAATGAAATGTAATAATGTTACTCAATAAAAGCTATTTCCTGTACATTCTTTCATGTGTTTTTATATTTAATGCTACATATGGTACAACACTTATTGAGATAGTTGGTATCAGTAATTATAGCAATATTATACAGCTGATTTTCTAGCTCCAACTAATGCTTTTCCATTTTCTCTCTATTTTATAAGAGCCTCAAATAGGGAAATGTGGCATGACTTGAGCAGAGAGCAACTGATTTACTACTGCACACTGGATGATAGTTTACAATTATAGGCTTTCTCTATATAAGTGGGCTTTATACCCTTCTATTTTAAATTCCATCTGATTCCCACAGGCTGTTCTGTTTATAATGCAGGCTCTAAGGTATTTCCGTAGCACTTCACAACATTCTAACAGCTAAGAGCGGTGAGTCCTACACAATATTGTAAGAACACAACTTTAAAAAAGTAAAAAATGTACAATCTCATGCTGTATATTTACATACATAATTTATATAATAATCTATATTTACTAATCATAAATTTCAATCTAAAGCTTTTAATGTATTGTTATATAAAATAATACATTCAACAATTCTAGAGCTTGCAAAATATGTTTGCCCCTCTGAAAACATCTTTTCGTAATGAGAATCAAGTGATCATTGGACCCATGTGCTATCTGCATATAGACAGGGTGGCAAAGGGAGTATTTTTTAACTGTTTTATTTATTTATTTATTTATTTTAGTTTTTGGTTTTAATGAGTGTATGTCTCTGTTAAAATGATTCCTCATTGAATCTAGTGATAAAAGCTCAGATGATGGTGAAGTAACTTATTTATTAAACCATTTCTCTCTTTTGGATTAAATGTGGTTAACGGTAAGGAACTACTTGTTTGCCTATGCAATTTTCATGAATTTTAAAATGCCTTTAACAACAGAATAATGCATTAGCCATTTTTAAACAGGGATCTTTAGCTTTGGAAACAAAGTGTTAAAGCTATACATCATCTTAAAAAACAAAACAAAATGTAAACCACACAGCAGTTTGTGCAATAAAGACATAGATTTTTAAAATTTCATTAAACATTTATAATTTATTCCTTGAAACACCTCCACATAAAAATATTTTTTGACATATACAGTATCTCTCTCTCTCTCTCTCTCTTTTTTTTTTTTTTTTTAAGAATACTTGGAAATATATATCTACAAATGACCTGGAGTTAATAGAGTTAAAGTTTTATTTTCCTTCTACTTTTCCTCTTAGCTTGGACCTAGTCCCCCACCTTTCCTCTCTCTTCCATTCTGTCTCCTTCTGTCATGACTTTTCTCTCTTGCTTCCTCTCTCAGAATCCTGTCTCTCAGCTGTATGCTCTGCTTTGCTCAGGACTGCTGGACAGGGGTCTGTTGTTCTTGTATGAATTATGGAAATAAGGAAACCTTCAAATTCTTTAAGACAGAGGCAATAAAGCAGGTGGGAATCACTGCGTTGAGAACAGAAAGCAATTCCCAGTGCAGAGGACTGAACAACAGAATGTGAATGAAAGGACCTATTGATGTGGGGTGGGGGCTTTTAGCTGAGGCTCTCTGTTTAAATATGTAGCCCAATAGACCAAGTTAAAGATTCCAAATAGCAGCGGGAAAGCTATTCTTGACAGTCGGTCAATTTTGCTGACGCTGTTAAAGGTTTTCTTGGGTTCTGGTGGTTTTGTTTCCGGCTTGACTTCTTTTGGTTCTATGGTTGCACTTTTAGCAATGGTGGCTAAGCCAGGGTCACCCCTGGCCAAATTAGGGGTGTAGCTGGTTGCTGTTGGAGCATAAGTGTTGTTTTTCTTAATGAGAGGATCCTTCACTTTCTTTGGCTGTAGAAGGAAAGAGTAAAAGCATCTTGTTCAGTCAGCTGTGGGAAGGAAGTTTATAAGTTGCTGAGCAAAGTGACCTTTACTTTGGAACCCAAACCTATTATTTGTTTAAAATGTGAGAAATGTGATATATGACTGTATTATGGAGATGATTTAAAAAAGCAGACACAAATGCCCAGTTATAAAATGGACAAGTTTGGGCATCTACCATACAGCACAGTGTTTACAGCTAATATAATACATATTCTAGACTTGAATGTTGATAAGAATAGGTCTTAAATGTTCTCACCACAAAAAAGAAATGGTAACTATGTGACAGGAAGGAGATGGTAACTGATGCTATGGTAGTGATGGCTTCACAATACATAAGTGTATCATATGAACCACACTGTATACCTCAAACTTACACAATGTCACGTATCTCAATAAAGCTGGAAAAAAGTACCCAGTACTTTCCTGGCTTTCCCATCAGGAGGTAGAGTGAGATGACGCCAGTGTAGAAACCTATTTTCAAGAAGCTTTGTAGCCTCAGCCTTTACCCTCTGGAGACATACTACTGCCTCATGAAGAAGTCTGGACTGGAAAACTGGGTGACCAGACATCACATGCAGGGAGAGGCCCAGCCAGTACCAGGCCCCAGAAGAATGAGTGGCTACTGCAGATGATCTCCCCCTGGTGGAGCCTCTTGTGTACTGCAACCATGTTGCTGAGCCCATAGTCTACTAATGGAACTACCACCAAGTTGTTCCCAGCCCCAAAGTGTGGTGGTTTAAGGCACTAAGTTTTGGAGTGGTTTGTTTTACAATAGTAAGGTGCTGAACTAACTATTAGTTAGCTCCTTCTCGCCATGTTGCCAGTGGGCAAGTGATCAAGCTGAGTTATTCAGGGTATCCCGAAGTCAGTTCTTGTTCCATGTCAGCTGCTTGTCCATGTTACCTGTACAATGAATCACAACTGCAGCATTTCTTGGGGTTTCTGTCATAAAGAAATTTCTAAAAACTGAAGCAGATCATTGTTTACAGCTATGTGGTCTGATACAGTTGCCACTAGTCACTTGCGACTATTGAGAACTTGAAATGTGACTAGTGTGTAAGTATAAAATATGTATAGGATTCTGAAGGCCTATTATAAATAAAATATTTTTGGTATATTGGTTAAATCATATTAATAAGTCACTAATTCTACACCTGAAATTAGTATCATACTGTACATTAACTAGAAGTCAAATAAAAACTTGAGAAAGAAAAAAAAAAGAAAATTTAGTTGCACTGGTTTGTACTTTTTAATTAAGGCTAATTAGAAAATTTTAAATTATATATATGGTTCACATTTGTGACTCACATATTTCTGCTGGACAGCACTGGCATAACAGAGTAGTTCTCTTTCTTTTGTGCACACTAAACCACTAGTTAAAAATTTTTAAAGGGCAAATCTCTTGTGCACAATCTCATATTTTCAATCAGAATTCCTCAAGAGCAGAGTCTGGTTACAGAAACTGCAAAAGGGTATACAGAGAATACTGATGAGCCGCTAAACTTGACCAACCAGACTCAATGCTCTCTGGAAAATTTGTATTTTTATTATTGAATCAGAATAAAATATCACTACCAGAAGACCTGTTGCTTTTCACAAGGCACACTAGTCAGGAATTTTAACAGTTTAATTTTTTTTTTTTTTTTAATTATCCAGCCCTGTGACCTGCTATTCCCTCCCCCCCCCCCCAAATCCTTAAGAATTATATTAGGGCATGACAAAAAGCCCAGAATTTTTTCTTTCTAGTATAACGTCATTAAAAGTAAGGCCACTTAGGGGCACTGGGTGGCTCAGTTAGTTAAGAGTCCAACTCTCAGTTTTGGCTCAGGTCATAGTCTAAGAGTCCTGAGATCAAGCCCCGCATCAGGCTCCCTGCTCAGTGTGGAGTCTGCTTGAGATTCTCTTTCTCCCTTTCTATGCCCCTCCCCCCACTCATGCGCTCGCGCTCTCTCTCTTTCTCTCTCAAGGAAATAAATAAATCTTTAAAAAAAAAAGTAAGGCCACTTACTTCAGATGTACTCCTATTTTATAGTGAAGACAGATTTGGTTAAGCTTTATAAAGAGTGACAGAAATTTCCATAATTATTTGTACAATAATAATGCAAGTAAAAGTGATTCTTTCTTTCAATGTCAAAGTGACTACAGGTCAAAAATAAATATGGTTTAGTATGTCACACAGGGAAAGACTAATACCATATGATTTCACTTATATGTGGAATCTAATAAACAAAACAAATGAATAAATAAACACAAGAAACCCATAAATACAGAGAACAAATTATTGGTTCCCAGAGGGGAGGGCACAGGGGTGGATAGGCAAAATGGGTGAAGGGAAGTGAGAAATATAGGCTTCTAGTTACAGAATGAATACATCATAGGATTAAAAGGCACAGCATTGGGAATATAGTCAATGGTATTGTAACAGCATTGTATGGTGACCACTGGTAGCTACACTTGTGGTGAGCACAGCATTAGTGTATGCAGTTGGGGAATCACTAGGTTGTACACCTGAAATTAATGTAACACTTTGTATCATCTTTACTGGAATGAAAGAATAGATATGGTTTATTTCAACACAGTTAAACAGCCAAACTGAACTTGTGTTAGTCCATTTCTTAAAAATAAAAGTTCTAACATTGCAGACTATATTAAAAACCATGCATGTCCTTTAGATAAAATATTTATGTACTCTATTGTGGAAGAGAGGCAATGGGTTCCAATATAATCAAAACTTGTTGAGTGACAGACATTCTGTTAGATAAATTGAAACAAATAATCTGTAGCAGGAATGATTCTTGGAGAAGAGTTTATATTATTGATATATTTTATTTTTCCTAGTCTCAAATTATTATAATACTCCAATACTAACGCTTCTCAAGTTAAGAACTTTTTTTTTTTTTGCAACATCATATTGAATACAATATTGAGAAATACGTGGTTGGCTTATCAGGAAAGAATACTTGATTATCTTTCTAAACTTTTGAGAATGTTGAGTTCCCCCATATTCTTTAAGAAATTGGTATTTCTTTTAGCAATTTACCATATGAACATGGATTTTAAGCAGGCTCCTGAATCCTCTGTTGATAATGCGATGACTTACAGAAATTTGCTTTTTAATTTCAAGTTATACCATGTTAAAGACCGAAAATTTAACTCTCCTGAAAACACTCACCTGGTCATAGAAAACATATTTTATTCATCTTCTCTGAATGTCAAAATGAGACCTGGTTCACACTGTGCTCACACTCCCTGATATAAGCAAATGAAACTGGCTAAGCCCGGGGGAAGATGATTTTAGAGGCATAGATAATTTACAGAAAGTGTTATCTTTCTCATTGGGATGAGCTTAGATGAATTACTGATAAATATATATGCATATATATAGATAGGATAATGACACTACCTACATCTATATTTATATGCTGAATAACATGGGCTGTAGATTGATGGAGATTAGAGTATTTTCGATGAGACATAGCACTTGAAAAAAAAAATACAGGGTCAGACAGAGATAAATATAAAGTGGACTCTGAGCTCAACCAATGCCTCAATCCAAATTGTATGTTTTTCAGACGAAATTCATGATACTGATACTGACACTGATGAGACAGAATCAGAAAGACACTGGCCTCTTGCAGCAAAGAAAGTATTCAGCTAGAAAAGCAATTTTTCCCACAGTTGGCATATCACTTTTCAGCTGTCTATCACCCAAGTTTGCGTACCATTAATTCTGAAGCACTTTAGCAGACTATTTCCCCGATTCTGAGATGTGCATTTAAAAAGGTTCACATCTGAGACTCTGGGCTATGTCTTACACTTGGTAGTATCTTATGATTAACTATTTTCCATGTTTGGCTCACTCTCCTTTGGGCTGCCCTTCTGTTCTAGAACAAATGGAGACCATCAATGGCTAAAGTACGGATCTGACTGTCACTCTGTCCTCACTCTTTCTCTCCTCCCTCCAACTGGTAAATGCAAATCCCTTCGTCTTGTCCTTTCTCTCTACTGAACCTGAGCCAAGGTCCTTGGTTTGCAAATTAAGAGAAAAAAAATTTTTTTTTTCATACTTAGCAAGCATGTTTTAAGACAAGTGAATTTCGAGGGCCTGGTTCAGGTTCTGTTGGCTGCCATAATGCATTCTACACAGACTTTCTTTTTGCTTTTACTTGTGTAGGAGACCACTGGGGTGTTCAGCTGATTCATCTGTGCCTGAGGGGTAAATCTAAAGGAGCTTTTACTTGGCAGCATCTTTTCTTTCCTACTTATGCATATATTAATGGCCCATCCTATAATAGCTAACACTTTAAATTAGTTTAAATATGGTAGATGTTTCCACCACAAAGGATTCTCTTTTCTAGTACATCTGTGAAGCCCTGAGAAAAATACCACAGTTAATCTCTTTACTATAAACCCTTTTAGATTCTTGGATATCCTGAGACTCTATGATATAGAACGCAGCATTATTTGGGAGTATTCAACCAGACTTTATTCTTAGAGACTAACTCATGATACTAGTAATCTGAGGAATAGAATTTTGGGAAAAAGCTGCTATAGAGTGATTCCTCCTAGATTATTTCTAGACATCTTAGAATCTCTGTGTCTCTGACTTTGACCTTCTTTCTACCATCCCAAGACTCACTTGCATTTTGACATATTTTTCCTTCAAGCAATAGAGGTAGAAATATCCTCACCACATGTGCTTTAAAATACACTCCAAATTAGGTTGTAATTTAGAGAAACAGTAATGAGCTTGACTTGATAATTTTCTATAATGAAGAATTTTTCTGTGATTTGTGTATGATCCTCACAGCAAACCTTTAATTTGGAAAGGAAATATATTTCCTGTCCTTTACTTCACTGAAATTGGAGATAATACATTTTGTAAACTAAGTTCAACAGAGGCATTAGAGTTAATAATTTTTATGACCAAAGTGATTAAGCTCTGAAAACAACAAAAAGACTATTATTTTCAAGTTCAAATTACAATGGTATAAATTTATTTGCACCTAATGTCAAGTTGATTAAAACTGTTCTTAAATCAATAGAGACCCCAGGAAAACATATTTGAGAATAAATGTTTACGTTCGTCTCTCTTTTATCTCCTTCACTCTACTCTGCACATCGGCCCCCTTAAAATAACCTCTCTCTTTGGCAGTATCAAAATTGCCACAGCAGACAGTCACTTATGATTTAGGAAACAGAGAATTCTCATTACTCTGTGTCTGCACTCTTCATCCATTTCCCAAAGTCCAAGCATGCCATCTCACAGGTTGAATAAAACATACCAGTGACAGATCATAGGGGATATTAAAGTACTCACCTTTTCTGGAACCACACTTTTGCCATCCCATGCATAACCTCTCTTGGTGAAATAATTGACTGTGGCAAACTCGATCAGAGCTGAGAACACAAAGGCATAGCACACTGCAATGAACCAGTCCATAGCAGTGGCGTAAGCCACCTTAGGGAGGGAATTTCTGGCACTGATACTCAAAGTTGTCATGGTGAGTACAGTTGTTACTCCTGTAAAGAAAGAAATTAAGTGAATCTGTGGGTTCACATCACAAAATTTGATCACTGAAGGTCAGTCTACTTGTGCAAAGGGAAACCAGCAGGACCATAGATACAGTGTGTTTTTTAGTTCATCCCATTTTGATTTGGGATGGATGAGTTTTAACTTAACCCCAGTGTAGTGGGCTGTTCACTGTACAGCTTTATTGAGGGATAAACTGTTGGAGGGATAAACTGTTCTGCTATTGAGAAGCAGTTAATAAGATCATGAATTCCTTTAAATGGGTGCCTTGAATAAGGTATCCTCAGCAGAAAAGGAAGTAATACTGTCTCACCCAACTCCATGAAACTGAAAGCACTGATCATCATTGTCTCTGACCCACAAGAAATTGCTGGATCCTCAGCTCTATTTAATATTCTATCTGCATATCCTAAATGTATAAACCAAGAAGCCAATAGCTTTTTGTTAATCATTGATAGATAATTGAATTGTTTTAGGATAATATCTTGTTACATTATTTTAAATTAATAATTTGAGGATAGTATTTTGTTACAAACTCTTCTGCTTTACACTCTCTTTCCCTCCTAATTCTGATATAGCTCCTCTTTTGAAGAAACTCCTGAAATATGTTGCGTGTCACTTCCTTGAGGGCACACAGCACAGAAGTGACAAAATAAACCTTGGAGCACTCTTTTTCTCTGTTAATATTGCCTCATCTGCCCTCAGTCTGCACATCCATCCTTAGTGATTAAAGTTGCCAATATTCAAAGCAGTTTTCAAGTCAGTTGCTTTTAGCTTATTTGGATAATTATTTGCAGTAGGAATAGAATATTATAAGATACCTTGCAAGCTATTTGAAAGGGTATTAAAAAATTCACAGTATTAAAAAAATTCACAGTAACCCAGTAAGCTATATGGTATGGAAAAACTTCTCACCTCTTCCCTTGACTAGTCCCAAACTTACCACTTACTAACTCAATGGCCACATAGGAAAATTCAGGTCTAGGGACCCCAGTCTCCATATCTGTAAGAGGGGTCATTTAGATTCCATTCTCTCAACTACCTATCGTTGCTGAAATTCTAAGAAAAATTTCTGCACAGTTATTCACAAGATTATTTGAGGATTAAATGTAAAAATATATAAAACATTTTAAAGATGATAAATTATTGCTATGGAAGATTTTGTCATCAGATTTGTATAAAACTTGTCTATAATTACACTTTTTGATTAATTTTTAGAGAATCAGTAGTATAACAAAGCTGGTAGGTAGTTCATTTTTCATAGCAGTTTTTTTTTTTTAAGCTTTTATTTATTTATTTGACAGACAGAGATCACAAGTAGGCAGAAAGACAGGCAGAGAGAGAGGGGGAAGCAGGCTCCCTGCTGAGCAGAGAACCTGATGCAAGGCTTGATCCCAGGACCCTGGGATCATCACCTGAGCCGAAGCTTTAACCCACTGAGCCACCCACGTACCCCTTTTTTAAACCATCCAAAATTCCCTAGTTTTCCGTGAATTTTAAGGTAGATGATCTTTGCAACACTTCCTACGTTAGGAAGTTAGAAGATTAAGAAGAAACACAGAGGTTGGGAGAAGGGGTGGGGTTATGGACACTGGGGAGGGTATGTCCTATGGTGAGTGCTGTGAAGTGTGTAAACCTGGCGATTCACAGACCTGTACCCCTGGGGATAAAAATATATTATATGTCTATAAAAAAAATTTTTTTAAAAATTAAAAAAATAAAGAAGAAACAGAGACTTCTATTAAATCACATTTTTGATACATGACCACAGATGTAGGAATGGACTTACTTTAAACTGGAGATGTTACAGAAAGTTCTGGAGCATTACCTATATTATATAACCAACAAATGGTTTAAGAAATAGTGACTGGTAAACAGCCCTTAAATTTACCTATCAATGTTAACATGAGCAAAGAGCAAGGTAATTAAATGTCAGTATTTGAGGAACAGAACAACCCAGTTTTCAAATCCCAGTTCTTTAATTGCTGAATGACCTTGGGAAAATTGCCTCACAATTCTGAACTTCTGTTGTTTTTTTTAAAAAAATTATTTCTTGGGGCACCTGGGTGGCTCAGTGGGTTAAAGCCTCTGCCTTCGGCTCAGGTCATGATCCCAGGGTCCTGGAATTGAGCCCAGCATCAGGCTCTCTGCTCAACAGGGAGCCTGCTTCCCTTCCTCCCTCTGCCTGCCTCTCTGCCTGCTAGTGATCTGTCAAATAAATAAATAAAATCTTTTAAAAAATTATTTCTTTATAAATTAATAAGTCTAACTCAGAGGGCTATTATGGGTATTAAATAAACTACTGTAATAGTGTTTAGCATTGAACCTGATACCACGAACAAAGTTAATGGCTATCAACTTTTTGATACAATGTTGAACAATGTTAATTGACAACTTCAGTCCTTGTTAATAAATCTCTGCTAGAGTGAATTCCATTTTTTTTTTTCAAAATTTGGTTCATGTAGGCAACTGTCAGAAGCTAATTTGGAAATGTATGCTCTTAAACTAAATGTATCCATAAATTAAGGACATAAAGAGAGGGGGTGTGTGTACACGTACATGTGCGTGTGCGTGACAAAAAAGTGTTGAGCATCTACTGAGTTCCAAGAATTCAACCTGATAATTTACATATTTTATTTTATTCTTCTCAATCTTTTAAACAGCACTATTTTACTTTAACTGTACTATCATTTTATAGTCAACTGAATCTTTTTTTAAAAATTTTTTAATTAACATATAATGTATTATTAGCCCCAGGGGTACAGGTCTGTGAATCGTCAGGCTTACACACTTCACAGCACTCACCATAGCACATATCCTTCCTAATGTCCAACCACCCCCTCCCTACCTCCCTCCCCTTGGCAACCCTCAGTTTGTTTTGTGAAATTAAGAGTCTCTTATGATTTGTCTCCCTCCCGATCCCATCTTTCCTTCCCTACCCCCCAAACTCCTTACTTTTAGGCAACTGAATCTTACACAAATGAAGATGGAACCTAAAACTTGGATCTATCTGGCAGCTAAATTACATGACCACATTGCCTCTAAATGACAGAGAGCATGGAGCAGCAAGAAGATGACTTTTGAAGACATAAAACAGGCTTCAGCTTTGCTGCATTCTGGATGCCTTATACTAAACTGTTACAAAGTACAACTTTTGTACCTTTTTCTTTTCCCTTTGTGTATTGTTTCTTTAAATATCTGTGACCCTCTCAGACTTCTCATTCAGCACAGAGGAAAGTGCTGAGTTGAGACTAAAAACAATAGAAACATGTGTTCTAAGTAAATGTTAAAAGGCTAAAGGTCTTGGGAAATTGTATTTGTGATTGTACTGAACTTAAAACCTTAGAAATATATAACTTGATACACAGAAATACTTGCCATATTTGAGTTTACAGATATGTAGTTATGCTCACTGAAAGGGCATGAGTTGGCTGAGACATCAGATTGTTGAAAATGTTAAGAGCAAGGTTTTTGACTTATTAAACATTTCAAATGCTTTAGAGAATTTTCAAAAAGGAAGAGTAAGATTTATTAGGGTAAGAAGGAGGAAGTGTGAACATTTAAAAAAATCTTTTTCACTATAGTGTTATTGTTCATTCTTAAAAAATAAAATTAAAACATATGCTCTCTATTTTTCTTAATTTTCAGTGAATAAAGGGCTCAAACTGAATATACATATAGAAATAAACATCTTGACAAGAGTTCAGTATTTAGTGCTAGTAAATGGCTTCAACACTAGCTAATATTAACAGATGATAATTTTTTAAAAAGTTTGAAATGAACTACTTTTGTGCTCTGCAGCTGGAAGCATTCTGGGTCCTAGGCTACTGTCAGAGCAAAGATTTGGCAGTTTCAACCTGGCAGCACTTTGATAAATTCAGAAGAAAAGACTCTCTTCGGGGCACTTGTAGCAAAGTCTTGCTTTTTTCCTGAGATAACTGATTTTCCATTCTTGCCTATTCTTGAAGAATGATACCATAGGGATCTCTACACATGAATAATCTTCAGATTAGATTATAAACATCTTAAGGCTTTCTATTCCATAGTAAAGAGTCTTAAACATAGTACATGCCTAGTTGATATTCACATGCATTTATCTACATACATTAAACCAGCTTTCTATTTATAGAAAGAGGTTTTTGGTTTTTTTTTTTTGTTTGTTTGTTTTTTAAATCACACCACAATGAGAACGGTAATTCTTTGAACCTTTCTATTGTGCTAACTTCAGATTTTAATGTATAATTATTTTTTTATTCTACTTGCAACGTCACCAGAATAATATAACTTGCCCTCCAGACCCTTGCCTGTATGTCTTGATTGGCACTTACCAAAGACAGTCCTCGCTGGTACAGACTCTCTGTTGAGCCAGAATGAAACTTGGGAGAGAATAACTGTCATTATGCATGGCAGGTACGTTTGAATAACAAAATAGCCAATTTTTCTCTTCAGGTGGAAATGAGTGGTCATAACAACATATTCTCCTAGAGGGTGAAACATACAGTAAAGTGAGCAATTTGACCCTGAAAAGAAATTATCTCTGGATTTTTTCCATCAACAGCAAAATCTTAGACTTAAAACATGTCCCATGTGACATCTGGTTCCAGAAAAGAAAACGTTTATCCAGGAAAGAACAGAGACATTATTAAAACACCAAAATGGGGTTGAGGATAAGACTGAGGTGCCAGAGATCTTATGGATATTGCTACACCCTTATTCTGGTGTATCAAACATGTAAGAGACATAGAGTATCTATTTACAGAATGGCTTTAATGACCATGAAGGCAAAGTGCAAGATCCTGATGACACAGAGTAATGGGTTAGAACATATCAAATTCCCAGTTTACCACTGTGGAGGACATTCAGACTGTCTCATGAGGAGCTTTGGTGTCCAACTTTGGGGGAATTCCCGTTCTAATGCCAGCACTTCCTTTCAGCTGCTCTGTGGCCCTGGGTAACTCATTTAGCTTAGTCTGATCTTTGGAATGAGGAAAGTGGGATATAATCCATGATTTCTCAAAATTTATTTTGAGGAATACCTCCACCAGAATCACCTGGGAAGGTTTTGAAACATTCAGTTCTTCCGGTCCCACCTAGATACACAAACCATTCTTTAAAGGAGGCCAGGAAAATCCACTTCAATCTAGCTTTTGAACTGTTCCAATCATAGCCTGGGCTAGGAAACAATGGACTAGCTGGGCACACTTAATGTCTTTGTATATATCAAAGTCTGATTTCATTCAGAAAAGCAGTTTCATTTACCAAAGCAATTGACATGCAACCCAAATTATAGGATTTTTTTTTTCTAAACTGATGTTATATTTTTTCCATTACAAATCTTAGAAAATTTTAGTTTTATCCACTCTGAGTATATACTTAGCTATTGGGGGGGGGGGAGGAGAGAAATAGGTGTATTCTTACTAAGAAAACATAGCTTTCTTTGGCATTCAAATTATCTCACCTTTCTCCTTCCTTTCAACTCCAAATTTTGCCCTATGCAACCTGTGATTTATGTCTCAGCCCATGAACATCTAGCTTCAGCTCCTACAAATGTAGCTAAAACTGTTCACGACCTTTTAATATCCCACTCTTCATCTTTCTGCAAAGTAATCATAGAGGTTCCTGGTGTAGTTCTGCTTTTAGGTTTCTTCCACTTTTTTTTTGGGGGGGGGGCTCTAACCAGGAATTTCCCTTCTCTTCCTGCCCCTAGACTCATTTGTATCTAAAGGGCTGCCAAATCCACAGCCCTAAGTGACACTGCTTTCAAAATCAACCTGTATTCCCAAATATCTACTGGACATTTCAGAAATACTGATTTTTCATTGACATCACCAACTAAATATGTTCAAAAACTGACTTTAGTTAACCTTTCCCATAAAAAAAATAATGACCAGCATATACCTGTGCTGCTTTCCCATTTAAAATCTATCTCTAAATTCATGATACTCTCTCATCTGTCTGTTCACTCAGACTAAAATCCTGGGATCAAACCTTGGATGTTAAGTACGGCTTCTGAGAGAGAGAGGAAGGAATCAGTTGATCATTACAATTTTAATTTCTCCTGTGCAGTATCTTTGAGTCTATCTCTTATCTCATGGTCACTGCTCTTATCTCTTTTGTAGATCTATTAACTACCTTGTTTATCTCCAATCACTTCCTCATTCGAGTTTTCCCTAAATTTTGATGTCAGAGTAATCTTTTTAAAGCATACATAAAGTCTTAAAATACCTTAATGGATTCCATTATCTACATTAAGATTTCTCAGCCTCAGCACTATTGACATTTCAGACCAGGTAATTGTTTGTTGTGGGGGATGTCCCATATGTTTTGGGATTATTTGACCTCTACTCACTAGATGATACTAGCAAATGTCCCACCCTTCTCCAGTGTGACAATCAACAGTCTCCAGTGTTCCTACTGACAAGCAAACTCTTACCTGCATTTAACACTCTCCATATCATACTCTAATAAGCATTTCAGTGCCATGTTTCTTGCCTTACCATGCATTTCACATCTCAGTATCATGACCAACAAAATTCTCTACTTCACATCTATTATTGCTGAATATTTTGTTCATCTTTGGGTTGGGTTCAGTCCATAGCGGAATAGGAAGAAATGTGCTGTAAAGGAAAGTTTATTAGCTTTGGAAGCAAATGGATTTGGGTTCAAAACTTAGATATGCTATTTTCTTTCTGGATAGCCATGGGTAACTTGCTTACAGTCTCTAATCCTCAGTTTCCTATTCTATAAAAAAGTGAGAAGTATGGGCGCCTGAGTGGCTCAGTGGGTTAAGCTGCTGCCTTCAGCTCGGGTCATGATCTCAGGGTCCTGGAATCAAGTCCCACATCAGGCTCTCTGCTCGGCAGGGAGCCTGCTTCCCTCTCACTCTGCCTGCCTCTCTATCTACTTGTGATCTCTCTCTGTCAAATAAATAAATAAAATCTTAAAAAAAAAAACGGTGAGAAGTATATTGTGGGGAGAATAAAGAATAAGGGCTCTAATTAAGATAATGCTATGTAAGAGTTTCAAAATAAATTTTGGCTCCCTTCTCCATTTTCTTCTCTTTTCCCTCCAATAAGAATTGGTAAAAATATTGGTAAAATAAATGCATTTACTCTTTATAGGAGAAAATCATTCACACACACAAGTATGCTTTCACTGCTAATTGTTAATAACCATTGCCATTGACTGATCACTAGTAAGTAACTTCAAATTTATTCATAGCTTCTGTTTACATTTATGATAAAAATCTCACACTTTTTATTTTAGCTAACTTATATCCTTCTATCCCCTTCATCAAACTGACAGTTAATTTGGAAGAGGACAGTTCTTTGAATATAGCGTGGTTTTACATACTTTAAGTATTCAACATCTGTGCATGGTGAAAAGGGACGCATTGAGGTGTAAGGGCACTCACTTAAATTAACATCCATGAGACTCTCTCTTTGGGAGGGTAAATACAATGTTTACTAATTTCTTCTCGGTTTCTGTAGATACCCTGGGTGATGACTCCAAGGTCATCTGAAAGAAATGAGTGATTCAAATTTCAGAAAAAGGCAGAAAACCAATTTTTCCAGGATTACTAAAATGTAGTCTTGTGTGGACATGGCCATGTTACATTTCACCCTCTCAGGAGTATGCATTATTATTCCTAACCATTCATTCAACTCTGGTTTACAAAATGTCATCAGCTCAAAGAAAAAATTCCATCTTTCATATAATGTCAGAAAGATGAGTGTCTATACATATTCCATTATCATCTTTTGTTGTTTGCAATGTGACATTTTAGGAAGATTCTACAGAGAATATTATTTTGGAGGAGCTATTATTCCACATTATATTTGTTCTATAAACCACTTCCTCACTAACAAGTTAGAGAAAGAATAGGAGGATTTCAAATCTATTGAAATCATTTTCCTAAATTAAAAAAAAAATCTGAGAAGTTTTGGCACAGAACATGTAAGTAAGGAGAAAAAAGGCAGCAAAATCAGAATCATGTTGTAATAGTTTAAAAATAAAAGAAGAGCACAACAACAAAGAAATCAATCTCCTAAATTGAATTGAAAGAAATCTCTAGACATCAAGTGCTTATACACTAAGCATGGCAAATTCTTTTCCTCTAATTCAACAGTCTAGAAGAATTGTAATTCAAATATCCTTGCATATCATGTAACCCTCAGGGAAACTTGTAAATTAGATGTGACAATATTTCTGATACATTACCATACAAAATTAAGGAGAAGAAAGAAAAGAAGCAGGGATAGAATTCTATAAAGGAGCTTGGAGGGTTTGTTTAGTAAATGGCTTTCATTTACTTGAAGAGTAAATACTTTGCTTAACTTTATTTGACTTCAGTTTCCTAATTTGTTCGATTAAAATAATAGTGCTTTACGTAACTATTTCCTAGGATGCTGGGAGGATACAATAAAATGATAGATACAAAAGTCATTAAAAAAAAATTGAGTCATGTGAAAATTGAGAGTGCAAGATAGAAACGATAGAAATATATTCTCTCCAGCTCTAGAAAGCAACCATTCATGTCAACAAAGTTGTAATGAACATTAGGTCCCTATAAATCGGTCCCTAATAGATAATAGATCCTTAATAGATCACTTTCCTTCCAAGTATTCTTAACTTTGTGTTTTCTAAGCTATGTATTTCCCAAGTTTTTATGCTGCTTTTTTAATAAGAATGAGAAATCAAAAATATCATTGAGGGAGGAACTGGTATTTTAATATCTGTGTCAAAGAGTTCTGGAATAGAAATAAGAAAAAAAAAATGGCTAGAGTTCTAGGCTACTGAATCTAGACCTGTCTCTTCATCTGAAATATGAATTGACCAGATAACTGCAGAAGTCTCTTTGCCCTACCCCCAATCCCTACTTTTTACATTTTATGGCTATAGTTATTTCTCTGGAGATCATGTACTAGGCTTTGTAAATGGGTGCTCTAAGGATCCTTGGATGAATGCTGATCACTCTTATTGCCCCTGGTCAGGGAAAATGCTTGTTTTCCACATTCATTTTGAGCCTGCAGTGTCATCCTTAAATCAACTCATCCAGGAGAGACTATCTTTAAGAAAGGGGATCTCACAATTTCTCTTGGTCATTTGTTCTAAGGATAAATGACAGCCACTCATAAAGAAGAAACATTCTTATTCAGCAAGGCTAACCTAAAATTCCTTTGATCAAATCTGTCTTTGACTTTGGTAAATATGAAGGTTTTAAGGCACCATTATGTATTTTAAAAAGGCATTGCGCATTATTATATTCTTATTATTTTCTGGCCATGATATTATCATTATGCCTGGTCACTGATTTAATTATTATATTTCTTTGTATAAGTCATATTTTCATGCTCTTTAGTCATTGTTATAATTTTTGTATAGGCTCTCCTTAAAAAATTACTTAGGAAACATAATGCAGTATAGATAAGGTAAGATAGATGAGATAAGGGGCAATGTCTGGGGTCCAGTTCCAAACTGCCTTCTCTGATACTTCAAGCAGAAATGACTTCTTTATGTTATGTCACTCCCTTGCACTAACTCTATCATCATTATTAATAGTAATATCTAATATTTATTACATAATTTGTATATGTCAGACACTCTGCTAAGCAGGTTACATGCATTTTTCTTATTCCAATCTCAGAGCAGCTCATGAAGTAGATCCTTTTATCATCTACAAATTGTGCAAGAAAAAGATGAACAGAGAAATGTCTTGCCAAAGGTCAGACAGTTAATAAGTAGTATAACCAGCATTTAAACCTTCACAGTATAATTCCAGAGTCCACACTCTTAAATCCATGCTGTACCACAGCCTTGCATTTCACACATGTCTATGTTGCCTGTTACTAGTCATGTGGTTGAACACTCTGCAGCTAGACTACCCCCAGGTTCAAATCTCAGCTCTGCCATTTTCTCGCTGTGTGATCTAGGAAAAGCAGTTAAATCTCTCTGGCTTCAATTATGTCCCATCTGCAATATGGATATAATAACGTTAATACCTATATCCTGGGATTGTCATATTAGAACAATGCCATGAGCATGTTAGCTACTTACAGCAATCAATTATGAATTTGCTGAGGGCAGGAACTAAATGTCCTTCATCTATCTTTCCCAGGCCCAATTACAATGTCAAACAACAGAAAGTGAGTAAATGGCTGAAGGAATTAGTGAATAAATTGTATTGGATAACATAGAATTGTATTGGATTTGCGAGCTCACTGGACTCATCCTTCCACGTGACTTTAAAGGTTTTTCTCTGCCAGGTGAGTAGGTGTACTTCAAACTAACTCTCCAACTTACTGTCTTCTCCCAAATCTGGTGGCAGACCTCAGGAAAGATACTGGGACTTTAATGGTTTTGTACTGAATTAAAAAAATCCAAGCATTGGATGGAGCCTCATATTCCACCCCACTCCTATGTCACTGAAGTGATCTAGAGGTATTTGACTTGAAAGAGATTACTGGTAGTACCTATGAATGTGTGTTCACATGTAAGTTGGTTCAGGCAAGGAGGGAAACCCCTTCTAAGAGGTGATTTGAATTGCTTCTCTCCCTGCAGAGAATTTTAAGATAGAGGAAGATGGTTTTTTACCTAATCATTCTCCGTGTGGTGCTCTTTCTTGCTATCATTCCTAGTCTTCTGGCAAAAACAGGGAGGGAAAGCACTCAATGCCATTTATCTTAATATTTTTAGGACTCCACAAGGATATGTGAAATATGGAATTGAAGACCTTAAAAAGATCTTTGTTTCTTCCCACAGAAATCTATCAGGGTGGACTTTTGATGAGGTAAAGTGGACCCAGAGGAAGTGTTTAGTTCAGTGTTTTATTGTGAGGTTGAAAGGGTATACCAAACTGAACCCCTGCATCTGAGAATTTGCTCACTATTTTCCTCACCTCCCTTCCCTTCCTCCCCACCAATATCAATTATGGGAATGACAAGAAACAGCTCTTACTTGTACAGATAAACTTGCTGCTTTAGCAAAGAATACGTACTTTCAACAGACCCAGAGTATGAGGTACAGTCAGTTTGGTGATGGGGGGTTGGGCCACTGCCTCTCATCTCCTAGCTCCACGTATGCCTGTATATCATTTCTGAATAACTACGGTGTATGTAGGCTAAATCCTGATGAAGCCAGAAACATCTCCAAGTTTATCAGAATGAGCCACTCACTTTGCTGACATGGAAATTGGTCATAAAGAGGGATGAAATGACATGTCAAGGTCACTAGCACTACAACTAGAGTGGAGGCACTCCTTTCTTTGGGTAACCCTCCTGGCTTGTGTCTACTTCTGCTATTGAATGCATGCCACTGGGGTTGAGTTATTGTTGCTTTCACATCCCTCAGCCTTTATTCTAATGATAATGGAGAATTTCTTGAGGGAAAGTTCTATGTTTATTATTTTCAATGTTCTGGACCTAAAACAGTGATTATTTGGTTTCCAACAAATACAGATTAACAACATGAAAGTCAACCCCTGCAGCAATTCCTCCTTGATTATTCTAGGCTGGGTACATTTATTGTTTTATTCATTAGTTCACAATATTTATTTAGTGCCTCTTCTGTTTTAGCTACTATAGTAAATGATAGGGATACAGAAGATAGATATGGTTCCTGCCCTCACAAAAATGTTAATCACAGCATTTACCACCCATTTTGATAATTATAGTTTATGTGTTTGTCTTCCCTTAGACTTTAGATTCCATGACAGCAAGCTCTCTGCCTTGCCTATGATTGACTCTCCGGTATCTACCACAATATCCAGTTTATAATAGCATTTGATTTTTAAAGGTGAACACTGCTCATTTTAGAATGTTTTCCCACATAACTTATGAGTGAGAGAAATTTTCAGTATTTTTCCATGTTCTGGGATCTCAGACTACATACCATTTTGGGCACTTACCATATATATGTTCTGCTTAGTGTTTTACATCATCTTATCTTTATTGCAAAAGTACAAAAGGCCCACATTTTAGAGGAAACCAGAGTTTCTAGTTGGATAAATAACTTTGCCAAAGTCACAAGACTTCTATGTGGCAGGACCAGGACTTGAGGGCATATCTTTCTCACTACAAAGCCTAAAATCTTTCCACTATGCCACATGCATTTTTAACATGGGCAAAACTGAGCAACAATCTTCTCCATTTTTCAAAAGAAGAAACATAAATATTTGGGCTTCCAGAGTAGCCATGGTTGTGACAAAATAAGCAAAATGCAAATCCCATTAAACAAGGATTTTCCAATAGCCAGAATAAGATATATTGACCTATTACTTGAACTTGTTAGAATTATCAGGGTTCTAATATAAAACTATAAAACCTGAAATTTAAGGAAGAAATTTTTTCTGACAAGAATAGCACATCTGCCCTTATATATTACCAAACTGCATATTTTTAAAGAAATTACCAAAGTGGGTGAACTAATTTAAAATTTTAAAGACAGCTATAAAAACTTCTGGCTCTTGTTAAGCTTTCATTGATTGAACATAATTAAAATTATTGGTATTGAGGGAGGGTTAAAATCCAAATTTTTATAGTTTTCCAGCCCAACAATCACATTACATTTAGTCACAAATGGATATTTGCATAACTAAACTCTTATTTCTTGAAGGAACTTCAAAATTTAAAATTTGGGTCCAGCCGCTTAATAGTATATGCTCTAGTTCTCATGTATAATGATCACTGCTACAAATTCACCAAGATTCACTGACTCCTTATAATAGATCAGGCCTAGATAATATTAATAGCTAGCATTTTTTGAGAGTTTTTTTATATGCCAGAAGCTATTAAGGTACTCTTTATGGATTTAATTTATACCTTCTAACAACCTTGTGAGGTGACCACAATCAACAGACAGAGTGGAAGAGTAAGAATTTAATCCATACATTCTTCTCAAAGTTCACATTTCTAAATACTCTGCTACCCTGATCACATAGAACTAGCATCTTATGTTGCAAACCAAGAAACAGAGGCCAGAAGACATTAAGTGAGGAATACAAGGGCACAAATCCATAGAGTTTACACTAGTTCCTAGCTTAGCTGGTCACAGGTTAGTGAAATTTTCTCTCTGTCTCTACTTGTGTTATTGAAGAACTTACTGATTTGTCACATTCTCACAAAAACTGTTTATATTTCTTCTGACATATCTGGAATAATCAACTGGCACTTACCTGTACTAGACTGAACAATTCCTGAGTCTACTGTTTGCCCAAGAAGATCATACTGGTTTAGGCGTGACCCATCTTCTGCTACAACCACTGAGCGTGCTGGCTCTCTGGTCCACTCATAAACAACTTCTGCTCTGGTATAGGCATCTGAAAGGAAAGGAAGGAAAATGTCCATGTGTCATGTTACTTTGATACTCCTCACTAGCTAGTAAGTGCTATTAGTTTCCTATTTTCAATTGCATGGTTCCAGAGAGCAGGCCAGGAAATAAAGAGCCCATGTCCCTTAGCTTAGGAAAATTAAAACACGTTTTCCTGATTTGTTCAGTCATCTGTTCACTTTTACAACAAATGGTTATTAAGCATCTACAAAAGACAAAGGACCTTGCTGAAAAAATCCGTAACAAACAAGTTTCCCTGATGTGGAATATGCACAGGAGTAATGGGGACAAAAACAGACAAGCTAATAACCACATAATTTCAAGTAGTGTTAAATGCCATAAAACCATACACAAGAGGCTAAGGGAGTAGAGAATGAAGGATGTGGGCCTATTTTAGATGAAGGGCTCAGAGAGGATCCTTGAGGAAATGACAGTTAAATGCATGACAGAAATGAGAGTAGGGTATGTCTTGGGGATAGGTCAACAAAGAAGTTTCTTCCTCTGGTCCAGGTAAAAAGCTTGATATGTTTGAGTTAGAGCAGGAATACCAATGTGACTAAATCTGTGTACATGAGAGATGGAATACAGTTAGAGGCAGAAGCCTGGGTCTGGATTATGTCAGGCCAAGGGAAGGTCATGATACATGTGAAATATAACACCAGAAATTCTACCAAGCACCCATTTTTAAAAGAAGTGTAACTTTACTTTCTTTTAATTAATTCTCCTTTTTATGGATGTTTACTATCACGATGATGATGTTGATGAGTTACACCATTTAGCTCATTGCACTTCTCAATCATTTTCATTCTCCATGTTACTTTTAACCTAGCCATCCTCTACATGAGAGATGAGGTCATAATCCTGATCCGTAGTTCAGGAAGGTTGGGGGGAGAGCTGTACAGAACGGGTGAGAAGGAGAAGAAGGGATTCCATAGCTTTTCTGGTTTCTAGTCACAGATAGAAAGTTGGGTACAACAGATAGTTGTGGGTACAACACATGGGGTGGAATGACAGTATATGACAGTATATGCTGTTAGATTTTTACACACACACACACACACACGGCTTATTAAGGTAAAATTGAAAATAAAATGATAAGGTATTTAAAGTATACAACATAAAGATTTGATATACATATACACTGTGAAATAATTCCTACCATTGATCCAACATGTCCCATTAACTTAAATTTTGAATCATTTCAGCATTGTAATTCTTAAGGAGGAGGACTGCATTTGTTAGCATCTAAAACATGTTTATTTTTAAAAATCCCTCAAAGAAGTGCAGAGCACTAGTTGAGAAGAACCATATTGCTCACAGTTTGTAGGAACTTATATTCAGTAAAATATTTTTCCCATCATGGTAAATTTTTCTTTTTTAAATGGAAAGGTCTAACCTAAGAACACATCTCAAGTTTATGGTAGCACAGAATCATTGATTGTTAACATGGAAGGACTTTAGAGGTTATATAGTTTGTCTCATTTTACAGATGACAAACTAAATAAAGCACAGAAACATTGACTGGCTTATTTAGGGGCTTAAATATTTAAATAGCTATTTAGTGGGAAAAAAATACAGAGGTAAGAGCATAGAATGACATTCTTTCTACCCTACTGTTATTAATAAGGATTTCCTAGGCAAAAACTGTATATTATATGCTCAACATCCAAGCAAGGGGATACTTAGTGGTCAAGTAATTTGGGATGAAACCAATTCTAAACCTCGTGTCATTTTTGTAACAAATAAAAAAAACTCTTGCTACTGTATTGCACTATCATTAGCAGTAGTGCCTGAACTCTACTTTTTTGAACTTCATCATGTGTTGCTGATAGGCTGCCAATATAGTTTTAGATGAAAAAATTTGTTACCATCCCCTTTAAACTTCATATAATTCAATGTCTCACACTTGCAATCTCTTAGAAACTCCACTGTGTATGAAACCTACAATAAACTCAGCGTTGTTGTGAAAGTGGAGATGACATATTGTCCATGTCTCTCAATGGAAATCTCCCAAAATGCAGAGTGGACCCACAAGGCTAAACAGGGGATGGGGATAAAGGAGAGCACTTGTGAGGAGTACTAGGTGTTTTATGGAAGAGTGGACTGACTACATTGTACACCTGAAAATAATATTACACTGTATGCTAACTAACTGGAATTTATTTTTTTAAAGATTTAAAAAAATATTTAGGGGGGGGGAGAAAGAGAGAGAGCATGAGAGAGCATAAACAGAGGGAGGGGCAGAGGGAGAAGCAGACTTCTGACTGAGCAGGGAACCCAATGTGGGGCTTGATCCCAAGACCCCGGGATCATGACTTGAGCTGAAGGCAGACACTCAACAGACTGAGCCACCTAGGTGCCCCAACAAACTAAATGAAATTTAAATAAAAACTTAAAGAAAAAATAAAGTTTGTGTTTCATGATATAAGGCATCACAATAGGTGATATACCTTATTTCTTCATTTTAGTACTTAGAAAGGAGGTCCTATGACTGCTTCCTTCATTTGAGACTAGTCAGCATAAAGAAGATAAGGTTAAAAAGAGTTCAGCTACTTAGTCAAAATGTTGAGCTCAGATTTTAAAAAAATTAGCAGATTACCTCAGAAAAATTTTAAAAAGAAGACAAAAAACTTTGATTGGGCTTGTGAAAGAACTCTGCGGTGCTACAACACTGGGAGCATAGACTTGGTATCAGAAGAGTGAGTGCTGTGAAGTGTGTAAACCTGGCGATTCATAGACCTGTACCCCTGGGTATAAAAATATATGTTTATAATAAATAAAAAATTAAAAAAAAAAAGAAGAAGAGCATCTGCTATAGACACTATCTCTTCACTTTTACAGGCCTTTGTCTTTTCATGTGTATGAAGCAGGTGCACTAAATAATTTCCAAAGTTTTTTATTATTCAGAATTTGTTTAAATTTCTACTTATCCCTCTCTCCTTATTTACAAGGCACTATTCTTGATAATCAGCCAGGAAACCATCATTTATTGAGTCCATAACTAGATCTAGCACTTGCCTAGATCTTATTGTCAGAATATCATCTGAATCTCTTCATTTAGAATCAAAGCCTTCTTTGTATTTTCCTCAAAAGCTGTTAAAAGATGTCAACTAAATCAAGCACATTGTCTTCTGGTTATATGGCCTTAGGAAGATGTCTTTATCCCCAATAAGCAAAAAAGAGTGATATAGCACTGACAATCAGGGTCGAATGGAAAGTGGTAATGGAAAGTGGAAAACATCTGCTTTTCAGAGGTTAGTTCCTATCAACATATGGATGATTTTGCTTCATTAACATTTATTACATAGTATTTACTAAATTATTACAAGATCTTCTAGCTTATCTCTTGATTATTTTCTTCTGTGTGATTCTGGCAAGATGTTTGCTTCAAAAACTGGGTCAATGCATTTTTAGCCCACTTTTGCCTCAGTTTCTTCATTTCAGAAGTATGCTAATTAGGCCAGGACAGAGAACTAACTATACAATAAATCAACCACCACTCCTTCTCAAGTCAATGGCAGGTGATGGTAATTAGTCATGGCACTCTCCCACTGAGCTCAGATGCTTATTTTCCAATTTCAAATCTTCTCTGTTTAATTACCCACAGGTCTTAAACACTTTTCTGAAGCAATCTTCTCTGAGACTTAAACATTAAAGGGGCATTTAAAACCCGATTACTATAATTTTTATCTATTCAATAAATATTTTTTGTGTGTCTACATCATATTAGGCTCTGTACTAGGAAATGCTAAATAAAATAGGTTGTGCTTTCATGGGAGTTTTACAGTCTCCAGACAATAAAAATGTCAACCAATAAATAAAACTAATAATTATTGCTATAACACATGTAAATTAAACATGTATTATAATCAAGAAGATGGGTGGGACTGTATGTAAATTTAGATAAGGTCATTAGGGAAGCCCCAGAAGATGACATTTATGCTGAGAAGTGAAAAATAAAAGAAGCCACTTACATAAAGAACCAAGGGAAGAGTAACCCAAGTAGAGAAAAGAGCATGTATAAAGGCTCTGAGGTAGAAAGCAGATTTTTATTTAACTTCAGTTTTCTTACATGAGACATTATGTGTTTTCTACTTGCTATCCATTTCCTCCTTCCTAAAATACCTCCTATTTTCTTCAGGCTAACAATGTGCTTAGTTAAGAATATTTCTTCCCAGCCTCATTTGTAGTCAGCATTGGCAATGAGACACATCTTTGGTTAATGAGATACACATAAATGTCTGCTAGGATTTTAGGGAAAGCTTTTATCTCTTCAATACAGGTGTTCGTTATTTCTTCTTTGTCCACTATTCTTTATTTTGAAAGCAGATGCAATGGCTGGAGTTGCAGCAACCATTTTGTGATCAGGAAGAACATCTAAGGGCATCTTAACACATCATCATTTTTAAGATGCTGACAAAACAACAATCAACCAACAATCACTTACCACCATTCATCTTATATAAAAATATAAACCTCTCTTCTTTTTCAGCTAGCTATACTCACGGCTTGAAAGCATTCCTGACTAGTACACTAAACAAGTAATTTGTTGTTCAAAACAAGGTATTTCTGAAGGTAAAAGGGGGCACTACTAGTAGTTAAACCAGGATATAAGGCAAAAGTAAGTACTGCCCCAGGCAACCTATAACGCATGATCTTCCTAAGTATAAGATTTTGTGGATTAGATGAGCTGATACATATACAAATGTTTAAAATACTGCCTGGCATACCAGTAACACATAATACATAATATTGTTAAAAATGGAGGTGGTAATCAGGAGAAAATATAGTAGTCTGAAACATAGAATATACATTAAATTGGGAAAAGAGTGAGGAGGAGGGAGTTATCACCAAAGGCCTGTTTGGCTGACAATTTTTGAAGTAGTTTGTCCTTGGGTTTCAGTATAGAATTCGATTTATAAATAAACTTGTCTTTCCATGACTAGAGCTGCTAGGAGCCTGAAGGCCCTTTGCTATTTTCTTTGCTTGCTGTCTTCCTACACCACCACTATTTTTTTTTTTTCTATGAATCATATCTTCACCAAAATAGTTGCTTAGACTGTCTGTCTAGTGGGAACAGAAAGATGGTTAGGTAGTCCAGGAGCTGACTCAGTCTAAAAGTAACTCTCCTGCAGGAAACCAGGAATACATTGTTCTTACTTCTTACTCCCTTTACATATGCATACTAGTCAAAAGCAGAAGGCTAGAGGAAGACAAGAGAACCTGACTCTGCTGGGCAGAGTTCTGTTCTCTTGGCTCCTCTAATGTGTGCCTGCATAGTTTCAAATAGCAGAAGCCTCAACAGTTATCATAAAGGTATCTAGGATACCTTCAAAAGCACTAATATACACATAAATTTCACGGGATATCCAAACAGATCTAGAACTTTTCAAAAGGTTACGATTAGGGTAAATTCTCATCAGGCAATATTTGTTAGGTGTAGGCTTCATTATGAAGAAACAATTATCATCCACTGCTGTCACCTACCAATATTTTCATCTGATAAACAACTTGCAATATTCTTAAAGTCAAACAAATGTCAGCAATGATACAAAATAAGCACAGTGATCTCCATCTATTGGCAGGGAGTTATTATCTATGTGGTAAAAGCATCCATACTCCACTTGTTTTTCCATGAATACAGCTTTAACAAAAGTAGATTTTTTTCCCTAATTAATTAAATCCACTCTTTCTTATAATAATCTCTTCCTGAAATAACATTAAAAATGAAATTAAAGATTATTACTTATAGAATGTATTTTTTAAAAGTTTTTATGTATTTATTTGAGAAAGAGAAGGAGAGAGAGAGAACGAGGAGGGGGATGTGGGGTGGGAGCGGGGAGAAAAAGACTGAGCAGGAATCCTGATTAAGGCTTGATCCTAGGACTTGGAGGTCATGACCTGAACTGAGGGCAGACAATCTTAACGTACCAAGTCATCCAGGCACCCCTAGAAAGTATTTGCAGCAAATCACTGAACTTTCTTCATTTTTATCTTTATCTGTTTTCTAACAGGTTTTACTAATTGGAGGTTTCTTGTTTAAAGACTTAGGTTTCTCAGGGGTGCTTAGGTGGCTCAGTCAGTTAAGCATCCTACTCTTGCTTTTGGCTCAGGTCATGAAATCAGGGTTGTGAGATTGAGCCCCGCATCAGGCTCTGCACTTAGTATGGAATCTGTTTGTCCCTCTCCCTCTATTCCTCCCCCTGCTCTCTGTCTCAGATAAGTAAATGAATAAAAAAAATCTTAAAAAAAATACTTAGGTTTCTCATAAGAATAAAAAAAAATTAAAATTAAAAATTTACTCACAGCTTCCAAATTTTAGTGGGCAGGCATGTGCATCCATCGGGAAGTCCTCCAAATGCATTGGACACTCAGCTCTCACCGTCAGCCTTATCAGTTGAGGAAAACAGAGGATATAAACAAGAGCCCTATAGTTTGGGCACTTACTGATAAATACGACTCGATGTTATTAACTATAGCAAATATATTAAGAAAAGCAAGCGAGGCAGGCACAACAGCAGCATGATACTGAGCTCTTAGCCAAAGTATCTAAAAGGAATTATTTACAACAACGATTGGATTTTGTTTTTGTTTTGAGAAAAACATTGACATCAGATTTTGTATGATGGGCAAGCATTTGTTATGTTTCCGAGGACCAGCTTCATTACTTAATCCACCCAGACCCAGAAAATCTCTCAGGACTAAAACTAGATGTAAGCAAATAAATACTTGGACAAAGACTTGGTGGAGAAGAAGACATGGATATCTAGGAAGAGAAGAGGATGTCTCCTCTGCTCAGGGCAGCTCTCCCTATCTCCTTCTTTAAAACAGCACAAATGGGATAAACCAACAAAGGAAATAGGCAAAGGAGAGTTTGTGGGTGATCTCACTATATTCCCACCATTTCGTTTTATACAAATTTACTGTCTAATGGAAGCCAGGACTCTGCTTGGCTTCTCTTTAGTCCCTATCTTCAGTTCTATTTACATTTGAAAAATATTTTTCACTGAAATATACTTGATTTTGTTTGGTGGAATTATGAGGGAATTTATGTCAAATTCCTCAAATGGTTCTTATAAAATATATTCACTCATATTAGTAAGTAGCTCAAGAAATGTGGTAGGGATGGCTTTATAGTCAGTAAACTCATTAAGTTGCAATGTTGATTAACGCAAATATGAAATGTATAAATTAATGATCAAACTTGCATCTTAAAATCAAAATATTAAGGAAAGTTATGACATATTAGCAAAGGTGGTTTAGGAGTTTAAAAGTTTAGGAGATGGGCAGTAACAGGCTAGTTATTGACGAAGAACACAGCACACACTAGGTAGTATGATTTGGGCAACTTTTCAGTAGGTACAAATCTTGCCCCAGAAAATTGTCAGCTGCGAGGAATAAATATGGAACTTAGGCTCAAAAACAAGTGTAGGGTGTTTTGTAAGAGGAGAATATTTCAAGTCTCAATTATAAATAGATCTTACTTGGATGATCTGAAAAGGTCTCAGCACGTCTGTCCACTGATCCTCCATTTTTTCTCTCTCTTTTTTAGAAAATTGTCATTCTTTAATTCTATTACATGTTTACTAGTTGAGTCTAACATCTAAAGCGTCTCTTGAAGCATTTTTTTTCCCTTTCTTTTTCATTTGGATATTTTGTATAAAAACGTAGAAATTCTGGCAGCTTTCTTCAAAAGCAAGAATCACTTTATTCCCACATTAAACAAAATCCACTAAGTCTAGGATTTTGTCTCCATTACCTTTTTGTGCCAGAGGAACACTTGGGACGGTCTGAATTACCAAGTACTGTCCAGGTCTATAAAAACAACACTCTAACAAGTCACTTGGGTATGAAATAACTACTTCCCTTAAGAATGAGTTCTGGACAGTTTTTAATTGCTTACAAATTAGGAATATTTTAAACATTTTTTTCTTTAAAAGTATTCACAATGTTTTTTGTTTTATATTTTCTTCATTGAACCATAAATGAATAAAGATATCTAGCTGCCAGGTTTTCCAATAATCTCAAAATGGAGAAATGTTTATTAAGCAGGAATTTTACACACACACATACACACATGTATGTTCTTCATATATGTAAATATTCTTCAATGTAAGCAAAATTAAGAATATTTATATTCTCAGTCTAATAATAACACTATAAATTCAGATACTTCTAAGTGCATACTTCCACATGAATCAACAGTTTTTAAGATAGTTGAACTGTTCTTTTTTTTTTTTCCCCCTCCTTTTTTAAGTAGAAACATTTTCGGATACATACCTTGAGATTGCTTCTAGAAATATGATCTAGAACTTATTGGGAGGCAGCAATATATGAGGTTAGTAGGAATAGAAGTTCCTCATATTGAATTAGAGCAAGTTGGAGAGATACTTGCGACATATTACTTAATATACATTATAAGCCTCCGCCACTTTACCTAATCATTTTACTTAATGCTTTAATACCTGCATTAAACAGTCTGTTTATTTTTTTTATAGCGGAATAATTATTAAGGTTGAAAAAAGAGGGCAAAGAGGAAACCAGAGGCTCCACCATGGCCCATCAGCTTCATGATCACATATATATGGAAGAGAAGTACAGAAAGAATCACAGAGAGAAACACAGTCAGCCTTACCTCATGGTGTATAACAAGGTGCCATCCTCTGTGATCCTCAGGAGTTTGTTGGGCATGGTCATGTTGTGTGCCACTGACTTCTTTCCATTGTGAAAAAAGGTATCCGGAGTCCAAATCTTACTTGCCATTAGGTTATTTAACCGGAGAACGGTCATGGGTCCTTTAAATTTTAATCTTTCATCCTTCCAGCTTTGACGGAAAAATACATCTATTGTATATTCCTAGATAATTTTGGAAAATGGCAAAGAGTTCAGGGAGCTGTATTTTGCAATGCAAATACTCAGACAATGCATAATTTTTACAACTTTAAAGGCAAAATATGAGCTAGGTGACGTTTTCAAAAGTAAATTTGTGGTGGTCTGTACATAGTGGTTTCCAGTGAATCATTTTTTAAAATATCTAAAATGCCAGAAATATTGCTTGGTCAGAAAAAATTCACAATTATCTCCTCAAGTATGTGAAAAGAAAATCATGCCCTTCTCCCTATACCTCTACCACACCAGCACTCAAAAAAATAGAATACAGTACACATAAAAACAAAACTCATGCTGGAGCTTACTGTTTAAATTAGATAATGACAGCTACTTACATACAGTATTTTGGGGGGTCCTTCCATAGTCTGAAAACCTCACAGTCAATTTCAAATCATCCGTGGTTCTAATACTAGCCTGGTAATCCCCATCTCTTTTATGGATAAGCAAAAACAAATTTGTTTTACAGATAATGTTTATAGTCTTTCAATTTTCCACAACAAAGAAGATTATGAAAATAATCTGTTTCACTGTTAATTGGGATCTTTGCAAAAAAAAAATGCAGAATATGAGGGTGTGTGTGAGTGTGTATCTGAGTATATGTGTGTAGAAGACACATGAGAAATGTGTGAAGCTCATCATCATTCACAGCCAGAGAATCTATTTATTTGAATAAACACAGCATTCCTTATGGCAATACCCAGAGACAAACATCTGCTAATCTGAAAACAAGCAATGTGACTTACCAGCTCCTAAAACTGAAAAGGGTAATATCCATCTTCCTTGCAGCACTTGCTACACTGACACTAAATTTGGAACTTAATGGTTTGAAATAAAGATTACCACATTCTCCATTAATCTTAGCATGCTCCAAACTGGAAGGAAGACTAACTTGAAAACATCATGCTACATTTTCTTAATCCCCTAAACTCTAATGCATTAGAGAAAGCTGGTTTTTTTTTTTTCAAATCTTATACATATCATCTTTAGAACATGCAGAAAAAATTTCCGTGTCTAAGCATATTTTGCATGAATTTAACTATCTGCTTTTTTCCTCAAGCTTTAAGTAAGATTGGGTAAAGAATGAAGAAAGGTTTATCCTTCTGCCACACATATGGTATAGCTAAGACCTTCTGATCAAGTAATTAATAATTATTGGATAGTTTACAGAGGTCCGGGCATAGTGCTATATCTTGACTGAAACAGCAACAAGGAAGTGTAACATGATGTCAGTTTTATGTTTGTGGGAAGACAAACTACCTTGTTTGTTGCTTAGGAAGTGTCTTGTGTCTGGAAGTGTGACATGAAAAGGCACTGAGATACATGACATAGGAATTTTCTCACCAGGAAACATTTGTTAAGCATCTTTAAATTTAGCAGAGGGAGAAATTGCTTAAACTTGGATGCTGTAAAGAAAACTCATGGAGTAGGTTGGGCAGCCAATGGTATTTTCCATGAGGAAAGAGATGGGGTGGGAACCTATGGACAACACTGGGAAATGATACACAGGAGCAGTGCCTGCCAGGAAGCAAAGGGATGGATTTACCCTGAGCTCTGTATGTTCTCTTCTCTGCACGATAGGCTTATGAGATATGGGTATGATAGTCAGGACATTCCTATTGCTCAGGAATCAGCCACATAAGCTCTATTTTCTATCCAACTGAACTACTTTAGCCTGTCAAATAGTAGAAGAACAGTCACTTGTTAAATCAAGATGTCCAACTGACCATATTCCTATGAATCCAAAAATTTTATTTAGTTGATTTGTTCATTTGCTCCAATGTTATTTTTGAAAATGAAATGAAATAAATGTTAAATATCTTAAAAACTTTAAAATAGATTTATTATCAAATCTTTAATAAAATACATCCCAAAGTCAGTGATTCCAAAAATTATGTCAAAACTTGCCAAATTCCTCATGTTTACATATTTGTCATGTTTACAACCAGCTTTACTTACCTGGCTAATGGCAGACACTGAAATTCCCAAATTCATATGATATTCTCCCTCCAAATACTATACTGGCCACACAAGCATGCACACACACACACTGCAAAACTAACTGGATAAGCTTTCATTTAAGTGTTCCCTTCAGCTGGAAGTGGAAATGAAAAGAGAAATAAAAACACTTGGTAACAATGAGATCCTATCTAAGCAAGAGTGTAAAAATTTAGTGTCCCATTTTCTAAGAACTGCCCTTGCAACATTGCCATGGTAGCAGCAGGAGGTTCTCAGCATGACCTCACCCTTGGGGTCACTAGACCAGGATGGGCCGGAGCTCCTTCTTTAGTGGGCCGGAGCTCCTTCTTTAGGAAGCTGGAATATGAGGGAGGAGAGGCAGAACCCACAGCATAATGGTTATGGATGTAAGTTCTAAACTTGTTAACTAGAACTAAATTGTCTGTCTGCCCGATGTGTGACTGTAGGTCATTCTCTATACTCCAGATTCCACTCTATAAAGTGGGGATCATACCGTAACGATTTCACTTGCCTATTGTAAGAAGTGAGTTAATGATGCAAGTGAACAGTTTACAAGAATGTCTGAAACAGAGGAAGTTCTCAGTAAACATTAGTTATTTGTCTCCCCATTTCTTTGCTCATCAACACAAATTTATATTAGATTTCAATGTCGCTGATAATGAAAAAAGTGCTCTTTGTTTGGACTGGTAGCAGGATAGGAAACCTCAGGAAAGTGAGGAGGTCATAACCAAGTAAAGTAAAATATGAAGGCAAAGGAAAAGACTCTACAGAAGACTGAACAAGTAGGAAGTTCTGACAAAGATGCTGCTCAAGGTTCAGTGTTCTAGCTGCCACCATTCAAGTGACAAGTCTCTCTCCACGTTACCCTGCTCAATAGTGTAGGTCGCTGGAGAATGTGAGTCTTACTCTGAAGACTGGACAGAACATCCATTATGTTCCTACATAAATATTGTTTTGAAGTGTTGCCACTTGCATCATCTACTACCATCTGTGTGTGCTTTGACTTCATACGTTTTCACCACTATGGAAAACAGGGCTCTGCAACTGTGCTGCCTGGATATTTCTGTCAGAACCTAGTGCCCTGGGATTGTGCCATTTGATTGCCAATTAATGGTTTTTAAAATAAAGTTAAGGAGTTGCCCTAATTTTGTTTTCTATTCCAGATGAAGTCAGATGCCTTGGGAGCTATGGAACCTCTAGGGGCACACAGTCTGAGTTCAAGTTGCTACTTAGCTAGGTCACTTTCCTCCTCTGGAAACTGTGGATAATAATAATGCCTAGGTAAAATCATGAGTACTAGATGAAATATGATCTATAAACCTATTAGCATGGTGCTTGACATATTTTTTTTTTTTTTATTTAAAATATTTTATTTATTTATTTGACAGTGAGAGATCACAAGTAGGCAGAGAGGTGGGCAGAGAGAGAGGAAGAGAAGCAGGCTACCTGCTGAGCAGAAAGCCCGATGTGGGGCTTGATCCCAGGACCCTGAGATCATGACCTGAACGGAAGGCAGCGGCTCAACCCACTGAGCCACCCAGGCGCTCCGGTGCTTGACATATTATAAGCATTCATTACTGTTGAATTCTGTTATTACAGTTATCCTTATTAGATATTTTATTAGTTATCACTTTAAAAACTACAAAGCTTTTCTTGTCTTGAAAATAGCTTTGTCATTGGCCTTCTAATTTTGATAGACTCTAAGTCATACTGCTCTTTATTTGTAATTCACCCATAATGTGGTTTAAATGAGTAATCTCCAATGAATTGGCCAGGTAGCCTCTTAGCATATCAGTTGTAGACCTGGGTAATTTGGTTCTCTGACAGAACAATTCAAACATTATCTTGTTCAGAAATTTTAGGCAACAGGAAGTATAACCGGCTTAGACACTCTGTTCCTTCTTCCTATCTGATTTTTGACCAAAGGCCATTTATGAAGAGTAATGCATAAGTCATAGACTTAATGGTGTATCGAAAACCCCAACATACACCTTTAGTCCAAGACAAAAAAAAAAAAAATCAGTGTTTCCTTAAATGACAATCTAAGCAAATAACTCAAAGGTATGCCAAATATTTTGAAGAGAAAATATGCCTTTATTTGAGCACCGTCCTGTAACAACTCGTATTGAGCATCTAATCTTTGTGAGGCATTATGAAAGATGCCAGCGATAGAGAATATTCATTTTTAATTATGATGATGGTAATGATAATAATGATAATGAGGAGGAGGAATAATATCATTATCAGTGTGTGATGTTTGTAATGCTTCATCCCCTCTTGATGTTTCCATTTATGAGAAGAGAGCTTCACCGGTGCAAAACTTCTGAATGCTCTCCAATCCCTCATACTCCTTTATTTAGGGAGGGGGAGAGGGAAGAATAATTTCATTTGATGGGTAAATCTGGAAGGAGAAATCAATCTTGCCTATTTCAGCCTCTTCTTGCTGCTCTCTCCACAAGACTCACAAATTCTGATGTTTCTCCATGCTAAAAGTTTTGTATGGACAGTCTCTGCCCTAACAAACGGAGTAGGCCAAAGTTTTACCAGGTGACTGGGTGGGTTAATCAGATCGATTCTGATGTTTACTCTCTGGAAACTCACTTGTCTACAGATATAAAGCACCTTCCACAGGACCTTAATAATTAGTAATGAAGATGATGATTCTCAATTTCCAAATCCCTTATTATCTTATTTCTCAAAAGGTTCAGAACTCAGGAAAGAGGGTATTATTTGTTGCGTCTCACAAGACTTTGTTGTAAAGACAATAGAGACAACTAAACCTACCATTAAATAAGTAGGAATTCAACACTTACTATGAGGCAACCATGCGCTGATACTCTGAGGGATGTGAGGCAAATGTATATTTACATTTTTCGGCATTACTTTAGGAAAATAAGACATTTATATAAGAGAAATAACTTTACAAAGCAGTGTTATAAATGACATCAGAAGCTAAGCTATTATTTTATAGTCAACAAATCTGACTAGAATACAGAAAGGTAAACCTCATCCATTATCGGATTAATAAAAAAAAAAAAAAAGGTTTTCACTAAGCTTTTGGGTCTTGATTTGGGCCTTTGTGGAAATGTAGAATTTAGATGGGTGGGAAACAGAGGGAATTTTCTATGAAGGATACACAGCATGATAAGGAGTTCAGAGGCAAAAGTAATAACTATTTAGTTTACTGAGAGTTTATTGAGCACTATCTATAAACACTTTATTTACATTGCTCATTTAAAATTCCTAACTATTTTACAAGGAGAGGCTATTACAATAATACACCCATTGTAGAGACTTTGCGGCTTATGCACTTTAGTGATTTGCCCAAAGTCATGCTATTGGCAGTGGTGAGATGTAAATTCAGCCAGCCTGGACCCTAGACAAGTTCAGCTCACCCCCAAGTGCTATGGCCTCACAGAAAGTAATATTTAAGCAAATGACTAAAGTAAATTGTCAATATTAGGAACAAGAGAGGACGGATGGTAACATCATCTGTGAACTGTACAGAATACAGGCAGAGGAGGGTAAATTTGACCTTAAACCTGACTAGGATCTATTAAATGTTCTTAATTAGAAAAGTAGCACAAGAGAATAATGCTTTAAGACAGAGTTCCAACATGGGGGAATCACAAGAGGTCCTCGGGGTGAAGAGTTCAGCAAAAAATAGTGTATAATAGTATTTCAAGAAAGTGGTCTATAGATCAACCACTATAAAAAGTTGACAAAGAAATAAATACACACTTGTGCTAATTATTATATTTCTATTTCTTGCATGTATGAATTCATTTAATATTTATGATAATCCCATGAGGTATTATCATCACTCCCATGTTACACATGAAGAAACTGAGGCAAAGAGATGTTAAGGAACTTAACACACACTTATAAGCACAGAAGTTGGGAATATAAACCCAGACAGCATTCTGGTTCAGAAATCTATATTCTTACCTAACACTCTCTTATGCTCAGTGACTGATTTGCATAGTTGGTACATTTCATAACCTGTGTTAAGATCTAACCTATCTAATTATCCTGAGCCAGCATTTCCCAGTTTTTGGCTCACAGAGTATTAGCTCTACAGAATGTCAACAGTTACCACATTAAAGGTTTAAACAAATATGACTGGAAAACACTAGATTAAATGTAGTTAAACAGGTTTCCTTACTTCAGGACTTGTCAGAGCTGCCAAAGTGGGTACACTTGTGAATTTCCATACTTTGGAAAATTGCTGGTTTTAACTGATATTTTTTGTAACTTTTATTCTCAATCACTTGAACTATTATGAAATCAAAGAACTTTTATGTAAAGATGGTATCAATAGAAAGGCATTTTGAAAATAATATTCAAAAAGTCTATCTTTGAAATATTTCATAACAGTGTGTCTTCATGGGCTCTTTATGATTTTTTTTTGTTACATAGGAGTGTGGCTATTATGAGTATGCAAATATTACATCAGAGTTCTACTCTTAAACCAATTCCCATCAGATAGAAGAGAAATTCGTATTAACTTATTAGGTTGGGAAAAGAAAGAACAGGTATGCATTAATTTTATTTTTATTCTTGGTAATAATTAATGAATTTCTTTTGCAGTGAAGCTAAACATTTCCCACCAATGTGTTTTATTTGAACTATTTCTCTGTCTAATTCTGGTCAACTATTCACTCAGCTTTTACACTCACATCCCCTTTCTAGCCAAGAATAATTCGGAAATCATGATGTTCATGGCTACTGTATAAGAATGCTGGCTATCTAGAGACATAGCATCTTTCAATCAACATGCCCTCCTAAATAAAATGTAAGGCAGATTACACTAGTTGGCTTACAGAACATAACCCAAATCAAAGCAATCATTTCAGGGATGGAAAAAAAGAAGACTGCAATGGTTGATATCATAAATGGGTTTGGTCTGGAAAGTAAGTGGGTATTTTCTATGATATAAATATTATATATTAGTATATGTTATATATATTATATAAGCATACAGAAAAACACAAAGATATAGCTAAGCTATTTCAAGTTATTCTCTAAGTACTTGGTTTATATTTTCCTTTCAAAAGTTAAACTTAGGAAATACACCAAGAAAACCAAAAATGCAGTGTCACTTACCATATCATGGTCTGAAACAGGTCCGAAACTGGTGACGAAGATGTCAGTCTTCACTTCAGTTACACGCTCTGATGAAGCAGGAAATTGGGACAGTGAATGTCTATCAACAGTCCTTATTAGATCTCACTACCACATACTCATACCCAAATGGGAAATTTATTGGCTTTGATTAGCTATTTCTAAAATTGGTCCACTGTGTAGTCCTGATAATTTACTGCTTACACACGAAATTTCACAGTTAATATTTTTCAATGGAGAATGAAGCCTAAATATGCCACTTTGGGAGGCAGACTTTATGGAAAAGTCAGCTGCTGCTTAACAAATTCCTCAAGAATGGGCACATTTTCCTAATGATACCAAGCCATTTCACATTGTAATAAAAAAACATGTTGGCATATGGGTGTCATTTAAGCTTAAATACTCTTACAGAGCTCACCAGATCCTTTAGCTATTTCAGATACTTCTGGGAAGTATACAGTATACTGTAGCAAGCTTTATTAACTCCTTAAGGGCTCAAGGGCATGTTTTGTAAATGATGCTTTCTGGCATTAAATCATAACTGGATCATCCAAATTACTCCCCAGGAAAAACTGACAACCTATATCAATACTTGCAATTTTGAGGACAAGAAGAATATATTATGGCACAGAAAAAGTTCGTTTAGTAGATTCCATTTCAAGTTCAATGCAATTTTATTTTATTAGTCTCTGAGGCATATATATCAACCAATAAAACATATTCATTATAGTCTGGTGACAACTCAACACAGGCATTTTCAAGGAAATTCAGCCACCCCCCCCAAAAAAAAATGATAGAAAAATGCTGCTTTCATAAAAGGACACAATTTGTTTAGAGGTGAGAGTGAAAAAGATGGCTTTGTAATTTTAAACTGTAGCTCTGAGAAATAACAGTCCAGTATCTTAAGCAATTCATTTTATTTATCAGGACATTTATATCTCTGAGGTAGGACATTAAAAAGGTGATCCAATATAAGCAGTAATGAATTCTTCTGAAAATCAAGAATTTTATCTCTCAGCAATTCACTTGTAAACAGTTAATACTTTCAGTATAAATTTCTCTCAAGAAGGTCATGTTGTATACTGTACATAATGTGTACCACAAATGAGAATATAACTTGGGAGGTAGAGATAATCCCTCCAATAACCAATATAATATTTTTTGGCTCCTTTCCCTTCCCCCCTTTCTTTCTTTTCTTCCTTTTTTCTCCCTAACAATTTCATTGGCTCCAAAATGTTTAAATGGGCCCCCTGATGTAAGAATTATCTGAGATTTACTCTTTAAAAAACTTGAAAATGGAGGACATAGTTTGAGACAAAAAAAAACAGAGCTGTGTTTTTAGAACTCACTTCCTAGGGCACCTGGGTGGCTCAATGGCTTAAGCCTCTGCCTTCCCTCATGTCATGATCCCAGGGTCCTGGGATCCAGCCCTACATGGGCTCTCTGCTCAGCAGGGAGCCTGCTTTCCCCTCTCTCTCTGCCTGCCTCTCTGCCTACTTGTGATCTCTGTCAAATAAATAAAGAAAACTTAAAAAAAAACTTTAGAACTCACTTCCTTCCAAAGTCAGTGTTAACCTTCTACAGCAACTAAAGAGCTTGAAAGGACAGCCATCAGCAATGTCTTAGCTGGAGTAACCACTGGCCTGTTCGGGCTGTCTCCATCCTCTTTCTGTCTGCATTTGCCCAGTGCTTCCATCTCTTTTTCTCTCCTGCACCCTCTTTCCATATGTATTCTTTACTCAATTAACTCTTTTTCTTAGTTTAAACATGTTATTTCTTAAGACTCCATCTAGAGCTCACACTTTATTAGAATACTAGGACTGACTTTCAATTAAAACAATAATAAAAAGAAAATGCATGTTATCTATTCCCAAATGCTGGAATTTATTTTATTAATTGAGCTCATTATTGTCCTTTCTTTTTCAGCATTTTCCTTTCTAGTTTAAGCAAAGGAGCCTTTGATATGAAAAAAAAATGCACTTATTGCCATGAAAATAGTACAAAAAGAAAGATATCAGGTAATAGAGAATTGGGCACATTTTCTTCCTAATTACTAGTATCCCAGGTATGCTCCTTATTGGTAATGATTTTATTTATTGTTACTTATATAGATTAATTTCTTTCTTTTAAAAGTACCCTATATTATGTGATCAAGGAGAATTAATATTTATATTTTCTTTTTACAAAAATCTTCAAATAGTTGGATCCTCTTGTTATTTTATTTATTTTTCTGAGTGGTTGATTCAACCTAATTTTGTTTCTAAGGTTGAGTTTATATAAACTGTAAGACTTATGGTGAATATCTTACAGATCTGGGTAACATCTACAGAATTAAAATTATGTCCATTCTTTCATTTTTATTTTTGGGGTAGGGATCTACTATTAAATGCGTGTTCATTTGGGAAATATGTATGAATCCCTATCTGCATACTTGCAAGTGCTTTGCAGTTTGGGACAGCTTTCCTGAGCTCCTTTATCACCATTATCTATTTCTTGCATGTAGGGAGGGCATAATTTTTACACTTCAAGGTAACTCTCCAAGGTAGCTAGCTTTACAAAAATTGGCTCAGCAGATGTTTTAGGAGCAACCAATCTGTTTTATCTAGCATGATAAAGCGCTCTAAAGAAATGAGATATCCACTTGCCAAATATATGGGCTATTTCCCTCTGCTGTTTTTAAATTGTTAGTAAATGATGTTGCCATATAACTAACAAATTATAAAGACCAAAAAGCCTATTTATAAAGATTACTGTACCAATAAAATGGAATGTAAAACATGGTTAAGTTTATACACATTAATTGCCAAACATAATTGTTAGTGTGCCATATAGAAGGATTAGGAATAAATGCAAAGCAGTTCACACAAATGGCTATAATCACACTTTAAAAATCTATTTCTTTAATCCTTTATCTATCCTTACCCCTAAGTATATTTACCATACCAGTTCATCATCTTCAAGTGCTTGACCTTATTTTCTACTAGTTCTCTCCCTCTGATACCTTCCAAACATCACCACTGTAATATTCCAAGGCATGCACTCTGACTGAGAGCCCTCACCTGAGTCCTTCAGACGACCTTCTCACTATGCACTCTAATCATACAGATATCCTTAAAGAGTTTCTGATTTGTGCTCTCTGTTCATCCCGTTTTCCCTCCAAACATATTGACAAACCCTAAGGTGAAGGTAGAAAAATTTCCAAACTGAAGACTGCCTGGTGGGGGTTGGGAGGGTGCAGGGACACTCAACTACTAAATGTAAGAGGTGGGTGATGGCACCAGAAGAGAAAGCACGATGGTGCTACGACATCCGGGAAACCATCTGGAACTTGGGATAAGGTAATTAAAGAAAGGAAACAACACTTTCTGTATTTTTCCCTCTAACATATTTTCCTTGCCACATACCCAAACGGTTTTCTTTGATTTGTCATCAGCTGTTTGTGAGTGGCCAGTTTCCACTGCTGAAAAACTCTGCTTATTATGTATGTCTCTGGAAGATTCATCATGAAAATTAGCATGTCAATGTCTTTAAGTAATCATGTTTTAAATAAATGTCATCAACCTTTTTTATCCCTGTATTTCCCAAACTTATCTGGGAATGTTACTCTAAAATGTTACAAAAGCCTTATGGTAAACATAAGGCTAATGTTATTTATCATGTTGTTTATTTAAATTTTTTTTTTAACTTGAAAGTATGTTCAGAAATTTCAAAAAGAAAAATATGAAGAAAATTAACCCCCTTAGATTATCTTCATTCACATACATCTACTGCTAATATCTTGATGTATTCCTTTCCTCCTTTTTTTCCCCCTATTCAAATGATTATCCTTAAACCACATTCTAATTCAGTTGAGTACAATTTCAGTGACAAGAAATAGGTTCCTTTGACCAAAAGTATGTTTTTCCTTACTACTCACAGGCTATTTCCTTAGTGATACATGAAGTCATTGTTTAGACAGAAGATTTATAATTCAGAGTGCAAAGGTTCAAGATAGAGGACCGTTATGAATGTACTTTAGTCAAATTATAAAAAGTTAACTTGCCTTTTCAGTAAAGAAATGAGGATTTGAAATCCAGACCCATTTAGGTCTAGGATCAGGCTTAAATGGAAGATATGCTCATATGTATGTGCCTGGGCTAATATCTCAGAGAATTGTTGAGGAATCTTCTTTTTTCCAATTCTGGGAAGATTTAGTCATCTTTTCCCCCTCCTTTCCAACTTGAAATTCCCACAAATCCCCATTAAGGGGAGAAATATATAGATATATAATTTTAGGATGTTATTTATTATTTAAGGAATTATTTATTATTTAAGGAACATTAGAACATTAAAATCCAAATTGTATGCTCTAATACCAGACTTTATTGATTCAGCACTGGACTCCAGTGTTATTAGAAATACCTAGAAAGTACTCAAGGCCTTTCTACAAATCACATGAGGAAAAGTGAAGATACTTTAATGTTCTAAAATATTCTATTTAAGACCATACAACATGAGTCAGGAACTTCTAATGAAGTTTAGCTAGAGTGATTTTACTGTTATTCAAATGTAAACATCAATGAACCCCTTATGAAACTAGGAAATTGTCTGAAAATGGAAATCAATTAAAATAACCCAGTTGGAGGAAATGTTCAAAGAGCAGATTAATTAGCAAATAATTATTAAAGTATTTTCTTCACAGTAATCTTTCCCTGTCCATTATAAAAAAAATCAACAGTCTTTAAAATTTGTATAAATTTATATACATGTTAGACTGTCATAGGGATAATCATGGAATAGTTCTGTAAAATGAAATTATAATGTTGGTGATTATTATTATAGTAATTTGGGATACCTTAAAATAGTATATCAATGTCAGCAAAATTTTTGATGATAAATAAACCAATTAAAATCAGTCTTTAAAGAAGATATCCTTCAAACATATACTTTATATACATATATAAAAGCTTTATATATATGATTTGTGTATATTTATGTTATTTATATACACACAAATGTATATCTATATATACAAACACATACACATACTGTATTATATACTCTATAGCTGTTAGACAGTAGTAAATCTGTTTTTAACAGAGATTTCTTACAATGTTGATATCCTGCTGATAAGTATTGAAATAACAGATGTTCTGAAGTGATAATTCAAAAAGATGATTAGTGCTTGAGGCAGAAATGAGAAAAGCAGTATAGTATAGTAAGTAGTAAGCACACTCGATTAAAAGTCAAAACACTCAGATTTTAACTCTGATTCTCCTGGAGAACAAGCTGTGTGATTTTAGGTACAAGCCTTTAATCTTTCTGAGCCTGTTTTTTCCCCTTTTCAGTGAAGAAATAACACCTGCACAGTTGAGTACATCACGCTAGAGTAAGGGCGGAATAAGATTAGATGCTAAAAACACTGTGAAATACATTTGTTGAGTATATTAGTTTAACCAACAAATGTTTACTGAGCATTTTCTATACGCCACACAGGCACTGTTCTAAGTAATAATACTGGGTTGGTGAACAAAAGTGCAAATGTTCCTATTCTGTAGGACATCTTACAGTCTTGGGGAAAACCTATTTTAGATAGGTTAGAAACAGAAATAGGAAAGATAAATAGATGATAGATTAGATGCACGAATTGGTAGTAGATGACAGGAAGGTGACAGATATAATTACATATATAATTATATCCAAACACATACACGAATTATACAAATTCATTTCGGATCACTGTAAGTACTCTGAAAGGATGTCTTTTGAAGAGATAACTTTGAACTGAGACCTCAATTATGAAAAAAATTCAGGGAGGAGCAGAAAGAGAAAGATGATTAAAGGAGGAGAAGAAAGAACAAGATCTGAGGTGAGAGCAAATGTGTGATGTTTAAGACACAAAAAGCCTGGGGGCACCTGGGTGGCTCAGTCAGATAAGCATCTTCCTTTGGCTCAGGTCATAATTCCAGGGTCCTGGGATTGAGCCCTGTATTGGTCTCCCTGTTCAGTAGAAAGCCTGTTTCTCCCTCTATCCCTTCACTCATTTGTGCTCTGCCTCTCTCTCAAATAAATAAAATCTTAAAAAAAGAAACAGAAAGTCTGATAATACATCTGGAGCCTGGTTATGCCAGTGATCATGGTACAAGAGGACACTGTGGTGCGAGTGGGACCACACCTAAAGAGCTTTCTGCATTTCACTAAGCAGCTGACCTTTATTCTAATGCAATAAAGAGCCTTTGGGTAATGAAGTGAAATGATGTTACTTGCGGTTTAAGAAGATAGCTGATGCTGTGTGAATAATGCGTTCTAAGAGTGTCATAAAAAATGGAATAGGGAATCAACAATGAAGAATTAAAGATGGTGCTTTTATTAAGAATGCCTATCACAACAATTTATTTAATATGGTATTGGCCATATTTTCACTGGAAATGCTGTCTACTGAGGAACTCAGAGTAATATTCACTAGGCCCTATTCTGTAGACTTACAGTTTATGAAGGGGGTTTATTATCTCCTTTATGTTATTTTCTATCTGTTAATTCACAGAAGCAGTCACTGTATGGAGACTAAATGGACTAACATTAGTCATCATAATAAAGTATATCTTAAAATCCCACTTGGAAATGGTCCTGTTTGGAAATTGAAAATGTTCTGGGCTCCCTACATAACCGTCAGTGTGTACTCCTGGATTGGACAACGTTTCAGCTCCCTGCCAATCTGCCTGGGGCAACATTTTTGCTCCCTGTCCTTCATTTCCGTTCCCTAAATTCTTTAAAATAATTGGCAACTTTCTCTAGCTGATATGTAGAGCTACTTAATTGTGGCTGTGTTCAGCTACTAAATCTGGATATGGGGTAGAAACCCACATTTCGAGGTAACTAACCAATCCCTGATCCTTTTGTGTTTTCAGATTCTAAGTACTCAAATGATACAAACATCTTCCGGGGGGAAAAAAGGGCAAGTTTACTATGGCAGAGATGAATCTCATTTCCATTGAGAATTTCCCTCCTTCCCTCCTTATGTTATAGGCAATTTCTATTGAGAGGGGGTAACCTGTAGAGAGTTGGCTGTGTTGGAAGAATGGGTTTCTTTTGGTCTATGTAAGTCTTGATCAAAATTGTATAACTGGGGCACCTGGATGGCTCAGTTGGTTAGGCATCTGCCTTTGGCTTGGGTCATGATCTCCAGGTCTTGGGGTCAAGCCCCACATTGAGCTCTCTGCTCAGCGGAGAGCCTGCTTCCCCATCTCTCTCTGTCTGCCTCTCTGCCCACTTGTGATCTTGCTCTCTGTCAAATAAATAAATAAAATCTTTTAAAAAAATGTATAACCTGTAAAAGCTTTGAGGCATCATACTTCCTGTTCCCATCACAGCATTTTAGTTACATAAGACGAACACTATGGCAATCTTTGGAGGAATATGGGATCTATTTAGGACTGTGTTTTCTCTTAAGTTTTCCAAAATGGCAGAGTGTCCCATCTCAGAAACACTACAACATTATTTTTCAAGTAAGGAATTGAGATTTCACCCGGGAAAAAAAAAAAAATCACCAACAGAAAACTTTTTAAAAAATATTCTACATTGTTTCTAGAATCAAGATGGGAAATGACAACTATAAAAAGTTCAAAAGTAATTGCACAGAAAATAAACTGTGGCTGTTACTAATAATTTGGACTTTATAACTTGAGCATAGCCTCAGTGGCTACATTTTAATTCAGGAAATTCTTGGCACTGATCTGTCGATGATTTATACACAACAGAAAACGATGAGAGTAGAAAGTTTCTAAACATGCTACAACATTCCTTTGGGTATCTAGCTTGGATTCATTAGACAAGCTGGCTTTAGGAGCTGACTAGAGATCCCAGCCAGTGAAGGTTAAAAGGTGCTCTCTGTTCATTTTAACAGTTCCTCTTGGGTTTTTAGTAACTGCTTTTTCTCAAAACTTCAACTGAATTTGGGAATGTCTAGATATAATATTTCTGTGAAAATGGATTACATTATGCCAGAGTCTGAGTATCTGCTCCACAGCTCACATTAAATGCACCAGATAAGGCTACAGCAAATTCAGAATGAAGGATTCCAGAGTCACATTTCAAAAGGTAATACTAAAGCCATGATCTGGTAAAGGAAATATAACACCACTTCCACCAACAAAAAATATTAGATGAATCTAAGCTTTTAAATTTTTGGATGTTGTTATTAATTTAGAATCTTTTCATTCTGTCAAAAGCCATCACATTGTCCTCTTAATATCTCATCCTCTTAATTTTTGAAATTCTGGCTGTTTAATAGAAATATAAAATGTATGTGTAAAATTCAGTTGAACATGAATAAAATGGTTGTCTCTGATCTCAGAATCACATAGGATACAAAGAATAATAATAATAATAATAATAATAGGATAACTATATAAATTATAAATTAATAATTTTAAAAATTACATGAATATTGGATGCGTTGGAATCCTGAGATAGAACAAAGTTCAATTTTGAAAAAGAATTAAATTATGCTTCTTTCTCTAGCCCCTAGTTCCCTAAACTTTACAAAGCCACAAAAAACTTCCCAAAAGTTAATCTGCTTTTATCCAGAGTGATTAATTTTCCACCTTTACTTCTTTTGATATAAAAAAAAAACCCCAAAAACCAAAAGACCAAAAACCCATAACCAAAGATCCCCCAGGAGTCAACACCACTTTGCCAACTGTATGCATATCCAACCCAGTCACCCTGCTTAGCTGGAGATGTTTACATCTTAACGCTGAGATCTCTTGCAATCATTGAGCTACAAATCCCAAATTGGGAAAATTAGGAAGATAAGGAGAAAGTCTGCTTTGAAGTATGATTGTTTTTTGAACATTAGTTAGAGCTAAAATAACTAGAGAGAAAACCCCAATTATACTCCTTACAATTATTCATCTAACTGATACATTTGAGTAAAAAATGACACAAATAAATAAAAATCCTAACTCTGTATGACTTACAGGAAAAAGAAGAAAATCTTAACTAAATATCTGTTAAGGGTATGGTAGGGATAAATAAAGTCCATTATCTACCTACATTTCTATCTACTCATTTACTGATTTACTTTTCCGCTCATCCCCTGGGTTTGTCACATGATGATTATGCATTCACTCTCTTAACTTTACCATCTTCATCTTTATGGTTTGATGATACAATCTTTGAGAGGCATCCATCATCCTATATATTAATAACTGAGATTAAACCTAAGGCAATATTTAGAAATTTAGAAAAATATTTCCAGAAACTATCATTAGCAGGGAGAGAGCAAGTGAAAAGTTCTGTAGTCCCTTGAAAATGTGGCTCAACCAAGATCTCATTCCTTTGACACTACTCTGGTTGATTTCTATTTAAAAATGGTTTTACCCTAATCAGTTTTCCAAGGAATGAAATAAAATTGTTTATAGAAGAAAGATGTTTTAGAAGAAGCCTAGGAACGGGAGGGACAGTAACCCCTCAGCTTGGTGGTATGTTCCAGACAATAAACTGTACGTATCAACCCGATTCACCCTGGGATTGTGTCATATCATTGATTAAATGTAGCGTGTACATAAAGCTGGGCAAAAGGAAAGGGTAAGATGTCACTGGAAAGGCATTACTTATCCTTAAAAACCTGAAACCTCCCTTCAGAATTAAATTTGGGATCTGTGTTTATAGGCTGTTTTTGCCCCCACCTAGAGCGCAGGGGGAACCAATGTGATGGTGGCCAAAATGTAAGTTAGGTGGTTGCAGTGCAGGGGCTGTATCATTTAACTTTTTAGGAAGTTCAAGAAAATTCAGTTAATGAGGAGAAGCCTTCAGAAGATGAATTGTTTCAGAATGTGCTTGGTTTGGTCCTGATTTAAAATGAGAAGAGGAATCTTGATTAATCAAGGAACACCTGAGTCTACTCATCTTTAGAACACAGATCCTCTCCTTTACCAGTTTCTTTGTGTTGCTCTCCATTCACATTCTCTATCCCTCTCACTTCCCTCTCCTTATCTTCAATGCCCCCTTTCCTTCTCTGTTCTTCACTAACCTGCTCTTTCCCATCTTGCCTCTTTCTGGCTTTTGCCTTTTCCCCTCCTCCTACCATTTTATTCCTCTGTACTGACCAGGCTTTAGGCAAAAGCCTTTCAAAAACATTCTTTAGTTCCTGGTTGCAAGGGAGAAGTAGCCCTTGACACCCTGCCTTCAAAAAAAGAGACTTTTAAATGAGAATGAATTCCACAACTTCTGACAATTTTGATTTGTATTTTCTGGCTACTGATTATTTAAATTCAAGTCTATTTCAAGGTTCCTTCACTAACTTTGTATTTAAAATATGAACATGGCCAAATTATTGTTCTCTTTTGTTCTTGAATAGAGGACATTACATCATTAGAATTCCACACATTGTATTCCTTTTCACCTCTCCTATCTAGAAAGAAAGAGAGGAAGAAAGAAAAGAAAAAAGAAAATGAAAAAGAAAAAGGAAAAAGAAAAAAAGAAAAAAAGAAAAAAAAGTCCCTTCCCAGATAGCTCTCTTTATGTTACCCTTGCATTTTCACCTTCTCAGGATTGCTCTCTGGGCTCTGAAAAGGTAGACAATCTGCAAACTGGTTTCTATCAACTAGATGAACCAAGTTAATATATTTTGTTTCTTAGTTATTGGACCCAGGATGTATATCTCCAAAGAGTATTGCTATGCCTTCGGGTGGCAGTATGTTTTTCTGAAAAACAGGTCATGATGAATTTGCACATAAAGAGTTTCTTCCATTAGTTTCGAGTCTCAGCTTATCATATTTCTATACCTTCTGAGAACATTTCTATACCTTCTTCAGAACAAAGTATCCCTGCCTTCTGCATAACATTATTCTTAAAAAAACAAAAACAAAAACAGACTTTTGTCATAATAGAGAAGAGAGTGGGTCCATTTCTCTCATAAGAGAAGATTAACTCAGTGGTGATGATGAAGCAATTGAAAGGAAACTTTTACCCTCTTATAAACTAATAATAATATTTCAAGTATTTGCTCTACATGGGCTTTTCATCTATGAAAATAGATAGATAAAAAAGAAAATGGATCTTGTAACAACAAAAATAAGAAAGGTACATTTCTGCAATGGAGATCTACTGGAATGTATATCATACTTAAGAGAAATCTATGGTAAAGAAATGAAATTAAATAACTACAGAGAAATATTTATTCAGTAATTTCAGTTTATAGCACTCAGAAAGCATTGTGGTAATATTTTTCTAATTCTATAGCTGATGATGCTTCAGAAAATATCTAAAAACTGTATTTAATATTTTAAGGTATAGTGTTCTAAAGATAGAGAGACATTCTCAAAATGTACATAAAAGTTCTGATGACTCTGGAGATACATGTAATAAACATGTTAGTATATCCCTTAAGGTAATAAATGTACTCCAAAAAAACGTAATGAAAATTAAGTTAGTATTAAAGCTTCCTCATAACTGTCAAATTTATCAGATTTAATTGTAGTACATTCCAGGATGATACATAAAATAGAAACAGAGGTAAATATTTGAGCTACTTTTTAATTTGTTTTGTCTACCAAATCCTCAAAATCAATGTTTTTAGGAGTCACAGATATCAAATAAGCCATCTTGAGCAAAGATTAAAGCACAACCATTCCTTTAAATTTTCTTGAGTCCTTGAATTATCTATTATTATAGCATTATATCCATTTCAATTTAAAAGAATATACTTCGACTATATTTGGCCAACTACTATTTCTGTTCTTTAAACACATGTCTATTTTTTCTTACTTGGAGGGACTAAATAGATATTAAAAGTAGATTCTACCAAAACAGTAATGTTGCAGGCTCAATCAATGCAGTTGTTTCTGTTGACATATCTAGCATTATCTCATTTCTTGAAAATTAGCTTTTCAATTCATTCTTAGCCTACATTATACATCCCCAAGTTCTGTGGCTCTCTAAGGTCCAGGTATGCAGATGAAAAGTAAGTAAAATGCTTCCTGTTTACACTCTATTTGTTTAAAGAGTTAACATACACATTTATTTAAGAATTATTATATATAATTAAATGTCAAGGAGCAGTTCTGGGTTTGTTATTTACACTCCAAACAAGACAGCTGATCATTAAAGGTACCTGTGTGTGTGTGTGTGTGTGTGTGTGTTTAGAATTCTTCAACAAACTGAAAATTATGTATAAAGCTTATAGAGGTTACTCATATTCACATGTTAAAGTATTAAAAGGGATTTCCTAAACTAGACTGGAAACAGTGTTTCATAGATGCATTATAAAATTCTGTTGATTAGTAAGGACTGGTATCATGGAGCAGGAAGTAAAGGAATCAGATGCATGCCCATTAGTACTTTGGAAAGCCTTACTTTTTAAAAGTTGTATCACTATCCTGTTTCTTCCTTTTATACATTCCTTCCCTACCTGAAATCTTTGCAACTTATTTCAAATTTTATGAATTAAGAACAATTTTCTTGAAGCCAGTTTAAACATTTAGATATACACAAATATCATTGCAATACATCGCATACCCAATTATGCATTCCATTTAATGATCAAAACATTGTTCCTGGAGACTTTTTTTTCTCAGAATGTAGTAAAGGAACACTAAGTGGAATTCAAACCTGAAAGAATTTGTATAGCATGTCAAAGAATGGACGTTTGAAATTGACAAGAAAGAACATCTGGTAAGGCCTCTGATGTATATTTGAATTGTGTCTTTGACAAAGCAGTTCCTCTTAAACCTCTCAGACACGAATGGTGTTTGTTAGCCTCAAAACAGACCTATGATCCACATTCCATGAGATTACACTACTCTCTCTATATATATATAAAGACTAAATTCATGCTATCGTTCCATTTTAAAATAAAAATTTGGATTCCTAAGCTTCTTATTTTTTGTATATATTTGCTACCTCAGTGAAGGAGAGATGACTTTCTTAATATTGCCATCTACTTGGAATTTAAATATTGCTATCAAATAGTTTTTAACACATGCTTCAGAGAAAGTGCAGCATTAGCTATAGTTGGGAATCAGAGATTCTCACCTTGGTTTCCTGTGTGACTTAAACAATAATTTATTTCCTTGCTTCCCTTGTTTTAGTCTGAGATCAATATTTTGTTTTGGCTTCATTAGTCTCTGCTTAACTAAATAAGCTTGGTGGATTATCTTATTCAAACGTTATTCAAATATGTGAGTAATATCTAGCACTATTTATTCTTATTGTAATAAATATTGTATTATTTAGCGCTTTTTTCTTCCTAAGTAGAAATCCATTAGTATATTAATTGGTAAATTTTTACAATAGAAAATTAAGGTTTAAGTTCAAATTCATGGTTAAAAAAATTACCATCTATCTCATTCACCTTTTATCCCAGAGTTGGTACTAATCTAATGCAAAACAGTGGATCAATACGTAAAATTCAAAATAAATGTTTAGAGCATTAGGCTCAGAGATAATCTATTTGAATTCAATGTAAATATAGCAATGCCAAATGAAGTAGATGTACTCTTTGGACTAGCAGGGAGAATATTAACTTCGTATTTTCCCCGGATAATAAAATCATTACACAGAAAACATTATGATTTCCAAGTAAATGTAACATTTCTTAATGTAATTATGAGATGTTTGTATCTGTCTTTTTCTACATATAGGTATGTGCACAGAAATACCATAGTAAATTGAACTAACATTGAGCAATCTATTAAAAATAGGATTGGTCCTTAAAGTACATGCTACTATTCTTACTACTTTACATTTAGAAGGAAAGCAAGGCTTCATTAGTAAAGATTTGATACTGTTCTCTAAAATAAAAACACAATAATGCAACCCACCTCCCAATCCTGGTCTCAGACGATTGTCATAACCATCTAGGAGTCGGTCCAAAATTCTGGTGAAGACAGTAGTGTTGTCTTTAAGTTCATCTTGTAATGAGGGTTGTCCATAGCTGAAAAAGACATAAAGGCAGGTAACAATCTAAATTACGTAATTCTATTAAAACCTTTTTTCCAAATAAAGCCTTCCCTAGATTTTCCTATCTTCTTTCCTATTGAATCTTAATTTGAAAATTCCTTCCGGCAAAGTTAAAAAAAAAAAAAGTCATTTTAATTTTTACCATTTTCTCATATTTGTTATCACCCATGATAAACTCTTTATTCTAATATTTCTAACTATGGAAGAAAAATTATAGGAAATGAGTACTCTTTGCCTGTATAAATCTCAGCATGTATACAATGCTATGATGCATGTTTCCCTGGACAAGAAGGTTAATGCATGCTAAGGAGAAATAAAATCTGGCAAACTTCTTCCAAAAAAAAAAAAACAACAACAACAAACCTATTTATGAGCTATCAGATTAGTAGCTTTGCTTTCATTTAACGTAACGTATAGCATTAGCCTAAGATTTCATCTACCAACATTTACTTCTTTCATCCACTTTATATAAGTATATAGATATAGAGGTAGAAATATCTACATATATCTGTATTTATTCTTTTGATGTTCTTTTAGGATATTTAGATGAGAAAAAAAGTTAAAACTTGTTTCTTAGGATAATTTACGTTTGAAATCAGTGTGTAATTTCCATTCCCCTCAAGTTTTATGAACTGATTTCTACAATGTGCATATTCAAATCTCTAATTAAATGAATTTTTGTCATTTCTGTCTTAAAGTAAAAGATACCTCGGAAAAGATATGATCCAATATTCTTAATTTATGGTTTATTGAACTGTAGTGTGGGATTAGTGTTTTAAGAAAACATAGCAATCTGTGAGCAGAGCTTGAACTAGAACCCTGTTTTCTTCAACTTTTAGTCTAAAACTTTAGTTCTATTCTTCTATAATGGATTAATTGTTCCTATTTAAATCTTTCTAGCTTCAGGAATCATTTCTACCCCTTATCATTACTAGTCTTTGAGTTTCAACCACATAGTGACCATAGTTCAAATACTGCGCATTTCTTATAACAATCACATTATCATTTATGGTTGTTGAATCATACTTTATGTAATGATTAGGATGACACCTCCAAAATCCTTTGAGAGAATTTTTTTTTATCTCAGTGGATCACACTCACTGATACATTCCAATGACAGCTCTGACCTTGAGTAAAAAAAAAAAAAATGGAGAGTGTAAACTAAGAAACGCCACAAAAATATCACTTTCATACTCTGTTTAATATGCTTTTGGCTTCACTCTTGTGTGTTTATATTACTGATCAATGAAAAAAATAGTAACATCCGAAACCAGGATTCACTTATTTGACAGGAATAAGAAATATAAGGAAAGTATCATTTCAAAAACAAACACTATTTTTAAAAAGGTAATTAGTTTTATATTGTCAAAATTCAATGGCCATTTTTCTGATAGAATTTTAATTTAATAATTGAAACTATTATAACTAAAGGCTCTTCATGATGCTAAATACATGAAATTCAACTGTATGGAACAATTTCCCATTCTCCTAAATTCAACAGTAATATCATACAGCTTGACAGTTTATTCTCCCTTGGCAAAATTAAACATCTTACTAGTTTTTTAAATCAAATTTTCACTGAGCTTTCCAGGATGTCTCATTAGCAGATGATACCAGTAAAGCAAAAATAGTTGTCTAAATGTAATTACTTATAAAAAGTCTTCACAAAACGAACTGTCACACATGCATGCATCTTTCAAGGATACTGGAAGGTCATCTTGATAAAGCTGGAAAAGAAATGCTAGTCCACTTTAAATTGTGAGGAGGGCCTGATCAAGTAGTCTAAGGAGGAAAGCAGCAAAATAAGAAGGGTAAGGTGAGATGGGGTAAGTGACAGAGCACAATTCAATTCTGGATACAATTCCTAGAATATGCAGTTGTCTATTACCTTTTCCTGCATTTTCTGCGTGTTGAAGCTTATACCAAATTCAGGAAAAACTTTCATCCCTGGTTTTATCTTATAAGTGCCTTTTCCACCAATTGTATGCACAGAATGCAAATGTCAAAGGAGACTTTTCCATCCCTCCCAGAAAACTAGTTCTGCTATCCCAGCTGGAATAGTAATCTTTATTTCCTGTGATTTTCTAATGAGGGCATTTCTCATCTCCACGTCTAATTTACCATGTCCAGTTATAACTGTCAAAGAATAACCCCAGAATAGAGATCAAGATTGTTTATTGCTCTTAAACACTTATGCCAATGTAAGGTTTCCTAAACAGAATATATAATTTGAAGAGAAATGTCAGTTACAGTACCTGATTTTGATTCCGAATGAACCACTCTGTAATAAAACACTGTGCACTAACTCCATCTACAGGTCATTACAATAGTAACACTTCATATAATTTTTCAAAAGAAATGGAAAACATTTAACTCCTCGGATTAAGAGTATCTGGCAATAGTGGATCTCCTCTTCATCTGATAGTCATCACTTACCACACACAATAGCAAAAAATAAAAACAGACAACTTCTTAATTTAAAAAAAAATTCCCAAATTCGCATCTTTCCAGATTATTCCTTCTCTCCACCTTAACTTTTTAAGAGTTTACCTTCCATTACATCTCGAAGAACCTTGGGTTTTTATGTCTAAGACTGTCTTAAGGGCGACAGGAATAGACCACGCAAGAAGTATAAAAGCAGATAAAGAACAATCTGAAATTTTTGGTCACTTACATCACTGCTACTACAATATGTTTATATGCTTGATTGGATCATCAGCAAATTTTCAAATATGGTTAAACATATGTTTAAATTTTTCTCATAACTTTTCCCACAGTAGTCATGCTTAAATAGAGAAATTCAATTTTATGTAATGTTCTTAATTATTTGTTTAGTATATTCTACCTCTATTGATTATACAAAGAATGGTTTCAAAACATAATATGCACACACATTTATAGAGACTTAGGACTTTCAAATTACGAATATTATTTTAAACTTTCCACTTTCATGCAGTCACAAGTTACTCTATGATCTTTACAGTTGGCTAGAAATTTTCTTGTTGGAAAATCAACTCATAGAGTATGCAGACATTAATTGGGGTAACTTTCTCTATGAATTTGGAAACTACATATTTCATTCAGTTACAACTGAACAGTGAAAAGTTCGATTTAAGACTTAAATGTTGAATTAATACATTCCTTTAACAAAAGCGTGTTAAGTGTATTCTAACCATCATGCAAATAGGATGGCTATTTTTTCATACTGCTCTTCTTTATTCTTAGTTGGGATTTTATTGCCGTTAAGTTTTTTGAATTCCCTTAGTCATGAATTCATCCAAGGACAATTTTCTTCCCCCTGAAAGAATAAATGAAAAGTTACAGAAATTATCATGCAGATTTAAAATAAAGTGCCCCCACCTTCTTCCAGTCAATGTGCTCAGAAGGAGGGTCCAGGCCCAAAGATACTCAGAGAGACCCGGACTTTTCTTCATTGCGGGCTTGTGCAGCTGAAAAGTAGAACAAGTAGAGATCAATGTCTCTCGCAAGAAACATCAGGTTATAACCACTAGGGCTGACTGAGGCAGTTCAGATGAATGCTTTGAAGTCAGGAAATGACCTCACTGGGATATGACACCTCATTGGAAGCAATGGAAACCTGAACCATCCATTCTCCACTATCCCTTCCATTTCTCCATTCAGAATTATATCAGTGTCTTAATTTCTCCTGTAAAAGAATACAAGTTGAAATGCTTTCAAGTGACAATACTGCCCAACATAAAAACTGGTTTTTTTTCCCCTTTAGGTTTTATATTTCCAATATAGTGTGAATTACTCTCTTCTTGTTGTTTATGATCTGAAAATATTGACCTTTGTGATTGGAGTTTCCACGCCTGAACTGTGAATTGAAATTTTTAAGCTGGTGTCTGTAACGGGGAGAAATGTTTTGGAGCTGAGATGGGGTAGGTTAATATGCTTCAATGACTGAATTCATCTTTGAATTCTGGATGCACCTTGATTTCAGAAGCAACTGTATTAATCTTAAAAAAAAAAAAAAAAGGAAACACACTGTTGAATGCCGAAGTCGTGCTTATGTTCTCTGCCTGTGATTGCCTTATTAAATATGCTCACTAATGCTTCTGTGAGGCTAAAGGACATACTTTACAGTCAAACCATGTGCTGATCTCGCTCATAAACACAAACCACACTCACATAAATGCATACAAACATGCCCACACATATCTTTTAAGCCCTCTTGAATTCTGCCAGGTTGCTGCTAGAAAATGTTTCATCTCAAACAGATGGAAGCTGGAGTGCTTTGCTTTACATGAATACGGGAGTCTTTTTTCCCTCTTAGGTAAAGTGCAATCAATCACTATCTGATTGTTGAATTTTAGACTTGATAGTGGGATGCTGGAGGAAAGGAGGAGTATGGAAAGCTTAAATATTTCAAAAAATTATGATCTATTTGTGGAGTCAATTTTTAAAAATTAGTGCACTACCTGGTTAAGGAGCAGATATGGTAACACTTTATTTCATGTGCTACAATTAAAGGCAGTTATAACATGAGAATGTTAAAGGTATTTTTTAGCACTTCCCTGAATCTATACTCCTTAGTATAGACAGTGATTAATGGATTGCATGTCTTTTAAAGCATGTTTTTCATTAACCACTCTATGATTGAATGTGGTATGCCTTTAAGTACATCTACACAAATGCTTTCCACACTCTTGGGGATCATTTATATCAGTAAAAACCATTACAAACAGGCATGTAAGCAATGAAACATAATTAATGTGTTTGGAGTAAAATGGTCTAGATCTACAGATAAGAGCAGTGAGCTTCATAGTTTTTACTTAATTTAGTCACTGGTTTTGGCACGGATGAGAAGAAATATTGGATAAATATCATTCTGTTAAAATACTGCATCTAAATTGCACATTTATAATTCACCCTTGCATTAATCTTCAACATAATATGAAAGAAAAGCAACTTCTCTTGCCCTATTAATAATTATTGGTCTTTATTAAAAAAAAAGGGGGGGGGTATTCCTGAAGGGGTAAATGAAACAAAATCCCAAGACAAGGTACCATAGCTTTTTGTCCTCCTCTGGCATTTTAAAGAGAAAAACAAACCTATCATGGTACTCGAGTTGTTGAGTAAGAAAGTTTCTTGCAAATACAAACATAATAGTTTAAAAGAAATGCTAAGCTGCCTCCTTACCCTTTTCCACCTTCCCCCACCAAACGCACACCCTCCAAACACCCATATCCCATGCCACTCATATCAAATGATAAGTTGAGTTTTTCATGTTCAGAACCAGAGAGACCCCTACACCAGAGGGCATTTTAGCAGCGTCCACTGGAAAGGAGAAAAGAGGCATTTTTGCAGACAGAATGTGAGAGTGCCTTCCATAGGACAGAGCATTAAGACAGGTTTTCTGTCCCAGCGTCTTAACTTTAGATGATGCCCCCCAAAGCCCCTCCCCAGCTCAACCCAGCACCCTCTTGAAAAAAAAAAAAAATCAAAACAACATGTCACCACCCACCCCACGGAATAAATTCATATCTGCCTAAGAAAGGGAGAAAGAAAAGAAGAGATACAGAGGGGCAAAAATAATGCTTCTCTATCGCTGCGGTTTTCACCCTGAAAGAAAAACATTCGTTGTTTCTACCTGCTATGGGATCGGGCTCTTGTCCTGTTCCTCTTTCTCTTTTTTCTCCAGCATTCCTGTCTCTCCAGCTAGGAAAAGCAACGTTCAAAGCTCAGTGTGTAGCGGTCTGAAGCCGCACTTACCTCCGGCCCCCTCTGGGCACAGGATCGCTCAAGACCCGGGAAAAGTGTGCAAGAGAAAATCGCGGAGAGCCTGGAACCAGCGCGAGTCCGCGAGTCCTGGCGCGCCGGGAGCGGAGGGGCGTCCTCGCTCTGCCTCTCACTCACTCGGTCTGAGCCATCATGGACTCTGTGTGCTCCTTTGCTGAAGATTTCACACCCAAATTCGCTACCCAGTATCCGATCTGCAGCTATACAACAAAAGATTTCTCTTTACCAAGACAGTAGTAATACGTCCCAGGGCAAACCGGATGTGAAATAGGCGGTGACTTCATGCCAGAGAGATTTTATTTTAGAAAGGAAGGTGGTACCAGCCTCTGGATCTGGAGACCAATCCGCCCATTTTTTATATGCAGCACAATTTAACTTGCACCGCTCTGGCCCTAATCCCCTTCTCTCTGGCTGCAGACTCAAATCCTTCTACAATCTGCTGCAAGCTTTCCTTTCCTTTTTTTTTTTTTTTTTTTGGTTGGGGAGTAGGAATGGGGGAGCAAAGGGTAGACAGGATTAGAGATTAGAGACCCAGGGACTCCACTCAGAACCTTTTCATACTTTCAATTTATGAACACTATTTTAAGGTGTGCCCATTAAAAAAAAAAAAACAACAACAAAAAACAAACAAACAAAAAAACAAAAAACACTCATCAGCGTAACTAATCCTTTGATCAAAGATTCAACCCGTGCATGCATATGAATGAATGCAGGGAGCTGCAGGGTTGCACGTGTGGAAAGCCACTGTCCTCTCGCCTGTCTCCCTCACACGCACTCCCACACACATGTCTGAGTCCCTGTGTCTTGCGGAGTCACGAATAATGAGAGATTGGCGGGGAAGAGTTCTGGCCGGGAGGGCACTGGCCACCGGGTTTCGAGGCTTTCGCACTTTCACAGGTTGTGAGCGCTTTTCACCCCACCTTGGTCTGGAGCTTAGAGGGCAGCAATAAACGCGCTCCGGAACCGCGTTTTTAATCTCTGGAGGCCACTGTTTCTCTGTTTACGTTATGAAGGAGAAAACACGGGCTCCTTTAAGTAAGAATTGTGCTGGGTCCCCAGGACGAGGAGTATTTAACTTTAAAGAAAGCACCCAGATCATTTCTAGGCTTGAGAGTCATAGCTCCATTTCCGGAATCATTCCCTCGCCTCGAACTCCATCATCCTCCGGATTAGGAAAATGGGAGAGGGGGAGGAGAGAAGATTAACAAAAAGATTTTTAGAAGTCAAGACAAAACCGTCTTCTACTCCCCCCCCCCCACACTCCTCCCTGCCCTCTTCTGTTACCCTCCCTGGTGGCTCTCCACCCACGAATAAACTATACACTTAGGGAAGGAGGGTGTATTTCAACATCAATCTAACTAAATTTTCTCTTCGGATTTTGTGAATGGGTGTTTGTAGCACAGAAGAAATGGGTGTTTCTGAAATGACCCGAAGCTCTGGAAACTGTCCCTTCTGTACTTGCGCCAGACTAGATAGGAGGCGCTGAAAAGATAAGGGTGCCTTCAGGTATTTCTTCTGGTCAGTAAGGTCCGAACTTTGAGCTCCCTAGTCATTTTGACCACGAAGACTTCTAGCAGAGGAGACTTTTTTTTTTTTTTTAATAGGGGCGGAGCTTGGCAAGGAGAAGAAAAAAAACCCTAAATGGCAAGTCTATACCACTCACTGGTTTTTGATGCTGGAAGCCTTCCTTGACGTTGTACTGCAATGCAATCAGCTTAGGTGGTTAAAACATAGGACAGGTAATTAAAAATAAACGTATCTTATTGAAAAAAATGAAGGAAAATAAAAATGATAACCACATTCAGATTTGGGCTTGGTTATCATGAGTTTTGAAAGGGAAATGTTACTGGAAAATTATTTTAGAAATAAATCTTCAAGGAAGAGAGATTTGAAGACCATCTTATGTTGCCTACTCTGTTCAGATAGGACAAAAATCAATGCATTCTTAAAGATATCCACTGAGGATCATCATATCTTCCCTATATGAGAGTCCTCAATTTTTATTTACTTATGTACTTATCCATTAATCACTTACTTCTTGAGCAGTTCTGAGAATTAAAACTCACTTCAGCAATATTCTGAAACCCTGAGTTAACAATTTAAAAATATTGTTTTCTTATCTATTTAAAATGTAATTCCATTGTTTTCCTTTGATTCAACAAAGACTATTCAACAAAGACTATTTCTAGATAGTCCTAGGAATGTAATCTTTTCATCTTCTTTTTTCCTCCTGGTAAAACTGTCACAGCTCCTTCTACTCTCCTCCGCAAATGGAAATAACTTTATATCCTATATCTAATGCCATACAATCAAATCACTCTACTGATTATGTTTTTTTCAATCAGTTACTGAAATGTTATCATTTGTACCATAATCTCTGAAAACAATGCCAATCACATCTTTCTTCAGATTAAATACTATGTGACTATCCAATAGGATGCAACTGCACAGCATTTCCATACATTTTAAGACAAATATTTATAAATAAGATTGGATTTATCTTAAAACTACAGTTAAAACTACAGAAATGGAAAGGTCCATACTATGATTTTCTAAGTAAAACAAGGCAGTTTTTACTAGATGATCTATGTATGATTTGTTTAGACATATGTTTTAAATAAATGAATTTAATAAATAGTGGCCATTTAAAACATTGATAATTTGACTACTCCAAAAATAGCAATTGCAACTTTAAATTATCAGTGTGTTTATTATTTCCCATCAAGGTATCATTTTTTTTTAAAGATTTTATTTGACAGAGAAAGAGAAATCACAAGTAGGCAGAGAGGCAGGCAGAGAGGCAAGCAGAGAGAGGGGAGAAAGCAGGCTCCCCGCTGAGCAGAGAGCCCGACGTGGGGCTCAATCCCAGAACCCTGGGATCATGACCTGAGCTGAAGGCAGAGGCTTTAACCCACTGAGCCACCCAGGTGCCCCCCATCAAGGTATCATTAACATATGCACATTAACATATGCACAACGAATAAATATAAGAAAAAATATAAAAAATTAATGACAAGGAAATAATTACTTTATATTGTCTTGTTATATTGAATCTTTAAGATCATTGGTGACACTCTTGTTTATTCCTCTACCTAGGGGAATAAATTCCTTCAAACTGTGTGTGCAACTTATATCTGATAAAGTAAGTTTTTATAATAGTAGTAACATGTTATTTAGTATTCTTAAAGTGTTTACTTGGTGCCAAATAATGTGCTAACAAACTTGCATAAACCAATTCAATTTAATTCATAAAACATGTCTGTGAGAGATAGTCTTAATACACCTGTTTTACTAATCATCCAATAAATTGTGGGTTAGAGAGAGTGAGATTTGCCAAAGGTCACATAGGTAGTGAATGTTCGTGCTATGCACACCCAGATTTTCTGACTTCAAAGCTTATTTTTTTGACCATCCTTCTACATTACTTTATTTCCTTAATTACTATAAGTTGTAAATTCACGTTAAAATCTGTTTTATTCATCTTACATCTATACTTACCATCTTCGTATCAGTTACATAAAACCTACCTCTGAACATTTTTAAAAAAATATTTGTTCAGGGGATGCCTGCATGGCTCAAGTTGGTTAAACCACTGCCTCTGGCTCAGGTCATGATCCTGGAGTTCCAGGATCGAGTCCCACATCAGTTTCCCAGCTCTGTGGGGAATCTGCTTCTCCCTGGGACCTTCTCCCCTCTCATGCTCTCTCTCTCTCTTCCTCTCAAATAAATAAAATCTTTAAAAAAAAAATTTGTTCAGGACAAGATTCTTCTTTTGCTGGTCTAGTGCTTCAAACTGCAACACAGGGTCAGGTTTACTTCAGTGTTTTGGAGGTTTCTGCTATTTTCCTTCTTACAAGGCCACTCTCTCAAAGAACCTCCAAACCCTCACTGGTTGTAGGCAGAAGGGATTTGATGTCAAACCTAGGGCCACAGATCCTGGGAAGGCCTAACAGCTCTATTTCCAGTGTTGCAGTCTGGTACATTTTGCTTTTTCTGTCAATTTTAAATGGCAGGAAGCCCTGACCTAATTGAAGAAGTGGTACTGATTCTTTTCAACAGAAATGTTTTTACTTTCCCCAACTAAATGTGAACCAAATGAGAAAAAAAAAAAATAGCAAGAGTATTCTTATTAATTCAGTGTGGCTTTTTATCATTTATAAAATAATTTGGCGTGAGGGAGAAGAAGAAGCAAAAATAATGAAATAACAAATAAGCATCAACTGAAATCTAGAATAAAGTGGTCTTTTTAAATGTCTTTGCATAGCTTAGATATGGGTGCTGCAAGTACATTTTAACATGTGGGAAGCCTGGTTATCAATCTGCAACAATAATGTACAGGTTGCAGTTAAACATAATGCCACCTACATTTATTTATATATACAGTTGGATATTAAAATGAAGTTTTTACACTCACTAAATTAGTCCTCCTTTTCTAATACTCCTATTTATCATACAGACCATCTCGCTAATGAACTATATGAGCACATCCAGAGGGCTATACCTTCTATTCTAGTTGGTACTGAAATAATAGCTCAGTGGGAAAAAGAATTGTGATTTCAGTAAAAGAGCACTTTTTGTACTTTCACCTAGACACCTTTGTCATCTGGGTTACTTAGACAAATTCTTTTTTCCCATGCTAGAAGGCTAGTTTGACATCTCAGCATATGAGAAACAGAGTATGTATAATAGAAATAAAATCAAAATTTTCTCATATTTGTGTCATAAATATTTGGCACTCTAGAGGGATTTAAAGATTGTCTGCCCCAACCAATTTAGCAGATCAAAGATGATGTAATTTTTCCTGTGATCTTTGTAGAAGTAGAGCTCGGGTTAGCATGGCACAGTGACTGTCGTGCATGGATAGATATCTGAAGTTACTGGTATCTAACAGCTTCATGACCACTGATATGTTGCTGAACTTTTCTGAACCTTATTTTATGAAGTTTTGAGATGAGGTAATGTTAGGGGCACCTGGGTGGCACAGAAGGTTAAGTGACTGACCTTGGTTTCAGCTCAGGTCGTGATCTCAGGGTCGTGAAATCAAGCCCCACATGGGGCTTAATACTCAGCGCAGAGTCTGCTTCAGATTCTCTCCTTCTGCTCCTCTCATTCATGGTCTCACTCTCTAAAATAAATAAATAAATATTTTAAAAAAATAAATAAAATGAAGTAATGCTGCCTCATTTTCTGATTGTGGCATTATATGGGAACACAAATGCAAATCACATAGTCTTCCTGTATACACCTAGTAGGCACCCAATGAAAGCCACGTTCCTTCTCTCTCTTCTATCTCAATACAAATTCACTATTTTTTCAAGCACTATAGTACACTCTTAACAGCATATTCATATAGCACAACAATTCTATTATCCCTATTACACATTAGATTTAACTGAAACATAAAACCCCCAGTTATTAGACAAGATACCACGACAAGCTGGCTTACATGCCAGGCTTAATCCTAGACCCATACTCATCTCTAAGGTGCTCTGAGAAGAATGGTTCTCACTACACCTGCCTTAGGCACTGAGTATTTTTTTTTTTAAGATTTTATTTATTTATTTGACAGAGAGAGATCACAAGTAGGCAGACAGGCAGGAGAGAGAGGGGGAAGCAGGCTCCCTGCCAAGCAGAGAACGTGGCAAAGGGCTCGATTCCAGGACCCCGAGATCATGACGTGAGCAGAAGGCAGAGGCCCAGCCCACTGAGCCACCCAGGCGCCCCGGCACTGAGTATTTTACATGTATTCTCAACCAGGAGTTTTGAAGACAGTTCCAAGATAGAAGCAACCATATCACATGCTCCAACCACAGCTTCTACAGTCAGCTACACACCCCTCCTCCAAGAGACATTATACAACATTTTCCCATAAGATTTAAGAAAAATGCAACAAATACCCTTTAGGAATAAAACATGTATATGAGAGCCAGACTCTTTTTAATAGTTACATAAGTAGGACAGTATCCAGTTTTCTTTTGTGGCAGTTTTCAGTTTATCAGCAGCTCACGTGTAACCCAGATTCACCCATTTTCTTTCAAAGTCTTTTCTTTTCACAGATGTCAAACACATCAACCCAGGCAGGAAAACGCAGATTTATTCAGAGTTCAGAGGAATGATAATAAGCTGATAGTTGTAAGAATTACTTATTTTCAAATAACAAGTATCAATAATTTTCAAAACTTTGAGAAGATTTTAGACTGTAGATTCCATTAGCAATGTGAAGACTGCAATGCAAGTCAGGAGGGAGGTAAGAAAATGAGCAGAATGTTGTCCCAACTCTAGATTGGGTATTTTAAAATGGTATATCCTTTATAACTTGAGGAAACATGCATTTGCTATTTTTATGGTAACTTTCAGCCATTCAGGATATGTTTTCTTCGGTAAACTTCAAGTGTATATATGTGCACATAATCTCTGGGTAAACTCCTCTAACCTATTAGAATGCATATTTCCCCTTATTTTTCTCTGTTAAGAAGAACATAATAAATAGATATTTCAGTCAATATCAATTGTTAAGTGTCTAGCATACAGAAAGGAAAAATAAAGATCTGAGTTGCGGAATCAATTTAGAAAGATCACTTATCAGAAACAGTTAAAAAAAAATTAAAAAAATAGGCATGTTGGTACCAAGAAATTGCATGTAGTTTATTCAGTATCTTCTGAAATGATAAGGATACACCTAGTTTAGAATATTTGAGGATTTTAATGTGGTCTCATTACCCTGCTGGGCAGCTTCATTTACATATCTGTTCGCCATCATAAAACACAGAAAGTGACACAAACATTAAAGCAGCATTTAAAAAATCATTCATCATGCCCTGAATGGCCATAGGATTTGTGGAAAGGATATGAAATGGAAGGATTTACTAGAACAAAGATCAAGAATTAAGACACTAATGCCCCATCTGTTCGGTAGCTCCCAATTCTTGATGTTTACAATAATTGTGTTCTGTGGAGTGAAATGAAAATGAGTTTGTAGATATGGATGAATTTTTTATTATTGTTGATCATAAATATATCCCAAATTATCTAATGTCCCTGTGTTAAATGGAGAACACAGAACCAATTAATTTTTTTCACCATAATTTACAGCTAAACAATCTCAACCTAACTCACTTCCAATTTTGCTTATAATAACATTCACCATGCTTTCTCTTGGAGAAAATTCTACGACTTCCATTTTCATTACATATATGACCTTGGGCAGGGGTAGGGGGTAACAAAAGAGTTTTAAAGATGAGTGATAATTACTCTTGAGTAATTTCATTTATGAAACAATCAGCCCATGCAAATCTCAGGAATGTGGACTGTTGCGCATGAGAACCAGAGAGTTAGCCCAGAAAGCATTGCATTGGATGGGTAAAGAGATAAAACATCAGAAATCCTGCAGACCAATATCAACTTAACATAAAGGATCAAGAAGACAAGTGAAGACAGATTTACTTGTTCCACACATCATCTGCTTATAAAGATGACAGGACATAATTGCCTTTGAAAGAGGTGAAGTGCTTCTGAAAACAACAGAGCAGGCTTACAGTTCATCGCTACTCACATTTAGTGTTAGAATCTCGACATAAAGTGGACCATTCTTAAATTTCATTTAAGGACGTGAGAGAATGAACTCTTAAATGCCTCTCCCTCTCCCCATAAAAGAGATTATCTCCTATTTAGTAGCTAAAGTATACCAGAAACTATATATATTTTTCTCCCCCACATAATCTTTGCCATTGCATTCTTGCAGTAATGTTGTTTACAGAGAACCTAGGTTCAAAAGAATAGTGGACTTTCCTAGACACACCTGGTTCATAATTTAGAGCCCAGATTTGAACCCGAGGAAGATACTGATTTTGTGGCTTCCAAAAACTCGTGATTATAAAGTAAATGAAGGTAAGTCTCTCTTCCTTGTTGGCTGGGAATGAAACTGTCATGAGAGACTCATGAAAATATTTCCGATCACAGATTTGCAATTTGTGAAGAAATGTAATTATATGAATAAAATTTTTTAAAAATATTTAGTATGGGGAAGCAGAATAATATATTTAAGAAAGTGGAATTTGGAGTTGGATATTTTCTTTCTCTGTCAATTACTTACAGTTCAGCCACTTAATTTCTCTGAATTTGTATTTCTTTTTTAATAGCAGAGGATTAATAATTTCATTTTACATGGAATATTCACAAGATAATAGTTACAAAGTAGGTAATACATTAAAATATTTTCAGCAGTTGGTAACTATGGTTATTATTAACACAATCCTTAACAATTGCGATAATGTGTAACTTTCCCTAGAACATTTCTTAGCTTTTCAAATATTGAAATTAAGTTTTTATACACAGCAACCAATTAAGTTATGGCTTTGCAGTTGGACCAACTCACTCAGCCAAAATTTATCAAATATCAGATTGACCATTTGATTTTTTTTTTTCATCATATAGTTATTGCCTGAAGCAAACAAAGCTCTGGCTTTTAGAAGGAAAGTGAATTCATTATTTCAGAGAAATTCGACTCAGCAGGTGGTAGAACATAAGACATAAAACGCTCAAGGCGGAAGCAACTGCAAGACTCAAGCATAACCCCACAACAGGAGGTGAAAAATTCTCTCTGTCCAACTTCTGCTCAACTATTTTGCCAATAAGATGATGTGGGTTTAGTCAAAATATAGCATGGCTTAGTATTAAAATCAGATAAAATGGAATACAAAATAGATGGGATGAAAATCAATGAACAAATTAGAAGTTAAGAAAAAAGCTCTACTCGTTCTATGTTTTACTCTTTTTCTGACAATCAGAGGAGATAGATACCCCTGAAGGACTAAGCAGTTCAGAAATTCTAGAAGAGAACACCGAAAGGCAAATTATTTCTTGTGGATTCAGCAAATCCTGAAATTGAAAAGTAACTTTTTAAAAAAATTTATTTGACACAGAGAGAGAGAGAACACAAGTAGGCAGAGAGGCAGGCAGAGAGAGAGGGGGAAGCAGGCTCCCCGCCAAGCAGAGAGCCTGATGCGGGGCTTGATCCCAGGACTCTGAAACCATGACCCGAGCTGAAGGCAGAGGCCCAACCCACTGAGCCACCCAGGTGCCCCGAAAAGTAACTTATACTAGACAAAGAATGGGTCAGGGAAAAGTCTTGTAGAGATTCATTTTTTCATTTCATTTTCATTTCATTTTCATTTAGCTTGTAGAGATTAATTTTTTTTATACCATGCTTTTGATTTTATTTATTTGTGTGGGAATATTTTATTTTATCAGGGAGGTTCACTCCATAACAGACCATTTGAATCATATCAATATTTTAGAATTCAAATTAAACACAAATATCAACTACTCCTGAATTAAAAATCATGCACCACATTTTGTTTGTTTTACAATTCTTTCTATAAGTTAATTTCAGTTAGAAGTATGCTTTTCTAAACTGCCAAAGTGGAATAAAGGCAGAATTTTTAAAAAAGTGTTTGAAAAGCAACTTCACTAGATTGCTGTTCTGTTCTTTTCCTTCATTATTAGTTCTGTGAACCATGTTAAAATATTATAGTTACTCTTTGGGTGACCTTGAGAGACTTGATACCTCTAGGAAAACTAGCTATTTTAGGGATTGAACTGTCCTAAGTTAGTCTGACAGCCATATGTTTAAATCATGATTTCAGTGCCTGGAGAAATTTTTGTCAGGCTCCCAAGAAAGCGAATTCAGGAGAACTGCCTTGTGGCTTTGGAAGAACATGGTTGGGGAAGGTCAGTCAAGGTTCAGAAGCCTTTGTCAAAGGCTTAAAGAGGACGCAAATACAAGCCCTATCCCCAGACAAAACAGCATCTATCTCCCATTTATACACTCATGGAAGGCCCCATAAATTAAAAAAAAAAAAATCCATTACAAAATTTGGCTATCTTCCCCCTGTCTCTCTACTAGTGTTCTCTCTCTCTGTGTCAAATAAATTAAAAAAAAAAAGTTACTTTTCAATTTCAGAATTAGCTGAATCCACAAGAAATAATTTGCCTATTTTTAAAATAAGTGTGTGATTTTGTGTGAGCAATAAATAAAAACAAAAGGGGAAAAAATAACAAATGGAAGAAGAGCTAACACTTTCCTTGAGAAGAGCTTGTGAGTCACCAGAAAAATGTAAGAGAAAACCCAAATATTTTAGGACTAAATTTGTTTAAACTGTATAGCAGTTCCTCTACTCTAATATATGGGAACAGGAGAAAAAGTGTTGCCAATATTTGCGATTGTAATCCCCAATTTTATCATTCTTTCCCTTTGAAAAATCATGCTAACTCTGAAGTTGTTACACTCCCTTCTCTTTTGAAGCACATTAAGATGTGAAGAGAAATATAGTCTTCAGAGCTCAGCATGTCAAATACCATGCAAAACTAAAATTTTATATAAAAGTCTTAACAGAAAGACTCCTGGACAATATTAAGTAATTATTTGTTCATGCCATTTTTATTGAAAGAAGCCTCAGTAACCATCCTTTGCATAGATCTTTATTTTTATCTAGTTTCCAAATCCAAAACCAAATCTGAGATTTCCTCATTTAACAGCACACTATATGAAAGGACTCACCTGCTCAGGCCTACTATTTTCACTTTTTCATACCTGTTTGCAAAATTCATGTCTATAAGTATTACTGCATTTGAGTTTCCTGAATTTATTTCATACAGAATCTTTACAAATGTACTGAATAATCTAATCAGATTATTTTTAGACCTGTTTAAATCCATTTAAAGTTCTTCTGAGGAGTAAATAGGAACAAAATCATCAAAAAAATTTTTAAGAGAAAATTCTAAGGATAGAGATTGTTCTACCAGATATAAAAATGTACATGAAGAAACTATAGTAAATAAACTAAACAGTTCTGGCCCAGATGCAGATGGAAGCTTAATGTAGGATTATCTGTAAATGCCCCTAAAATTAGAGGCATCTTAAATGTCCAAAAATAGGGGAGAAATTGAATAAATTTTAGTACATTCATATCATGAAATTATATGTAGTACTTTAAAAAATGAAGTAAATTTTGACCCATTCACATGATACTTGCCATGTATTGCTACATCAAAAAGCAAACATAAATAGTATGATTACTGTTTTGCAAAATACATATAATAACAAAATAAAATATAGGCCTGAAATGGTACACATTTCAGATACATAAAGCCATCAACAAAGATCACACCTTTTAATTTTATCTTTTCCATATAGTATTTTTTTGTATATGTACACCTTTTGTAAAAATTTTTTTGTAAAACAATAACAGAAAGAAAAAAAAGAAAAGTGATATGACTTAGCTTCCTGGATACAGAAGAAATGAAACAGTGACACTAACCCCAGAATTCTGTTATTGCAGTTGTTATTGTAATTATCACCCAGGAAGAGTTGGATTCTCAAAATTACTGACATTTCATTCACTTGTCTTGGAAGTTGAAGAGGAAACGGCAGCACAGTGCTAGAAATTCATACTCACTTTCTTCATCTTTCTAATTATATAGTTATCCAGGAGTAAAACTTCTCTTCAGAAATAAGATAGATACTTAGTTCACTATCTTAGGCACTACTCCAAATAAAATGTTTCTAAGTTTACTGTAACCTCAACAATAAATGATAAAAAAAAAAAAAAAAGGCTGTCAATCAACTAAACAGACATTGGCAAGTATAAAAGACTCTCTGGTGCGTGTTATAAGTCCCAGATCATTTTACAATATTACGAGTCTAGAGACCTACACCCACTTTTTTTGTTTGCTTGTTTTGTTTCAGGCAGAATTCATTTTGTGCCTGCTGGATACTCTAGGGAGCATATGTTTAAGTATGTCACATCACATTGATGGGAACCAAAGTTCTTCACCTGGCTCTCTGCCTATAGCACTTGGAACTCTTCACTAGTCGCATAATTCTCACAGTCCTATTGTTAAATGAATCACCTCCTATTCCTTCTGTTGAAGCCATGTGTAAGTTTGGCTGTGTGGTTTTGCACAACAGTTATGTAAGTAAACATCTCCAAATCCCTATTAAGCATGCTCTTTTCTCTCATTTGAAAGGTTCTCTCCCGAGGCCCTGCCCCTGCCCCCTGACACACATGGCCTTAGCAAGAAAAGCAAGTTTTAAATAAAGAGTAAATTTAAATGATTCAAATTTCTTTATTTCACTCCAATAACTGTACTATTATAAGTTAGTGTTTATGGAAACATTCAAGAAAGAGCCTCATGGTCAAGAAAGAAGTATAGTTCTGCTTTGTATCTTTGTATGAAGAAAGAAAAACAATTCTTCCATATATGAATAGCACACAACTTTGGGCATCTCTTCTCTATGGGTTCAAAACCTATTTTTCTCTATCTTTATTCTTTTTTAGAGATTTATTTACTTATTTGAGACAGAGAGAGAGATGGGAGAGAATCCTCAAGCAGACTCTATACTGAGCACAAAGACAAATGTGGGACCCAATCCCAGGACCCCGAGATCATGACCTGAGCTGAAACCAAGAGTTGAACGTTCAACAAACTGAGCCACCTAGGCACCCCTGAAAATCTAGCTTTCTATTTAAAGGATGGAAAGATCAGTTATTGAAACACTTCTAAAAGTAATTATTACATTTACTATTAAGCTTTGGTAGATGAAATTAGCATTTCTTATTTTTCACTTAGCTAAAATAGGTTTGCATTTCAGAAGAGTAGGTAAACAAAGATAAATTTGACAGTTGTGTAGTGTGGGCATGCATCAGTCTCCATATTGGTTGTTGAAAAAGAGGATTTCCCCTTTTCTCTTGAGATCAAATGAGAGTAGATGGTGGCAGTAGGGCCTAAGTGTCCAGTCTTGGATGGGCATAAAGATGGCAGAGAGGTTCTATTCAAAACTCAATGAAATAAATGTCCAAGAGGAGAACAGCAAAGCAGTTTCAGGGAAACACAGGTCATGTCTGAACTCAGCTAATTACTGAGCTGAGACAAGTTACTTAAGTTTTTTATATTTCCAATTTTTCATCTGAAAATTAAGAGTAAGAGCCAATTTTTTCTTAAGAAGCCTAAATTAGGTAACTTAAATAAAGTGCTTAGGACAGTTCATGGTACATGAGAAATGTTCAATGAATACTTTTTAATGTTACTGATATTAATTCTACTCATTAATATTATATCATCACTATAGTAAAACCTTTCTGATACTGAGTTTCTAAATTTTTATGGATTGAGATTAGTATCTCTTCTTCACAGTGAGGTTAGAAATCAATAATCCAAAGGAACTTTTACTATAGCTACTATTACTGGAAACACTGACATTATAATGTTTTTATTTAGGGAATACCACTATGTCACCATCATTTGAGAATTTACAAAATAGCCATGTAAATGGCATACATCAGGGAACACATGTCTCTCTGAATGCACTGTACAATTTAGGATTTAATGGATGAATTCAAGATTCCTAGAAGAAGTGATGCCAAGGCATATTAGCATGAACAGTCATTATAGTCTTCAGATAATCTTATCTTAAATACTGCACTCTAGAGTCACTGAGGTTTAAAAAGATTCAGGTTTAGAAATATTGATGTTAAATCAGTCAGAATGCACAATTACTTCTCCTTGGCTCTACGAATCTATGCATAGGTAAAAACAGGTTGATGTTGCAGTATTCAAATTGTGTATGCTCCCTCCTCTTCCCTGTTTCTTTTTGAATATGAAATTCCATGTGTCTTATTGTAATAATTAAGCAAGAAAATTGTTTCCCAGTATATCAGCCCATATATTCCCTCATGCATAAGTGAAGGCCTAACTAAATATTTACAAACATTTGACAGTTGATTCTAGGATTCTACTGGACTAAAATACAATATATAATATATATTTAAAATATAATATATAATACTTTTTAATGTATATAATACATATATAATACAAAATACATATATAATACAAAGTACATATATAATATAATACATATATAATATATATAATACATATATGTGTATGTATATAATATATTATATTATATGTATTATACATATAATACATATAATATAATACAAAGTACAAATATAGATTGTATCCCAAGCTATGACAGGCCCATTCCAACTCAAAGTTTTAGAACCATGCTAATTAGGGATATTCTGGTTATTAAAAATTCTAATATTGGGGTGCCTGGGTGGCTCAGTGGTTTAAGCCTCTGCCTTCCACTCAGGTCATGATTCCAGGGTCCTGGGATCAAGCCCCGGATCAGGCTCTCTGCTTAGCAGGGAGTCTGCTTCCCCCTCCCCCTCTGCCTGCCTTTCTGACTACTTGTGATCTCTCTGTGTCAAATAAATAAATAAAATCTTTAAAAATAATTCTAGTATTAGTCATTCACATGAAGGAGTTCTCAGTGCAATTGTGCATGAACTTTTCCTGCTGGGTTTAATATTTCTAAGTGCTTCAGAAGACACCCAATCCTCCATTCTCATCAGAAAATATGAGTTGACTACCTCCTGCCTATTATACTCCAAGAAGCAGTGGCAACCACTAGAGGCTGTGCTTGCAGGAGTGAGATGGCGTAGGGAATGCTGGTTTTGGAGCTGGAAAATCTGGATTTCCTTATTCACTAACATTAGATTGTAGGTTCCCTGAGAGCCAGAAATGTTCAGAGTAAACAAGTAAATTGGTTAAGTCATAGAAAAGGTAGAATCTAAAACAGAAAAATAGACATTGGGGTGAATTGTGAGTAAGAGTTAAAGTGACTTATTAGGAGGCAATTCTCTATTGTTTTCTAGCATTTCTGCACATATTATAAGCAGAGAAAATGATGCTTTGCTCCAGATTATTTTTTCAAGGATGTTTCTGTAGTAAACCGTCTGAAAGGTAAAGATAGTCTTGCCCTAGAGCATAGGGCAGGGTGCTTCTCATAAATAAGAGATAGGGAATCCTAGGGTGCCTGACTGGCTCAATCGGTACAGCATGCAACTCTTGATCTCATAGTCACGAATTTAAGCTCCATGTAGGGTATGGAGTCAACTAAGAATAAGTAAAATAAAATAAAATCTTAATAAAAAGACATGTGGGTTCCTTAAGTTCCAGATTCCTATCCTATGATGCACTGTGCTCTACAGGCAAGTGCCATCTGGCCCTCTTCCTGTTGCCCTGTGGAAACTGGGGTATGGAGCAGGGATGTAAATGTTATGCTGCTGGTTGTGCTTTGAATAATAAAGCCCTTTGTCTTTGACCAAAGTGTCTTATGTCTTCTGTGTCCATCTAAAGAACTGCAGAAGGGGTGCCTGGGTGGCTCAGTGGGTTAAAGCCTTTGCCTTCGGCTCAGGTCATGATCCCAGGGTTCTGGGATTGAGCCCTGCATCGGGCTCTCTGCTTGGCAGGGAGCCTGTTCCTCCTCTCTCTCTCTGCCTGCCTCTCTGTCTACTTGTGATCTCTGTCTGTCAAATAAATAAATAAAGTCTTTAAAAAAAAATAAAGAACTGCAGAAGAATTAAACATTAGTTTGCAAGTAAAGTATTAGACACCTCATAGCTCTTGACAGAATATAGAGAAATAAAGGGATGCAGCATAGAAAAGAACTCTAGAAAGATAAAGGAGCAAACACTAGCCTGCAATTCCCTTCCTTCATGTTTAATAAAGGTTCACTTAGCATTAATTCATTTATTCATATACTGAGCACTTTCCAATGGGCAGGAATACAGTACTGACTATGACTGATAATGTCTCTTCTCTCTTGTTACATACCTACTAATAACCAGAGACAAATATAAATAGGTGAACAAATATATTTTACAATTTCAGATGGTCATAAATGTTATAAAGCCAAATAAAAAGTATAATGTAATTAGGGACAACTTCTTTAATTAGAGTAATCAGGGAAAGCCTTCCCTTTTATTTAAATTCAATTTAATTAACATATAGTGTATTCTTTAGATTCAGAGGTAGAATTTAGTGATTCAGCAGTTGCATATAACATCCAATGCTCATTAAATCAAGTAGCCTCTTTAATGCTCATTGTTCAACTACTCCATCCCCTGATCCAAGGGAAGGCCGTTCTGAAGTGATAACATTTGGTATAAGGTCTGTCATGTAGAATTTGGGGGAAAGAACATTCCAGGAGGTTAGGGAAAAGGAAGGGAAAGAAAGAAAGTGAGGAGAGAAAAAGGGAAAAAAGAGAGAAACAGAGACAACATGAGTAGAGACAAGGAAACGTGAACAAGAGACATAAAAGCAGTGTTGCTGGAACATGAGTGATGAATGAGAGGAAAAGTAATACTGGATGATTTTAGCAATTTGTGCAGAAGCCAGATCATATTGTAAATTACAGACTACAGTAGGCAATCAGATGAAATAGATGCTGTCTCTTTTCCTTTAGGAAGTTAAATGGGCTCACTTTCTTCATTATTTTTAAAAAGACACAAAGTTTACTGATGCTCTGAGTATTCACAAAATAAGGAATATATTTGCACTGTGTAAGGCAGGTGTTTGGATTTACAGAAAAAAATGAAAAAAGTTTTTGCCTAGAAGCTTCTAGAGAACAGAGCTAAGTATATTTGCAACAAAACACTATTAATATTAAACACTAATACTTATATTACTACTAAAAATGACAATATAAAGATAAGGGAAAGGATGAGGAAGAAGACAAGAAGAAAAATAGCAAATTATAGAGTCATTACCAGGAATTATGCTTAGTGCTTTATATACTATTTTAAACATCAAAATTATGTTGCAAAAGGCTTTGATGCTCCTTTCATTATTTGGAATTCAGACTCAGAGAGAAGAGGTTTTTGCCTGAGATTTTCCAGCTAGCTTATATCTGAGCCAGGATTTGAACCTTGGAACTATCTTGCTCCAGAACCAGAAACTTTGCAGAATAGGCAGCCCATATTCTAATGCAGCAACTCCATGCTGAAGATGTTCTTTCCTTATAAAGCAGGCAGCTTTGTCATCAGTTGATAGAGAATTGTAGTATCCCAGAGATTGTTAGGTTTAGCCATGGAACAAAATGATTGGTTGTTTTTATCTGCATTGTTTGTAAAGTCTGGCTCTAAATAGAGGCTGAAATACAGCACACAACATTTTTTTTTTTTTTCCAGTGGATGCCATAGCAGACAACAGATGTACAATGTCTATACAATAAGATGGACAAAAATGCCTAAATCGATCATCTAGCATGAGAATATAGCTGACCCATGCTTTTTTTCCAGGTGCTTCTGGACTTTGGTCCTCTGGAAGAAAAATAATGCGTTTTTGGAAAATATCTCTAAAGAGAAAGGATTATTGTCATCCTAAAGAGAATGATTCATAAATGTACAACGTCAAAGGTAAGAGGACAGAAAAAAATATCTGAAAACTAAAAAGGCAGGTTTTGATCTAACAGAAAAATAGAATATCATATCCAAGGGGATCTGGAATATACTTCTTAGGTAATTAGTAACTAAGAACATGTTATATTGGGGAGATATGTCTGAAGCAGATTGTCTAGATGAGTGTTCTCCAAAACTGTTGCAACAAATGCATATTTCTGGAAATGCCAACATTTTATGAAGTTAAGACTTCATTGTTTGGAAAATCTCTAGCAAAATTTATCCAAATTTCTTCTTTCTTATAAAATAAAGAACTCTTATTTAGTTTTATGTGGGGTTGAAGATGGAGGCCAATGGTTTGGTAGGTTCTCCACTGGTGAATTTCAAACATAAGAATGGGAATTTAAGGCAAAGAAAGAGAAAAACAAGAAGCACGATGGTGAGTTATTGAAAGCAACCAAGCTCCTCTAAAACAAAGGAATGTGGGGAGAGGTGTCCTGGCTCTTTCTCTGGTCCTGTGGCTGGCAGTGTGTTTATTGGAGATAAACAATCTTTGTCTTTGAAGTGGATGCCCCTTTGAAATGGATGTCTCAGCAGTCAAAAGCTTAAGTCAGACACTTGCATCACAAAAAGAAAAGCTAACTGTCAAGGCTTACACTACAAAAACCTACAGATGAAATTTACTCTGTGACACTGCCTTACCCACCCTGGTGTACCTACATCTTAACTCTTTTTGGGGAGGGGAGTGAAAATATAAATCTTAATGTGTTTAAACAATTGTGACTATATCTCTGTTACATACCAGCAATTGCATGCAATTCTTGATACACACTTTGTGTGTTGTACATCTGTGCACTGTACATTTCACTTAAAGGTTTACAGGCACATTTAGTCACTGAAGACTGGAAATTAATGTCATAAATAATACATTCATAAATAAAACAACTATTAAGAAATTACTATGTGACACTGTGCAAAATGCTGAGGATGTGGGAAACTAAAAGACAGAATGATTGACCCTGAATATGCCATGGAAGTCTTCTTAAAAGAAACTCAGTTAGGTCTTGAGGGGAGAAAAGGAGTTTTCTAAATAGAGAAGAAATAGAAATACAAGACAAGTAGGAAATGTGATAAATGCAAAGAGACAGTAGTATGTCCCAAGAACTTCAGCAACTTTGATAACAGCTGAGGAACAGAAGTCAGTTGGATACATGGTCCTGTGACAGAATTACACTTTTGAAGAGGTAGACAAAGGCCAAACTATGCAAGGCTTTTTATGTCATTCTACTGCACGTAGGTATTATACTCTAGGCAATGTGGCACTATTAAGCAATTTTAGACAACGAGGAACAAAATCAGTTTTGTGTTCTTGAATTACCTCTCTGGCATTAAGGTGCAGCCTGGATAAGGGAGTTTCACTGTGAAAAGTGGGCAAGGTAGGGCATAAAACCAGATAAGAGAACATCAAACTGGATTCCACTCAAGAGGCCATTAGCCACTGCAGTAGTAACCTCTGACTGACAAGCAAAAGGTTACTAGGATTTATTAATAAAACAATACCACTTACATAAAACTATCAACAGTCATAGGAGATAAAGAAATCCTGGCTCCCACACCAATAGAAAGCGTTTGAGGAAACCAATTCCATGAATTAATAAATTTTTGAAAAACTTCCCATTTTCCAATTTTTTTTTTGTTAAAGAACTTTATTTATTTATTTATTTATTCTATTGAAAGAGAGAGAGAGAGCACACATGTGTGTACATGCATGTATGCACGGGGGGATGGGGAGAGACAGACTTTTAAGCAGGCTCCCCACCCAGTGTAGAGCCCAACACAGGGCTTGAGTTCACTACCCTGAGATTATGACCTGATCCAAAATCAGGAGTTGGACACCTAGCCACGCAGGTGCCCCAAGAACAGCTTTTATTTATAAAGAGCACAAAAATACAGATACATCTTTGATCTATAGCTCCATGCTGAAGACAGTTTTGATTTCTTTGCCATTTTGAAGATATCTCACTATTTTGAAATAAGAGAACAGAGTCTGCTCATGTCTTCATATCTGTAGTCAAGGAGGTTTCCATTTTCCCGGGGGGCCAACATTCCTGACATTGAGAAGAGCTGAGAAACTGTCTACTATGGTATTTACCATTACACTTGCTTGCAGTATTGTGACTGAAGCTAGTATCATTTTCACTGAGGTAGTACCATGGATACTAAGAGCCAATGACTGCAACATCAATAAAAACCTTCACAGTCCTGATTTCAGAGTGATTTCTTTGGGAGGAAATAACACCGTTAGGATTCCTTAGTATCCCTAAAATCAAAACAACTACAACAGCGTGTAACCAGCTTCATGAGTTTTTTTTTTTTTTTTAAGATTTTATTTATTTATTTGACAGAGAGAGATCACAAGTAGGTAGAGAGGCAGGCAGAGAGAGAGGAGGAAGCAGGCTCCCTGCTGAGCAGAGAGCCCGATGCAGGACTCGATCCCAGGACCCTGAGATCATGACCTGAGCCGAAGGCAGCAGCTTAACCCACTGAGCCACCCAGGTGCCCCAGGTTCATGAGTTCTTGTAACAACCTTCTACCACACCAGATTCTGAAGAGATTCTGAGCTTTTAAACAGTCCTACCTCTGCAACCTTTGTGGAAGAGCTGTAAAATATTTCTGAATGAGATTCTTAGATTCCTCTTTTCATCAGTATCTTCCTCTTGAGATGGTTGGAGGTTGGTTATCTTTTTTATTGTGGTTTTGCTGTCATTTCTATCCCACCTGTCACTCTCATCCACTCCACCCTGCCGATTAGATTTCAGGGAGGACTCAGTCAGTGTGTGAAGAATTAAAACTCAAGTTCTCTCCATGCTGCTTTTGCCTACCATCAATATTCTTTTACAAAGATTCCTGCCTCTGATTTTATTCCATTAGGAAACCTTTTTCTTTCAAACACATGAAATAGATCACCTCATGAAGAGAATGTATCTAAGATACTCTGCTCGAAACGATTTTTGGCAAAATGCATCACTATCTTATCAGATAATGGCAGAGGCTGAGAATACAGATTGGGGGGAGGGGAGTTGTGTGACTGTGCTGAATACCCAGTAAGCTTAATATATATTTTATAAAAAGTAATGATTAGAGCATATGACTTGTAGAAAAGAATAAAAGTATATTTTTGTTTATTTTTATTTGGACTTCATTTAGTTCCCAAAGAAAATTAGGAGTGGCTAGTGGTATATACACTCCCTCTGCTTTATTAACTGTTCTACTGAAAGTTTTGCTGATGTCCTAGAGTACAAATTCAAAGGAAAGGACATTATTACACATAGTACTTTCTCCTTTACTGAAATTAAATTCAGCTTTTTTTTATTTCTGTAAGAATAATATACTCGATGAGATGAAAAGGCAGTAATAATTTGAGAATCAGGCAGAGAAACAATCATGTGGCTCAGTCTTTGTTTTTCACAAATGGAGAAAAAAAACATTGAGATAAAAATCAGGGTAGTGAACGTTTGAAGGGTTTACATGGCAATTTTTTTCAAGAATTATAGGCATGTCCTAATGTCTAGAAAACATCTTGACTACCGTCTTATAAAATTAGTAAGAATCATGAAATCTCAAAGATCCTGAGATCAGTTTATGGAATGATCATTTTTAGAGAGCATTTAATCCAATGCTTGAACATCACAGTAAGGAAACAAACATTCCAGAGCACTAAAGTGACTTTTCCAATGTCACATTTAATAGTGGCTATTTGGAGGGGGCTATATTTCAAAATTATTACTGTGTGGTGTGCTCCCAGGCAATTTATTCTAGGGGAAAAGCCATGGGCTAGGATGCAGGTTTTCTCCCTTCCACAAAGTAGGTAGGTGTGTGTATGATTTAGAACACACTGATTTCCTGAATTTTGTTAGAAGGTCGAACCTTGATTTTTGAAAATCTAACAAAAACACCTAAAGTAACAGCATCTGAACCAGTGTCAGAGATCAAAGACTGGAAGGTCTCCTGTTTAGAAACTAATGTGATGTAATTCAAATCAGATTTCAAAACTAGGTAGAACACTTTATGTAATTACTTCCCTTAAGGAAGGGAGACATGAGAACACCTTATTTCAACTAAAAAGGCCTTTATTATATTCAGTTGAGGCTCCACCGGTTAAAAGACTAAAAAAACTTCCTTAGGTTTCTGAAATATTTAGTAACCCAGTTTCATAAGATCCCATCACATCACAGCAGGATGCATGTTTGAGAGCTCTTCAATATAAAAAAGTTTAGACCAGGGAAAAAGAAGAGCCAATCCAGTGGAGGAAAGTATTCTCTTTTTTGGAGTTTTACCTTTAGTAATTAAATTAATCAAGTAGATATATTCCTTTTCCTTCCATAAAATACAAATTTAAAGACCATTCAAATACAAAATGCTCTCAAAATCATGCTAATTGGCTCTCTGGTAAATCAAGAGATGACTTCTTGATGAAGAAAATAATGATGAGCTCTCAAGGGAATGTAAGGAAATCTGATTTTTAAGAGTAGTCCCAATTATATTTTTTTCAAGTTACAAATAAGAAGAAATACTTTAGAATGGAAGCTTGAGAAGGGTTCCTGAAAGGGAGAGTAATGGTGATAATGCATCATCTCTAAATCTCAGAGTAAAAAGGAGGAAACCTCTGAATTACAACTTACAAGTTGAGTAAGAAGACAAACTCTCAGATAATAGGATGAAGCAAGGTGCCCCACTTAGTTTCACAGTTATGGTTTTCCCCAAATATAAAGACTTTGTAATTGCTCATACTCCATTATTGTATGTGAAAGAGAAGACCATTTCCTACCTCTGTGCTGCAAAAGAAATGCTTAAAATTTATAGCGCAGAGAAATAGAAATGTTCCTGGAATCCAGAAGCCTGGCAGTCTCAGTTGGTTGCCCCATCTGCCTATTTCTTTGCAACAGAACCTCCATTTTTTTGGATATTCACTCTCACATGGTTCAGGGGAAAAAAAAAAAAAAAAAAGAGGATAATTATGTTAGGTCTCAAACCCTTTGGTTGTGATTGATTAGTTATGAATGTGTGACCCAATCCTGACTAAAGAGCTAGACAGGAAAATCAATGTAGCTTCACAAACAAACAAACAAAATGATGTGAGAGTTGGGGACCTGGGTGGCTCAGTGGGTTAAAGCCTCTTTCAGCTCAGGTCATGATCCCAGCGTCCTGGGATTGAGCCCTGCATCAGGCTCTCTGCTCAGCGGGAAGCCTGCTTCCCTTCCTCTCTCTCTGCCTGCCTCTCTGCCTACTTGTGATCTCTGTCTGTCAAATAAATAAATAAAATCTTTTAATGATGCAAGAGTAAAAATATCTTTTTTACTAGATATGGCCATATGTCAAGATGATAACACAAAACTGCTATAAACATCTTGCAACCATAAATAAAAATATTTCCAACTCGCTGAAGATAAGAGAGGACTAACATACTGAGCATCTGGGTCCATGAGATCGTTGACTTGCAAAATCAATTCTGGAATCATCCATTGGCTGAGCACTGAGAAACAATTTTCCATGGGTCTCTTTATTTCTGTACCTCTTGCAAAAAGCAGTACTGACTACCTGTGTTTCTGACGACATTTTCAAGGACGTTTGTATAATGAAGAGGCTTGGAAGATAGAGGTACTGTCTCCTTCTGTAACAGAGCCAGTGTGTTTACTTTTCAGTATGATGAAATTAATGTTTACCTCCATAACAAAGCATAGGCAAGACTATCAAAAACGATTCAGGTTTCCTAAGTTTAGAGGTCTTCTCTTTTAATGCAACCAACTTTTTGGGCACATATTACCTGGACCTTTTAATTTCCATGTGGAAATGGGATGCATGGAACCAGCAAAAACTGATACTCTGGCTGTTGTTAGTGTTGTTGAGTAATAAAGCCTTTGTTTCTGACCTAGAGTCTGGTGTTCACATGCACTCATGAAAACTGTTACAGGCTATTTTGGCTCAGGAAAGTGAAATCTCAGGCTCTGAGATGACATTTGCAGTTATTCACATTAAATTTCCTATTGTGTGAAGTAATATCTATCCCCAATAATTAATTTCTTTTTAATGGGATATTCTACGGTTCATGGCTAAAATCAACCACTGAGATATTGTCAGAAAACTGTACATTTTTGGAGGAGAGTAACATATTTTGTAGGTATATGTTTCATGCTATCATAAAGTCAGAGGCAGTATATGAAAGAACTGGAAGAACTGGATACCTCTGAGATCTTAGAAAACTATTTGCTCCTTTGGCCTAAGTATTCTTTCTCATTAAATGGTGACAGTAAATATGCTCTACCTATATATGCTCTTATATAAAGGCCAGGCTTTGCAGGCAAGATAGTTGTTTTCACTGAATTAAAAAATCATACAATTTTACATGATTATTCTCTAGAAATAAACTTAGAACTGTATACAGAATTAGTATCTCAATACAACATTTTTTATTATAACACCAGGGTTCACAAATGGCAAATGTCTTAAATTCTACAATAAACACCTTTAATTTAACATAATTTGGGGGATAGAACTGCAAAGAAATATCTTAGGCACAAGTATAGAACTTTTTTAAAGATTTACTTATTTTAGAGAAAAAGAGAGAGAGAGAGAGGACACACATGTGACTTGGGGGAGAGGCAGAGGGAGAGGATGTCAAGCAGACTTTATGCTGAGCATGGAGTCCAATGTGGGGCTCGATCCAACAACCCTAAGATCATGACCTGAGCTGAAATCAAGAGTCAGATGCTCAATTGAATGAGCCACCCAGGTGCCTCTAGAATCATTTCTTTAGATAACTCAAATTTAAATATGTGCTCCAAAGGGCAACCAGAAAGAGCTTTTTTTATTTTCCCTTCTTTTCCTTTCTTTTTTCCTGTTGGTATAGCATAGACTTTATTTAATGAATATTTTGTGAAGTACCTGTTAGTGGACAGAAATGGTGTTAAAAATTCTTTATCTTGGGATGCCTGGGTGGCTCAATGGGTTAAAGCCTCTGCCTTCAGCTCAGATTATGATCCCAGGGTCCTGGGATCAAGCCCCACATCGGGCTCTCTGCTCGTCGGGGAGCCTGCTTCTCCCTCTCTTTCTCCGCCTGCCTCTTTGCCTACTTGTGATTTCTGTCTGTCAAATAAACAATAAAATCTTAAAAAAAAAATTCTTTACCAGTTTTTCTTTCCTTTGGCTTTCCTTTCTAGAGGAGAACAATATGACAAGTGGCATGTGAGGTAGAGAGGGAGGAAGGAGTTGAAAAACTGCATGGAGGTATGGAATGGCAGGGATGATGGTCAGGTATGTTAGGCAGACTAGAAGATGTGATCACCAACAATGGGAGTAATGAGAAGAAAGTTAGAGATGACAGAAAAGATGGCTGGCATGGCTAGAGTTTGGCTACATGTATGTATTACATAAATAAGCATATTTACTTATTTGCTATATTGAGCAAATAAGTAAATGTACTGAGAATAATATGAAGCCCCTCGAAACAAGAGAAGATCTTAACAAAGAAAGGTAAAATGATGGAAAGAAAAATGAGGTGCTAGACTAAAATTAAAGACTCATGATTTTGTAATATATATATACAGCTATGTGTATAATAGTTTTAGTTGTATGTATGTATATGTATTCATATACATATACATCCAAGCTCTGCATATTGACAGGGCAATAATACTCTTGTAACAGTCAGTACAGTGAGTGCTAAGACACTGGTTTTCTAACTGCTGACCTCACTAAAAGGAACCAGGGCTTCTTGAAGTACCAACTTTTCCTACAACTAGGACAGGGAAAGTAGGAGATGAGCTTTGACTATCATATTGTGCCTTAAATTAAGGTAATGCTCAATGAATGTTGAGGGTATCCATTAAAGTCCCCAGAGAAAGGATTGTTTCATAAGTGTCTCGTGAGGTGATGCCCCAAGAAGTGTGTAACAACATTTCTGCAGAATTCCTGCCAAAAGTGCATGAACTGAGTCAGGACAGGAAGAATTACCACATGGACTCAGGTTGAGAGGCCTCCTCTCTTTGAACTTGTCAAAGACACAAAAGTTTACAGAAAAACTCTGAGGGACTGAACCAGGATGGAAGAATCAGAAAAGACCTAACAATTAGATGTCACATGGTATCTTGGATAGGAAACAGAACCAGAATGGGAAAGTTGTCACCGTTGGGACAATTGACAAAATTCGAATGGGAACTTGGGATTGAGTGGTAATATTGTGCCAATTTTAAATTCCTTATTTTGAGGGTTATGTGATTATTATTCAAGAAAATATACTTGTTTGGGGAACAGAAATAATGTACTGTTTGGAGTAAGGGGACATTTTGTTCACACCTTACTCTTGAAACTTCAGAAAAAGATAAAAGATAATGGCTGTTTATATACAAAGAGAGAGAGAGAGATTGGGAGACGGAACAAAAGTGGCAAAATTAAAAAACTGGAAGATCTGATATTTATACACTAATATTGAAGCTCACATAACTATTAGAAAAAATGCAATTATTTCCATTTAAATTTAAGATGGGTACTCAACATATCATTTGTTAGTCCAACAAATATTGGGATTCTGTATTGTTTGTCCCATATTTTGGGTGCACGACTTACAGAGGGAACAAGAAAAATAATTTAGATTCTGGTAGAATTCATATAACCATGGAGGTCTGTGATTCCTTTTCTGAGGTAATTAATTCATTATGACATTATTTTCATTTATGCTATTTTTAGACATTCCAAAGACCCCATGGAAGGTAGTGAGGAAATATGAGCAGAAAGTTATAACATTCAACCAAATAATAAATACATCCACTGAAGCCTGTACTTTATAACAAATGTACTCTATTTCTTAATTTCTGGGATCTTGAATCTTGAAGGTATGTCATTTCCATTATTGCTACCAGAATTATGAAGAGGTTGCTTTTTTTTTTTTTTTTTAAGTTTTTCAAAGACCTTTGTAAGTATGATCTCGTTTGTCAGGGCTGAAAGCAGTCTAGTAGTGCACTGCCTCTTCAAATAATAAATACTGTATTTCTTTCCTTCCAGCTCCCAGTTCCTTAAATTTCAAAGGTCAGCAGCATTCTGAATAAAAGACTAGAGACTAAAAACCTTTATAAATTGTGGTGAAGGCCCTTAGTGGAAACATTATTTTTAAAGTGTTTAAATCAAAACAATAAAAAAGGTGGTTTCTACAATATTTTTAACACATTTCTTCCAACTCCATTTTTTAAACAATAAAACTTTTATTGACTTTAATTTTTTCTTATTCTGTTCTGTATCTTTCATAAGTATAGATTTCCAAAACCGCAAAATATATTAAAATTCTTAAAAATATTTGCAATCTCACAAAGGGTCTATATTTTATTTCCCTTTGTTTTGTTAAGTTGCAATACTTTTTGCCACTGTAGTGTGACAAATGACTAATAAGAATTATCCTAGATTCCCTATTACTGCATATTGTGAATTTACTTGATTTCTCTGTGAATAGTAGTTATTTGGAATATATGCATAGATGAAAAATCGATTTCAACCTAGAACATATTTGTCTAATGGCTGAACTATCTCAGGCCCAATGCTACTATACACATGAAACATAAATGACACATGCAGAAAAATGAAATTGGACCATTTCCTTACACCACACACAAAAATAGACTCAAAATGGATGAAGGACCTCAATGTGCGAAAGGAATCCATCAAAATCCTTGAGGAGAACACAGGCAGCAGCCTCTTCGACCTCAGCCGCAGCAACATCTTCCTAGAAACATAAATGAAAAGTAATACTTTAACCAGAAACTCATTTTGGTAATAAATGAATAAGAATCCAGTAAAGAAATCTATTAATATATTCATAAATAAGGGGTAGAGAAAATTTAGAGAAAAGTGTGACTCTCTAATTAAGGAAGTACCAGGAATGGCTTTCTGTGGAAGAGAAAAATAGCCAAGGTTTTAAAATCGAGTAGAAGTTCATCAAACCAAAAACTAGGAGTACCCAAAGATACAGAAGAATAAGACAATAATAGCATATGAGGAATATATTCATTACTGCCTCAACACAAAGTATGGGTGCATGTGAGATGGATGGGGAGGACTGCTTATAAATGTGAGAACGGAGAGAGATGTAGGGGCCAGATCATGAAGAACGTTGAATGCCTGCATTTTATCCTACAAAGTAAAAGAAAATGAAGAGCTAATAAAGAACATTAGATGGAAGGATCACATGGTCCTAGGAAAAAAAATTAAAGAAAACCATATTTAGCAACTGGGTAGTACACTGGAATAAAGTACATCCTAACAATGGAAAATATGTAAGTCATCATTACACACTGAATATTTTATGTATGAAATTATATCTAGGTTCAGTGTTTCATTCATATTAGAGTTGCCACCTGTACAGCAGGGTCCTAGTCCACGTGAGGCTGCTCATGCTGCAGAGGTCAGGCAGTTGGACCAAGAAAAAAGGAGACATATCATTTGGTGTTTAGAGACATGGGATGCAATCATTAACTTGTGTCACCATGTGCCAAGTTCTATGCAAAATCCTCTTTTTCCCCATCCTAAAAACCCAAAGGCAGCACATGGGGTCTGCAGGTATATGTGTGCACATGTATATTTTGCCCATTCCTAGTTCATTCTCCACACAACAGCTAGAGTGACTAGTTCAAAACCTCAAAAACTCAAATCAGATCATCTTACTCTTCTAGCATAAAACTTCCAGTGGCTTCTACTGCACCTGGAATAAAATGTGAATTCCCTTATATAACCTACAGCATCATGCAGTATCTAGACCTTGCCTAATTCTCAAACACTCTCCTTGTCACCCACTAATTTCTGACCATTTTGTCATCCTGTAGCATAACCCAGGCTCTCCCCTAAAATAAGGCCTTTGACCTTATTGACTTTTTTGCATAAGATGTCTTTCCTACTAGCAGAGTGGCTACTTTATATACTTTATGTTAGAGATTAAATGTCACTCAGCTCTGAAAGGCAAATCCATATGGTTCAAATTAATATTACATAATGTTGCTTTTCATGGCCATGGTGACATTAAATGTTGGAAAAAAGATAGAAACAGTTGGCACAATGGGATGCCCATAGGGATTGGGCCCAAATCTATAGTAAAGATTGCAATTGTGCAACTTATGAACTGTGACTGGATAAATTCCTTAACAATCTCTTAGCTTCATTCATTCAATTTTGCATTCACAGGTTCATTCATTTGTTCACCCAAGCACTGTTATAGACAGTGAGGATTAAGCAGGGACCAAGACAGATAATACCTCTGCATTTCTGAAGCTTTCACTGATGACAGGGGAGATAGACAGATAATTATAATTTCAGAATGATGAGTGATATGACTTGGATACAGCCTCTTTTCTACAGTTTGACAAAGAAAGTCTTCCTTAGAAAGCATTTTGGCTAAGTGAAAAATGTTATATAGTGAAATTAGTGACAGAATGTCAACAAGCACAAATCCAGAAACAATAATGGAGATACTGGAGTGCTTTGGGAATAAAATTTATAGATACTGAGACCATTTTACAAGGTTCCTATTTTAGGAATTAAGTTAAGTGTAAGATATACAGCATTGTACATGAAACCTGATCAGTATTCAATGTTAGTTTCCTTCCTTGTTTTATGGGACTAATGGAGACTGAGAAAAAGATAAAATCACACTGATATTGGGCCAGCACTGTTATTACTTGCAAACTCATACTTTCATATTTTGTTTGTGTGTACCTAAATGTGCCAACTTATATGAATCACTGAAATATATTATACAGTAGGGAAAAAGTTATTTTTTTCCAAATTCTTGATCATATTTCTAATAGTATATTGATAACCATTTCTAGCAATAAGAACTTCCTAGTAATATAACGTTAAAAAAGGGGATTTAATTCAAACCAATTTTATTTTGAGTCTATGATCCATCATTTGCTAGTTATGTAAACTTTGTTTAAAGTACCTCATCTATGTGCTATGGTGAGTGCTGTGAAGTGTGTAAACCTGGAGATTCACAGACCTGTACCCCTGGGGCTAATAATACATTATATGTTTATAAAAAAAATTTAAAATAAAAAAAATCAATGTGTGAACTCAGTAATAAAAACATCATTTAATTATAAAAAAAACCACCTCATCTTTTTGCTTAATTTTCTTATCTATAAAAGAATTTCAATCATAAAGCTAACATTTAGTGTGCCTATAATGTCTCATTCCACAAAAGCATGTTACGTGTGCTAAGATATATTACTCACAGCCACCTTCCGATATATTCATATGATTCTTATTCCCACTGTACAGATGAGGAATCTGATGTACAAAGGAGGAATCTGATTTACAGATAGGTCACTTGCCCAATGTCACACCATGTGAGTTTAAGAACAAATATTTGAAAAAAAAGAACAAACACTTGAAACTAGTCTACATATGGTATGAGTGAAAAATTAATATCTGTCATTATAAACTATTGAGAACTTGTGGTTGTTCATTATCACAACACAGCTGTTGTGTTGTTGGAGTTTTAATACACTCATGCATTATGACTCTAAAGAGACAGCTACTGTATAAGCATTTCTCAAACATATTTAACATACTCAATATAACAATTATTACATATAGGCAGTGTTCTAAGAACTTTATAACTAACTTGTTTAATTTTCATATCAACACAAGGAGAAAAGTACCACTTAAAGCTATATAGTATGTATGGACAATGGTATTATGCAGTATATTTCCCTTAGAGCTGAGGGTACTGAGTCACAGAGCAATTAACTTGCTCAAGTTCACATAGCTATGATGTTGCAGAACCAGGCCGTTAAACTAGGGTACTTGAGTATGTGTTCCTGATCACCAAGCTATTAAAACTTCTATGTATTGATAACATGCTCCACAAAGCTTGTGCTTCTTCCTTGCAGAATTCATGTAGCAAATTTCTGAATGTCGGAAATGTGGTTATCTTGAGTACAGAAGGATCTCAGATAAGTAAGTCTCTGAAGGACTACCATGAGCTTATGTAGGTTTCTGTTAGAGAATTAATTCTTCCCTTGAAGAAGAAAGATGTTATATATCTTTCTTATTCTCAAGAATAATCTTTATTATATCTTCCTATTAGATGTTGTATACTCAAAAGATTTGGATGACTAAAAGTTTAAATGAGGCTACTTGATGTTTTATCATAATTAAAATACAGCTCTTAACTCTTGTTCCTGAAAGATTTCACTAGCATTTGTCAATTTGTGGCATTATGGTACAGAAAATGAAATTATTTTCTTTAACTTTCTTATTTTAAAAAGTTCGGAGTTAATCCAAGTTAAAATTGGATAAAAAATCCAATTTTAAAGCAATTGGATTGCTTTAAAAACATAATCTATTGGCGGCGTCCCCGCGTGTGTGCACCTAATCTCAGCTGGTCCGCCTGAGACTCCCTGAGCGCCAACCCTAGTCCCCCGCGCGGTCCCATTTCCGCTCCAACAAGATGAAAGAAATGATCATGAACCAGGAGAAACTCGCCAAACTGCAAGCACAAGTGCGCATTGGTGGGAAAGGAACTGCTCGCAGAAAGAAGAAGGTGGTTCATAGAACAGCTACAGCAGATGATAAAAAAACTTCAGTTCTCCTTAAAGAAGTTAGGGGTAAACAATATCTCTGGTATTGAAGAAGTGAATATGTTCACAAACCAAGGAACAGTGATCCACTTTAACAACCCCAAAGTTCAGGCATCGCTGGCAGCGAACACTTTCACCATTACAGGCCATGCTGAGACAAAGCAGCTGACAGAAATGCTACCCAGTATCTTAAACCAACTTGGTGCAAACAGTCTGACTAGTTTAAGAAGACTGGCTGAAGCTCTGCCCAAACAATCTGTGGATGGAAAAGCACCACTTGCTACCGGAGAGGATGATGATGATGAAGTTCCAGATCTTGTGGAGAATTTTGATGAAGCTTCCAAGAATGAAGCAAACTGAATTGAGTCAACTTCTGAAGAAGATAAAACTTAAAGTAAGTTACTGGGAGCTGCTATTTTATATTATGACTGCTTTTTAAAATTTTGTTCATGGATCTGATAAAATCTAGATCTCTAATATTTTTAAGCCCAAGCCCCTTGGACACTGCAGCTCTTTTCAGTTTTTGCTTATACACAATTCATTCTTTGCAGCTTATTAAGCTGAAGAAGCCTGGGAATAAAGTTTGAAACAAGATTAATAAAGTTCTTTGCCTAGGATACGGTTCTACTTTTTATTTCATTAACACTGATTTGTACATGGAAAGCAAAGTTGTTTATAGAAAGCTAATCATGGCATGTAATATGGCTGGTAATCTTTGGTGAAATTTGATTAAAGATTTTAAATGGCCGTATAATATAACAACAGTGGTATAAAGTTCTCATATTTTAAAACTTGTCTCTAGCTGCCCTCAGAGCTACAGTGGTGTAAGTAATGGGTATAATTATAAGAGATAGAATATTGCTTAGTGGGTGAGAAAGAGTTTCTCTTAATATTGTCTATATTGTAAGTATATACCAAGTGCCTTTAACATATTACTGCACTTAATTTTCTCTCATTTAATTCTCAATCTACGAAGTAGGGGTTAGTAGCTCCACTTTCTAGTTGTAACACAAGGGTACCTTAAAAAAGTGGAAGTAATCTCTTAATGAAAATGATTTTTTTCATTATTTCAACTTTCTATTTCAACTTCATTATTTCATTACTTCAACTTCTTGTAGGATATTCTGTTAGACCCCTGAAAAAACTAGTGTTTGTATTAGGAATGTCACCTCATCTTAAATTTAAGTAGTAACAATTTAATAGGGATTTTTTCTCTAGAAAAAAATCTTTGAAATAACAGTAAAGTTTACATGTATACATTTGAAAGAAATTTAGCATACAATATTTGTGCTGTGCCCCAATCAGGATACTGAACAGTTCCATCATCCCATCTATAAGACTACTTAAAAAAAATTTGTATTAGCAATCATAATGTTGGAAAAACTTAAACATTTACAAATGATAATTAAAATAAATGTGTCATCTGCATCAAGGCAAAAAAAAAAAAACATAATCTATTGGCAAATGATGTGTATGAGCATGGTACAACATAAGTGGGAAAACTTCAAATTTTGCATGATGCTGACCAAATAATGTAAAAGTTATGCAATCTATGAAGTCTAAAGCAAAGATATAGATATGTATATACATATCTCACTGTGCCATAAGAAGACAAAATATGTATTTTAGAAACAGTCTGAATTCTGATTTTCTCCCTTAGGGTCTTCTATACCTTCCATCTACTTGGTGAGACATTGAGTTAGTATCAGGACGGATAGCTTGAAAAGAAGTATTGTCGGTATTTCATCCTGTGTCACCACACAAAAACATTTAAAAAGAAAAAAATGTTTACCCTCCATGTTGCACCTTCCAATAGGTCTTCACATGACCCTTTTAAATCAGTATTTGCCGCGTATCTCAGAAGAAAGAAGACTGTCACTCTGAATATGTCAACATCTTTTTAAAAGTTTTAAACCACAGTGGACTGTAAATTTCTGCAATAATGGTAATTGCTGTGTTTGCAGAAAGGTCAGTGGAGGGCTGTTCTTGAAAGTGGTAAGAAACATTGGTACACTCAAGGTTATTTATAGTTCAACCATACCATTTACTTACTAAGGATCACATGAGCTTGTTTATCCAATTCCATCCCTCTCTCCCTAAATATACTTGGTGTCCATGCTAGTATTATGATAAATAGTTTTTTATTTTTTTTATTTTTTTTATTTTTTATTTTTATTATTCTTTTTTTTTAACAAGCTTTAGTTCAGTTTATTTTTAAAAATATGGAACGCTTCACGAATTTGCGTGTCATCCTTGCGCAGGGGCCATGCTAATCTCTGTATCGTTCCAATTTTAGTATATGTGCTGCCGAAGCGAGCACGATAAATAGTTTTTTAAAAAGAACTTTTTTCTTTTTAGATTCACAATAGATTTGGAAGTAAATACAGAGATTTTCCATATATCCCCTGCACCCCACAATCCCCCCTATTTTCAACATTCCCTACCAAAGTGGTACATTTGCAATCAAAGTTCGTATGCAGCATTTTCAGATAGTTTTCTTTCACTTAGTAGTATGCCTATTTAAAGTTCCTCCAAGTCTTTTCATGGTTTGATAAAGCTCATTTCTCTTTAGCACTGAATAATGTTTCATTGTCTGGATGCACCAAGTTTACTCCTCCATTCACTTGCTATAAGACATCTTGGTTGCTTCCAAGTTTTGGTAGCTATGAATGAAGCGGCTATAAACGTTCATGTACAGAATTTTACATGAACGTTTTCACCTCTTTTGGGTGAGTACCAAAGAGCATGATTGCTGGATCATATGATAAGAGAAGGTTTAGTTTTGTAACATACCATTAAACGGTCTTCCAAATGGTTTTGTCATTTTATGTTTCCACTCCTGACAGTGTCTTTTGCAGAGCTAAAAATTTTTATTTTAATAAGGTATAACTTACTATTTCTTCATAGATCATGCATTTGGTGTGATACCTAAAAATTCATAGCCATACCCAAGGCCATCTAGATTTTCTCCTATGTTATCTTCTAGGAATTTTATAGTTTTGTGGTTTTTTTTTTTTTTTTTTGCATGTAGATTCCAAGTTCTCATGACACCATTTTTTGAAAAGACTAAATTTTCTCCCCTATATTGTTTGTTCCCTTGTCAAAGGTCAGTTAACTGTATTTATGTGGATCTGCTTCTGGGTTCTTTATTCTGTTTTATTGATCTGGGTATTCTTTTGCCAATATCCTGCTGTCTTGATTACTGTGTATTTATAGTTAAGTCTTGAGGTCAGGGAGTGTCTGTTTTCCAACTTTCTCTTCTAATATTGTGTTGGCTATTCTAGGTCTTTGCCTCTTAGAATCGGCTTGTCAATACCTATGAATAACTTACTGATATTTTCATTGGGATTGCATTGATCCATGCTAGTATTATGATAAACAAATTTTATAGATTTCTAAGTGCTGTTTCTACACTGAAGTGTGAAACAAACTTGAGATTTTGTTTTAGTCTAGACCTAAGGACAGGAGTGCCATCTGCTGCATTATTGTTCACCTCTCCTATCTTGCCCAGATTAAAATGTGAAGACATCAAAACCTGGAATAAGATCATGTGATACCTAAGGGTCCCATAAACCTCAAAGCATGATGGAGAGCTGATATTTTTTTTTCATTTTAATTATGTATTAAAGATTTTATTTATTTATTCATGAGAGACAGAGAAAGAGAGGCAGAGGCAGAGGGAGAAGCAGGCTCTCCATGGAGCAGGGAGCTTGATGTGGGACTCATGACCTGAGCTGAAGGAAAATGCTTAACCAACCAAGTCACCCAGGTGTCCGACACTGGCACTTTTTAGTGTACAATTAAACCACTAAATTTGTCATCTTTAATAAATGTTTCCTTAAAGTTTAAGTTTTTAATTATTTTGTGGTATTTTATGAGGCATCCTCAAACACGTCTTTCTGGCTCTAAATTACATAAAGGAATGAACATTTTTTCATGTGTCTGTAAGCCAAAATTTATATGTCTTCTTTGGAGAAGTGTCTGTTCATGTCTTCTGCCCATTTTCTAACACGATTATATGTTTTTTGAGTGTTGAGTTTGAGGAGTTCTTTTTTTTTTTTTTTTAAGATTTTATTTATTTATTTGACAGAAATTACAAGTACACTCACTGAGAGGCAGGCAGAGAGAGAGAGAGAAGGAAGCAGGCTCCCTGCTGAGCAGAGAGCCCGATGAGGGACTTGATCCCAGGACCCTGAGATCATGACCTGAGCCGAAGGCAGCAGCTTAACCCACTGAGCCACCCAGGCACCCGAGTTTGAGGAGTTCTTTATAGATCTTGGATGTCAGCCCTTTGCCTGTAGTGTCATTTGCGAGTATCCTCTCCCATTCCATGGGTTGCCTCTTTGTTTTGTTGACTGTTTCCTTCGCTGTGCAGAAGCTTTTGATCTTGATGAAGTCCCCAAAGTTCATTTTTGCTTTTGTTTCCTTTGCCTTTGGAGACATGTCTCGAAATAAGTTGCTGTCACTGATGTCAAAGAGGTTACTGCCTACTTTCTCATCTAGGATTCTGATAGATTTCAGCCTCAAGTTCATCATCATTAGCCATCAGGGAGATTCAAATCAAAACCACATTGAGATACCAACTTACACTAGTTAGAATGGCCAAAATTAACAAGACAGTAAACAACAAGCATTGGAGAGGATGTGGAAAAAGGGGAACCCTTTTACACTGTTGGTGGGAATGCAAGTAGGTGCAGCCACTTTGGAAAACACTTAAGAAATTTACAAATAGAGCTACCCTATGACCCTGCAATTGCACTACTGGATATTTACCCCAAAGACACAGATGTAGTGAAAAGAAGGGCCATCTGTACTGCAATGTTCATAGCGGCAATGGCCACAATCATCAAACTGTGGAAAGAGCCAAGATGCCCTTCAACAGACAAATGGATAAAGAATATGTGGTCCATATATACAATATTATGCAGCCATCAGACAGGATGAATACCCAACTTTTATATCAACATCGATGGGACTGGAGGAGATTATGCTGAGTGAAATAAGTCAAGCAGAGAAAATTAACTATCATATGGTTTCACTTACTTGTGGAGCATAAGGAATAACACAGAGGATATTAGGAGAAGGAAAGAAAAGTGAACTGGGGTAAATCAGAAGGGGAGAAAAACCATGAGAGACTGTGGACTCTGAGAAACAAACTGAGGGCTTTGGAGGAGGTGAGGGGTTAGGTGACTCTGGTGGTGGGTATTAAGGAGGGCACATATTCCATGGAGCAGTGGGTATGGTGCATAAACAATGAATCTTGGAACACTGAAAATATAAAATTAAAAAGTAAATTACATATCGGGAAAAATCTACCAAGTGACTCAGAAATCATTTTAAGTTTCAGTGTTGTTTTGCCTATTTTTCAGTTATGGTTCTTTTTCCAAATAGATGCAATACATACTAAACCTAACATAGTGAAAAGTGTAGTAACTGAAACATGGAAAAAATATAATGATAATCTCACTGTTCAAGTATGCCTGCCATTAATATTTTATTTCTCGTTCTCTTCAACTTTTCTTATTAATAGAGAAATACCTACACATAGAAATTAATCTTTTTTCCTCTTCATAAATGTCATAAAATAATGAACACTTTGGAAATGCATATTCAAGGTACTAAACAGTATGCCAATATGGCACTACAGTTAGTTCAATATCTCCTAAACTGGATGGATTTACATTTGAGGTTGGCAGGAATTTAACAAAAATTTTATATAATTAATCTTATTATAATGCTTCTGGATTTAAAAAAAAAAAGATTTTTATTTATTTATTTGACAGACAGATCACAAGTTGGCAGAGAGGCAGGCAGAGAGAGAGAGGAGGAAGCAGGCTCCCCACTGAGCAGAGAGCCCGATGTGGGGCTCCAGAGGCTTTAACCCACTAAGCCACCCACGTGTCCCTGCTTCTGGATTTTTAAGCATACCTTACCAGAACTAGAATCTTTCAAAAATTCAGTTACTATCATTTAATTCCAGATTCATAACTTTTTTCAAGTATGCAATATTGATTTGATTAGTAAACCCTCTCATTTAATATTTTCCAAATGGCATTTTCAATTCAGCTTAACAGATGAGTCCTCATTACTTGCTAAGGAAGATGCATATTATTAAGTATAGAACATTGTCCTTTCTTGTATGCTCATTATACTGAGAATAAGGCAAAATAAACACACAGACACACAAACACCCACAAAGCAGTGAAATAATATGAGATTGCTGAGATTTGGTGAAAATAAATAAGTAAAACAGGAACCTCATTGTTCCCTTCATCTGCAGCAGTATACACATGTTTCTGAGATCAGAAATGGGAATTGTCTTGTGTAGAGTCAGGGATACTTTCTAAAGAAGAGCCATTGTTCACCTGGTTTCCAGTCCTGTGGCACTGTATTTCATACTGTACCCCTGTGGGTCAGAATGAGGGACAGAAAACGTAGTTCTACAATATAGAGACTGGTTACTTAAGGAGGAAGCTGAAGCTAGATTTAGAGACAAATGGATGAAAATGAAGGAAGGAGAGCCCTCTAGATGTACTGCATCACACACTCTGTGCCTACTCTTCAGTGTAGGTGGTCAACAGCATTTGTTGAATGAGCTAGTGAGTCAGGTTTAAAATTTTCTTGATGACTAGGAAGAAAAGCCGGCATTATCAATGGGAATTATTTACATTGAGCTGATGAAGTTTTACTCTAAAATACATGTGCCTATGGAATATGAGCATTTTCAACTCCTAGTAACATGAGTAAGTATAAATTCAAGATTCAAAGGTTTTTTATCTGCAGGCTGTAGAATGTTGACTTTTCAATTAAAAAGGTGATTTACTTATTTATTGTTAAAGATTTTATTTATTTGAGAGAGCGAGAGAGCGCCTGAGAGAGAGAGATCACAAACAGGGGGTAGGGGTAGAGGGCCAATGCAGGTTTAGATCCCAGGACACTGGGATCATGACTTGAGCTGATGGCAGATGCTTAACAGACTGAGCTACCCAGGCACCTGAGGGGTGATTTAAATGATGTTTAATTCTATGTAAATTTATGCAAAATTATGTTTAATTTTAGGTAAATAGTATTTAAATGACATGGCTTTTTCCTCATGAAGCTACTGTGCAGGGAGGAAGGTGGGGATAAAATCAGACATGGAACCCAATCAAGGAGGTATACTTTCTGACTTATGCTCTCCTGAGCAAACTTCCCCAGCTCTAATTCCTTTTATCAGAGTAGACTTAGAGGATTTAAAGAAATTCCTAGTTTTTTTGGAAATAGTTTTTCATAATCTCTAAATAAATTAATCCCCATCAGTATTGCTATGACATGCTATTTCTGCTATGGTTACTTTTTTTTTTTTTTTTTAAAGCATAAGAAGAAACTAAAAATAAAAAATCATTAGTTTAAATTCATTTAGTTAAGGAAAGCTGCATGAAGATTTTTTTTTAACAGTCTTCTTCCTTGAAGCAGATTCTTAACATACAATCTTATCTAAAAGTTTTCCATATTATATCACACGGCAATTCCAAGACCGCTATAATAATCAAGAGAGTGATAGAGAGGTGTCTCATTAAAAAAGTAAAGAAAAATTCTAGATTGAAAATAATGTTTGACAGTAAGTAACAGTTAATAAATGAGGTTAGAATTCTGCAATACATTTAACTACCTCTATAAGTTTGGGCACATCACTTCCTTTCTCTGAATCTGTTTCCTGATCAATAAAGCAAAGATAGAAATAGAAGTGATCTATAAAATCTCTTCTATCTTTCATGCTTAATTACTCTAACAGTCTACTTAAACCAAATAATCTACCTGACTTTTGGAGGGAAATCCCATAACACCACCTACAGTTTCTGTCCCCCCCCTCCCGCTTTTCCCATTTTGCAGTCTTTGGGTCAGAAATAACTACTTGAGCAGCACATTGATTACACCTCTGTAATAGCACGTATGGCCTCCTGTCTTATTTGACAAATTGTTTACATGCCAGCCAATACTTATCAATGCTTAAGACACGTGTGGACTTCACAGATACAAGAATCATCATATATAGAGAGCAATACTGTGAGGCACCACCCAGCTCCCCAAGGTCAGGGTATCACCACACATGCCTGGACTGTCGAGTTGTTATTTCCCATAGACTGTAAGTTGCATGAGGACTGAGATCCCGTTTTACTCCTCCTGTGATAATACAAAGCCTAGTTCAATGTTTTGTACATACTGAATGAATAAATGAAGGATAAACTAAATGTATTATCCTTTATTGAGCAATTAGTTCCTAGTTAGGCTTAATGTGGAAAACAAATTCATAGAATGTCTCTCTGAAAACAGATTTTAGGGGACTCCTGAGTGGCTCAGTGGGTTAAAGCCTCTGCCTTCGGCTCAGGTGATGATCCCAGGATCCTGGGATCGAGCCCCACATTGGGCTCTCTGCTCGGCAGGGAGCTTGCTTCCTCCTCCCTCTCTCTCTGCCTGCTTCTCTGCCTACTTGTGATCTCTATCTGTCAAATAAAAATAAATAAAATCTTAAAAAAAAGAGAGAGAAAACAGATTTTAGGAAACTAGATCCTCTGCCAGTGAACACAGGCAGATAAACACAGGTGGGAGAGAAGAGGAGGAAAAAAAAAAAAAAAAAAAGCCATGGGGTGGGGGAAGCCATGAAATCTGAAACTACAATGCTTATTTATTTTTTTCAGGATGTAATTTTTTTTTTTTTTTTTTTTTTTTTTTTTTTTTTTTGCTCTTTCTCTTTTCTGTTTCAGGTGTTTTGAGCTAATGACTGAAACTAGGTAAAACTCTTATAATTTCTTTTGGGTCTTTTAAAAATGTAACTAAAAAAATCCTCTTGTCCTCTTGTTATTGGGAAAATATTTTGATAGCAAGAATATTCTCTAAGCTAAAATATAACTTGCAAAACTGAAATTTTAGAAGATTTCAGAAACTGATGCCCAAATCAATGATAAATTATTCAGTTTAAAATTGATGCAGACTGCTTAATTTTTAAATAATTGTCTAAATATGGAATTATAATATTATAAGTATTTAGACAGATATCCTTGGTTGTTGCTTTTATTAGACTTCTGTTGATTTGTAGCTTACCAAAATAAATCTAATTATGTAGTTATATTTATCCATTAAAAATTTCTTGTGGTAATAGCATTCATTCAACATATTTGTATATATTCCCATTATGTGTAAGACAGTGTTCTAGGTGCTGGTTATTATTACTAAAACAGCAGCCCAAATTTTCTCTCCACAAAGCACTTTCATCCTAGTGGGAAGACATCACATAAACAATATAAAAATTCTATACTTGGTTAGAAGGTTTTAAGAGAAAGGTATTAAAGGGGGGGGAAGGCAAAAAGGGGGTATAAATATATATAGGAAGGATAGATAGGTAGGTGACATTTAAGTGGAATGACCACAGAAGACCTCACTGAGCAGATGATACCTGAGCAACATCTTGAAGTGAGTGAGGGAGAAAGTCCTGTGATGGTCTGAGGAAGTGTTACAGACAGAAGGAACAGCAGGGGCAAAGGTGTAACACACAATGCCCCATGTGTTAAAGATGCTAAGGTGGCTTATGAAAAATGAGAAACTTTAAAAAAATAATTTTACGGATTATTGACAAATAAAGAAAAAAAAATCTTTCTCTTAAAATTCTCACACATGGCACAAATACAAAAGCAGTAAGTCATGTGTCTACTCCCAAATTTTATATCAGAATACTGCAGGAACAGAGAACAGGTACTGTCTAATCATAACCACTAAGGAAGAACAAAAGCTGGAATTATACTCACAGAATATATGTTCAAGACAAAGGTTTATAACTGAGATCAAGGATCAGGAAGTTTTTTGCTTCAACTTTCTTCTCCCTCTATCCATACGGCATAAAATAATGTGTCTCTGTATTAACCTATATAGAACCCAGCCACAGAAAATATGTGTGATTCTGTATTTTTTTTTCCTGACATTGTTCCAAAGATTGTGTCCCTGCTTGAAAAATAAAGCAAACCATTATGATGCTATCCGTACAATATAAGCAGGCAAAAATCCCATTAGTCTGAGTTGCTGAGATAACTTAGGCAGGTCACTGCTTTCACTGTTTCTCTGCCCATTGCACAACAAAGCGATGTTAGGTCTTTTTTTTTCTCTCTGCCTCTTCTTGTTGTAACGATCCTATACACAATAAATCATTTATGTGGAATCCAGATAGTCAAACATACCCAAAGAAATTACCAGATCACCCTGCTCTGGTAAGACCAAAGTTGCAGCCCCCTCAGAGGCTCTCACTGAACCTCACTTTCATGTTACCTGAACACTGTACCCCCCTCGCTTTTGCTTTAGTCTCTTTCAGGTCAGCTCTCTCAACCATCTAAATCTATTCCCTAAAAATTCATTCTGAATTTTCAGAATGAAGAAGAGCTTTAGATGGCTGACTTTCTCACCTGACCTGTTATTTTCTGTCACCTGGGCATTCTCTAAAACAAGCCAGGTTCCTGGATAAAAGGAACAAAAAGTATTAGCCCAACCCACTTTTCTTTCTTATGCTTTGTATCAGAGTCAGATAAACAAAGGAGCAGAGGATGCCAGCTATCTGTCAAGAAAGATATAGGGAAGATATTTATCTGTAGGTAGATATTTGGGCTGAAAGTATGATACAATGGCGTAAAAAATATTTAAAACTGAACTTTGGAAAAACTTAGATTTACAAGAGAAAATTTCCAAGATATAAGAATAAGAACCAAGAAACAAGCATGCTATAATGTGGTATGTCTTTATAAATATACGTACTCATGCATCTACATACAAATACATATATAGGAATGTACTGATATAGAGGCAAATATATGTGCATAAAAGAAATAAAACATTATCATTAGTAGTAAAATTACAGGTAAATTTTGGGGATATTTTTACATTATTCTGTATTTCCCAAAGGTATATAATTCATCTGTAGAGCTAGTTTTATTTCTTTCTTTCCTTAGAGATTCACACAAAATACAAACATTTAAACAAGTAAGAAAAACCTGTTGGAACTAGTAAGTGAATTGATAAAATTGTAGGATACAAAGTTAACATACAAAAATCAGTTGTATTTCTGTATACTAACAAAAACCAATGTGAAAAGAAAACTAAGGAAACAATTCATTTACATTGATAAGCATCAAAAAGAGTAAAATACTTAGGAATAAATTAACCAAGGAGGTGAAAGACTCGAGCATGGAAAACTACAAAATATTGATGAGAGAAATAAAAATAACAACAACAAATAAATAGGAGGATATCCTATGTTCATGGATTGGAAGAATTAATATATTTTTCAAAATTTCCATATTACCCAAAGTGACTTGTAGATTCAGTTCACTCTTTTTTTAAAAAAAAAAAAATTAATTAATTTATTTTTTAGAATAAACATATTATGTATTTTTATCCCTAGGGGTACAGGTGAATCGCCAGGTTTACACATTTCATAGCACTCACCATAGCACATACCCTCCCCAAAGTCCATAACCCCACCCCCCTTTCCCAAACTCCCTCCCCCCAGCAACCCTCAGTTTGTTCTGTGAGATTAAGAGTCACTTATGGTTTGTCTCTCTCCCAATCCTAACTTCTACCCCCGTAAGCCTCCCATGTTGCATCTCCACTTCCTCATATCAAGGAGATCATATGATAGTTGTCTTTCTCTGGTTGACTTATTTCACTAACATGATACGCTCTAGTTCCATCCATGTTGTCGCAAATGGCAAGATTTCATTTCTTTTGATGGCTGCATAGTATTCCATTGTGTATATATACCACATCTTCTTGATCCATTCATCTGTTGATGGACATCTAGGTTCTTTCCATAGTTTGGCTATTGTGGACATTGCCGCTATACACATTCGGGTACAAGTGCCCCTTTGGATCACTATGTTTGTATCTTTAGGGTAAATACCCAGTAGTGTGATTGCTGGGTCATAGGGTAGTTCTATTTTCAACATTGCGAGGAACCTCCATGCTGTTTTCCAGAGTGGCTGCACCAGCTTGCATTCCCACCAACAGTGTAGGAGGGTTCCCCTTTCTCCGCATCCTTGCCAGCATCTGTCGTTTTCTGACTTGTTAATTTTAGCCATTCTGACTGGTGTGAGGTGATATTGCATTGCGGTTTTGATTTGTATTTCCCTGATGCCGAGTGATGTGGAGCACTTTTTCATGTGTCTGTTGGCCATCTGAATGTCTTCTTTGCAGAAATGTCTGTTCATGTCCTCTGCCCATTTCTTGATTGGATTATTTGGTCTTTGGGTGTTGAGTTTGCTAAGTATTTTATAGATTTTGGACACTAGCCCTTTATCTGATATGTCATTTGCAAATATCTTCTCCCATTCTGTCAGTTGTCTTTTGGTTTTGTTAACTGTTTCCTTTGCTGTGCAAAAGCTTTTGATCTTGATGAAGTCCCAATAGTTCATTTTTGCCCTTGCTTCCTTTGCCTTTGGCGATGTTCCTAGGAAGAAGTTGCTGCGGCTGAGGTCAAAGAGGTTGCTGCCTGTGTTCTCATCAAGGATTTTGATGGATTCCTTTCTCACATTGAGGTCCTTCATCCATTTTGAGTCTATTTTTGTGTGTGGTGTAAGGAAATGGTCCAATTTCATTTTTCTGCATGTGGCGCTCCAATTTTCCCAACACCGTTTGTTGAAGAGGCTGTCTTTTTTACATTGGACATTCTTTCCTGCTTTGTCGAAGATTAGTTGACCATAGAGTTGAGGGTCTATTTCTGTGCTCTCTATTTTGTTCCATTGATCTATGTGTCTGGTTTTGTGCCAGTACCATGCTGTTTTGATTATGACAGCTTTGTAATAGAGCTTGAAGTCCGGAATTGTGGTGCCACCAACTTTGGCTGTCTTTTTCAATATTCCTTTGGCTATTCGAGGTATTTTCTGGTTCCATATAAATTTTAGGATTATTTGTTCCATTTCTTTGAAAAAAGTGGATGGTACTTTGATAGGAATTGTAGATTGCTTTAGGTAGCATAGACATTTTCACAATATTTGTTCTTCCAATCCAGGAGCATGGAACGTTTTCCCATTTCTTTGTGTCTTCCTCAATTTCTTTCATGAGTACTTTGTAGTTTTCTGAGTGTAGATTCTTAGCCTCTTTGGTTAGGTTTATTCCTAGGTATCTTATAGTTTTGGGTGCAATTGTAAATGGGATTGACTCCTTAATTTCTCTTTCTTCTGTCTTGTTGATGGTATAGAGAAATGCAACTGATTTCTGTGCATTGATTTTATATCCTGACACTTGACTGAATTCCAGTACAAGTTCTAGCAGTTTTGGAGTGGAGTCTTTTGGGTTTTCCACATATAGTATCATATCATCTGCGAAGAGTGATAATTTGACGACTTCTTTGCCGATTTGGATGCCTTTAATTTCCTTTTGTTGTCTGATTGCTGAGGCTAGGACTTCTAGTACTATGTTGAATAGCAGTGGTGATAATGGACATCCCTGCCGTGTTCCTGACCCTAGCGGAAAAGCTTTCTGTTTTTCACCATTGAGAATGATATTTGCAGTGGGTTTTTCATAGATGGCTTTGATGATATTGAGGTATGTATCCTCTATCTCTACACTTTAAAGAATTTTGATCAAGAAGGGATGCTGTACTTTGTCAAGTGCTTTTTCAGCATCTTTGAGAGTATCATATGGTTCTTGTTCTTTTTTTTATTAATGTGTTGTATCACTTTGATTGATTTGCGGATGTTGAACCAACCTTGCAAACCTGGAATAAATCCTACTTGATCGTGGTAAATAATCCTTTTAATGTACTGTTGAATCTTATTGGCTAGTATTTTGGTGAGAATTTTTGCACCTGTGTTCATCAAGGATATTGGTCTGTAGTTCTCTTTTTTGATGGGATCCTTGTCTGGTTTTGGGATCAAGGTGATGCTGGCCTCATAAATGAGTTTGGAAGTTTTCCTTCCATTCCTATTTTTTGGAAGAGTTTCAGGAGAATAGGAATTAGTTCTTCTTTAAATGTTTGGTAGAATTCCCCTGGAAAGCCGTCTGGCCCTGGGCTTTTGTTTATTTGGAGATTTTTGATGACTGCTTCAAACTCCTTACTGGTTATGGGATGTTCAGGTTTTCTCTTTCTTCCTGTTCAGTTTGGGTAGTTTATATGTCTCTAGGAATGCATCCATTTCTTCCAGATTGGCAAATTCGTTGGCATAGAGTTGCTCATAGTATGTTCTTGTAATTGTTTGTATTTCTTTGCTGTTAGTTGTGATCTCTCCTCTTTCATTCATGATTTTATTTATTTGGGTCTTTTCTCTTTTCTTTTTGATAAGTCTGGCCAGGGGTTTATCAGTGTTATTAATTCTTTCAAAGAACCAGCTCCTAGTTTTGTTGATTTGTTCTATTGTTTTTTTTTTTTTTTTTTTTTTTTAGTTTCTATTTCATTGATTTCTGCTCTGATCTTTATGATTTCTCTTCTCCTGCTGGGTTTAGGGTTTCTTTCTTGTTCTTTCTCCAGCTCCTTTAAGTGCAGGGTAAGGTTGTGTGCCTGAGACCTTTCTTGTTTCTTGAGAAAGCTTGTACCACATATATTTTCCTCTCAGGACTGCCTTTGTTGTGTCCCACAGATTTTGAACTGTTACGTTTTCATTATCATTTGTTTCCATGAATTTTTTCAATTCTTCTTTAATTTCCTGGTTGACCCATTCATTCTTTAGAAGAATGCTGTTTAGTCTCCATGTATTTGGATTCTTTCCAAATTTCCTCTCATGATTGATTCCTAGCTTCAGAGCATTGTGGTCTGAAAATATGCAGGGATTGATCCCAATCTTTTGATACTGGTTGAGACCTGATTTAGGACCGAGGGTGTGATCTATTCTGGAGAATATTCCGAGTGCACTAGAGAAGAATGTGTATTCTGTTGATTTCGGATGAAATGTTCTGAATATATCTGTGATGTCCATCTGGTCCAGTGAGTCGTTTAAGTCCTTTATTTCCTTGTTGATCTTTTGCTTGGATGATCTGTCCATTTCAGTGAGGGGAGTGTTAAAGTCCCCTACTATTATTGTATTATTGTTGATGTGTTTCTTTGATTTTGATATTAATTGGTTTATATAGTTGGCTGCTCCCATGTTAGGGGCATAAATATTTATAATTGTTAGATCTTCTTGTTGGACAGACCCTTTGAGTTTGCTATAGTGTCCTTCCTCATCTCTTATTATAGTCTTTGGCTTAAAATCTGTTTGATCTGATATAAGGATTGCCACCCCTATTTCTTCTGATGTCCATTAGCATGGTAAATTAAAGCATTTTAAATCTGGAGGTATCTTCAGGTCTAAAATGAGTTTCTTGGAGGCAACATATAGATGGGTTTTGTTTTTTTATCCATTCTGATACCCTGTGTCTTTTGATTGTGGCATTTAGCCAATTAACATTCAGGGTAACTATTGAGAGATATGAATTTAGTGCCATTGTATTGCCTGTAAGGTGACTGTTACTGTATATTGTCTCTGGTCCTTTCTGATCTACTACTTTTAAGCCCTCTCTTTGCTTAGAGGACCCCTTTCAATATTTCCTGTAGAGCTGGTTTGGTGTTTTCAAATTCTTTCGGTTTTGTTTGTCCTGGAAGCTTTTTACCTCTCCTTCTATTTTCAATGAGAGCCTACCTGGATATAGTATTCTTGGCTGCATGTTTTTCTCGTTTAGTGCTCTGAATATATCATGCCAGCTCTTTCTGGCCTGCCAGGTCTCTGTGGATAAGTCTGCTGCCAATCTAATATTTTTACCATTGTATGTTACAAACTTCTTTTCCTGGGCTGCTTTCAGGATTTTCTCTTTGTTACTAAGGCTTGTAAATTCTACTATTAGGTGATGGGGTGTGGACCTATTCTTGTTGATTTTGAGGGGGGTTCTCTGCATCTCCTGGATTTTGATGCTTGTTCCCTTTGCCATATTAAGGAAATTCTCCCCAATAATTCTCTCCAATATACCTTTTGCTCCCCTCTCTCTTTCTTCTTCTTCTGGGATTCCAGTTATTCTAAAGTTGTTTTGTCTTATGGTGTCACTTATCTCTCAAATTCTTCTGTCGTGGTCCAGTAGTTGTTTGTCCCTCTTTTGCTCAGCTTCTTTATCTCTGACATTGGTCTTCTATATCACTAATTCTTTCTTCTGCCTCATTTATCCTAGCAGTGAAAGCTTCCATTTTTGATTGCACCTCATTAATAGCTTTTTTTTATTTCAACTTGGTTAGATTTTAGTTCTTTTATTTCTCCAGAGAGGGCTTTTATATTTCCCTAGAGGGTTTCTCTAATATCTTCCAAGCCTTTTCGAGCCTGGCTAGAACCTTGAGAATCGTCATTCTGAACTCTAGGTCTGACATATTACCAATGTCAGTACTGATTAGGTCCCTAGCCTTCAGTACTGCCTCTTGTTCTTTATTTTGTGGTGAATTTTCCCGCCTTGTCATTTGTCCAGATAAGAGTATATGAAGGAGCAAGTAAAATACTCAAAGGGTGGCAACAACCTCAGGAAAATAAGCTTTAACCAAATCAGAAGAGACCCCAAATCATGGCGGTGAGAACGGGGATACAAAGAAATTCAGGAAAAAAAAAAAAAAAGAAACAAAAAAAGAAAACAAAGAAAAAGTATAAGAAGGCATATATATATATGACTAGTTAAAAATGTTAAAAAAAAGAAAGGGGTAAAAGTTAAAAAAAATTTAGCAGAAGAACAAAAAAAAATTGAAAAAAAAATTAAATTAACTGCAAGACTAATGAATCATGGGGAGAAATCCATGAGTTCCATGCTTTTCTTTCTCCTCCTCTGGCATTCTGCTGCTCTCCTTGGTACTGAACCTGCACTCCTTGGTAGGTGAACTTGGTCCTGGCTGGATTTCTTGATCTTCTGAGGGAGGGGCCTGTTGTAGTGATTCTCAATTGTCTATGCCGCAGGCAGAATTGCACTGCCCTTACCAGGGGCTGGGCTGAGTGATCCGCTCGGATTTGTTTTCGGGAGTTTTTGTTCCCTGAGCGCTTTCCATAGAGTTTCAGAGGACGGGAATGAAAATGGTGGCCTCCCAGTCTCTGTCCCCGAGCAGCCGAGGGCTCAGGGACCCACTCCTCAGTGAGCCCTCAAAGAATAGCGCCCAATCACTCCCGTCTCCCTGGCCTCCGGCCGCGCTCTGAGCTCACCCAGCCTGCCACCCGTTCAAGGTAACCCCAAGCTGAGAGCTCACTCTTTGGGCTCCATCTCTGTAGCCGGCTTCCCATTCTAATACCTGCAAGCTCTGTGACACTCAGATACGCCCGATCCTTCTGTGACCCTGCAGGACCTGCAGCCACGCTGACCCCGCGTAGGCTTCACCCCGGTTTAGCCTCTGGAGCAATTTCCCTCAGCAGAACAGACTTTTAAAAATCCCGATTTTGTGCTCTGTTGCTCCACCGCTTGCTGGGAGCCGGCCCCTCCGCCCCAACGGTCTATCTTCCCGTGGCTTTGGATTCACTTCTCCGCCAGTCCTACCTTTCAGAAAGTGGTTGATTTTCTCTTTCTAGAATTGCTTTCCTTCTTCTCTTTAATCTTCCATTGGGTTTGTAGGTGTTTGCAATGTTTAGATAAGCTATCTAGCTGATCTCCTGCTAGCTGAAATAGTCTCAGCCTCCTACTTCTCTGCCATCTTGACTCTTCCTGTTCAGTTCACGCTATCAAAATCCCACTGGCATTTCTTTTTTACAGAAATAGAAAAATTCTAAATTTCATATAGAACCATGAAAGTCCTTGAAGTATTAAAGCAATTTTGAACAAGAACAGGGTCAGAGGCATCACACTTCCTGGTTTCAAAATATATTACAAAGCTACAGTCATTAAAACGGTATGGTTCTAGCATAAAAATAAACCTATAGACTAATGGAAGAGAATCAAAAGCCCAGAAATAAAACATATTCATATACAGTCAGCTGATCATTGACAGATTTCAAGAACACACAGTGGAGAAAAGACAGTCTCTTCAATATAGTATTGGGAAAACAGGCTACCCATATGCAAAAGATTGAAATTGGATCCTTAATTATGAGTTCATACAAATATAAACTCAAAATGTATTAAAGATTTAAGCATAAAATCTGAAAGAATAAAACTCTTAGAAGAAAACTTAGGCAAAAACTACTTGGACTGCATAATGATTTCTTGCATATGACATCAAAAACACAGGCAAAGGGGTGCCTGGGTGGCTCTGTGGGTTAAGCCTCTGCCTTCAGCTCAGGTCATGATCTCAGGGTTCTGGGATCAAGTCCCACATCAGGCTCTCTGCTCAGTGGGGAGCCTGCTTCCTCCTCTCTTTCTCTCTCTCACTCTCTGCCTGCCTCTCTGCTTACTTGTGATGTCAAATAAATAAATAAAATCTTTGAAAAAAGAACACAGGCAAAAATAGACAAGTGGGATTATGTCAAACTAAAAAGCTTCTGTGAAGCAAAGAAATCAACAAAATGAAAAGGGAACCTATAGAGTGGGAGAAAATATTTGCAAACCATTTATTTCAAAAGGAGTTAATATACAAAATATATAGGGGACTCCTCAATACCATGGCAAAAAAAAAAAACCAACCAAACAAACAAACAAACAAAAAAAAACAAAAACCAACAATTAAAAAATGAGAAAAGGATCTAAAGAGACATCTATCTAAATATGACATATAAATGGCCAGTAGATAGAACATGACTAGTCATCATGGAAATACAAATTAAAACCACAATGAGCTATCACTTCACACTTATTAGGATATTTTCAGAAAAATAAAATAAAAAAAAAAAAGGATAGCAACTGTTGGTAAGGATGTGGAGAAAAAAGAATCCTCATACACTCTTGGTAGGAATGTAAATTGTTAAGAACCATTATGGAAAATAATATGGAAGTTCCTCAAAAAGTTAAAAATATGATCCCAACAATCCTAACTCTGGGTACATATCCAAAGGAATTAATATCTTGAAGAGATATCTGCATCCCTGTTCACTGTAACATAATTCATAATAGCAAAATATATAAATAATCTAAATGTCCATCAGTGGATGAGCGTGGAAGAAAAATTTATATATATATATACACACACACACACACACACACACACACACACACACACACAACGGAATATTGGTAAGCCTTAAAAGAAAAGGAAATCAGACTACGTGTGACAACATGGATGGATTTGGAGGATATGATGGTAAGTGAAATAAGCCAGACAAAGAAAGACAAATGTTGATGATCTCACTTTTATATGGAATCTAAATAGTCAAACACAAAGAAGCAAAGAATAGAATTCAGATCTAAGAGGATAGATCCTATGTTAAGTATTCTAAACACAAAAGGAAAAATAGGGGAGTAGCAGAGGAAACTTTTGGAAATGACGGATGAGTTTATGACACTGATAGTGATAATGCTTTCGCAGGTGTATATTTATCTTCATACACATCAGCTTATAGAAATTAAATATTTACAGTTTTGGGGATGTTAATCATATCTCAATAGAACAGTTAAGATTGTAGTGTTTACAATTTAAATTTTACAATCAGGGAAAATGATCTTTTCAGATGATATATTGTATTATCTGCATTATTGTTTTGCTTCTGTCCTTAACAGAGAACAAAATGTGTGTGTTAAATAGGAACATCTCTTAAAGGCATAAATTCCTTACAGGGGAGAAGAAAATCTTACCATCAGATAGCTTCTCTCCAGCCTCTATGGCACGAACGACAGAGGTTCGTTAAGTTGCTAAGGTCAAGGAGCATGTGACCGCTACTGTGTGTGGACCTGTCCCCAAGGGGATAATTCAGAGGACACAGCCTGGTGAATATGGCACACAAATGTCCTATTTTCTTAGACTGCTGCAACCCTTAAATGTATTTGGCAGCATAAGCACACAGTTTCTTTCTGAAGGAGGTTTTCTGCTGAAGGTTATGCTGTACATTCCATTAAAACATAAATCTGTTGGCTGTTTGTTAAGCCTCTTGTACAATGAAATCAAAGCAATCGTCAATGGATATGGTTCACTGGAAAAATGTAAACTGGCTTCTCCACCCCAAGAGAAATGGATTAAGTTATGCAGGAGGTTTTGCACATATTCTCTACACACATAATCTCTCTTTGTAAGGGAAAGCTTTCCTGCAACACTTATTGCACCTGCCAACTCCCTCTTTTCTCCTGAAAGCACAAATCCCCATTCTACATCGAAGAATGATTAAGGCCTCTCAGTGCCCAGAATGTGTTTGTAATAATTGATATTTTCATCCCTGGTGCCAGGCTACATGAATAGAGTCCTTTATGTTGAAGGCTCAGGAATGTGCTTTTATCTCTTTAGTACTGTAGGGGAGGAAAACCTCCCTTCTTCTCTTCTAGGTTCTTTGGCTGGCCTCATGATTAAATTGACATAAGACAGATAACAGGAGAAAAGCAAATTTAATTTTGTTTGTACACAAGTCCCATAAGACACGAGAGGCTCACTGACAGGTAATTGAGGTTTATATGCCATCTTGAGCTACAGAGAAGGGGATAGGGGTTTAAGACTTCAAAGGGGAGGAAGGCAATTCATAAATAAATGTTTAGCATGTCTTGCAGAGAGGCCTTTCTTATGTTAAAAAAAAAAAAAGTTATCTTTGGTAATAGCTGTCTTCAGTGTATAAGCTCTTTACCTAAAATTCTTTCAGGAAGTTAAGGGAGAGGTAAAAGCTCCTGAGTTTTTGGGCTCTGATCATTCTCAGTTTGAAGTAATCCACATGAAAATGTGGTACATTCTGGGGTACCCTGAACCCTATTGGTATCCTGCCCAGATTAAGTATGCCCACAATCTATGTGGGGCCACTGCAACCCAAGCACACAAGACAGGCAGCTCACAGAGCACAGGAGGACCAGAGTCTTACATAATGTATCAGAGATATAAAATTTTCTTTGGAGAAGATAAAATATGATCTAGAAAATACCTGGGGGAATAAAAACACCTCAGTTTTTATAAGTCTGATCTTTATTAATAGCGATATCATGGCATGAAATTAAGACTCCAAAGTTTATTATACTTCTAAAGCTCCTTGTTTAAATCAGGTATTGTAATTTACTGTTATAAATTGCCTCTGCTCTTCATCCAAGCTATCTCCACTGCTATATTTTACATCAGTGTTTAATTATAAAAACAGATAGCTCTTACTCTAAGTGATTTTACCACGATTATCTGCCACAGTGACAAAAGAGAATAAAAGAGTGGGAAAGGAAAAATGACCTTAAAAATAATTTGATAGTTGGTATATGAAGAATCAATTATCTTTCCAATACTTGGTATTTAGGAAAGAAAAAACTTTTATCATCATATGAATCTCATCTATCACTTTATGAATATAGCTCTGTTATTTAAATAATTCTTATCCATTTACTTAAACTTCTCTTGGATATTCATGACTGTGAAATACAAATTATAAGCATTGAGAATGAAAACTGATATCTGTCTCTGGGTAATTCTAAAAATTGCCTAGTTGGTGATAGTTGGTTATTGTGTATTGCTAATTAATTGGTTGATAAATTATTAGCATTTTTCTGTTCCCTAAACAGTTCCACCTCCCCTATCTATCCCATCCCCACATCTTCACAATGTCGTATTTTTTGCCAAATCAAGAAAAGGATACCCTAAGCCTGACCCTAAAATGTCATCAACTGAAAGTCAAAGTACCTATTTTGCATCCTTTGAAGATATCTCCAATTGTCATTCCTGGAGAGTCTCAAAGAACTGTTGGCAAAAGAAATGTTAAAAAAAAAAAAAAGAGCAACAACAAAATTGACTTATTAGGTGTTCGTTATGTTCATTTCTCCCTTAATGGAACATGCACATAGTTTTATTTGAGCACCACTGAGATTCTTCAGACGTCCCAATCTCAAGGGCTCAACTCTGTACCACGGCCAAAGTCTTCAATGGAGCCTCTTAGGAGTAAAACCATTTGGGCGTATGGACTACTTGACTTAAACACAGCTGAACACCAACAATAAAATATCTGAAAAAGAAATGTTTGCATGTATAGACAATTAATATTTGAGAGGGGAGCCAAGGATACTTAATAGGGAAAGGATATTCTCTTCAATAAACAGTAATGGAAAGTTGGATAAGCATATGCAAAAGAATGATACTGAACTCCTATTAACAAAAAATCATATTAACAAGATTTAAAAATAAGACCTGAAAATGTACAACCTCTAGCATAAAACAGGGAAAAAAAGCTCCTGGACAATTGGTTTTAATAGTGACTGCCTGCATGTGTCACAAAAAACACAAGCAACGAAAGCAAAAATCAATGTGGGACTCCATGAAACTAAAAAGCTTGTGAACAGCAAAAGAAACAACACAATGAAAAGGCAATCTATAAAGTAGAGAAAATATTTGCTGATGGTCGATCTGATAATGGGTTAATACCCAAAATATATAAGCAACTCATACAACTCAACAACAACCCCAGACCGTTCAATTAAAAATAGTCAAAGAAACTGAACAGACATTTTTCCAAAGAAGACATACAAATGGCCAATAGGCATATGATAATTTTCTCAATATAACTAAACATCAGGGAAATGACATCAAAACCATAATGAGGTATCAATTTCAGAAGGACAGTTATCTAAAACTTGAAAAATAACAAGTGTTGGCTATGGTGTGGAGAAAAGGGCACTGATGATGGGTATGTAAATTGGTCCAACCACTATGGAAAACATTATAAAGTTTCCTCAAAAAATTAAAAATAGAACTGCTATATGATTCAGCAATCCTACTTCTGGATGTATATTAAAAAAAAAGTGAAATCAGGATTTCAAAGAGATACATGCCTTCCCATGTTCACCACAGCATTATTCACTATAGCTCACATATGGAAATAACCTAAATGGCCATCTACAGATAAATGGATAAAGATGTGATATGCATATTCCACAATATTCAGCCATGAGAAGAAGGAAATCCTTCCACTTGTGACAATATGGATGGAACCCAAGGGCATTATATTAAGATAAGTCAGACAGAGAAAGACAAATACTGCAAAATCTCACTTACATGTGGAATTTAAAAAGCCAAACTCACAGAGACAGAGTACAATTGTAGTTGCCACGGTTTGGGTGGTGCATAGGGAAAATGCGGACATGTTGGTCAAAGGGAGCAAACTTTAAGTTGAGTAAATTCTAGAAATCCATTGTACAGCATTGTATTACATACTTGAAATTGCTAAGAGGGTAGATCTTAAACATTTTCACCACACACACACAGACATACACATGGGTAATTATGTGAGATGATGAAAGTGTTGTGACACTATGTCAATCATTTCATAGTATGATGCATGTGCTAAAGTCATCACCTGTACACCTTAAACATACACAGGTTATATATCAATTATATCTCAATAAATCTGGAAAAATACATAGTTGAAACCACTTTTCTTGAGTTCTGCATTTGATATTTGTCCCTACCCAGGTTCTAGTCTAACTTCCTTAAGCCTTAAATCTGTACTCCAGTTTTTTCTTCCAGGTTACTTAACTAGGCCTGAGCCCAATTCAATTTACTAATCTAGTCATGTATCTTATGCCATGAAATCTAATTTTTGAATTTCAAGCTTCTATGAAAGGACATTGCTTGGTACACGATGTTGAAATGGGAAGAAGAATAGCTAGGTAAATAGAGACTGGCTGTCAAAAAAGAGATGGGCAGTAAGTTGCAGTTACAGCAGATGATTTGAAAAATGATGGCCAATATCACATACAAGGAAACGTCCTCTGGAGTGCAGAAAATAGCAATGGGAGAGTTTGAGAACAGTATTACATAGATAATAGGACTGGCTTTATTCATCATAAAATTCAAGATGCATAATGATTGAAGTATTTTTTAAGAATAAAACATCTTAACAATTACCTTTCTATATTTCACACATTTGTGATTTATGAAAGGAAGAGTGATGGTACTCACACAAACCTATAGTATAGTTTACCACAGGAACTTGGCTCCTGCAGATTTCAGCCAATAGCCTGTTTTCATCAGTCTAGATTTTGTATAATTTCAGTGGATAAAGCTAGTATTACTTGAAATATTAGTCCTCTTACAAAATTTAAAATATTAGTAGTATTTACTTTTTATTACTGTCAGTATAACCACTGACATTAGCTTGGGCATTAAAAATCATTCATTCATTCCTTTTTTAAAAACCCACTGCAGAAAACAAGTATTTGTTAGTTATTTAGAGATTTATGCTACTCACTGGTGATATAAAAGTGAATCAAATTGGTGAGGTTTCTTCTCTCAGTATCCTAACAGTCAAATAGGGGAAACAGACTTTAATCAAATAATCATAGAAAAACTGTAGTTGAAAAATTTGCTAAGTTCTGTGACTACTAATAATTAACATCACTTGAGGGATTTTTCTGTGCCAGACATGGGTATAAATACTTTAACAGGATTAATTCATTTAATTCTCACCACCACCCTAAGTGGTTTATCCTAGTATTATTTCCATTTTACAAGTTGAAATCACTGAGGCCAGAGATAGTAAATCATGTGGTATCTTAGAACACAAAATAAAATACCAAGTAACAGAATGGACACTGACTACAGAAGCTTAATCTTAAGGGCCTGTCTCATATTATCATACTCTTCCTCTCATGTTAAAAAAAAGTATGCTATGACAATGCATGAGTCAGCTTTCACTATATTATGCTGAAATAACAAATATATCCCTAAGTTTCTGTGGCTTATAACAATAAAGATTGGTTTATTTACTGCTCATGTCAATGTCCCTTCTAGGTCAGTTTCAACTCTGCTCCATATCCTTTTCTTTCTGGAATCCAGGAGAAAACAAAATTTCCAGCTTTAGCTGTAAGACTCAAAACCTCTTTGTAGACATGACATCACTTCTACTCACATGCTACTGTACATAACAAGCCTTATTATAAAATTGGGCATCAGTGGGGAAAGAAATATCGGGGCACCTGAGTGGCTCAGTGGGTTGAGCCTCTGCCTTCGGCTGGGGTCTTAGTCTCAGGGTCCTGGGATTGAGCCTGGCATTGGGCTCCCTGCTCAGTGGGGAGTCTTCTTCCCCCTCCCCCTCTTCCTGCCTTTCGCCTACTTGTGATCTCTCTCTCTCTCTCTCTGTGTTAAATAAATAAATAAAATCTTAAGAAGGAGGAGGAGGAGGAGGAGAAGAGGAGGAGGAGGAGGAGACTCCAGGGAAAGGTCCTACCAGGGTGAGTCAAGAAAGCAGTGGATATATATATTTTTTATAAACATATATTTTTATCCCCAGGGGTACAGGTCTGTGAATCGCCCAGTTTACACACTTCACAGCACTCACCAAAGCACATACCTTCCCCAATGTCCATAATCCCACCCCCCTTCTCCCAACCCCCCCTCCCCCCAGAAACCCTGTTTGTTTTGTGAGATTAAGAGTCACTTATGGTTTGTCTCGCTCCTAGTCCCATCTTGTTTCATTTATTCTTCCCGTACCCCCTTAACCCCCATGTTGCATCTCCACTTCCTCATATCAGGGAGATCATATGATAGTTGTCTTTCTCCGCTTGACTTATTTCGCTAAGCATGATACACTCTAGTTCCATCCACGTTGTCACAAATGGCAAGATTTCATTTCTTTTGATGGCTGCATAGTATTCCATTGTGTATATATACCACATCTTCTTGATCCATTCATCTGTTGATGGACATCTAGGCTCTTTCCATAGTTTGACTATTGTGGACATTGCTGCTATAAACGTTCGGGTGCACGTGCCCCTTCGGATCGCGTTTGTATCTTTAGGGTAAATACTCAGTAGTGCTATTGCTGGGTCATAGGGTAGTTCTATTTTCAACATCGCGAGGAACCTCCATGTTGTCTTCCAGAGAGGTTGCACCAGCTTGCATTCCCACCAACAGTGTAGGAGGGTTCCCCTTTCTCCGCATCCTCGCCAGCATCTGTCATTTCCTGACTTGTTATTTTTTTTTTAAGATTTTAGTTAGTTATTTGACAGGCAGAGATCACAAGTAGGCAGAGAGGCAGGCAGAGAGAGGAGAGAAAGCAGGCTCCCTGCGGAGCAAAGAGCCCGATGTGGGGCTCGATCCTGGAACACTAGGATCAAGACCTGAGCCGAAGGCAGAGGCTTAACCCACAGAGCCACCCAGGCGCCCCCCTGACTTGTTAATTTTAGCCATTCTGACTGGTGTGAGGTGATATCTCATCGTGGTTTTGATTTGTATTTCCCTGATGTGATATGGAGCACTTTTTCATGTGTCTGTTGGCCATCTGAATGTCTTCTTTGCAGAAATGTCTGTTAATGTCCTCTGCCCATTTCTTGGATTATTTGGTCTTTGGGTGTTGAGTGTGATAAGTATTTTTTAGATTTTGGACACTAGCCCTTTATCTGATATGTCGTTTGCAAATATCTTCTCCCATTCTGTCAATTGTCTTTTAGTTTTGTTAACTGTTTCCTTTGCTGTGCAAAAGATTTTGATCTTGATGAAATCCCAATAGTTCATTTTTGCCCTTGCTTCCTTTGCCTTTAGCGATGTTCCTAGGAAGATGTTGCTGCAGTGCGGGTGAGGTCGAAGAGGTTGCTGCCTGTGTTCTCCTCAAGGATTTTGATGGATTCCTTTCTCACATTGAGGTCCTTCATCCATTTTGAGTCTATTCTCATGTGTGGTGTAAGGAAATGGTCCAATTTCATTTTTCTGCATGTGGCGGTCCAATTTTCCCAACACCATTTGTTGAAGAGGCTGTCTTTTTTCTATTGGACATTCTTTCCTGCTTTGTCGAAGATTAGTTGACCATAGAGTTGAGGGTCTATTTCTGTGCTCTCTATTTTGTTCCATTGATCTATGTGTCTGTTTTTGTGCCAGTACCATGCTGTCTTGATGATGACAGCTTTGTAATAGAGCTTGAAGTCCGGAATTGTGGTGCCACCAACTTTGGCTGTCTTTTTCAATATTCCTTTGGCTATTCGAGGTATTTTCTGGATCCATATAAATTTTAGGATTATTTGTTCCATTTCTTTGAAAAAAGTGGATGGTATTTTGATAGGAATTGCATTAAATGTGTAGATTGCTTTAGGTAGCATAGACATTTTCACAATATTTATTCTTCCAACCCAGGAGCATGGAACATTTTTCCATTTCTTTGTGTCTTCCTCAATTTCTTTCATGGGTACTTTATAGTTTTCTGAGTATAGATTCCGTGCCTCTTTGGTTAGGTTTATTCCTAGGTATCTTATGGTTTGGGGTGCAATTGTAAATGGGATTGACTCCTTAATTTCTCTTTCTTCTGTCTTGCTGTTGGTGTAGAGAAATGCAACTGATTTCTGTGCATTGATTTTATATCCTGACACTTTACTGAATTCCAGTACAAGTTCTAGCAGTTTTGGAGTGGAGTCTTTTGGGTTTTCCACATATCGTATCATATCATCTGCGAAGAGTGATAATTTGACTTCTTCTTTGCCAATTTGGATGCCTTTAATTTCCTTTTGTTGTCTGATTGCTGAGGCTAGGACTTCTAGTACTATGTTGAATAGCAGGGGTGATAATGGACATCCCTGCTGTGTTCCTGATGTTAGCGGAAAAGCTTTCAGTTTTTCTCCATTGAGAATGATATTTGCGATGGGTTTTTCATAGATGGCTTTGATGATATTGAGGTATGTGCCCTCTATCCCTACACTTTGAAGAGTTTTGATCAGGAAGGGATGCTGTACTTTGTCAAAAGGCAGTGGATATTTTTGACAACTAATATAGCCCACAAAATATATGTAATGTAAGAAAAATCCTTAATCTAGTCAGAGAGTCAAAGTTTGAGGTACTGTCTTAGTAGTATTCTAATTCATAAAATATGATTGCTTAAAAGCTGTGGTCCACAGAGAACATCCCACATAGTAGAAATGGCAGGTACAAATATCATGTGATGCAAGTAAGCATGGCTTTTTAAAGAATTGAAAGAAATAAGGCTGAAGTAAAGACCATAAAGACAGGGGAGATTGTCCTGAGATGAGTATGTAGAAATAAGCAACAGCAAGATTACACAGGCCCTTCTTCATTCAGATTGCACGTTTATCTTGATAGAAGTATACTAAAGTATTTTAAATAAAGGAATGACTTCCCTGGTGGTTTTGGCAGCTTTAAGAAAGAATTATTCTAGGTGAGCTTCACTAACCTAAAGATGTCATCATCTTCCTAATACTATTGTAACTGTTTAAGAAGAGAACATAGAGCTAGCTTTTCTACTAAGTTACCCCTAGTTCACTTTCAGATTCATCCAAATACCGTGATTCAGAACAGAGTTAGTAACTTCCCCCTTTCTCCTAGAGAACAGTTTATACCCTGTCACCTCTATGGTTCAAGTTCTTCCCAGTTACAGAAATTCTTCTGTGTTCCCCTCTTGTCCCTGAGGAGCTGAAAAGGGAGCCAACAGTGACAAGGCAAGTCTGCATAGGAGGCCCTTTGCCCTTTATAGTAAGGAGTAGTACTCAGCTGGGAACTGTAATAGTTTAGAATAGGAAATATGTGCAAATTACTTCTAGTAGAGTATTCAATTTGGAAAAGGTGCAGCATGTGCTTTAGATGTTTTTAGTAGAAATAAATGCCACCACTTCATTGTCATGGCATCCATCATTCCATTCTGATGTGAACACATGTCTGCCTCAGGCACTCCATGCAGAATTGTGCCATCCCCCATATGGTGTACAGCCAGTCCTTGCCTGTCTTCCTGTTACTGGTAATATAGGTCCATTTTATCTGTCTCTTCAACTCCTAACATTAATTTCTGGATGCTGTCAGTTAAGAAGAAAACAAAACAAAAAAAAAAAACAAGGAGAAAAGCATCCACAATATCTTTCACTACTGCAATACCTGGAAAAAGTTATCAGTCAATATTTGTATCAGCTACAGAGAACATATCGTATTTGTTAGAATAGTGCCAAGTTCTACCACTGTGAAGCATCAAAATTCCAAATTCCACTCATTAACTGATCATAAATGCAAGTGAACACTTTTTTTTTAAAAGATTTTATTTATTTATTTGACAGAGATCACAAGGAGGCAGAGAGGCAGGCAGAGAGAGAGAAGGGAAGCAGGTTCCCTGCTGAGCAGAGATCCCAACGTGTGACTTGATCCCAGGACCCTGGGATCATGACCTGAGCCAAAGGCAGAGGCTTTAACCCGCTCAGCCATTCAGGCGCCCCACAAGTGAACACTTCTAAATGATCATTCAGGAAACCAGCATCCTTCCAGTTTGTGAGTCTACTACCCCTGAAATCCTCTCATTGGTCCTCTCATTATTCACTAGGTAAGGAGAAAACATGGATGAACCCTCAATGCATGTATTTTATGAAGTAAGTATGGAAGGGGAGTGTGTTACCTTCTGCTCACACACCACATGCCATGAGCTGCAACCCAGCCATATGGCCATACTGAACTAATGGAACAGCTGGGAAATAAAGTATAGTTGTAAGTACAGGAAACAGAAGAAACAGATTTGGAGAACAGCTAAGTACTCTACCACACACGTTATGTCTTTATTTAATCTTAAAATTTGGAAATGAAATGGTAATTTTTATGTTATATGCATTTTACTACCACCACAACAGAAAATATTGGGGGAAAGGATCTTCAGGAACAGTCAATTTCTGGTTCATTAACTAAAAAATATCCTTTGGGTGGTCCTGCTCTTACTGTTGAAAGTGAAGTTCAATGAACTCATTTTCTTCTCTTATTTAGCATAATACAGTCTACAATTTTTGGTATTCAGACTGAAGTTCCAGAGGGTGATTTTAAAAATCACTTGAAGTCATACTAACTATAAGTGACTTTATGGTTTTTTTTTCCTTCAACATCCACTATTTTGTTTATTTTTCCAACGAGGATCTATTGATTGCCCATTATATATACAGAAACTGTATGAGACAATGGGTACACAGAAATCCCTAACCTGACCTTGAGGAGGTTCTATTCTTCAGAGACAGAAGAATATTACAGAAGGGAAAAGGCCAGTTTATGAACAACTATATGATGTTTGTTACAAAGCACACAGCCTGTCCTAACAGTGTAGAGCTAGAAAAACAGCTGTGGTCTGTGCAGCCAGCAGAATTTAGTTGAAAGAGAAGGAAAGTAGATGGAAAGGCATTTCAGGCACTGCTGGTACAAAGACTCTAGTTGGGAAGGGGGGTAGCAACAATAGAACAGTGTGAGGGAGAGGGAAAGGGACAGGATATAATAATGGGAAATTAGGTAAGGTAAGGCCAGATTAAGCACGGACATAAAATTCTAAAGGATTTTAAACTTGTTTCTGAGTGCAATGTAGAGTCATTGAAATTTTGGAGGAAGCTATCAGTTACCATTTGGAAAGATGACCCCAGTTGGCCTTTTTGTTTTATTTTGTTTCCGGTTATTGTTTTTCTAAATTTTTTACTTAAATTCAATTTAATTAACATACAGTGTATTATTAGTTTCATATCCTTTAATTACTTCAAACTGAGTAAAGCCCAAACTGACCCATCCTGGCTCTGCATTATATCCACAGATCCACCACCTACTAATAAACCCACTAAAAATTTTCAGCTCCCATATCTCTAAAATTCACATCTAATTGGTGAATAAACATCATTTTATTTACCTCCTAAATACCTCCAAGTCTCTTCACTGCTTTCCAAGACCTCAGCACTATCAGCTCTTTTCACCTTTCTCTGGGTTGTTCCAACAATCTCTAACTTGTCTTATCCTTCAGTGGCTTGTTCTTGCTTTCAAGATAAACTCTAAACTATTTGAAATAGCAGAGACATTTCTCCAGCTGGCCAAATCTCTCCTTTGTCTTCTCCAGCTACAAGCTTAACCAGTTTGTGTTTCTTTGATAAGAATTTCAGTATTAATAAGAGTATTGTTATTTTCCCTAAGAAGCCTCCCTTGCTTGTTTCTTGTGGCAGAGTTAGCCATTTCTTCCTCTTGGAATCCACAGCTCTGCGTGCATTCTTCTTCTTTTTTTTTTTTTTTTTTAAACTATTACTTGTACTATTACATCATAATAGGTTGTTTTCATGTCTGGATATGGGCTTCGGATTTGGACCTATGGCAAAATATTTTACTCATATTTGTGCGCCTAGTACCTCACACCACCTAGGCTTACAGTATATGTCTAATATTTCTGAGAATGAAAAATATAGGTAAACAGATAATTAAATTAAAAATATGGAGAGTTGTATTGATGGTGCAGTGTATGTTATTGTGTTTACAAGCCTGATTGCAGGAAATTGGGGGTCAGTAAAGATGATGAATTTCTAAGAGAGATTACATAGTCACTTAAATCTGTGTTTTTAGGGGAATAGGAATATATATAAGCAATCATAAATGTGAGATTTATAAAAATACATAGAGTGAGGAGCACCTGCATGGCTCAGTGGGTTAAGCCTCTGCCTTCAGCTCAGGTCATGATCTCAGGGTCTTGGGATCAAGCCCCACATTGGGCTCTCTCCTCTGCAGGGAGCCTGCTTCTCCCTCTCTCTGCCTGCCTCTCTAGCCACTTGTGATTTCTCTGTCAAATAAATAAATCAAATCTTTAAAAAATATATAGAGTGAGATCCCACATTTTTTTTTAAAGATTTTATTTATTCATTTGACAGAGAGAAATCACAAGTAGATGGAGAGGCAGGCAGAGAGAGAGAGAGAGGGAAGCAGGCTCCCTGCTGAGCAGAGAGCCCGATGCGGGACTCGATCCCAGGACCCTGAGATCATGACCTGAGCCGAAGGCAGCAGCTTAACTCACTGAGCCACCCAGGCGCCCGAGAGCCCACATTTAAAAAAATTTTTTTAAATTAATTTATTTTCAGAAAAACAGTATTCATTATTTTTTCACCACACCCAGTACTCCATGCAATCCGTGCCCTCTATAATACCCACCACCTGGTACCCCAACGTCTCACCCCCCGCCACTTCAAACCCCTCAGATTGTTTTTCAGAGTCCATAGTCTCTCTTGATTCAACTCCCCTTCCAATTTACCCCAACTCCCTTCTCCTCTCTAACACCCCTTGTCCTCCATGCTTTTTATTATGCTCCACAAATAAGTGAAACCATATGATAATTGACTCTCTCTGCTTGACTTATTTCACTCAACAAAAATAAAGCTGGGGGCATCATGTTACCTGATTTCAAGCTTTACTACAAAGCTGTGATCACCAAGACAGCATGGTATTGGCATAAAAACAGACACATAGACCAGTGGAACAGAGTAGAGAGCACAGATATGGACCCTCAACTCTATGGTCAATTAATCTTCGACAAAACAGGAAAAAATATACAGTGGAAAAAAGACAGTCTCTTCAATAAATGGTACTGGGAAAACTGGACAGCTATAAGTAGAATGAAACTCGACCATTCTCTTACACCATACACAAAGATAAACTCAAAATGGATAAAAGACCTCAACATGAGACAGGAATCCATCAGAATCCTAGAGGAGAACATAGGCAGTAATCTCTTCGATATCAGCCACAGCAACTTCTTTCAAGATATGTCTCCAAAGGCAAAGGAAACAAAAGCGAAAATAAACTTTTGGGACTTCATCAAAATCAAAAGCTTCTGCACAGCAAAGGAAATAGTCAAGAAAACAAAGAGGCAACCCATGGAATGGGAGAAGATATTTGCAAATGACAGTACAGACAAAAGGTTGATATCCAGGATCTATAATGAACCCCATATATTTTTTAAAAAGTATGTGCATAGTATTAGAAATATATGCACGAAAATAGACTGGAGGAAAATGTACCAGAGTAATACAGTAATTCAGTGATATGATGATAATCATGAATTTTATTTAACCATTGATTTAATAATCTAAAAAAATAGCCAATAAGTACATGTTCTCACTAGTTGTATTTTATACCTGCCCACTTTCCCAGGATTTCTTCTCAGAAATTTGTTAACTGTTGATAGTCCTATTGAAATGTCAACATGCTACATAGCCCTGAGCCAAAAATTGCCTTTATGTTGGGTAGCTAGTTACTTACTTACAAGATATTTCACTTCGCATTTTTGTTTTAAAGATTTATTTATTTTAGAGAGAGAGAGCTCACAAGCAGGGGAAGGGGCAGAGGGAGAGGGAGAGAAGCAGACTCCCTGCTAAGGACAGAGCCCATGCAGGACTTGATCCCAGGACACTGAGATCATGACCTGAGCTGAAATCAAAAGGTGGTCTCTTATCTGACTTAGCCACCCAGGTGTCCCTTCACTTGGCACTTTAAAGATAAGATATTGAGGGTGTTAGCATTTGGAACGGAAGTACAGTGTTTTAATAAAGGAGGAGGCAATGAAAACAAAAGGAAGTAAAAGGAAACTGCAGTGATGATTGATGTATTAAGAGCACAAAGAAGCAGAGGCAATGGTATTGAGAGAGAGCTTGACTAGGCAAGACTAGCAAAGCTGCACTGTCTGCCCTTCAGCTCCTGAGAGGGATAGATAGAGCTGGGTCTGTTTTTGAAAGTTTTCCTGTTTCTGTGATTCCTGTCTGTATAGTGATCTCTGTACCTCAATCCCAAAGAAATATATGTCTCATTATGATAAATTCCCTTTCCCTCCTTCGAGATTACTTGTCTCACTGCTCTTGCACCCAGAAAAATTCTAAATAAAATAAGCCTTTTCCAGTTCATAAAGGCAGGATATAGAACTACTGCTCATTGAAAGATTTAATGATTCCCCATTTCTGCTGACTTCACCTCTTGTTATTAATTTCACTCATCACAGAGAACTTGAGCCCTTCATTATAGCACTTGGGATATTTGACTTTGCAATAAAACTGTTTCTATACCATAATTTCCAATAGAGGACAAGGTCCATGCCTTTGTTCACTGTCTTTTATTTTATTCATTTTATTTATTCTATCCACAAAGATTTATTGACCACCTATTTTTTCAAGGACCTAACACTGCGTGAGGTACTGGGGATACACTAGGAAACAAGGCAAACATTTCTGATATTGTGGAACTTATAGTACAGTGCAGGGGACTAAATTCTGGGGTTACATTGAATAAAGACTGAGTTAAACATTACTCTTTTTTATTTTAATTCAATTAATTAACATATAGTATGTTATTGGTTTCAGAGGCAGAGATCAATGATTCATCAGTTGTATATAATACCTAGTGCTAATTACATCACCTTGCCTTCCTTAACAACCATCAACCAATTACTCCATTCCCCCACCATCCTTCCCCCACAGCAAACCTCAGTTTGTTTCCTATGATTAAGAGTCTCTGAGTCCCTTATGGTTTGTCTTCCTCTCTGCTTTTTCTTGTTTTATTTTTTTCTCCATTTCCCTATGTTCCTCTGTTTTGTTTTTTTAAATCTCATATATGAGTGAAATCATTTAATTGTCTTTCTCTGACTTTTCACTTAGCATAATACCCTCTAGTTCTATGCACATCATTGCAAATGGCAAGATTTCATTCTTTTTTTAAGACTGAGTAATATTCCAATGTATATATATACCACATCTTCTTTATCCATATCTGTTGATGGACATCTGGGCTCTTTACATAATTTGGCTATGGTGGATATTGCTGCTATAAACACTGGGGGGCAGATATCCCTTTGGATCACTACATTTGTATCTTCGGAGTAAATACCCAGTAGTGCTATTGCTGGATTATAGGGTAGCTCTATTTTCAACTTTTTGAAGAACCTCTGTACTGTTTTCCAGAGTGGCTGCACCAGCTTGCATTCCACCAACAGCATAAAAGGATAGTCCTTTTTCCCCATCCTCCCCAACATCTGTTTTTCCTGACTTGGTAATTTTAGCCATTCTGACTGGTATGAGGTGGTATCTCATTTTGGTTTTGATTTGTACTTCCAAGATGCCGAGTGATGTGAGCGTTTTTGTGTGTCTGCTGACCATTTGGCTGTCTTCTTTGGAGAAATGTCTGTTTTTGTATTTTGTCCATTTCTTGATTGGATTATTTTTTTCTATGGGTATTGAGTTTGATAACTTTTTTACAAATTTTGGACACTAGCCTCTATCCGATAAAACTTTTGCAAATATCTTTTCCCATTCTGTAGGCTGCCTTTTGGTTTTGTCAACTATTTCCTTTGCTGTGCAAAACCTTTTAATTTTGATGAAGTCCCAAAAGTTCATTTTTTCCTGCTGTGGCCAAGGTCAAAAGAGGTTACTCCCTGTGTGCTGCTCAAGGATTTTGGATACCTATTCTTCTGAAACTGTTCCAAAAAATATAAATGGAAGGAAAACTTCCAAACTTATCTTATGAGGCCAGCATTACCTTGATCCCAAAACCAAAACCAGAGATCCTATCAAAAAGGAAAATTACGGACCAATATCCCTGATGAACATGGATGCAAAAATTCTCACCAAAATACTAGCCAATAGGATCCAATAGTACATTAAAAGGATTATTCACCATGACCAAGTGGGATTTATTCCTTGGCTGCAAGGTTGGTTCAACATCCACAAATCAATCAATGTGATAAAATATATTAATATATTAATAAAAGAAAGAACAAGATCCATATGATACTCTCAATAGATGTTGAAAAAGCACTTGAAAAAGTACAGCATCCTTTCTTGATCAAAACTCTTCAAAGTGTAGGGATAGAGGGTACCTACCTCAATATCGTAAAAGCCATTTATTAAAAACCCACAGGGAATACCATTCTCAATGGGGAAATGTAAGAGCTTTCCCCCCTAAGGTCAGAAACATGGCAGGGAAGTTCACAATCACCACTACTATTCAACAGAGTACTAGAAGTCCTAGCCTCAGCAATCAGACAACAACAAGAAAAAAAAAAAAAGCATCCAAATCGGCAAAGAAGTCATCGAACTCTCACTCCTTGCAGATGATATGATACTTTATGTGGAAAACCCAAAAGACTCCACTCCAAAACTGCTAGAATGCATTCAGGAATTCAGTAAAGTGTCAGGATATAAAATCAATGCACAGAAATCAGTTGCATTTCTTATTTTTTTTTTTTTATTCATTTGAGAGAGAAAGAGAGAGTCAGAGCACAAGCAGAGGGAGAGGCAGAGGGAGAAGCAGGCTCCCCACTGAGCTGGGAGCCTGATGTGGGGCTCGATCCCAGGACTAGAAATCATGACCTGAGCTCAAGGCAAATGCTCAACCATCTAAGCGACCCAGATGCCCCATCAGTTGCATTTCTATACACCAACAGCAAGACAAGAAAGAGAAATTAAGGAGTCGATCCCATTTACAATTCCATCCAAAACATAAGACACCTAAGAGTAAATCTAACTAAAGAGACAAAGCATCTGGCTCAGAAAACTATAGAATACTCATGAAGGAAATTGAGAAAGACACAAAGAAATGGAAAAAAGGCCGATGCTCATGCACTGGAAGAACAAATATTGTTAAAATGTCTATGCTACCTAGAGCAATCTATACATTCACTGCAATCCCTATCAAAATACCTACAACATTTTTCACAGAGCTGGAACAAATAATCCTAAAATTTGTGTGGAGCCAGAAAAGACCCTGAATAACCGGAGGAATGTTGAAAAAGAAAACCAAAGCTGGTGACATCACAATTATGGACTTCAAGGACTATTACAAAGCTGTAATAATCAAGCCAGTATGGTACTGGCATAAAAACAGACACATAGATCAGTGGAACAGAACAGAGAACTCAGAAATGGACACTTAACTCTATGATAATCTTCAATGAAGCATGAAAGAATATCCAGTGGAAAAAAGACACTCTTCAATAAATGGTGCAGGGAAAACTGGACAGCCACACGCAAAAAAATGAAACTGGACCATTTACTTACACCATACACAAGAAATAGACTCAAAATGGATGAAAGACCTAAATGTGAAACTGAAATATTAAGGATAAATTTATTTCTAATAGTACACTCTGTCCCTAATAGTACACTCTATTCCCTTAGAAAACCATACTACCATTTTCTGATTTCCCATAAAATCGCCAGTGTATCCACCAGGGTTCACTGATGAATACTCCAAGTTTTAAATGTTGGGAGCATGGTATACTGGAAAGAAGACAAGAAGCCTGAGTCAGGAAATTTGGGTTTTTCTCTTGCTTCTGCCACTAATTTAGGTACTTGACCTCATACAAGCATAGGACCATCATGGGCTTGGTTTCCATCATCTGCAGAGTGAGAAGAATGAACCTAAACATCTATTCAAAAGATTTGCCACCCTTTTTTTTTTTGGTCCTAACTTACATTGACAAATGAAATGGTTTTGATTGGATACTAGCTAATGGCAAGGAAAGGGACAAGGTGAACGGGCAGGTTTATCTCCAGAGATACCAGAATTGCTGTATCTTGTGGTAGCTGAGGGATGATGAGAAAAAGCACAGAGAAACATCATTTGTTTCATTAACTTACTTATTTTCAGGTTAATGTTTTGCAGTGGTCATTAAAATAAACACTGCAAAGGGAACTGGGATGCTTTACCTACTAATTTTTTTATCATCTTACAGTTTTCTAATTTCATCTCTATAAGGATCCTTTCTTTCTTCAGGTCAAAAATGTATTCATTTTGCTCAACACTAGAAAAAAAAATCCAATTTAAAAATGAGCAGAGGACTTGATATTTTTCCAAAGAAGACTCACAGGTGGCTAAAGACAGGAAAAAATGCTCAACATCACTCATCATCAGGGAAATACAAATCAAAACCACCATGAGATATTACCTCATACCTGTCAGAATAACTAAAATCAAAGACAAGAAACACTAAGGATTGGCGAGGATGTGGAGAAAAAGGAATCCTTGTGCACTGTTGGTGGGAATATAAACTGGTAAAGCCCCTGTGGAAAACAGTATGTAGGTTCCTCAAATAATTAAAACTAGAAATACCATATGATCCAATAATTCCTTTATTGGGTATTTACCCAGGAAAAATGAAACATGAACTGAGAAAGGTATATGCACTCCTTTGCTTACTGTTTACTGCTACATTATTTGTACACGTACACACACACACACACACACAAACACACACACACACACACACACACACACACACACACACACACACAGAGGAATATCATGCAGCCATAACAAGGATCAGATCATAACATTTGAAGCAACATGGATGGACCTAGAGGGCATTAAGCTAAGTGAAATAAATCAGACTGAGAAAGATAAATACCATATGACTCCACTCATAAACGAAATCTTTAAGAAAGTGAAAAAAAAAGCATAATTAGGGCTATAAATTGAAAAACTGATGATTGCCAGAGGGGAGAGGGGCTGAAGGTTTGGCAAAATGAGTGAAAGGGAGAGAGGGAGATACAGGCCTCCAGTTATGGAATAAGTCATGGGAATAAACAACAGAGCACAAGAAAAATAGTGGTATTGTAATAGCAATGGAATGGGACAAATGGCAGCTACACTTGTGGTAAGCATGGCATAATGTATAAACTTGTCAAATCACTAAGTTGTGCACCTGCAACTAATGTAACATTGTGTGTCAAATATACTCAAATTTTAAAAATAATCAACACAATAAAGGCTATATTTTCTGACTATAAAAAAATCTACTGGGCGCCTGGATGGCTCAGTGGGTTGAGCCACTGCCTTCGGCTCGGGGTCCTGGGATGGAGTCCCGCATCGGGCTCTCTGCTCAGCGGGGAGCCTGCTTCCCTCTCTCTCTCTCTCTCTCTCTCTCTGCCTGCCTCTCCATCTACTTGTGATCTCTCTCTCTGACAAATAAATAAATAAATAAATAAAATCTTTAAAAAAAAATCTACTCACCTTATTCTTTTTTTTTTTATTTAAGATTTTGTTTGTTTATTTGTCAGAGAGAGAGAGAGAGATCACAAGTAGGCAGAGAAGCAGGCAGAGAAAGAGAGAGGAGGAAGCAGGCTCCCCGCTAAGCAGAGAGCCCGATGTGGGGTTCGATCCCAGGACCCTGAGATCATGACCTGAGCCGAAGGCAGAGGCTTTAACACACTGAGCCACCCAGGCACCCCTACTCACCTTATTCTTAAGCATTAATGTCATCTCCCATATTTTTCTTTTTTTCCTCTTTATATATATCCTTGAATAAAAGGATATATTTTATTATATATCTTTGAATAAATTAAAGATATTATATATCCTTGAATAAAATAAAATAAAAAGAGTGGGTCTTGGGGATGACAAAATTAACCCTTTGGCAATTAACACAGTTGTTCAGTTACTTTCTTAACATGCTCTTATGCAGGACAAGTTTAGTGAAAGGAAAATTATGATAGCAAAAATTAACATTCCAATTGTATTTTCTCCTCCCCTGTCATTTTTTCCCTATACAAATAAATACATTTATATTTGATTAACTATCCAAATAAGGTATGACTATAATTCTTTGTTGGTTATTTACTATTTTCAAACAAATAGTTGGTGCTAATGATTTCTTACAATATGGTAGTTTATAACCCTCAAATGTGGTTTACTATACTTTTTCTTAGGCATCAAAAATTCCTGAGAAGTTCCAGGGAAATAAGGTCTCCAATGTACAGATGATGAAGTGAACATCTTAAGATGCTAATTATTTTTCCTAATTAACTAGCTAATTATATGGCCAGTCAGCCCAGATTTTATAATAAAATGAGACTCACTCTATTTTTTGCTTCTTTTTCCCCCATCTTTTTGGCCTTATGTTTTCTAAATCACCATTCAATTTATTTTCTGGCAGAAAAATTATGAAGTTAAAATACGTCCAGATATTTGCAAGTATGAGTAAAATGTGCTTCGGGTGAGAAAATTTAACTATTTCAGTTCACAGTATTCCTGTATTCACAATTAACACTTGTTTCTCATCATAGTGGTGCTGTCTGGTCAGTGAGATGCTAGGAACACAACAGAGTATCTGAACTCCAACAAACTCCCCAGGTAAGGTACAACTGTCACATGCATGGTTAAGACTGATGTCACAGACACTGGAAAATGATCTGAAGTTCTTTCACGTGAGTGTCTTTACAACCCGGCTCACAGAGAGCACGTGTAAGGCAGGGGAGTGCTGCACCCTGTGTCCTTGAATATCCGGTATGGTGCCTAGCTGCCACTGATCCCACAAAATTAGTGTAAAGATCCTTGTCAAGAATTTTGGTCTTATGAAGCTGACTGGCATGTGGTGAAGGAGGATATCTTCCGATTATTTCCCACTGATTTTGACACACATGAGTGCTTATTGGGTCAAATAACAACCGTTGTGTATGGTGTAAGAGAATGGTCAAGTTTCATTCTTCTATACATAGCTGTCCAATTTTCCCAGCACCATTTATTGAAGAGGCTGTCTTTTTTCCACTGTATATTTTTTCCTGCCTTGTCAAAGATTATTTGACCATAGAGTTGAGGGTCCATAATCTGGGCTCTATACTCTGTTCCACTGGTCTATGTGTCTGTTTTTGTGCTAGAGCCATACTGTCTTAGTGATCACAGCTTTGTAGTAAAGCTTGAAATCAGGTAACGTGATACCCCCAGTTTTATTTTGTTTTGTTTTTCAACATTTCCTTAGCAATTCGGGTTCTCTTCTGGTTCCATACAAATTTTAGGATTGTTTGTTTCAGTTCTTTGAAAAATGTCTGTGGAATTTTGATCAGGATGGCACTGAAAGTATAGATGTCTCTAGGCAGTATAATTTTAACAATGAGTATGGAATGCTCTTCCATCTTTTTGTGTCTTCTTCAATTTCTTTCATGAGTGTTCTTTATCTTATGGTTCTTGATGCTATAGTAAATGGAATCGATTCTCTAATTACCATTTCTATTTTTTCATTGTTAGAGTATATGAAAGCAATTGATTTCTGTACATTGATTTTTGTATCCTGTCACATTTGAATTGCTGTATAAGTTCTAGTAGTTTGGGGGTGGAGTCTTCTGTCACATTGATTTGCAAATGTTGAACCACCCTTGCTTATTGGGTCAAATTTATCCCATGGATAAATCCCACCTAGTCATGGTGGATAATTTTTTTAATGTACTGTTGGATCCTATTATATATTGGCAACCATATTCATCAGGATATTGGACTGAAATTCTCCTTTTTGGTGGGTTCTTTTCCTGGTTTGGGGATCAGGGTAATGCTGGCTTCATAAAAAGAGTCTGGAACTTTTCCTTCTATTTCTTTCTTTTTTCTTTTTTCTTTTTTCTTTTTTCTTTTCTTTTTTTTTAAACAGCTACAAAGAATTGATATTATTTCTTTTTTGAATGTTTGGTAGAACTCTCCAGGGAATCTGTTAGGTCCTGGGCTCTTGGTTTTTTGGGAAATTTTTGATCACTGTTTCAACTCACTACTAGATACTGGTCTATTCAAATTGTCATTTTCTTCCTGATTCAGTTTTGGAAGTTTATAATTTCCAGGAATGTATCCATTTCGTCTAGGTTGCTTAACATATTGGCATATAACTGTTGATAATTTCTGATGATTGTTTCTATTTTCTTGATGTTAGTCATGATCTCTCCCTTTTCATTCATAATTTTATTAATTTGAGTCCTCTCTTTTTTCTTTTGGATTAGTTTGCCCAATGGTTTATCGATCTTATTGATTCTTTAAAAAAAAACAGCTTCTGGTTTTGTTGATGTGTTCTACTGTATCTCTAGTTTCTATCTCATTGATCTTTGTTATAATCTTGATAATTTCCCTCCTTGTGTGTGGGGTTGGCTTAATTTGTTGTTGATTCCCCAGTTCTTTAAGGTGTAAAGAGAGCTGGTGTATTCTGGATCTTTCAATTTTTTTGAGGGAGATGTATTTCCCCCTTAGGACTGCTTTTGCCCTGTCCCATAGGTTTTAGACCAAAGTTTCTTCATTCTCATTGGTTTCCACAAATTATTTAAGTTCTCTTTGATTTCCTGGTTGATCCAAACATTCTTAAGCAGGGTGGTCTTTAGCTTTTAAGTGTTTGAAGACCTTCCAAACTTTTTCTTGTGGTCGAGTTCCAGTTTCAAAGCATTGTGGTCTGAGAATATGCAGGGAATAATCTTAATCTTTTGGTATTGGTTGAACCCTGATTTGTGACCCCATATGTGGTCTATTCTGGAGAAACTTCTATGTGCACTCGAGAAGAATGAGTATTCTGTTGTTTTAGTGTGGAATGTTCTGTATATATCTATGAGGTCCATATGGTCCAATGTGTCATTCAATGTTCTTGTTTCTTTATTGATTTTCTGCTTGGACGATCTATTACGGAGAGTGGTGTGTTAAGATCCCCTACTATTAATGTATTCATATTGATATGACTCTTTATCTTGATTAACAGTTGTCTTATGTAGTTGGCTGCTCCCCTATTGGGGGCATAAATATTTATAATTGTTAGATCTTCTGGGTGGATATACCCTTTAAGAATGATGTAGTGTCCTTCTTTATCCCTGAGTACAGTATTTAGTTTAAAATCTAATTTATCTGCTATGAGAATCACTACCCCAGCTTTCTTTTGAGGCCCACTGGCATGAAAGATGCTTCTCCATCCCTTCACTTTCAGTCTGGATGTATCCTTAAACTCAAAATGAGTCTCTTGTAGACAACATATGGACAGGTCCTATTGTTTTATCCAATCTGCAACACTGTGCCGTTTTATGGGAGCATTTAGGCCGTTCACGTTCAGAGTGATTATTGAAAGATGTTTTAATTGACATCATATTGCCTGTGAAGTCCTTGTTTCTATAGATTGTCTCTGTAAATTTCTGTTCTATGACACTCTTGAGTTCTTTTTTCTTTTATAGACCCCCCCCCCTTAATATTTCTTGTAGTGCTGGCTTGGTGGTCACATATTCTTTTAAACCTCACCAGTCTTGGAAGCTCTTTATCTCTCCATCTATTTTGAATGTAAGTCTTGCTGGATAAAGTATTCTTGGCTGCATGCTCTTCTCATTTAGTGCCCTGAATATGTCTTGCCAGCCCTTTCTGTCTTGCCAGGATTCTGTGGACAGGTCTGATGTTATTCTGATGGACCTTCCACTGTACATAAGGAATTTCTTACCCTTAGTTGCTCTCAAAAGCTCTTGTCTAAAATTATGATTCATCATTATGATTCATGCTTTGAGGTCTTTCTAGATTTGTTAATCTTGGGGGGTATTCTTTCTACCTCTAGGACATGAATGCTGGTTCCACTCCCCATACACAAAGATAAACTCAAAATGGATAAAAGTCCTCAGTGTGAGGCAGGAATCTATCAAAATCCTAGAAGAGAACATAGGAGTAACCTCTTCAATAACAGCCACAGCAACTTCTTCCAAGATACATCTCCAAAGGCAAAGGAAACAAAAGCGAAAATGAACTTTTGGGACTTCATCAAGATCAAAAGTTTCTGCCCAGCAAAAGAAACAGTCAATGAAACAAAGAGGCAAACCACGGAATGGGAGAAGATATTTGCAAATGACATTTGAGGAATGGGAGAAGATATTACACAAATGACTACAGATGAAGGATTGATATCAAAGATCTATAAAGAACCCCTCAAACTCAACACACACAAAACAGATTATCACGTCAAAACATGGGCAGAAGACATGAACAGACACTTTTCCAAAGAAGACATAGAAATGGCTAACAGACATATGAAAAAATGTTCATCATTAGCCATCAGGGAAGTTCAAAACAAAACCACGTTGAGATACCAACTTACACCAGTTAGAATGGCCAAAATTAACAAGACAGTAAACAAAAAGTGTTGAAGAGGAACCCTTTTACACCGTTGGTGGAGAATGCAAGTTGGTGTAGCCACTTTGGAGAACAGTGTGGGGATTCCTTAAGAAATTAAAAATAGAGCGACCCAGGGTCCTGGGATCAAGCCCCACATCAGGCCCTCTGCTCGGCAGGGGACCTGCTTCCCTTCCTCTCTCTCTGCCTGCCTCTCTGCCTACTTGTTATCTCTGTCAAATGAATAAATAAAATCTTTAAAAAAAAAGATATGGTCCATATATACAATAGAGTATTATGCCTCCATCAGAAAGGATGAATACCCAACTTTTGTATAAACATGGATGGGACTGGAAGAGATTGTGCTGAGTGAAATAAGTCAAGCAGAGAGAGTCAAGTATCATATGGTTTCACCTGTGGAGCATAAGGAATAACAAGGAAGACATTGGGAGATGGAGAGGAGTGAGTTGGGGGAATTTGGAGGGGGAGACAAACCATGAGAAACTATGGACTCTGAGAAACAAACTGAGGGTTTTGGAGGGGGTGGGGGGTTGGGTGAGCCTGATGGTGGGTATTATGGAGGGTACGTATTGCAACAGACCACTGGGTGTGGTGCATGAACAATGAATTTTGGAACACTGAAAAAAATTAAAAACAAAACAAACAAACAAACAAACAAAAAGAACCACCAATGTCACTGAATCATGAGTTCCTAAAGGATTTCAATCTGGGCAAGGAGATTTGAGTCTACTGAAGATCTTTCTGATGTAAATTAACTAGACTGATATCTCTTGGCTGTCGCTTGTACTAGAAGTAGTAAGAATACAGTCAGGACTCACAAAGTAGTTATAAAATTTAAGGACCCTTCTGTGTGCTACTTTATTTTCTGGGTCAGTAAAAATAGCCATCTGACTTTTGTGACAGGTAACTAAGTTTTCTGCTAGACTTTCTGTTCACTGGAAACTTCATTTAACCAGATGCCTATTCTCAGCATTGTTCAGGGCATTCTGTCTATGCTTACATCAATCTGTGTTCACCTACCAAGACTCCTCAAAATACAGATTCTCAATCTTTGTTTGCTTTCTTGGTTTTGATGAGTGCCAGTGGGGGTAGACTTTCAAACACCATGTTCCATGTAGGGAAATTCTTAAATAGTAATGCTATATGCAATGCTAATTCTTTTGAAAGGTTAAAAAAAACCTCTATGTGCCTTATATAACATGATCTATTTATACTCTGTCACTAAGGAGAGTCAGCTGCATTTATGTTTGGGGTGAACAGAACAATTTATTTGTACCTTCTCATCTAACTGATCACTACCAATACTCCGGGTTAGGTTATGGGAAGTTATTAGAAGCATTAATATATTTGGAACTGAAGTATTTAGCATAAAAATATTTAACATGAGAATTTCACTAACAGAGAAATTTAAGCACCAGAGTTTCTGTATCTTCTTCCAGTATCAGCTAAAATATTAAGTTCTGTCAGAGGATATTATACATGACAACAGTTACTAAGAGACTCCTGCAGTTGCAATGCCAAACTGGATGCTTTCAAAACTCCTTCAGTATTTCCAGCACCTGGTAGTAACTACTGACAGCCCATGTGTTTGTTTGAACCAATAAAAAGCTCTTTAACTGACTCTAAAGCAAATTATTGAATTGTGAATTGCGACCATAACAGAAAATTCAGGAAGGGGGAGACACATATTCTGGATTGTGTAGCTTCTGAAACCAAAATTTGACTATGATTTACTAAGACTATTAATTACATCTCCTTCATTTATGTGTGGAAGCCACCACAATACATCAAATGTTACTATTTTTACATCCCTTTCTTCTCTAGGCCTTTCATTGTTTCTATCTGTTCTTAGTACCTATTTGACGTTTAGCATATACTCTCTTCTGTTTTAAATTTCCTCATAATAGCTTATTGTATGGTGTACTGTATAGAGCACATTACATGCTATGTTTCCACAAAGTGTCACAACAAATCTTATGCAGTAGGAACTATTGTTATACCCATTCACGGAGGTAGAAACTGAGGTTTAGAAAGTTGTAACTTGCCTAAAGTGATATAGCATGTAACTGATAGAAGATTTGAGCCCTACCTGCCTTCAGCTTCCACATTCTTACTCTCCTTCCTCCTTCCCTCATTTTTCTCCCTCCGCTCATCCCAACATGACAGCAAAACCAAGGTACTGGGCATTTGAAGAACAAAGAACAAATTGAAGCCAGAGTCTACATAATGGAAGTCACTGACAGGATTAAAAATAAATTATTTTAGAATTAGACTGTATTTCCATGCTTCCTATTTTTTTTTCTCTCTTCTCAATCCCATAGATAGGAGGATGCCACTGTCGTGTACAGTTCTCCTCTTACCTGACCGCAGAGACACTAGAAAATCTAGCATGCTGAAAAGCACTGCCAGGCTTCCCACCTGAGTCAAACATTTATTACAAAAGGGGGACTCTTTGAAGATTTTCTATTAAATTTGCTATTAAATACTTCAAGTATTTTTGTGTGTATGTTGTTTCATATCTCACTAATGAGTTTAATTCAGTTTTATTTATTCTTTGCTTATTTTATTACAGTAAAAAGATGCCATTTATAAACTCACAAATTATATCCTTCTTTCTATTTGTGTTGTGTAAGTCTTTTGGTAAACCTTACAAAGCAAGGTGTAATGAAAAACAGCCTCCAATTCAAGAAACTAATACAAAGAAAAAGGTTCTTAGAGAATGTACACATAAACAAGTGAGGAATAAATTGGCAAAGTGCATTGTCATAACCACACATCTTTAAGACATTAAATTACACATAATTTTAAATTCTGCAAATTAGTTACTTAAGGATGGCAGATAGCTTTAAATGTGTAATATTTTTCCAAGAGAATGAAGCTAAGGTTGGCGTTTTTCTTACTATTATCTTCTATATTTTTTCTTCAAAAATGATAATATTTCTGTTTTTTAATAATACATACTTCTATCTCCACAAAACTAAGAAATAAAATAGATATGAATTATATACTGCAAAATTACATCAGACAATTTACATATATACTCCTGAGATTTTATCAGACTAAAATAATAGATAGGCTACAATGAATATATCCACCTTTAAAACATTAAAAAAAAAAACTGGCTCTAAACTTTCTCATAATTTCAAAGCTCATGCAGTCTTAAGACTTTCTCTACAGTATAAACATTATTTGAACTGCAATGAGCTCAATAAGGAAATTGTACAAAAAGGGGTGTGAAGAGTCAGGATATAGAGTATTTGCATAAATTTGCATCACTTACACATCCAGAAAAATTTCACTCACCAGCCAAATTTAGTTTAACAGATGAGAGCATTTCGATTCAAGCTCCAATTTCTGACTGCAACATTTGCTTCAGAGAGCCATCCATGTATCCTCTACTCCTATAAAGGGTTTTGTTGTTTCTTCTGCACACATACCACAATCTACTGCACAAATTTGGGGGAAGGTATTTGATAAATGCCTGTTTTCTTCTATTGCGATAGTAAATTCCACAAGGGCAAAACTGTTGCCAAGTCTCTCTCTGTATCTCCCAGTGCCCTATGTAGTGCTGAGCATACAGCGGATGTTCAATAAATAGTTTTTAAATGAACAAATGAATACATTGGTTGTCTCATTAAACTTCTCAGAAGCAAAAAGCAGATCATCTACTGGCCTAATTTAAGTCCTTTTATTTTGGTGTTATACTGGTTCTTTGATGAGTCTGGTTCATTTTGATGACTAGAAACAGCATGGTTTGAAGTAATCTGAACTGAGCAAGGGAATTAGAGCTAGAGAGATACAGTGTGTAGTTTTGATTCAGAATAGATTTTAAAACTGTTTAGACAGCATTCAGTTTTGGTAAGTTAATATTAGAATTTTTAATGGCACTATAAAAATGTTTTGAACTGTGATAAGGTTTAGATTTCAGTTTTGAGGATGGTTTAGTTTTAGTTAATTTGAATTAGGTTTCCAAGTAATAACCTACTTTCCAGCATGCTTCTTAGAGCAAACTTGTATGTGTATGTGTGTTTATATATATATATACACACACACACAAGTACATATACGTGTATATGTATATACACATATATATCATGTACCATATACATGTATATATACATGTACCACTCTGGGTCCCCGCACCTATCTCTTCTGGAGTCTTGATATTGTCAAAATAATGTAGGAGGCAGGGGCACCTGGGTGGCTCAGTCTGTTAACATCTGACTCTTGATTTTGGCTCAGGTCATGATTAGGGTTGTGAGATGGAACCCCGCATTAGGCTCTGTGCTGGGCATGAAGCCTACTTAAGATTCTCTCTCTCCTTCTCCCTCTGTCCCCTTCTGCCTCCCCACTGCCACCAAAAAAAAAAAAAAAAAAGAAAGAAAGAAAAAAGAAAAAAGAAAAAAGAAAGCACTTTGAGGCACCTGGGTGGTGCAATCAGTTAAGTAGGTAAGCATCTGACTCTTGGTTTTGGTTTAGGTGATGGTCTCAGGGTTGGGAGATCAAGCCCCACATGGGGCTCTACACTCAGCACAAAGTCCCTTAAGACTCTTTCTTCCTCTCCCTCTGCCCCTTCCACAGCTATCTCTCTCTCTAATAAATAAATAAATCTTTTTAAAAAGTCATAAGATAGAAGGCAGAATTAGGGGACCTCTTTGTACACATTGAATTACTGCTGCCTGTGTCCTTTATATAGCATACGAAGACAAAGATGATCAAGTCAATGACATGGAGGTTTCCTTTAAACATTAAAATTCTGGGGGCACCTGGGTGGCTCAGTGGGTTAAAGCCTCTGCCTTTGGCTCAGGTCATGATCCTGTAGTCCTGGGACTGAGCCCCACATCAGGCTCTCTGCTTGGCAGAGATCTCTATCTGCTTGTGATCTCTATCTCTGTCAAATAAAAAAAAAAAATTAAAATTCTGAAAAACATCTGTGTAGCCTATACTCACATTTTTAAAGAGTACACATTGACATTAAAGTATGCCAAATAGTATCCATATATCCAAGATTATAAATACATACCAATTTCCATATATAAACAATATTACAAATCCTCTACTTGTTTTAAAAAATAATAGATTTATTCTATCTAGTTGTATAGTTTTATTTCTCTCCAAGGTATTTTATTAACTAAATTAATTTCTGATTTATAGAATCAAAGAATTTTCTCTGTATTAATTTCTAATGCCCAATTTCACTTAGCATTTCTGAGACAGAACTTAGAATCGCTTCACTGGGTAATCTCCATTCCTTACCACCATCATCAGTTCTATCTAGATGGAGACCAATTTGCATGTCTCTTTCTTTAGAAATGACCAAAGATAATAAAGAACAATAATTAAGTAATGAGTTCAATTAATTAATACATATGTTTTAATACTTCATTTCTTTGGTTTTACTGTTTTCTTCCAAGGTTGTCTTTTTGAGCTCTGCAAAGTGCCCAATTTCCTACTTTTTCTTCCTGTGTCTCTTCTAATTCAAACATGCAAATGTGTTATTGTGTTGCTTGCTTTTAAGCATTCAGCCATTTTTCAAACTGAGCCTGGACTCAGCCATAAATATATGCTTCAGCATATGTGAATCCGAGGAACCACCTTAAGTCACTACCACCCACTGTGACCTCACTCCTTCTGAATTCACAGTGTGTGAACTTCTCGTGACACTCACTCAGCAATTAATCATGCCTGCCTTGTGACATTTCTGATGATGTATATTTAACATCACATAGTTATATAATTTGTCAGTGTATCCCCGCCCAGCCGCCTCATTTGAACTGCAAGCTCCTTGAGGCAGATTCAGTGTTGGTTGGCCCTACAGAATGCCCTGTAAACAAGGAAAATATGTGCTGATTGATTATTTGATTGTATGCATTTAGTTATGAAGGAAGTCAAGCAGCATGAACAATGGAAAGTTAAAAATGTCTCCCCCTGGGTGCCTGGGTGGCTCAGTTCATTGGGTGACTGCCTTCTGCCCAGGTCATGATCCTGAAGTCCTAGGATGGAGTCCTGCATTAGACTTCCAGCTCCATGGGGAGTCTGCTTCTCCCTCTCACCTTCTCCCTCTCATGCTCTTTTTCTCAAATAAATAAATCTTAAAAAAAAAAAAAGTCTCCCCCAGTTAGGTCGTCTTGGTTGTATTAGTGTCTAGGAAGCAATTGTGACAGTTCTCAATAAAGAGTCCATAGATTTCTTTGCCTTGGAAAAGTGAAAAACAAGAATGAGTTATGAACTGCCATGGGATGAACATTATGCTTTATTTCTTTAGATGACTTGATACATGTTGAGTCCAAATCTTTCTGAACTGAGCTGCCATTTCCTAGAAATTGTGCCCAGTGAAGTTAACAGTGTGACTTCAAATAATGGGACCAAGAGTCAAATAAATTTGAGAAAAACTAGCAAAAATAACATTAAACAGATTTCCACCCAGTCAGAATTCACAGAGCTTTTAATATTCTCATACTTCCCAAGGTTTGAGACAGAGACTACAGTACACCTCTTAACCCAAATTTGTGTAAGCACTGATTTCTTTTTAAAGCATCTTATAAAATTTGTGTGCCATAGTGGTCACTTTTAGAAACACTGAAGTAGAAATTTCATGCACATCTTACACAATTCATAATGCCTAAAAATGGTTTATCAGCTGAAGAAGACCATTTCTTATTTTGGAGGCAAAAGTCCAATATTAAATTGACTTTGGTTCTTTACTCCCTTGGTATTTTAAAGGTCGACAGAAGATCCTTCAACTTCTTTCCTTTGTGGCCATTTCCTCCCACTATGTTAATGAGGTTTCTGTATTTTGACACTGTGTTGCTGCTTTTTTAAAATTCATCTCATTTCAGGGTGCCTCGGTGGCTCAGTGGGTTGAAGCCTCTTCCTTCGGCTCAGGTCATGATCCCGTGGTCCTGGGATTGAGCCCCGCATCAGGCTCTCTGCTCAGCGGGGAGCCTGCTTCCTCATCTCTCTCTCTGCCTGCCCCTCTGCCTACTTGTGATCTCTGTCAAATAAATAAATAAAATATTATTTATAAATAAATAAAATATTTTTAAAAAACTCATCTCATTTATCATTTTTGTCTTTTTCTTCCACCGCACTGTGATGTCCTTTGCAGATTGTTTAAGCATCTGCCTGTGTTGGATAGCAAGCAATGTTAAAGATCCACAGCAAAGTCCTAGCCTACAGCCATTAGATGTATGATTTAACTTGTCACTTCCCCTTCTAGGTCTCAGCTTTGTTCTCTGCATAAAGATAAAAAATTATAAAAAGGAGAGTAAACCAAAAAATTCTTTGCACATGCAAGGTATTATTTTGATGTCATTTTACAATCAATTTCTTATATTTATTCCTACTTTGGTTAATGAGAAACTGTTACTAGTTAAGTCTGGGGTGTGAAACAGGAAGTGGTAAAAAGCACAAGGGAAATTTCTATGGTATACCTTTCTGTGTTTTTTAGAAATTTTATTTTTTTATTCTAAATATATTTTTCCAAATATACATATATAAAAATAATATAAACCGAAACCAGGTACCATCATACTATCTGTTTATTTCAAGTGACACAAGCCTAAAACTCTAACTTAAACAAATGTGGAATCTGCAAGGACAGGACCAAATATTGATCAAAATGTTAGTAGCCTATTCAGTTCTTTACAACTCTAGATGAAAAAAAAGGAAGCTAGTGCCATATCTAAAGGGTATGCAAAAATGATCTGCCAAAGCACAGTTCTCATCCTTGCACATCTTTGATGGGAGAAGGGAATGTCCTCTCCATTTTCTTTTAAGGATGTGACAAAAACATTAATCACAGCTTTTGTTTGTACTATGAGAGCATCATTTTTTAGAGGAACCTCCCGTGTTTCTCACATTCAGATGCTAATCAATTATGTCCTCTTTTGCCTTTGGATAAAAATCAAACAAAACATCCATTAGCAAATTATCTTCATTAGACTCTGGGGAAATTTTGAATAACACTTTTAGAGACTCATGGTGCTCCCATGGGAGAGAGTTGTTAAAGAAGCACTGATCATGGAATTAATATTAGTAAAAATTTACTCTTACTACTGAAGATTTGTATGACAAATGGTGTTTTAGTTTACTGAGACAGATTTCCCAGATTAGAAAGACTTTTTCTACATTAAAAAAAAAAAAACTTTTATAGAACTGAAGAAATAAGTCTGCCTTATTGCTTATGTCAAGAAATTGGAATGCATTTTGTCAATGTTAATAGGAAGAAAATTACCAAATAGATTTTCTTCTAAAGGTAGAAACATCCATATATATAATAAGTGAAATAAGTAATGTAAATATCTGTAGCTCTGGATGGACTTCTCTGCATGTAACTCAGGTCTGACTACATTGCAGCACCAGAATCAAGTGTTTATCAAGAAGTTTGGAAAGTTTATACTTTATTTTTTAAAGATTTACTTATTTATCTTGGAGAAAGAGAGAAAGAGAGAGAGAGAGAAAGCAAGCGTGGTGGGGAGGAGCAGAGGGAGAGAGAATCTTAAGCAGACTCTGCTGAGCACAGAGCTCACGATGCTGAGGTCATGAACTGACTGGAAACCAAGAGGCCATGCTTCATCAACTGAGCCACCCAGGCACCCCTATACGTACTCTATTTTAATAATGGTTTATTTCTGTAACTACCCTCACATTTTTCATTTCCATGAGTTTCATTCGTTTGTTCCATGTGCCCTTTATCCTGCCTCTTTAATCTCTACCACTCCACATATGTCCATATTCCTGGGAAGAAATGCTGGACATTTTGAATATCACATTACTGAGAGCTGTATTTTGTTTTCTTTATAGATTAATGCACTTTATTTGGCTGGCAGAAAGTTACTTGTAGAACATCTGACCCTTTTTAAAACTTGTTTTTATGCTTTGTTCCAGCAGATCTGTTGTAGTCTTTACAGCTAGTTTGGCCTTCCTACAAAGTCTTGTGCTCTTTGCCTAATGGCCTGAGTGCTCAATAAGGACTTCCTCTCCTATTGCTTGGAGAAATTCTCCCAGCTTTGAGAAAACTAGAAGAATGTTCTAGTTTACAATTCCCCAGTTATTTTTTTCTCATTCTAGAGTTTCGTTCAATGTACATCCATTTCAGTATTCAACCACACCACTATAGATTTATGATGTTGTTTTCTCTGTTTAGGTCTCTCTTCTCTGGTGCTCTGACCACAAATATCAGCTGCCTTAGGATTCTCAAACTCCAATCTCTGTCTACTCAACTGAATAATTTGCTGTGTTCTGCTTGGTTTCCGTATTCCTACACTCTGGTCCAGAAAGTGCCCCAAAAGGCCAAGGTAACTGTAGGCTCACTTCACTTTTTTCTCTTTCTTCTAAGGGCTCATAGTCCTATACAGCATCTTGACTAATGTCGGTAGCAACTGATTTATTTACTTATTCAAAAGTTTTTCATTTCCCATCATGGAGTATCACATCTGGTTCTAGTTATTCCATCATGACTAGAAATGGACACTTAAGTAACATCTAGAGTCTCAATTACTGGTTTGGTTTGGGGAGATGATGTAATTCTCTAATTCTTATTTTATCTACCGATAAAAGTGAATTTGACAGATACTATTGTGTTTAACAAGTTTTCACTTTTTCCCTGTTATGCCTGCAGTAACAAGTGCCCATGCAATTGCCTTCTGTCCAACAGACTATGAATAAAAGTGTGATAGGCACTTTTGGGTTTGTCCCATTAAATACCACCCAGTAGTCCTCTATCCATTTCCTATCTCTATTGAATGAATGCAGAATGCTCCAAGGACTTGTAAAATGGGTTCACAAAATGGAAGGCTGACTGTGAAGCATATCCACATTGGATGAGTACAAATAAACATTCACCATATAACTCTCTCCCCTCTTGGGATTGTCTGGTTCGGCAGTTTGTCCACCTGGACTGAATGAGTGAATAGCAATAATGCCTATACAACACGTTATTATTTCACATCAGTGCAATCAAATTAGAAAATATATTTTAATAAATACACTAGATAAGTGTCTGTTAATGACAAATGTTATTGTTTTACTATTATTCCTACTAATCCTATTATATATATATATATATATATATATATATATAACTATTTTAGTGAAATAATAATGGAAAATATTTAAATCAACATTAACATGCCAGATAATACTTTATAAAGTAAATGCACAAAAACAAACTCAGTTTTCTATCTGTAAACAGCCAACAAAGGTACATAAGTTTTAAGATCCTGAGTTCCCCTGTAACCTTTTAAATCACTTTTAAATAGGAAATTTGTTTAGTAAGTGAAAATTATTCAAAATAGGAGCTTTTAAGGCTGTCACTGATAGATTCATAAAAATCATCCTATCCTTTCCTATGCCTATTGTAAGATATTTCTGCCCTTAGATACTTGGATCTGAATGACCCTTCAGACTTAATATTTGCACTCAACATGGCCAGAACAGTCATCTCGAAAACAAAGCTGAGAATGCTGTGCTGATAAAGAAGCTACTGAAAGTAACTAAGAATCAACTCTGATGGTATGTGAGCAGGGAGGAATAATTATTTCTTCTTATAACTCCAGGTTTTCTCCTTGAGGTGTATTTTCTATTATTAGCAATTAAGTAGACTTTATAATGTCACTTGAATTCTCCATCTCAGCACTGCACTTGGATGATTAAGCAGCCACCAGAGTTAGTAATGATCTAAGGTTGCTTTTAAGAACAGCTATGTTTTAGTCAAATCAGGGTGAGGTGGGTGTTAAAGAGGGTGGAAGATACCTTAACCTGCAGATTAAACAGGCTGCAAAATATGATCTACACAAGATGCAGGGTGCTACTGCACATCATGGCATGTCTCTAAGTCCTATCTGTTTCATTACTGTTCCCCCAATAAGTGAACATCTTTAACACACTGTAAAAAGTTTGGCTGACAAAATCACCTCCTGTTTGTGCTATGGTAAAAATCATGCATTTAACAGCCAGATTATCAAAGTAATTAGTTGTTAGTGATGATTCCAATGTTGGCACTTTATTTATTAGTGGTTCCATGTATTTAGTTTAAGTAAAAATTTAGAAAACTGTCTGAAAAGTATTTGTTTATGTGTTAGAAAAATCTGTTCATGTTAACCAGCTTGGATAACAAGTTTTAATTTTTCATATCTTAGGAAAAAAATAAACAATTTTCTATTAACTAAAAGAATAGTTTTCCAACATTGGTGCCCCATGGTAAATACTGGAAAACTGCCATGTCTCTCAGGAGTCACTAAAATGGAAACATGGAAACAGAGGAAGAGAAGGTCACAAACATGGTCACCTGGGATAATTTAATAACACTTTGTTTCACAGGATGCTTAGAAAGCATATATAAAAATAAGGATGCACTGAAGATAATGTCTTTATATTTATACTGAACAGTGAAATATATACATATTTATGTAACACATGTATACTCTGTATATGTATGTTATATATACATGTATATTTGTGTGTATACAAAATTATAAAATATTTAAGACTATTACAATGGATATCATTTAGAGGGCTCAGCAAAATTATCTAGACTAAAATGTTTTGCAATTGTCCTAAGTCTGCCTGTCCATCTATCTCCCTCTTTCTGTCTCTGTCTCTCTCTCAAACTCTCTAGAATCCAAGCATATCAATGTCCTAGAACCTGAAGTTAGAGTCTTTTCCTCCCAGATGTTGTTGGTCTTCTCTACCACAGAATTATGTTTATTTTTCAGATTCAAGAAGATTTCAACTTGATAAGACTTCATTTTTCTTTAATAAAGAGTTAGCAACTTCCTACCATGTGCCATCATTCTAAGTGCTGGGGAAAAAATGGCAAAGAAAGGCAGAGTTCCTTCTGTCATGGAAGATGCAGGCCAGTGGAAGAATAGATCAATTAAAAAAAAAAGCACACAAACACATAAAACTGGTAAGTGCCATGAATGGCTGATATTTGATCATGTGAGAATACAGAATAGTCAAATTTGCCTGAATAAGGGAAGCCAGAAAACATTTTTTCCCAGAAATTAATGATTAATGATTAATTTGAAATCTACAAAAAAATAATGAATTAGACAAAGAGTAGATAAAAAGTTTTCCAGAGAACATCCATGTGCAGTTTACTTCATTGAGAGGAAACTGATGTTCTTGACAGGGATTAAAAGCTATCTTTACAAATATGGAACTTAAATAAATCTAAATATGGAAAGCAAAAAGGAAACAAAACCTCAGTTCATCTCAAAAGTACACTTTTTTGGGGGGAAGTCAATGTGGTCTGTTTTAAAGATGAAGTTAAATTTGGGGAGTAATGTTTCTTCTGAGAGTATATGCATTTTATTTTTTACATTCATTTGATTTCAACTGCTCTTTTGATGAGAATGATAAAAATGCTAGTGCCTAAAGGTAGAAAATAAAGTAAAACTTATTGTGGGACCTTTCATTGTGGGACATTGATCCTCAGGCATTAATGCTCCGCAAGATTCTACAGGATTGGTGGAGGGGATTGGATTTGAAACATTTACTTTGCTCACAAGATTGTTTCTGGCAAGTTTCAGGTCATTCATAACCTAAAATGTAGTATAGGAAGGGAAATCCACAAATCAACTTTTAAGTCAGTTAGGAATAATTAGCCTTCAGAAAAGTTTGACCCTACTCCTATATGGCAGTTTCAACCTGCAGAGAAGTCAACAGGACTTGAAACTGAGAAGCACTTACCCCAGCACAGCAAAGCCCCAAGTATTTGTTCCCATAAGTACTACACTGTACAATGGCAGACTGGCTTAGGGACTATCTTTGGTAGCACTTTGAGGTAGCTGAGTGAATGACACTGAAAATAAAATTTACTTCATTCAATGGTTCAAGTAATTTACTAATTAATTCAAGTAATTAATAAACTCCTTATTTAATGTTCAATGTTCAAGTTAAACACTTTTTCACTTCTTTGAGAAGTGGTGTGTCTGTAAAAATTTTTTCTTTTGCTATTAAGACATAGATTGTATCATCAGAAATTCAGTTGACAAAATTTTAATTGGTGACTTTTAAGCTGGTGGGCAAGAATTATTTGAGGATTGCTGGCAGCATCTTTCACATCATTTTGATGTCCATGGGTTACAATGACAGAAGAATTTCTTGTTACAAGAGTAGAAAACTAGATTTATTGCCAAGATCCCAGATGGCCCATACTTTTTTACAGTCAAAACTTTGCTTGGCAAAGAAACTTTTTATCATTTCAAAGATCTCAATTGCCTTTGCAGTTTCCAAAAGGAGTTTACAAAAATAGGGAGTTTTTGATGTTGTTAGCATGCACACAATAAAGGAAAATCAAACATTGGTTGCACTGAGAGAAATCAGTAGATTCTTTGTTGAATGATCAAAGAAAATGGTGTCATTGCAATTTCACTATGTCTGGTGTCAAAGTCTTAGAGAGAATGTCAGCAGACACACAATAGATGTCATAATTTATTAGAGGCTTGCTGCAATTTTCACCCTTTGCTCTAAGCCACAAACTATATTAATTCATACATATTAGTCCACTAAAGTTCCACCTGTCAGAGGTCCCACTATGACAAAGCAATAAGCAGTGCAGTGTAATTAAAGTCAAAGCTTTTCTGTAGGGGAAAATCCAGACTTTTCCAGCAATTCCAGCAATTCCAGACTAAGATGTGATCCTTTCAAAAAGGATCCACATTATCTAAAGTATTTCTCAGCATGGGAAAATTATTACTTTAGGCTCCTGTTGTTAGGAGACCTGCTACAGAGTAAGCATCATAACTTTCATATCTTCTGTGTTTTTATTAATCAGAGTTCTCCAGAGAAATAGACTCCGAAAGGATATATATATAGTTATACATATAACTATATATATAGTTATACATATATATATAGTTATATGTATAACTATATATATATATATAACTCTATAACTCTATAACACACAAACTCACTCTCTCTCTCTCTCTCTCTCTCTCTCTCTCTCTCTCTATATATATATATATATATATATAAAATTTCTGTCCAGATCTAAGGGCCTGAGAACCAGGACTATCAAGGAAAGGAGACTGATGTCTTAGTTCGCATAGTCAGCAGAAAGTAAATTCAACCTTCCTTCACATTTTTGTTCTATTCAGGCCTCAGCAGATTGGATGATGCCCCACCAGACTGGGAAGGGCAATCTACTTTACTCAGCCTACAAGTTCAAATGCTAACCTCTTTTGGAAGGACCTTCACAGACAAACCCCATTTAAACCTGTATCTGGGAATCCTGTGACTCAGTCAAGTTGACATATAAAATTAACTAGCATAGTATTCCTTTACATTCAAAAAGCATAGTAAAATTAGGCACATGCAATTTTTCAAACCTTGTTTTCTGTCAGTTTTTACCTTAAGCAAGACCTAAAGCATGAAAAAAATAAGATACTGTAATCATAATGGTAAAGTGTTTTTCTTTAATTCCAATCATAGCATGAGTACTCACATCATGTATGTAATGACAATTGTGCATTAAATGAGTATGCCTCCATGCTGCCCTACACATGTTTGATGAGAGAAATAATGACATGAGTTTATATAATTATTAGTATCTCATAAAGAAAATTTGCAAAGTAACAGAAAAGGAAAGAAAGCAGGGGAAAAAATCATTAGCGCATTAGTAGTACTCCACGAAATCCATTTATGTTGATGTAGTTGAGATGTTAAGATCAAACTCCCATCCTTCCAGAGAAATAGATATTATCAGCTTGAAATTAACAAAAAATCCCTTAAGATAAATTATTATAATCAATGATATATTCTGAATGTAGCAGTTATTTCCCCATGGTATTTATAATTACGTCTCCTCTGGATATTCTGCAGACTTTTTAAGCCTTAATTGGCTAAACATGTTTGTGAAGTTCCTTATTGTCAAACTCATTATTATTGTTGTCAAAGCTGTGCCAAGCATTGTACTAATTGCTATGTCAATCTCAATTTATATAAATTTTATGTCTATGTATACATTCAGTAAGAGAAAGAGAAGGCAGGTATTGTTATCTTCCTTAAGAATTCTAAGACCTCTAATTCATCGGGCTCTCTGCTCAGCAGGGAGCCTGCTTCCTCCTCTCTCTCTGCCTGCCTCTCTGCCTATTTGCGATCTCTGTCTTTCAAATTAATAAATAAAATCTTAAAAAAAAAAATTCTAAGGCCTCTCGACTCAAAAGACTTAGAGCCTCTCACCCTAAAACAGTTACTCATTTTCAGAAAAATGTATATATTATGTTGTATGGATGAATTTATATTTTTTCATTGACATAATTTCAGAGATTACAAATTTTTGTTTCTAAATAATTTTCTATTTTGTATAGCATCTAATATTTCAAACCTAGTTTCCTTTTTATCCTGGCCTCATTACATAAATTAATCGATGCTTTTTCAATAAACCTAATAGTAAGTTGAATTATTTCATTAACCATAGCTACCATTACTATTGTTTTCTATGTCTAACTACTGTATTCATATGATATGTATTATGCATATATGTAATTTCTATATATACATATATAATTTCATATCTTCATGTATATATTTTATTGTCATATTAAATTAAAAATATATTTATATCACATTCATATTTTATTATATTGTAATTAGTAATGCATATATACATAATCTCATACATAATTTAATATCTTCTCAACCATACTCTGAGATACACTCTTTTCTAATTTATAGATGAGAGAAGGGAAGAATTGAGGCTTACAAAGTTTATATAATTTGCCCAAGATTATAGCAGTCGTGAACAAGTATGTATTTGAAACCAGTAAAAACTGATTCAAAATTAGATAGCTTAAAACATAATTCTACACTTTGGTCCTGAAAAATATCTCTATTAATTAAAGGTAATATTCCTATCACAAATTATAGACTAATAATGATATAATAAATATTTTCTTCAAAATTTAAGGATTTGATGGTTTCTCATTCTCAACAAATTTGCACTTAAAGATTAGTCCCTAACTCCAGAAAATATCTAGGTATCTTCAAAATATAGGTTGTTTCTTTGGGACTGTTGTCTGCCTTTACTTTAAATTTAAACAGGGATCTTCATCTATTCATTCAGTAGGCATTATTTAGGATTTATTATGTTCTTTCCTAGACCCAAATCATTCAATGATGAACTTTACATATAGGTTCCCAGCTTCATGGAATTTCCCACATGAAGACAAACTACAAATATATTACAACAGTATTTTCTGTGTTGTGTCTTAATTTCCAAAAATATGAATGTTAAGAAAAAATGAAGTAATGTATGATTTCTACAAATCTAACTGTGTTAATCAGAAATTTACTGAATTAGTCTGTTAGAGTGCACCTATTCAACAAAAATAAATTCTTAAATACTTTAACAAGTGCATCCTGAAATTCTTAGTAGTACTTAGTATTCAACCAAAATGTACTCCTATTTATCCTGCCTGAAAGTTTTAACTAGCAAATAACCCCCCTCAAAATTAACCTAAATCACAGGTGACTGACTTCAAATTCCCCTAACAATCATCTTTGTATTATTATTCTTAAAAAGAAAGGAAAAATTATTTATTAGTTTAGGTATCATATGCTTAATATTCTGTTATCTTTAAATTTTAAAAAAAATCAAATTTCCTTTCTACTGGTTAATTATAATCAATATCCAGGCAGAGGGCATGTTTCTGTCTGCAAGGTTATTCCCAAAACACTCAACTATATTCACTAAAATATCCAGTGAAATTGATGCTCTGTTTTCCCCACATCTTAGCATGAACAATTTGGCAAACAAATGGACTATATAACAGTTACTATTTAAAATACTAAGTTACCCTGTCATATTATTGCTATATTTATAACCTAGAAGCATTCACATGATTTTCAGAGAAACCCAACTTATCATAATGCTGTATCTTAGACATTAAGAAGACTCCCTGGCTTATATAATGATAGGAGTTCAACCCAAAAATCCTTCTTTCATGTTCATTTCCCGTTTCAGTTGACTGGTTTGTAGTCAAGGTAAGACAGGTTTCCTGACTTAATGCTGTACTCTTTTGAACCATGGTTCATGTTGAGTTCAAATTTATTTTCAAAATTGTTGGCATACTTTATTTGAATAGCCACAATAGATAATGAAATAATTTCAAGTAATTCTAAAAATGGGTTTTATTTGTAGGTCGTTTTTCTTTTAGAAGATAAATGTATTGCTCCTAATATCTCAAAATGAGATGATATATAAAGGACAAAAAAAAATCAGCCTTCAAAAACTATTCCCCTTTTTGATATGTTCAGGATAGATATTTCCAACACTCCTTACTCATTCCAGGCATGGTTTTAGAATCCACATTAGTATTTTACTGGAGGCTAGTCCATTGTGGTGACATAGAAGCTGAAACTTCTTTGAAAATCTTTGTTTAAACTAATGGTAGTTCTGAAACATCCTGTATGCTTGTCTCTTTATCTGTTAACTTTTAAGAGGAAAATTTATGGGAAAGCCACAATTTATATTGGTCTTGCATCATCTATGTTTTTCTCCAGCAAGACCTAGAATGAGGGTCCTAAACTTGGAGATGGTATTAGAAATCTTAAATCCTCTTATCCATAAAGGATCATGTCCTTCTTTTATCTGTGTGTGATTCAATCAAGCCACAAAAATGTGTTATCCTCTTCTACACAAAATAACTCATATTTGTACATACAGATTTTATCTCCCTTTAGTATTTGCTTCTCTATGTATTTCTTTCTCCCTTTAGTATTTGCTCCTCCAAGATGAATCCAGGTCCTTTGAGGTTCTTCACAGAACATTCATTCTAGAAGTTTCACTATCTTGGATGCTCTAATTTGAACACATTTGAAATTATCATTATCCTTTTAATTATAGAGCCCCAAATATCCTGTATATCACTTTCTCAGAAACTATTTAGTAGTCTATTAATCAGAAAAAAGTAAAACTATTATTTCACTCAGGGAACTTTTATCCTGAGCTACTCAGAATGCATTTCTAATCACTTCCCACTTCATAAAGAGTCCTATTAGAAAAAATAGTTTCTGCAAAGCCCCATCTAAAAATGTATTTTGTCTGCTCATTTCTCCCCTCCCTCCCCCTTCTCTCTCCCTTTCTCTCTTTCTCCTGTCTCTCTCTCCTTTCTCTTCTCCCTCATTTTCTTTTTGTTACTCTTAAAGCTTACATCCTGGTTTAATGTTTTTTGGGGAGGAGGGTTTGTTTTTGAATGATGCATACCCTTCTCATAGCTACCCATAATTCCGTGACCCATCTGAACCTTGTGAATACCCCCAAGTTAACTTTCTCCCTCTATGCCCTTAGGGAACTCAATTATTCCCACAAGGCCAGGGGTGTCTGTGTGTATACACACACACACACACACACACACACACACGCACACACACACATTTTTTTTCTTACTCTTTCTTGAATAATAAGCCCTTTTCCTTGGCATTTCTTTATGACCAAACCCATGCATGTAATCGGAGAAAGCTAGGCAAAGTATCCTGTATTATTCTGAGGTACTTACAAGGTTAATATTAAAGCAGTTTCCTATTGTGCAGACAAGTCAGAACACTTCTGAATGTGTTTCCTTTCCACATGTTCCTTTCATATCTCAGAGATACCCAGATGTCTAAAATAGCTCTTGGGGTGTATGTGTATGTGTGTGCATGCCTGCACACATACAACGGATTATCCAAACAGCAGACTGTGACACATAAGTGGTAATAATGGCAACTTATTGGATCATAAACAATTTTTAAATGAAATATAAGAGAAATGAAAGAAAATATGTGAGTACAGAATACATACTTCAGGTAAGTATAAATGTATATGTAAGTGTGTACTGTGTTATCAGATGGACTTTTGTAGTATATCACAATGAGAAAAATATTTGAAAGCCACTGAATTAGCTAATTTTGGGGGGGACATTCTTATTAATTTTGTCTTTTGCTTCTAAGTTTTTTAGAGATCTTATTGGGACCTAGATTACCCTCTATAGATTCAAGATGCTGAAATAATCAGCAAACATCTGCAAACACTGTGTCTGGAATATTCTAAAGTATATGCAATTCCAGAAAACATAGATTCCACAATCCTCTACTCCCATTATTTTCCGATATAAATCTTTTATAAACTTGTTTCAAAAGGTACGAGGTACACCTATGAGATAATAATATAAGACATCACATTGTTCACTTCTGTATAGAAATAACTTCATAAGAATAATATATTCATTCAAGTTCCCAACTGTTCTGTTCTTTTATCTCTTCAAGCTAACTTTGGGATCTACCAGAGACCACTACTCTAAGGAGGGGCCAATGAACATAATGGTTTCACTTAAGAATAGCCTTGTATGGTGACAGCTAGTAGCTACACTTGTGGTGATCACAGCATAATGCATAAATTTGTTGAATTGCTGGGTTGTACACCTGAAACTGATGTAACATTGTGTGACAACTCTACTCAAATTTAAAGAATGGAAATATTGAATTCATTTATAACAAAAGTTCTAATTATGGTTCATAGGCTTCTCTTCCACACTTTGAATTTGCCCTTCTCTTGTATTCACTTTTACATAGAATCTGTGTGCACATTTATCATAAAATGCCTTATAATGTAATAATGTAATGAGTAAATTATATCCCCTACATCAAGTGACATGAGAATATAGCTCTGCCCCTAATCTGCAGGCCAACATAAACCATATATCATCTCATTTCAGCATGTAAACAGTTTAACACAACACCCAACATTAGAGCAGACTGTTTTCAGAAAGCGGCAAGTAAGGGGCAAAGGGCTAAATCATGACTTTCTTACTAAAATCTAGGTGTTGGATTTTCAAATGAAAACAGATAATAATGTTTGTCTATTCATGTTAGAATAGATGATTAATTTCCCAATGTAGTGTGCATTTAGCATAAAATGGTCCCATATACTCTGGGGTCCTTGGTATTTGTCATTTCTCTTGCAAAGTCTGATATTCTGGAGAGACACAAACGATATTTGAATTAGAGTTAAAGTCTCTGCTTTTCAGAGTATCACACATCTTATTTTTAGTAAGAGAGGCTAATCTGTGTGATTAGCTCCTTGCTCTCTTTCTCACTTCCATCCTCCCTCATCCCCATTCCCAACTTTGGAATTTCTCTCTTTCATCTCTTATCAGTGTGTTAAGATGTCTCTCACACTTAGAGAGCTGTTATGTGCAGCAGAAAGGAAAGAAACAGCAGGTATAGACCCGGAGGATGAAGATTCTGTAGAGATGGTGCTTATAGAAAACTCAGAAAAAAATGATGCTGATAAACTCTAGTCCAGACCTGGCTCCCTCTAGACAAAAACTTGGAAAAAGTCCAGTAAGCTTTCAGTAACTTACAGGCTAAAATAAGTCCTCTCTAAAGTCGATTAACTACTTGAGAGAAGTCTGGGGCTGATGATCATGTGGCTTCAGAATAGGTTATTCACTACAACCTCTTGGTTCTATCCCCAGGCTGTTGCTGCCAAGATGACCCTCATGAATACATGTGTCTGAACCATTTAGTGACCATTCCACTCTTCCCCCTCATGAGCTCAGTGAACAGGATCCCTCTTACCACTTTTCTATTCTACCCCAAGCATAGAGAAAGATCTTCCATTCTGTTTACCATGTAGCTGTAAAGCCCAGACTGTATTTTCTCATGAGAATTTACCGAGAGCTTGAGATAGTGGGAGGGTAGTACAACACATGAACTAAATTACTTTTCCCCAGGAGTTCTGCTTAAGCTTCTCTGTGTTGCTCTGGGGTGTTTCCACATTACCAGAGGAAGCTCAACACCCACTCCCTCCATGGGCAACACTCTAAGATCTCATGCTCTGGAATGATTCTTTCCTGCTACCCAGAGAGAGGAGGAAGTTTTCTCTCACTAATGTCTGAGGATTGCCTTCTTTATTATCATTTTTCTACTGCAAGAGTGATCTCTTTTATTTTTTTTATATTAACATGTAATGTATTATTTGTTTCAGGGGTACAGGTCTGTGATTCATCAGTCTTACAAAATTCATAGCACTCACCATTGCACATACCCTCCCAATGCCCATCACACAGCCACCCCATTCAGCCACCCTCTCCCCTCCAACAACCCTCAGTTTGTTTCCTGAGATTAAGAATCTCTTGTGCTTTGTCTCCCTCTCTGGCTTCATCTTGTTTCATTTTTCCCTCCCTTCTCTTATGATCCTCTGTCTTGTTTCTCAAATTCCTCATATCAGTGAGATCATATGATAATTGTCTTTCTTTGATTGACTTTTTTTGCTCAGCATAATACCCTCTGGTTCCATCCACATCGTTGCAAATGGCAAGATTTGGGTTTTTTTTTTTTTTTTTTTTGATGGCTGCATAGTATATCATTGTATTTATATACCACATCTTCTTTATCCATTCATCTGTTGATGGACATCTAGGCTCTTTCCATAGTTTTGCTATTGTGGACATTGCTGCTATAAACATTTGGGTGCACGAGCCCCTTTGGATCACTACATTTGTATCATCAAGGTAAATATCCAGTAGTGCAATTGCTGGGTCGGAGGGTAGCTCTATTTTCAACTTTTTGAGGAATCTCCATACTGTTTTCCAGAGTGGCTGCACCAGCTTGCATTCCCACCAACAGCATAAGAGGGTTCCCCTTTCTCTGCATCCTCACCAACATGTGTCATTTCCTGACTTGTTAATTATAGCCATTTGACTGATGTGAGGTGGTATTTCACTGTAGTTTTGACTTGTAGTTCCCTGATGCCAAGTGATATTGAGCACTTTTTCATGTGTCTGTTGGCCATTTGGCTGTCTTCTTTAAAGAAATGTCTGTTCATGTCTTCTGTCCATTTCTTGATTGGTTTATTTGTTCTTTCAGTGTTGAGTTTTATATATTTTTATAGATTTTACATACGATCCCTTTATTTGATATGTTGTTTACAAACGTCTTCTCCCATTCTGCCAGTTGTCTTCTGGTTTTGTTGACTGTTTCCTTTGCTATGCAAAAGCTTTTTATCCTGAATGAAGTCCCAATAGTTCATTTTTAACCTTGCTTCCCTTGTCTTTGGCAATGTTTCTAGGAAGAAGTTGCTGCAGTGCAAGAATGATCACTTTTCAAGATATCTCTTGTTATCTCTTCTCCTTTTCAAGATATCTCTTCATTGCTTTAAAAAAAAAAAAATCCTCGGGGCACCTGGGTGGCTCAGTGAGTTAGTCTCTGCCTTCGGCTCAGGTCATGATCCCAGGGTCCTGGGATTGAGCCCTGCATGGGGCTCTCTGCTCATCAGAGAGCTTGCTTCCTCCTCTCTCTCTCTGCCTGCCTCTCTGCCTACTTATAATCTCTGCCTGTCAAATAAATAAATAAAATCTTAAAAAAAAATCCCACCTCATTATTGTCCATAGCCATTCACATAGTTTTCTGACATTAGTACATATATTGGACTTATTATTTAATCAGGCTTAAATAAAATTATTCATGGACATAAAGAGTACAATTTTGATAGACCAAAACAAGCTAATTCCAATTTTCAAGCTTGCAAACATTTGGGAGATTTTCAGCCACTGTAGTTCACCCAATGGGAGTCCACTAATATGGAATTCATGAGCTTTGTAGATAGTTAGCCTGATATTTTCCTTTTATCAAACAATGAGAAGGGAATTTTGAATTCAAATATTAGAAATGCGTTGCCTATCTCAAGAAGCAAGAAAAATCTCAAATATACAACCTATGCTTACACCTAGAGGACCTGGAAAAACAACAACAAATGAAGCCTAAAGCCAGCAGAAGAAGGAAAGTAATAAAGATTAGAGCAGAAATTAATGATATAGAAACAGAAAAACTAAGAAAAAAAAATCAGCAGAACAGATCAATGAAACCAGGAGCCTGTTCATTGAAAAAACTAATAAAATTGATAAACCCCTAGCCAAACTTAACAATAAGAAAAGAAAAAGAATGCAAATAAATAAAATCATGAATGAGAAAGAAGAACTCACACAAACACCACAAACACTCATAAGAAAATGGTATGAAAAATTACATATCAAAAAATTGGGCAATCTGGAAGAAATGGATAAAATCCTAGAAACATATAAACTACCAAAACTGAAACAGGAAGAAATAGAAAACTTGAACAGACTGATAACCAGCAAAGAAATTGAAACAGTAATCAAAAATCTCTGGACAAAAAATGTCCAGGGACAGAAGGATTCCCAGGGTATTCCACCAAACATTTAAAGAATAGTTAAGGGTGCCTGGGTGGTTCAGTGGGTTAAGCCTCTGCCTTTGACTCAGGTCATTATCTCAGGGTCCTGGGATCTACCCAGACATGGGGCTCTCTGCTAAGCAGGGAGCCTGCTTCTCCCCACACCCTGCCTGCCTCTCTGCCTACTTGTGAGCTCTGTCAAATAAAGAAATAAAATCTTTAAAAAATAGTTTATACCTATTCTTCTCATTCTATTCCAAAAAATAGAAATGGAAGAAAAACATCCAAACTCATTCTACAGGGCCAGCATTACCATGATTCCAAAACCAGGCAAACACCCAACTAAAAAAGAAAACTACAAGCTAATATTCTTGATGAACATGGATGCAAAAATACTCAACAAAATACTAGCAAATCGAATCCAACAATACATTAAAATCATTCACCATGATCAAATGGAAATTTTTCCTGGATTGCAAAGGTGGTTCAATATTTGCAAATCAATTAACCTGATAAACCACATTGAAAAAAGAAAGGCTAAGAACCATATGATTCTCTCAATAGATGCAGAAAAAGCATCTGACAAACTCACCATCCATGCTTGATAAAAACCCTCAACAAGGTAGGGTTAGAGGGAACACACCTCAACATCATAAGACACACAAAACACACCAAAAAACCCACAGTTTATATCATCCTCAATGGGGAAAAACTGAGAGCTTTTCCTCTATGGTCAGGAACAAAACAGGGATGTCCACTCTCAACACTGTCATTTATTTATTTACTTATTTTCCATCTTGATATTGTCTTTATTCATGTACTTGAAAAGCATTCTAAAGCTAAAGTCAAAAATTTTCAAATATTCAAATTGTTTTTTATTATAATCAGTTAGCTTTGTATAAAGTATACCACCACTGTTTAACATAGTACTGGAAGTCCTAGCCTCTGTAATCAGAAAACATAATGAAATAAAAGGCAACAAAATTGGCAAGGAAGAAGTTAAACTTTCATGTTTTATAAATGAGATGACACTCTATGTAAAAATCCCAAAAGACTCCAAAAAAAAAAAAATTCTAGAACTGATAACACAAATTCAGCAAAGTCACAGGATACAAAATCAACATCAGAAATCTGTTAGATGTCTATGCACCAGTAATGAAGCAGCAGAAAGAGAAATCAAGGAATCAGTCCCATTTACAATTGTACAAAAACCACAAGATATCTAGGAATAAACCTAACCATAGAGGCAAAAGATTTGTATGCTGAAAACTACAGAACACTTATAAAAGAAATTGAAGAAGACACAAAGAAATGGAAAAACATTCCATGCTCCAGGAGTCAGGGTGGCTCAGTTGGCTAAGTGTTTGATTCTTGATTTTAGCCTAGGTCATGATTTCAGAGTTGTGTGACTGAGTTTCATGTTAGGATCTGCTCTGAGTGAGGAGCCGGCTTTAGATGTTCTCTCTCCCTCTCTTTTTGCCCCTTCCCCCCTGCATTCTTTCTCTCTAAAATAAATAAATCTTTTAAAAAACAAAAAACAAAACAATATTCTATGTTCCTGGATTGGAAGAATAAATACTGTTAAAATGTCTGCATTACCCTAAGCAATCTATACCTTTAACGTAATCCCTATCATTTTTCACAGAGCTAGAACAAACAATCCAAAACTTTGTATGAAACCATGGAAGAGCCCAAATACCCTTGAAAAAGAAAGGCGAAGCTGGAAGCATCACAATTCTGAACTTCAAGCTATATTACAAGGCTGTAGGTACCAACACAGTATGGTACAGAATCAGACACATAGATCAATGGAAAGGAATAGAAAACCCAGAAATGGACCCACAACTATATGGTCAGCTAATCTTCAACAAAGCAGGAAAGAATATCCAATGGAAAAAAGACAATCTCTTTTTAAAAAAATGTTATTAAAAAAACTGGACGGCAACGTGCAGAAGAATGAAACTGGATCACTTTCTTATACATATACAAAAGTAAATTCAAAATGGGTGAAAGACCTAAATGTGAAATAGGAAACCATCAAAACTCTAGAGGACAACACAGGCAGCAACCTCTTTGACATCTGCCAAAGCAACTTCTTACTAGATATGTTTCCTAAGGCAAGGAAAATAAAAGTGAAAACGAACACTGGGACTTCATTAAGATAAAAACCTTCCAGACAGTGAGGGAAACAATCAACAAAACTAAAAGGCAATCTTCAGAATGGGAAAAGATATTTGCAAATGACCTATCTGATAAAGGGTTGGTATCCAAAATGGATAAAGAACTTATCAACTTCAACATCCAAAAAACAAATACGCCAGTTAAAAAATGGGAAGAAGGGTAATCCAAATCAAAACCACTTGCACTTTAAATAGTGCACCTCACACCAACTGGAATGGCTAAAGTTATCAACTCAGGATTTTGTTGAGGATGTGGAGAAAGGGAAATTTTTTTACACTGTTGGTGGGAATGAAAACTAGTACAGTCACACTGGAAAACCATATGGAGTTTCCTCAAAAAGTTAAAAATAGCACTACCCCAGTATTTGCACTACTAGGTATTTATCCAAAGGATGCAAACAGTGATTTGAAGGGGCATATGCAGCACAATATTTATAGCAGCAATGTCCACAATGGTCAAACTATGGAAAGAGCCCAGTTGTTCATCGACAGATAAATGAACAAAGAAGATTGGCATATATATACAATGGAATATGACTTAGCCATCAAAAAGAATGAAATCTTGCCATTTTTAACAATGTGGATAGAGCTAGTGTATATTATGCTAAGCAAAATAAGTCAGCCAGAGAAAGACAAATACTATATGATTTCATTCATATACAGAATTTAAGAAGTAAAACAGATGAACATAGGGAAAAGGGAGGAAAAATAAGCTAGATGAAAACTGAGACACAGGCAAACCATAAGAGATGCTGAACTCTAAGAAACAAACAGGGTTACCGGAGGGGCAATGTGGGGGGGGGGGATAATTGGATGATGGGCATTAAGGAGGGCACTTGAAGTCATGAGCATTGGGTATTACATGCAAGTGATGAATCACTAAATTCTACCTCTAACCAGTAAAAAAAAAAAAAAAAAAAAAAAAAAAAAAAAAAAAATGGCATGAATAGATATTTTTCCAAAGACACACAGATGGCTAATAGACACATGAAAAGATGCTCAACATTACTTATAATCAGAGAGATATAAATCAAAACCACAATGAGATATTACCTCACACCAGTCAGAATGGTTAAAATTAACAACTCAGGAAACAAGAGATGTTGTCGAGGATGTGGAGAAAGGGAAACCCTCTTATACTGTTGGTGGGAATGCAAACTAGCGTAGTCACTCCAGAAAACATTTTTAACAAAAAGTTAAAAATAGAACTATCCTATGACTCAGCAAGTGCACTATTAGCCATTTACCCAAAGGATACAAAAATACTGATTTGAAGGGATACATGCACCCCAGTGTTTACAGCAGCATTATCAACAATGGCAAAATTATAGAAGGAGTCCAGATGTCCATCAACAGATGAATGGATAGAAGATGTGGGGTGTGTGTGTGTGTGTGTGTGTGTGTACACACACATACATACAATGAAATATTAACCAGTTATTAAAAGAATGAAGTCTTGCCATTTGCAACAGAATGGATGGAACTAGAGACTTACAAGCAAAATAACTAAGCAAATAAGTCAGAAAGACAAAATGTATATGACTTCACTTATAGGTGGAATTTAAGAAACAAAACATGGACACAGGGGGAAAAAGAGGAAGAGGCAAACCATAAAAAAGATTCTTAACTATAGAGAATAAACTGAGGGTTGCTGGTGTGAAGGTGGGTGGGGGCGGATTAAATACGTGATAGGTATTAAGGATGTCATTTGTGATGAGCACTGGGTATTGTAAGAAAGTGATGGGTCACTAAATTCTACACCCGAAATTAATATTTTACCATATGTTAACTAAATGGAATTTAAATAAAAACTTGAAAGAAAAAAAAAGAAATGTGCTGCAAAAGAAATGTAGTCTGATGAATAAAAAATTCTTTATTAACCCTTTTTATTTCCATTATATAAAAATTTTATGTAGTTTTTCAGGCACATTTATAGGACTGGCCACTTGACATTTTTAAGTGACACTGGGTTTTGCTTACTAAAAAATATCTAACTTCTAATTAATTTTAAATGGAAATAATGGCCAGGTAATACATCTAAAGTGAATCACCTAGGACACTTGTTTTGCTTCTTCCCAGCCCAGTAAGTCAATTGAAATAGCTGTTAAGATTTACAAAGAAGTTATGGATTCTAATCAACTATGAATTACCTGTGTTGTAAAGAATCAAAGAAACAGCATGGATTAATGGAACCCCCAGGAAATCCAAGAGCCACATTTTAGCCAATAAATTAATGTGAACTGTTACGAGGTAGCCACAATGACTGATTTAATATTGATTTCCTTTTCCTTACTCTTAAAAAAAAAAAAGTATAGAAAATGTTTGAGAGGGGGTGCCTGGTGACTCAGTCATTAAGTGTCTGCCCTCGGCTCAGGTCATAGTCCCAGGGTCCTGGGATCCAGCCCCAAGTCTGCTCCTTGCTCAGCAGGAAGTCTGCTTCTCCCACTGCTACTGCCCTTGCCTCTGTTCCCTCTCTTGCTGTGGCTCTCTGTCAAATAAATAAATAAAATCTTTAAAAAAAATGTTTGAGAATATATAAAAGAAAAAAAAAACCAAAAGAAACTTTCATGACAATATGCATGTACACATACACACATGCGTAAGATACACATATTTTTGTTGGAGAGGGTTCTTGTACTTTAAATTGGCTATTGTATTTAGATAAGTATAAAATCTTGGCATGAAAATTTGGCAGTGGTATTAAACTGTTAGCAGGTTTCACACTTTTTTCCACCAGGAAATCTATGTCTAGAATATACGTTAAAGAAACCGTCATGGTTGTGGACAAAATCCTAGCAACAACAACAAAAATTATAGCTTCTCTACCTTCCATTAACACAGAACATTTATCCATTTTGTTTACCATTATATTTCCAAAGCCTTAAATGGTACCTGAAAAACATCCAGTGACAGTCGAGATATATTTTATGTTACATAAATATATGTACACATATTATGTTATACATATATTATGTTACATATATATATGAAAAAAAATAAATGACATCAAAAGAATAAAATTTATTCAGGATCAATAGTATTAAATATTAAAGATATTAGAGAATAAAAGCCAAAGAAGAATCATGGATAAAATATAGCAAAAAACCTTTCAAGCACAAATGACATATTGCAACCTAAGCCCAAGAGACTTTCTAAAAAGAGACAACAGAGATTAAAAGCTAGAGTCAATATTCAAGAAGATAATAGTTACAATTAATCAAGATTGATGGAAAACAAGATAGAATTAGTAAAAATAAATCCACACAAAGACACAATGTAGTTAAACTTCAGAAGCACAAAAGCAAATAATAAAATCATTGAAGCATCAGAAAGAGAAAAAAAATGAGTTATTTCTTTAGTGTTAAAAAATGAGAAGAAAATGCCTATATACAAAGATTATGTATAATTTTACATATAATACATTTGAAAACTTAAACAACAAATACCAAAACTAGAGAGGAAAAGAAAATCTAAGTAAACTAACCTTTGAACAATGTGAATCCACAGCTGAAAACCAACCCATAATATCAATAATACCTAATCTAGATAGATTTATGGAAAATTCTTCCTAATTTCAGAGGAAAGAATAATTTGCATCTCAAACAACATATTAGGAAGAATAAAAAAATGGAAAATGTTCTTATGTTATCTTATGAGACAGGAATAAAGCTGATGCCAAAGCAAGGCAAGAATGATATAAAGAATCGTTATAGTCCAATCTTACTTGTAACATGAACACAAAATTCCTGAAACAAGGAAATTTAAAAATCATATGATTATCTCAATAGATGCAGAAAAAATCATTTTATGAAATTCAAACCAGTCATCATAAGGATTCTTTTAAAACTAGGAATTGAGGGCATTTCTCATATGATAGAGGGTGCATCAGATACTGTTTGCTCTTGTCCCCAAACCTCTCAGCCTCCTTTAACTTTGTCAACTGCTGACCATCTAGGTTTTTGAAGATCTAACTTGGCAATAACTCTTTTCATCTCCAATGAGTATTTCTCATCTTCTGTCCCAAAGTTTCTCTGATGTCATCAGTTAAACATTTGTAAGAACCTACCTGGCACTAACATATATGAATTTGGAGACTGCTAAATCATTGCGGAGTTCTGTTTTTAATTTTTTAAATTATTTTCAGCTAGCCACTGTATAGTACATAATTAGTCCTTGATGCAGTGTTCAATGATTCATTAGTTAAGTATAACACCCAGTGTTCATCACAGCACATGCCCTCAATACTCATCACCCTGTTTACCACCTACCCCCACCCTCCTCCCCTCTGAAACCCTAAGAGACAGCCCATGGAATGGCAGAAGATATTTGCAAATGACATTACAGATAAAGAGCTAGTATCCAAGATCTACAAAGTTCTCAAACTCAACACTCAAAATACTAACAACTAGTGGAAAAAAAAAAAAGACAGAAGACATGAACAGACACTTCTGCAAAAAAGACATACAAATGGCTAAAAGACACATAAAAAAGTGCTCAACATCACTGGCCATGAGGGAAGTACAGATCAAAACCACAATGAGATACCACCTTACACCAGTCAGAATGGTTAAAATTCACCAATCAGGAAACAACAGGTGTCAGGAAGGATGTGGACAAAGAACAACCCTCCTAACTGTTAGTGTAGCCACTCTGGGAATGAGTATGGAGGTTCCTCAAAAAGTTGAAAAAAGAGCTACCCTATGACCTACCAATTGCACTACTGGATATTTACCCCAAAGATACAGACATAGTGAAAGGAAGGAGCACAGGCACCCCAATGTTCATAGCAGCAATGTCCACAATAGCCAAACTGTGGAAAGAGCTAAGATGCCCTTCAACAGACAGATGGATGAAGAAGACGTGGTACATATACACAATGGACTATTATTCAGCCATCAGAAATGATGAATACCCACCATTTGCATCCACATGGATGGAATTGGAGGGGATTATGTTTAGTGAAGTAAGTCAAACAGAGAAAGACAAATATCATTTGTGGAACATAAGCAATAGTATGGAGGACCATACGGGAGGGGAGGGAAATCTAAAGGGGAGAAATGAAAGAGGGAGATGAACCATGAGAGACTATTTTTTTATTTTTTGAGGAACCACCAGACTGTTTTCCACAGTGGCTGCATAAATTTACATTCTTCCCAGCAGCGCACAACAGTTCCCTTTGCTTCTCATCCCCACCAGCATTTGTTGTCTATCGTCATTCTGACAACAGCCTTTCTAAGAGCTTTAAGGCAATATCTTGGTATCTCATTGTGGTTTTGATTTGCATTTCCATGACGATTAGTGATGTTGAACATATTTCATATACCTTTTGGTTACTTGTGTGCCTTCTTTGGGATGTCTATTCAATTCCTCTGCCATTTTTAAACTGGATTATTTGGATTTTCTTTTTTGCTATTCAGTTGTATGAGTAATTCATATATATTAGCTATTAATGTCTTATCAGATATATGGCCTGTGAATATTTTCTCCCATTGTGTTCAATTTATTGTTTGCTTTGGCGTACAGAAACTCTGTAGGTTTATGTACTCCCACTTATTTTACCTTTTGGTATCTATGCTTTGTGTGGCTTACCCAAGACATCACTGGTGAGACAAATGTCAAGGATCCTTTTCCTTAGGTACTTTTTTCTAAGAGTTTTATGGTTTTAGTTCTTATATTTAAGTCATTTATCCATTCTGATTTAATTTTTGTGAATGGTATGAGAGTCCAGTTTAAATGTTTTGCCTGTGGATATCCTCATTGCATGTTTTCCTCATTGCGTGTTGGCAACACTGTCAAAAACTAGCTGTGTGGGCTTATGTCTGAACTCTTTATTTGGTTTCATTGGTCTATTTTTTTTAAATGCCAGTTCTATACTATTTTGATTACTACAGCTTTGTAATATACCTTGAAATCAGGAAGTGTGATGCCTCCAGTTGTTCTTTCTCAGGATTGCTCTGGCTATTTAGGGTCCTTTGTAGTTCCATACAAATGTCAGAATAGTTTTCTTTCCATTTTTAATGAAAAATGACATTGGAATTTTTGTAGGGATTGTACTGAATCTACAGATTTCTTTGAGTATAATGAACATTTTCACAATAAATTCCAACTCAGGAACCCAGGATATCTTTCAACAGTGTCTTATAGTTTTCAGCGTACAGGTCTTTCACCTTGGTTAAATTTATTCCTAAGTATTGTTTACAATACTGTAAATGTTTTCAATATTTCAATAAATATTGCTTTCTTATTTTTTCTTTCAGATAGTTTCTTGTTAGCATATAAAAATGTAACTGAGTTCTGTATGTTGGTTTTGTATCCTGAAACTTTACTGAGCTCCTTTATTAGTTATTAGCTTATTATTTGCTAATACGTATATATGACAGGTTTTTTAGTGGAGTTTTAAATTTGTCTGTAGAGAAGATCAAGGAAACTTTGCTAGGCAGTGTATTCTCATTTGGATTTTTTTTTTCTTCAAGCACTTTGAATGTATCATCACATTCTCTCATGGCCTGCAAGGCTTCTGCTGAGAAAATAACTTATAACCTTACCAGGATTCTTTTATATGTGATGAGTCTTTTTTCTCCCTTGGTGCTTTCAGTATTTTCCCTTTGTCTTTGATTTTTGATAGTTTGATTATTATGTGTCTCTGTAACAATCTCTTTGGCTTGTATCTATTTGTGGATCTGTGAAGTTCATGTACCTGGATGGCCATAATTCTCTTCAGTTTTATGTTTTTTCTATTTGCACATTTAAGGGCAAAATCATCTCTTCTAGCTTTGGGGGGCTTGCCTCAGTGAGGAAAGGCATTTACCTGAAGGTAGCTGCAAGAATACCAGCTGGATGGTATGCAGTGTCTTTGGGGCCAAGAAGGCACAGTGATGTTATGCAACCCCAACAGCTGAGGTAGGCATCAGTGCAACTGCTGGGGGTTCTTCTGTAGTCAAGAGTATGGAGATCTGTGAGCGGCAGCAATGGATAAGGCCATTAGGACCCTCAGAGGCTAAAAGTGTTGGGCTTTTCCCCTTCTCTCCATTTTTGCCTGTGGAAGAAAGTTCTCACTGAGAGGATCTCTCATGGTACCTGGTCTGGTATGCTGGCACTCAGAGCAGTAAAACAACTAGGGTCCTGGTAACAAGTACATACAAAATTACCAGAGCACCTGGGTCCTGGGACACAGGTCCACTTGCTGAAGCTGTGACACTAGTGTCTGAATTGTATGCCTGTGCACATCTCCCATGGAACTGGGGTCTGGATCTCTGGGGCTCACTGCAGTGATTCTGGCCTGAGCAGTGGAAACAGTAGGGTAACAAGAGGTATAGAGCTTGGGATGAGGAGACAGAGTGTAGTAGCAGCTTGGCCTGGGACTACTGGGTCAAACTCTCAATGCTAGCTCCAGGGGGGAAGGGGAGGCAGTCATGGGGGAGGCAGTCATAGGACAACAGCTTGTCTCCAATTGTAGTTCATTAAAGCCATATGTCAGTATTAGAGAAGAGTACCCAGATCAATGGCAGTGTGGCTGAGCAATGATAAATCAGAGATATGACCTGACACTCAGGAGATGGATCTTAGGACAAGAGCAACTCTAGTCTTGTCTATGGCAAAGTGCTATGGCAAGTTGATCCCAGAGAGTGACTGGGGACACTACTGGCAGGTCTTACTATAGCAATAGTTCCTGTCCTGGGAATTAGATGCCATGGGGGCAACCCTAGACAATTCCATTGTCTGGGATGAACACTGGTACACACTGTGGAAGACATGGTCTTGTGTAAATCTCCACAGTGCTAAGACTTGTTGGTATTCTCTTGCTTTTTTCTCTGTGGAGATCCCTCCTTGTGCTAAGCTGCTCTGAACTGGGGGATAGTGTGAACAGGTGAAATGTTACCTGTACTTTTCTATAAGGTAATCCTCAGTCTTTGAGCTCTGCAGAATTTTTGCTGCTTCTTCCTTATAGTCCAAAGCTTTCTCTGAGTTATTTTTGTCAATTTGTAATTGTTTATTTATTGTATTTGTTGCTTTTCTGTGGAAGTTAAGCATAAGGACCTCTTAGACCTCCCTTTTTCTGACCTCCTAACCCTCCATTTACTTTGAGAAATTTTTGAAAACTAGAAATGGAGATTAAGTACACAAAAGTAAAAAGTGAGTAAATCATTGCTCAGAATTTGTAGAATTTTAAAGCCCAATGGCAACTTCTATGAAAAGGAGGAAACCAAACTTCATCCAACTAAGGGATCATTTGAGTAATGCCTTCAAAACAGTCAGGTTTATCAAGCAATTTCCCCTACTACAATAAACACAAAGAAGCGTTTGTGATTATCTACGGGTTAAAGTAGCAGGTTGAATACTGTGTCTACAAAGGTATGACTGTACTCCTTGGCTTTTGACCCAGAGGAATGATGCAGAATCCCAACATCTATGATTAACACATTCAGAACACACCTCCCAATAATACATTCTCTTCTTCTCAATCACCAGAGATGGGCTTGGGAAGAGAAACTGAAACCAGACCCAGGAAAAGTATAATCTTAAATAGAAAGGTGATCATATCATCAGAAATAACAATTAATTTTTTGGGGGGGGAATAAAAATAGGAACAAAAGATATATGATTCACAAAAGAAAAATGAAGATTTGAGGAAAGTGTTGCTAGAGCAAAACAACAACAAAAAATTTGAAAAGACATGTAGCCTCAATAAAATAATGGTGGATACTGAAGGAGTAAAATAAAAATGCAATATTATTGTATTGTGTCATTAGTTGCTTGTTTGTAATTTGTTTAAAATGAAGTTAGATATACTAACATTTAAATATGCTAATTAAAATAAAAATGCAATAGATGGACCACACCCCATTGGTTATAGAGAGAATGAATGATCTTGAAGATTGAGTACAATAAATCCTTCAGGGAAAAATAAAATCACTAGTGTTCTTGGGTGGCTCAGTTGATTAAGCATCAGCCTTCAGCTCAGGTCATTATCTTAGGGCTTCCTGCTCAGTGGGGAGTCTGCTTCTCCCTTTTCCCCTCTTCCCTGCTCTTGATCCCTCTCTCTCAGTCACTCTCTTCCTCAAATAAACAAAATCTTAAAAAAAAAAAAAAGAAAAAAAAATCACCAAGTAAAGAAGAACCTAAAAAGTAACAAAAACTTCAGAACAATGGAGTCTAAAAGTTTCAACACCATACGGTGTACCAGAAGGAAAGGTCAAGAATAAAGAGAAGGATAAGATTATTGGCTGCTTTCTCCCTTTCAACTCTAGAGAGAATACAGCAGCTAACTAAATAAGATAAACAGAAAGAAGGAAAAAGGAAAGGAAAGGAGAGGAGAGGAGAGGAGAGGAGAGGGGAGGGTAGAGAAGGGGAGGGATGAAGAACCCAAATCTAAAGTGAAATTACTTTAAGCTATGGATCTGCAGAGCTTAAAAGAATGAAAACATTGGAGAAAGGAGGCAGCTGTGCCTCCTTTCCCTATAGAAAAGGAACACTGAGGGCATCTGGCTGGCTCAGTCGTTAAGTGGCTGCCTTTGGCTCTGGTCATGATCCCAGCATCCTGTCCAGGAATCAAGCCTTGCATTGGACTCCCTGCTCAGCCAGAGGCCTGTTTCTCCCTCTCCCACCCTACCTGCTTGTATTCCCTCTCTTGCTGTCTCTCTCTTTGTCAAATAAATAAATAAATAAAAACTTAAAAAAAAAAAAAAGCAACAATGGTTGGGATACAAGATATTAGAGTTGACTGTGAGTGAGACTTTTCCTTTAATTTTTAAAATTATGTAAAGCTATACAAAACCAGAAAAAATTTATATGCCACTTTGTTTTTCAAGTATTATCTTGTTTTATAAATCCTCCACACACACTTTTAGAATTTTTGCTAGAAAAATCCTTTCCTTTGTCTCTTGTACTATAGTATAAATCATGAATAGATAAACCCTTTCTTTCATTACAGTGCCATTATCACACATAATAAAATAACTATAGCTCTTTTGGTATCATCAAATAACCAGTCCATATTCAAATTATTTTACTGTTATAAAACTTTCTGAAAGTTATTTTTTAAAAATCAGTTTCCAAATAATTTCTATATTACATTGGATTGTCATGTCCTTTACTGTTTTTTTTAATATTTTATTTATTGACAGAGAGAGAGAGATCACAAGTAGGCAGAGAGGCAAGCAGAGAGAGAGGAGGAAGCAGGCTCTCTGCTGAGAAGAGAGCCTGATGCGGGGCTTGATCCCAGGACCCTGAGATCATGACCTGAGCCGAAGGCAGAGGCTTAACCCACTGAGCCACCCAGGCGCCCCTCCTTTACTGTTTTTTTTAATTAAGTTTTTGTTTTGAGGTAATTATAGATTCACATTCAATCATACAAAATAATACAGAGAGAAGTGGGTGTGGCCACAAAAGGGCAACATGAGTGATCTTTGTGGTGATGAAAATGTTCTGTATCTTGATTATATCTAATGTCAGTATTCTGGTTGTGATATTACGCAATAGAATTGCAAAATGTTCCCAGTTGAGGAAACTTGTATTATTTGTATTATTTCTTGTTACTGAAAGTATTCTCCTTGTATTATTTTTTTTCATTTATTTATTTTCAGCATAACAGTATCATTATTTATTCACCACACCCAGTGCTCCATGCAATCCATGCCCTCTATAATACCCACCACCTGGTACCCCAACCTCCCACCCCCCCGCCACTTCAAACCCCTCAGATTGTTTTTCAGAGTCCATAGTCTCTCATGATTCACCTCCCCTTCCAATTTTCCCCAACCCCCTTCTCTCTAACTCCCTATGTCCTCCATGCTTTTTGTTATGCTCCACAAATAAGTGAAACCATATGATAATTGACTCTCTCTGCTTGACTTATTTCACTCAGCATAATCTCTTCCAGTCCCATCCATGTTGCTACAAAAGTTGGGTATTCGTCCTTTCTGATGGAGGCATAATACTCCATAGTGTATTTGGAACACCTCTTCCTTATCCATTCATCCACTGAAGGGCATCTTGGTTCTTTCCACAGTTTGGCGACTGTGGCCATTGCTGCTATAAACATTGGGGTACAGATGGCCCTTCTTTTAACTACATCTTAATCTTTGGGGTAAATACCCAGAGTGCAATGGCAGGGTCATAGGGAAGTTCTATTTTTAATTTCTTGAGGAATCTCCACACTGTTCTCCAAAGAGGCCGCACCGACTTGCATTCCCACTAACAGTGTAAGAGGGTTCCCCTTTCTCCACATTTTGGCCATTCTAACTGGTGTAAGGTGATATCTCAATGTAGTTTTAATTTGAATCTCCTTGTATTATTTTTTCAAGATTGCTTTAATTACACAGGTAACTTGACTTTGATCGTCTTGAACTATTGAACAAATGCCAGGATCTAACTTTTTTTCAGACTTATACATGGAAAAAATAACCCACTAAATATAAAAAAGATAACCTAAGTAGGTAGATTTCAGTAATTCACAGAAAGTGCAAAGTCTAAATGAACATGAATACTAGCCAGCCATATATTGAGATATAACCTGAGAATAACTGTCAGCAAAACAATTATGGTACTGGGAAAGCAACAGGTTAAATACACCAGACAGACATGAGGGCAGAAAAACACACCTACAAATATATAAGAATTTGACATACAACAAAGATAACATAAAAAAACAAGTTCTGGAACAAAATGGCACAGATTCTCTTTTCCCTGGGCTTTCCCTCTAAATACAATGTAACACTCTGGAAATAAATTCAGTAATTCAGTCATAAAAGAACTCTTAATGATGGTTTGAAGAAAGTGGACTTGCCTGAAACTACTGGCTTAAAGAATGACACTACAATGAGTTTCCAGTATATTCTAAGACTGGGCACCAGAGAGTCCTGTAACTCAGAACCGCCAAAAGGCATCAAAAACAAGTAAGCAAGCAAGCAAACAAGAAGGCTCTGCCTTCTCTATGCAAAGGATCAGCAAGGGGGAAGCCCAGATGGGATTTAATGAAGAGATCTGTGACCAGCAGCAGTGGTGGTTCTGATTTACCTCCAGCAACAGCATCAGCAGAACCCAGATAAACTCTTCTATTCTATGTCCAGCATCTTTCAGCAGCAGGAATCCTGATCTTCCTAGAATTGTGACACCAGGAGAATGCAGAGACAATCACATAACCCTCCCCATACCTACTGACAGCTGATAACTTGATCTGCCCACAGGAATGGCAAAAGTAGAACCTGTACTAGCTAACTTGTATTCGGTCCCTCACAGAAGAAAAAAGCAGACCAGAAAAGCATTGCAAGGGGGAGGAGTCAAGATGGCGGAAAAGTAGCAGGCTGAGACTACTTCAGCTAGCAGGAGATCAGCTAGATAGCTTATCTAAAGATTGCAAACACCTACAAATCCAAAGGCAGATTGAAGAGAAGAAGAACAGCAATTCTAGAAACAGAAAAACAACCACTTTCTGAAAGGTAGGACTGGTGGAGAAGGGAATCCAAAGCAACGGGAAGATAGACCCCGGGGGGAGAGGCCGGCTCCCAGCAAGCGGCGGAGCAACCGCACACAAAATCAGGACTTTTAAAAGTCTGTTCCGCTGAGGGACATTGCTCCAGAGGCTAAACCGGGGCGAAGCCCCAAACGGGGTCAGCCTCAGGTCCCGCAGGGTCACAGAAGGATCGGGGGTGTCTGAGTGTCGCAGAGCTTGCGGGTATTGGAATGGGAAAGCCGGCTACAGAGACAGAGCCGACAGTAAGCTCACAGCTCGGGGTTACCTTGAACCGGTCGCAGGCTCGGTGAGCTCGGAGCACGGCCGGAGGTCAGGCAGACGGGAGTTACTGGGCACTGTTCTCAGAGGGTGCACTGAGGAGTGGGGCCCCGGGATCTCGGCTCCTCTGGGCCAGAGACCTGGAGGCCGCCATTTGTATTCCCGTCCTCTGGAACTCTACAGAAAGCGCTCAGGGAACAAAAGCTCCTGAAAGCAAACCCAAGCTGATTACTCAGCCCGGCCCCAGGTAAAGGCGGTGCAATTCCGCCTGGGGCAAAGACACTTGAGAATCACTACACCAGGCCCCTCCCCAAAAAGATCAACAAGAAATCCAGCCAAGACCTAGTTCACCTACCAAGGAGTGCGGTTTCAATACCAAGGAGAGCAGCAGAATTCCAGAGGAGGAGAAAGCAAAGCATGGAACTCATGGCTTTCTCCCTGTGGTTTATTAGTCTTGCAGTTAATTTAATTTTTTTCTTTTTCATTTTTGTCTCTTCTTCTGATAAAATTTTTTTTTAGCTTTTACCCTTTCTTTTTTAACATTTTTAAACTAGTTTATCTAATATATATATTTTATCTTTTTTATAATTTTCTTTATTTGTTTTCTTTTTTTAATTCTTTTTCCTTCTTTCTTTTTGAACCTCTTTTTATTCCCTTTCTCCCCCATCTCGATTTGGGATCTCTTCTGATTTGGTTAAAGCATATTTTCCTGGGGTTGTTGCCACCCTTTTAGTATTTTACTTGCTCCTTCATATACTCTTCTCTGGACAAAATGACAAGGTGGAAAAATTCACCACAAAAAAAAGAACAAGAGGCAGTACCGAAGGCTAGGGACCTAATCAATACAGACATTGGTAATATGTCAGATCTAGAGTTCAGAATGACAATTCTCAAGGTTCTAGCCGGGTTCGAAAAAGACATGGAAGATATTAGAGAAACACTCTCGGGAGATATAAAAGCCCTTTCTGGAGAAATAAAAGAACTAAAATCTAACCAAGTTGAAATAAAAAAGCTATTAATGAGGTGCAATAAAAAATGAAGGCTCTCACTGCTAGGATAAATGAGGCAGAAGAAAGAATTAGCAATATAGAAGACCAAATGACAGAGATAAAGAAGCTGAGCAAAAGAGGGACAAATAGCTACTGAACCACGTGGGGAGAATTCAAGAAATAAGTGACACCATAAGACAAAACAACATTAGAATAATTGGGATTCCAGAAGAAGAAGAAAGAGAGAGGGGAGCAGAAGGTATACTGGAGAGAATTATTGGGGAGAATTTCCCCAATATGGCAAAGGCAACGAGCATCAAAATTCAGGAGGTTCAGAGATTGACCTCAAAATCAATAAGAATAGGCCCTCACCCCGTCACCTAATAGTAAAATTTACAAGTCTTAGTGACAAAGAGAAAATCCTGAAAGCAGCCTGGGAAAAGAAGACTGTAACATACAATGGTAAAAATATTAGACTGGCAGCTGACTTATCCACAGAGACCTGGCAGGCCAGAAAGAGCTGGCATGATATATTCAGAGCACTAAACGAGAAAAACATGCAGCCAAGAATACTATATCCAGGTAGGCTCTCATTGAAAATAGAAGGAGAGGTGAAAATCTTCCAGGACAAAAAAAACTGAAAGTATTTGCAAACACCAAACCAGCTCTACAGGAAATATTGAAAGGGGTCCTCTAAGCAAAGAGAGAGCCTACAAGTGGTAGATCAGTAAGGAACAGAGACCATATACAGTAACAGTCACCTTACAGGCAATACAATGGCACTAAATTCATATCTCTCAATAGTTACTCTGAATGTGAATGGGCTAAATGCCCCAATCAAAAGACACAAGGTATCAGAATGGATAAAAAAACAAAACCCATCTATATGTTGCCTCCAAGAAACTCATTTTAAGCCCGAATACACCTCCAGATTTAAAGTGAGGGGGTGGAAAAGAATTTACCATGCTAATGGACATCAGAAGAAAGCAGGAGTGGTAATCCTTATATCAGATCAATTAGATTTTAAGCCAAAGACTATAATAAAAGATGAGGAATGACACTATATCATACTCAAAGGGTCTGTCCAACAAGAAGATCTCACAATTTTAAATATCTATGCCCCCAACATGGGAGCAGCCAACTATATAAACCAATTAATAACAAAATCAAAGAAACACATCAACAATAATACAGTAATAGTAGGAGACTTTAACACTCCCCTCACTGAAATGGACAGATCATCCAAGCAAAAGATCAACAAGGAAATAAAGGCCTTAAATGACACACTGGACCAGATGGACATCACAGATATATTCAGAACATTTCATCCCAAAGTAACAGAATACACATTCTTCTCTAGTGCACATGGAACATTCTCCAAAAGAGATCACATCCTCGGTCCTAAATCAGGACTCAACCGGTATCAAAAGACTGGGAACATTCCCTGCATATTTTCAGACCACAATGCTCTGAAGCTAGAACTCAATCACAAGAGGAAGTTTGGAAAGAACCCAAATACATGGAGACTAAACAGCATCCTTCTAAAGAATGAATGGGTTAACCGGGAAATTAAAGAAGAATTGAAAAAAATCATGGAAAAAAATGATAATGAAAATGTAACAGTTCAAAATCTGTGGGACACAACAAAGGCAGTCCTGAGAGGAAAATATATAGCGGTACAAGCCTTTCTCAAGAAACAAGAAAGGTCTCAGGTACACAACCTAACCCTACACCTAAAGGAGCTGGAAAAAGAACAGGAAAGAAACCCTAGGCCCTGCAGGAGAAGAGAAATCATAAAGATCAGAGCAGAAATCAATGAAATACAAACCAAAAAAACCAATAGAACAAATCAATGAAACTAGGAGCTGGTTCTTTGAAAGAATTAATAACATTGATAAACCCCTGGCCAGACTTATCAAAAAGAAAAGAGAAAGGACCCAAATAAATAAAATCATGAATGAAAGAGGAGAGATCACAAATAACACCAAAGAAATACATACAATTATAAGAACATACTATGAGCAACTCTACGCCAACAAATTTAACAATCTGGAAGAAATGGATTCATTCCTAGAAACATATAAACTACCACAACTGAACCAGGAAGAAATAGAAAGCCTGAACAGACCCATAACCAGTAAGGAGTTTGAAAAGGTCATTAAAAATCTCCAAACAAACAAAAGCCCAAAGCCAGACGGCTTCCCGGGGGAATTCTACCAAACATTTAAAGAAGAACTAATTCCTATTCTCCTGAAACTGTTCCAAAAAATAGAAATGGAAGGAAAACTTCCAAACTCATTTTATGAGGCCAGCATCACCTTGATCTCAAAACCAGACAAGGATCCCATCAAAAAAGAGAGGTATAAACCAATATCCTTGATGAACACACATGCGAAAATTCTCACCAAAATATTAGCCAATAGGATTCAACAGTACATTAAAAGGATTATTCACCACGACCAAGTAGGATTTATTCCAGGGCTGAAAGGTTGGTTCAACATCCGCAAATCAGTCAATGTGATACAACACATCAATAAAAGAAAAAACAAGAACCATATGATACTCTCAAGAGATGCTGAAAAAGCATTTGACAAAGTACAGCATCCCTTCCTGATCAAAACTCTTCAAAGTGTAGAGATAGAGGATACATACCTCAATATCATCAAAGCCATTTATGAAAAACCCATCGCAAATATCATTCTCAATGGAGAAAAACTGAAAGCTTTTCTGCTAACGTCAGGAACACGGCAGGGATGTCCATTATCACCCCTGCTATTCAACATAGTACTAGAAGTCCTAGCTCAGTAATCAGACAACAAAAGGAAATTAAAGGCATCCAAATTGGCAAAAAAGAAGTCAAATTATCACTCTTTGCAGATGATGTGATACTATATGTGGAAAACCCAAAAGACTCCACTCCAAAACTGCTAGAACTTGTACAGGAATTCAGTCAAGTGTCAGGATAAAAAACCAATGCACAGAAATCAGTTGCATTTCTCTACACCAACAACAAGACAGAAGGAAGAGAAATTAAGGAGTCAATCCCATTTACAATTGCACCCCAAACCACAAGATACCTAGGAATAAACCTAACCAAAGAGGCACAGAATCTATACTCAGAAAACTATAAAGTACTCATGAAAGAAACTGAGGAAGACACAAAGAAATCGAAAAATGTTCCATGCTCCTGGATTGGAAGAATAAGTATTGTGAAAATGTCTATGCTACGTAAAGCAATCTACACGTTTAATGCAATTCCTATCAAAGTACCATCCATCTTTTTCAAAGAAATGGAACAAATAATTCTAAAATTTATATGGAACCAGAAAAGACCTCGAATAGCCAAAGGGATATTGAAAAAGAAAGCCGAAGTTGGTGGCATCACAATTCCGAACTTCAAGCTCTATTACAAAGCTGTCGTCATCAAGACAGCATGGTACTGGCACAAAAACAGACACATAGATCAATGGAACAGAATAGAGAGCCCAGAAATAGACCCTCAACTCTATGGTCAACTAATCTTCAACAAAGCAGGAAAGAATGTCGAATGGAAATAAGACAGCCTCTCCAATAAATGGTGTTGGGAAAATTGGACAGCCACATGCAGAAAAATGAAATTGGACCATTTCCTTATTCCACTCACAAAAATAGACTCAAAATGGATGAAGGACCTCAAAAGGAATCCATCAAAATCCTTGAGGAGAACACAGGCAGCAACCTCTTCGACCTCAGCCGCAGCAACATCTTCCTAGGAACATCGCCAAAGGCAAGGGAAGCAAGGGCAAAAATGAACTATTCGGATTTCATCAAGATCAAAAGCTTTTGCACAGCAAAGGAAACCGTTAACAAAATCAAAAGACAACTGACAGAATGGGAGAAGATATTTGCAAACGACATATCAGATAAAGGACTAGTGTCCAAAATCTATAAAGAACTTAGCAAACTCAACACCCAAAGAACAAATCATCCAATCAAGAAATGGGCAGAGGACATGAACAGACATTTCTGCAAAGAAGACATCCAGATGACCAACAGACACATGAAAAAGTGCTCCGTATCACTCGGCATTAGGAAAATACAAATCAAAACCACATTGCGATATCACCTCACACCAGTCAGAATGGCTAAAATTAACAAGTCAGGAAATGACAGATGCTGGCGAGGATGCAGAGAAAGGGTAACCCTCCTACACTGTTGTTGGGAATGAAAGCTGGGGCAACCACTCTGGAAAACAGCATGGAGGTTCCTCAAAATGTTGAAAATAGAACTGCCCTATGACCCAGCAATTGCACTACTGGGTATTTACCCTAAAGATACAAACGTAGTGATCTAAAGGGGCACATGCACCCGAATGTTTATAGCAGCAATGTCCACAATAGCCAAACTATGGAAAGAACCTAGATGTCCATCAGCAGATGAATGGATAAAGAAGAGGTGGTATATATACACAATGGAATACTATGCAGCCTTCAAAAGAAATTAAATCTTGCCATTTGCAACAACATGGATGGAACTAGAGCATATCATGCTTAGCGAAATAAGTCAAGCGGAGAAAGACAACTATCATATGATCTCCCTGATACGAGGAAGTGTTGATGCAACATGGGGGCTTAAGGGGGTAGGAGAAGAATAAATGAAACAAGATGAGATTGGGAGGGAGACAAACCATAAGTGACTCTTAATCTCCCAAAACAAACTGAGGCCTGCTGGGGGGAGGGGGGTTGGGAGAAGGGGGGCGGTGTTATGGACATTGGGGAGGGTATGTGCTTTAGTGAGTGCTGTGAAAGCTGTAAACCTGGCGATTCACAGACCTGTACCCCTGGGGATAAAAATAAATGTTTATAAAAAATTAAAAATTAAAAAAAGATAAGAAAAGAAAAGCATTGCAAGGTCTTAGAAAATTAAATCACCATTGGAACAACAGCCCATAAAAGTAGAATGAAACTTATCCACTAAATCTACAGAGGGTGCATTCTTGTTAAAATACAAGATTTAAATAGAATAAGTAATCTCTTAAAATAATATCCAAAATCTAGGATTCAAGTGAAAACCATTTTTCATGCCAGGAAGGGAAAAACCAACAACTTAAATAATAAAGGACAATTAAATGTACCAATAAAGAAATGAACCAGATATTGAAACTACCTAGTAAAGATTTTTTTCTAAATCCCTCACAAGAATTGTCTTAACAGAACTTTTGAATTTCTTTGAAACAAAAAGAAAAACCTCAGCAAAGAAATAGATTTTATTTAAAACCCTCAAATACAGACTGTAGACACATTTTATTTTATAAAAATAAAAACTTGCTCAGTGCAAAGTTACTTAAAAAATACAATAACCAAAATAATAAGTGGATGGATTTGATAATAAAGTAGAGAAGACAATGACAGAATTAGTGAACTTAAGGATAGATCAACAGAATTTACTTCTTCTAAACAAAGAGAGAAGATAGACTGGGTAAAAAGCAGAGACTTGGGACTCTAAGAATAATGATAGAGCTAACATACATACCATTGGAGTCCCAGAAGAAGTGAAGAAAGGATATATGGCTGAAACAGTACTCAAAGAAATAATAGCTGAATCTTCCTAGATTTAGGGCAAGACATAAGTCTGTAATAAAAGAAGCTAAAGGAATCCCAAGTTAGATAAATCCAAAGAAACACATGCTAAGACCACCAGAATTAAACCCTGGGAATCTAAAATCAAAGAAAAAAACCTTAAGAGCAACTGAATAGAAAGAATACATTACCTATAGGGGAAAATAATTTGATAGCCAATTTCTTATGTGAAATCATGGAGGAAATTTTTCATGGCTGAATACAAAAAACTCAGTAACTTCTAAATCCAAAGAAACTATCCTTCATGAACGAAGAAGAAATCAAGACATTCATGGGTTTAAAAAACAAAACAAAAAAGAGCAATAACAAAGAGAACTATTTGTTAGCAAAACTACTCTTAAAGAAGAACAAAATGAGACTATCTAAACAAAAAGAAATAATAGAAGAAAACTAGAACTTATATAATAAACAATGGAGTGGGTAAAAAAATAGGGTAAACCAAATAAATGATCCTTCTCTTAATGCTCTTTTTAGCCATATATGGAAAAAATTATAACATAATCTGTATTTATGCTCAACATATGTAGAAATATTTCTTAAAACAGTATTTTTCTATTTTTTATTTTTGAATTTTTTTACAGATTTTATTTATTTATTTATTTGACAGATCACAAGGAGACAGAGAGGCAGGCAGAGAGAGATTGAAGGGGAAGCAGGCTCCTTGCCAAGCTGAAAGCCCGATGCGGGACTCAATCCCAGAACACTGGGATCATGACCTGAGCCAAAGGAAAAGGCTTTAACCCACTGAGCCATCCAGGTGCCCCAAAACAGCAATATTTTAAAAGTGTGATAGTATAGGGACCTAACTGAAAGTAAGGTCAATAGTAATAGTTTGCGAGTAATAGTAATAGTTTGAGATAATTGCTTATGGATATTAAAATGACCAAGACACCTATATAGTTTACTCAAAAACAGTTATAAATAAGATGGAATTCCGAAAACATTAAATTACTCAAAGTGTAAGGCAAGGAAAGAAAAGCAGTAGAATGAGAATTAGAAGATATGAACATAAAATAAATAATAAAATGAAAAGCTGAAACCCTAACATATCAGTAATGATATTAAATGTAAGTGCTCTAAACTTACAAATTAAAAGAGAGATTGGTAGAGGGGAATTAAAATAAAACTTATGACCTAAGTAAATCTCTATAAGCTACCTATAAAAAAATCACTTCAATAACCATGAAATAGGTAGGATGAAAGCAAAAAGCTGGAAAAGACATATCAAGATCATGTTAAGTTAAGAAAACCTATGATTAGGTATTTATTAGATAAAGTAGGCATCAGAGAAAAATAACTAGGGGCAAAAAGGAACATGATATAATCATAAATGGAACAATCCACCAAGAAGACTAAACATTTATACAATGAAAAGCGGAGTTTCAAAATACATGGAAAAAACATTAATGGAACTGAATGGAAAAAACTTTAGAGACATCTACAGCTATAATTAGAAAAGCTAATACTGTTCTCTCAATAGTATTGATAAATATTAAATATCTGTAGGATAAAAATCCTACAAAGAAAATCTGAAATTATATAAAGTAACTGAAAAACAACATCAAGCCACAGAATATAACTGACAATTAGCAGTCCACACAACAATATCAGAATACACATTATTTTCCATTGCCCACAGAACATTCATTAAACTAGACCAAGTCCTAATCTTAAAACAGACCTCAAAAACTTAAGATAATTGAAATCATAGAGAATGTTTTCCAGTCATGGTGTAAACAAACTAGAAATTGAGAGAAAAATAAGAGGCTATATCCAAACAGTTGAAAAGTAAACAAGATATTTCCAAATAATTCACTGACCGAGAGGGAAGGAGGAAGTGTCAAAAGAGATAAAATATATATAACATTTAATTAAAAATGAAAACAAAATACATCAAAAGTTGTGGGATGCAGTTAAAACAGTGTTTAGAGGGAGATTTATAGCACCGAAAAATGCCTACACTAGAAAACAGAAAAAGTTTCAAGTAAATAATTTATGATCTTCCTCAAGAAGCCAGAGAACAACAAAATGCACACAAAATAAATACAAGAGCCATCAGGGAGATTCAAATCAAAACCACATTGAGATACAAACTTACACCAGTTAGAATGGCCAAAATTACCAAGACAGTAAACAAGTGTTGGAGAGGATATGGAGAAAGGGGAACACTCTTACACTATTGGTGGGAATGTAAGTTGGTGCAGCCTCTTTGGAAAACAGTATGGAGATTCCTTAAGAAATTACAAATAGAGCTACCCTATGGCCCTGCAATTGCACTACTGGGTATTTACCCCAAAGACACAGATGTAGTGAAAAGAAGGGCCATCTGTACCCCAATGTTCATAGCAGCAATGGCCACAATAATCAAACTGTGGAAAGAGCCAAGATGCCCTTCAACAGACGAATGGATAAAGAAGATATGGTCCATATATGCAATGGAGTATTATGCCTCCATCAGAAAGGATGAATATCCAACTTTTGTATCAACATGGATGGGACTGGAGGAGATTATGCTGAGTGAAATAGTCAAGCAGAGAGAGTCAATTATCATACGGTTTCACTTACTTGTGGAGCATAAGGAATAACACAGAGGACATGGGGAGATGGAGAGGAGAAGTGAGTTGGGGAAAATCAGAGGGAGAGACGAACTATGGGAAACTGTGGACTCTGAGAAACAAACTGAGGGTTTTGGAGGGGAAAAGGGTGGGGGTTGGGAGAACCTGCTCGTGGTGTTAAGGAGGGCACGTATTGCATGGAACACTGGGTGTGGTGCATAAACAATGAATCTTAGAACACTGAAAAAATAAAATTAAATTTAAAAAATAGTAAATACAAGAGAAGAAAGAATGGAAACTAGTGAAATTGAAAACAGGAAAGCAATAGAAAATGCAATGAAACCAAAAGTTGATTCTTTAAAAATATCAATTAAATTGATTAATCCCTAGCTATACTGACAATGGTCAGAACAGAAAAGACACAAATTATTAACATCAAGAATGAAAAGCGATGATTCCCCTGCAGGGAATACTGCGTGCAAATTTAAGCTTAAAATTTCAGCAACTTAAAAGAAATTGGCCAATTCCTTGAAAACTACAAGCTGTTAAAAATCAACCAAGATTAAGAAGAAAAGTAAATTTGTATTTTTTTTTAAATTTGTACTTTTAAAACTCCTGAAAAAGAATTTCTACACCCAGATGGCTTCCCTATAGAAGTTTACCAAAAATTAAAGAAGAAATTTGGGAGAGGAGGGTGGGGTTATGGACATTGGGGAGGGTATGTGCTATGGTGTGTGCTGTGAAGTGTGTAAACCTGGCGATTCACAGACCTGTACCCCTGGGGATAAAAATATGTTTATAAAAAATTAAAAAAAAATAAAAACATTAAAAAAATTTAAAGAAGAATTAACCATTCTATGCACAACTTCTACCAGAAATAAAACAGGAGAGGAGACTCTCCACCTATTGTAAATGGCCAGCATTACTCTGATATGTTACCAAACACAGCAGTGGGGGGAGGAAAGAGAGAGAGAGAACTACACAGTGTGTGGGGGGGAGATAAAGAGAGAGACAGAGAACAAGAGAGAGAGAACTACAACAGGCCAATATCTCTCATGAATTTAGGAGCAATATCCTCAAAATAATAAATATAAATATAAATCAAATGCAGCAAAATATGAAATAAGTTATGTGACATGTCTAAGTGGGATTTATTTCAGATATGCAAGACTGGTTCAATATTTGAAAAATCAATCATTGTAATCCACCACATCAACAGATATATAGAAGGTTATATATCCATTTTTACAGGAAAATAATTTCACAAAATTCAACCACCATTCACGATTAAAAAAAGAAAAAAAAACCTGTTAGCACACTATTCAAGAGGATAATTTCCCAATACGATAAAGAGCATGTATAAAAGACCCTTTATTAACATCATACTTCATGATGAAAGACCCAATGTTTACTACTTAAACTTTTTAAAAGGCAAAAATTTTTAATTTTCCAGTTATTTAGCATAGTGCTGAAAGGCTGTAAGCAACTTGGAATTCTCTACCCAGCAAAATTATCTTTAAAACTGGATGAGAAATACAGACTGTCTCAGACAAACAAAAACAGAGTGAATTCATAGCCAACAGACCTACCCTGAAAGAAACATTTAAAAGAGTTATTTAGTGAAAAACACAATTGATACAGGACAGAAACAGATCTACATAAAGGGGGAAAGGGTATCAGAGAAACAACAGATGAAGGCAAAATCTTTTATTTTTATTATTTAATTCATCAAAAAGACAACATGTCATTTAAAATAACTATAGTTAAAAGGTATTGGGCAATTGCAGCATAGTGACAAGTGAAATAAATGACAGCATTCCCACAAGGGATGGGAGGGAGGAACTGGAAATTCTGTCATATGTACTTACACTACATGTGAAGCAGTATAGCATCATTTGAAGATCAGCTTAGATAACTTGAGAACATAATTGTAAACTAAAAGGCAGACACTCAGAAAGTGAAAAAAAATGACATTTTAACAGAAGAGACAAAATAGACACAATTCACTAATATTAAAAATGAAAAGGATAATTTTTGATCCTATGGAAAAATTCCTTGAATGATACCGAAGTGCTACAATTCCACACAAGGCATAATATATAACTTGAGTAACCCTAATTCTATTAAATAAATTGAATCAATAATTAACAACCTTCTGAAAAGAAAGCAACATACCCAAATGATTTTAATGAGTGAATTCTAGCAAACATTTTAAATTATTATGTTCAATTAGCCAGCATATAACACATTAGGTCTTTTTTTAACATTAAAAAAAAAGATTTTATTTATTTATTTAACAGAAAGAGAGAGATCATGAGTAGACAGAGAGGAAGGCAGAGAGAGAGGGGAAGCAGCCTCCCGGCTGAGCAGAGAGCCAGATGTGGGGCTCAATCCCAGGACCGAGATCATGACCTGAACTGAAGGCAGAGGCCTAAGCGACTGAGCCACCCAGGTGCTCCACATCATTAGTTTTTAATGTAGTGTTCAACAATTTGTAAGTTGCACATATCTAGCGAACAGTTAAAGGAGAAATAATAGGAATTCTTCTCAATCTCTTCCAGAAAGTTGAAGCAGAGAGATGCCTGCCTTCCTAACCTGTTAACTTTCAAGAAACTTACAAGAATCTATTTAAAAAAATGTACAGTTAAACTCAAACTTAATAATGAGAGTAGATGCTTTTTCCCTAAGCAGAGCTAGGCAAAAATGTCCTCTCTCACAAATTCTATTCTATACTGTTTTAGAAATCTTAGTACAATAAAAGAAGAAAAAGAATGAAAGATAAACAAATTGAAAATAATGTTGTTATTCTCAGTAATAAGTATTGTCTATGTAGAAAACCCCAAACCACCCCCATGACTCTAAAACTCCTAGAAATAATATGCAAAAATAAGAGGGTCTTAGAATAAAAAGGTGAATATATTAATCAAGCATTTCTATATACCCGTGACATATTACTGGAATGAATAAGAAATACATGTGCAACAGCACCAAAAAAAGCAACACGTAAGCAAAAATTTAACAAATATGTCTTAATTCTCTTTATCCCTTTATCCATCTTTCTATCTATTCATCCCTTCCTTAAAAAAGTGTTTCCAGGGCGACTGGGTGGCTCAGTCGTTAAATGTCTGCTTTCGGCTCAGGTCATGATCCCAGGGTCCTAGGATCCAGCTCCGAATCCGGCTCCCTCCTCGGCAGGAAACCTGCTTCTCCCTCTCCTACTCCCTCTACTTGTGTTCCCTCTCTCACTGTGTCTTTCTTGGTCAAATAAATAAAATCTTAAAAAAAAAATTTTTTAAAGTGTTTCCAGAAATGTATTGGCACTATGTATTTGGAAATGAACTAAAATATCACACAAATAAGAAATCATCCATATTGCTAAATGCAACAGGGGGAAAAAAGTCCTTTCTAAGAAAGTGGCATTGAAGCTCTGAAGTAAGAGTGGGTCAGACAGTCACAAGAAGAGAGATATGAAGTACAATTCAAGGAAAAGCAACAGGCATCTAGAAAAACCCTCAGAAGGGAATAAATTTATGCCAGTAAACTGAAAAAGGCAGTGTGGACCACAAAAAAGTTGGAAAAATTGGCAGACAGTAATCCTGAAACCCACATTAAGATTGTGTGCGCGCGTGTGTGCACATGTGTGTGTGCGTGCGCGTGCATGCGTGCTTAAGTGGAAATATTTATTCAGGGATTTTAGGTTATCTTTGGACTTCCAGCAAATAGATTCCTTTCCCTACATTATTCGACCATTTAAGTTTTTTCAAGAAAACATTTCCAATGAAATTCAGTAGGAATATATCCTCTTATTTTGAGGATTTAATAATTACTGACTTTTCAAAATTCTTCTGAGGTGGTCTTCTTCTTTTTTTTTTTACATTTTTTAATTATGTCAGTCACCACACAGGTACATCATTAGTTTTTGATGTAGTGTTCCATGATTCATTGTTTGCATATAACACCCAGTGCTCCATTCCATACATGTCCTTCTTAATACCTATTACCAGGCTAATCCATAATCCCACCCCCCTCCATTCTAAAACCCTCAGTTTGTTTCTTGGAGTCCATAGTCTCTAGTGGTTTGTCTTCCCCTCTGAATCACCACCCCCCCCCGCTTCATTTTCCCTTTCCTTCTCCTAATACCTGAATTTATGTTCAGGAATTTATGTTCCACAAATAAGTGAAACCATATGATAATTGACTTTCTCTCCTTCACTTATTTCACTTAGCATAATCTCCTCCAGTCACATCCATATTGGTGCAAAAGTTGGGTATTCATCCTTTTGGACGGCTGAGTAATATTCCATTGTAAATATGGACCACATCTTCTTTATCCATTTGTCTTTTGAAGGCATCTCGGCTCTTTAAACAGTTCAGCTATTGCGGACATTGCTGCTATGAATATTGGGATGCATGGGGCCCTTCTTTTCACTACATCAGTTATCTTTGGGATAGATGCTCAGTAGTGCAACTGCTAGGTCATAGGGTAGCTCTATTTTTAAATCTTTGAGAAACCTCCACAGTTTTCCAAAGTGGTTGAAACAACTTGCATTCCCATCAATAGTGTAAGAGGGTTCCCATTTCTCCACAACCATTGGTGTTTCTTGCCTTGTCAATTTTTAGCATTCTAACTGGTGTAAGGTGGTATCTCAATGTTTTTTCTTTCTTTAATTAACATATAATGTATAATTTGTTTTAGGGGTACAGGTTGGTGATTCATCAGTCTTACACAATTCATAGCACTCACCACAATACATATCCTCCTTAATGTCCATTCCCCAGCCACCTCAGTTCTCCCACCCACCTCCCCTCCAGCAATCCTCAGTTTGTTTCCTAAGATTAAGAATCTCTTATGGTTTGCCTCCCTCTCTGGTTTCATCTTGTTTCATTTTTCCCTCCCTTCCCCTATGATCCTCTGTGTTTCTTGAATTCCTCTTATCAGTGAAATCATGATAACTGTCTTTCTCTGACTGACTTATTTCACTTAGCATAATACCCTCTAGTTCCATCCAATCATTGCAAATGGCAAGATTTTGGTTTTATTTGATGGCTTCATAATATTCCATCCATTTTATATATATATATATATATATATATATATATATATATATATATATATATATAAAATATATGAGTGTATATGGAACATAAAATGTAAATTTAAGTATAAAATATATAATATAAAATATAAATGTGTGTGTGTATGTATATATCTCCCATCTTCTTTATCTGTTCATCTGTTGATGGACATCTAAGCTCTTTCCACAGTTTCTTTATTGTGGACACTGCTGCCATAAACATTCAGGTGCATGTGCCCCTTTGGATCACTACATTTGTACCTATAGGGTAAATACCCAGTAGTGCAACTGCTGGGTCATAGGGTAGCTCTATTTTCAACTTTTTGAGGAACCTCCATGCTGTTTTCCAAAGTGGCTACACCAGCTTGCAAATCCCACCAACAGTGTAGGAAAGTTCCCCTTTCTCCACATCCTTGCCAATATCTGTTGATTCCTGACTGGTTAGTTTTAGCCATTCTGACTGGTATGAAGTGTATCTCACTGTGATTTTGATTTGTATTTCCCTGATGCCAAGTGATGTTGAGCACTTTTTCAGGTGTCTGTTGGCCATTTGGATGTCTTCTCTGCAGAAATGTCTGTTCATGTCTTCTGCCCATTTGATTGGATTATTTGCTCTTTGGGTTTTGAGTTAAATTATTTATAGACTTTCCATACAGCCCTTTATCTCATATTTCATGTGCAAGTATCTTCTTTCATTCTGTCAGTTGTCTCTTGGTTTTGTTGACTGTTTCCTTTGTTGTGCAAAACTTTTTATCTTGATGAAGTTCCAATAGCTCATTTTTGCCCTTGCTTCTCTTGCCTTTGGCAATGGTTCTAGGAAGAAGTTGCTGCTGCTGAGGTCAAAGAGGTTGATGCCTGTGTTCTCCTCAAGGATTTTAATGGATTCCTGTCTCATATTGAGGTCTTTCATCCATTTTCAGTCTATTTTTGTGTGCAGTGTAAGGAAATGGTCCAGTTTCATTCTTATGCATGTGGCTATCCAATTTTCCCAACGCCATTTTCAGAAGAGACTGTCTTTTTTCCATTGGACATTATTTCCTACTTTGTCAAAGATTAGTTGACTATAGAGTTGAGAGTCCATTTCTGGGTTCTCTATTCTCTATTCTGTTCCACTGATCTATGTATCTGTTTTTGTGCCAGTACCATGCTGTCTTGGTGATCACAGCTCTGTAATATGGCTTGAAATCAGGCAATGTGATGTCCCCAGCTTTTTCTTTTTCAACATTTCCTTGGCAATTCAGGGTCCTTTCTGGCTCCAAGCAAATTTGTTCCAGCATTTGAAAAATGTCTTTGGTATACTGACTGACATGGCATTGAAAGTATAAATTGCTCTGGGCAGCATAGTCATTTTTAACAATGTTTATTCTATGGATCCATAAGCATGGAATGTTTTTCCATTTCTTTGTGTCTTTCTCAATTTCTTTCATGAGTATTCTATAGTTTTCTGAGTATAGATTCTTTGCCTCTTTTGTCAGGCTAATTCCTAGGTATCTTATCGTTTGGGGTGCAAGTGTAAATGGGATCAGCTCCTTAATTTCTTTTGCTTCTGTCTTCTTGTTGGTGTACAGAATTGCAACTGATTTCTGTGCATTGATTTTATATCCCAACACTTTACTGAATCCCTGGTAAATTCTAGCAGTTTTGGAGTGGATCTTTTGGGTTTTCCACATAAAATATATCATGTGCAAAGAGGGAGAGTTTGACTTCTTTGTCAATTTGGATGCCTTTAATTTCTTTTTGTTGTCTGACTTCTGAGGCTAGAACTTCTAGTACTATGTTGACTAGCAGTGGTGATAGTGGACAGCCCTGCCATGTTCCTGACCTCAGGAGAAAAGCTCTCAGTTTTTCCCCATTGTGAATTATATTTGCTGTGGGTTTTTAATCGGTGGTTTTTGTGATATTGAGGTATGTACCCTCTATGCCTACACTGGGAAGAGTTTTGATCAAGAAAGGATGCTGTACTTTGTCAAATGCTTTTTCAGCATCTATTGAGAGTATCACATGGTTTTTGTTCTTTTATTAATGTATTTTAGCATATGAACTGATTGGCAAGTGCCGAACCAACCTTGCATCCCAGGAATAAATACCACTTGGTCGTGGTGAATAATCCTTTCAATGTACTGTTGGATCCTACTGGCTAGTATTTTGGTGAGAATTTTTGCATCCATGTTCTTCAGGGATATTGGTCTGTAATTCTTTTTGATGGGGTCTTTGGTTTGGGGATCAAGGTAATGCTGGTCTCATAAAATGGGTTTGGAAGTTATTCTTCTATTTCTACTTTTTGGAAGAGTTTCAGGAAAACAGGTATTAATTCTTCTTTAAATGTTTGGTAGAATTCCCCTGAGAAGCCATCTGGCCCTGGGCTCATTTGTTGGGAGACTTTTGATGTCTCCTTCAATTTCCTTACTGGTTGTGGGGGTCTGTTCAGGTTTTCTATTTGTTCCAGGTTCAGTTTTGGTAGTTTATACATCTATAGGAATGCATCCATTACTTCCAGATTGTCTAATTTGCTGGTCTATAGTTGATCATAATATGCTCTTATAACTGCTTATATTTCTTTGGTGTTGGTTTTGGTCTAACCTCTTTCATTTATGATTTTATTAATTTGGGTTCTCTTTTCTTTTTGATATGTCTGGCCAGGGGTTTATCAATCTTATTAATTCTTTCAAAGAACAGGCTCCTAGTTTTGTTGATCTGTTCTACTGTTTTTTTCGTTTCTATGTCACTGATTTCTGCTCTGATTGCTATTATTTCTCTTCTTCTGCTGGGTTTAGGCTTTCTTTGCTATTCTTTCTCCAGCTCTTTTAGGTGTAAGATTACGTTGTATATTTGAGACCTTTCTTGTTTCCTGAGAAAGGCTTGTATCATTATATACTATCCTTTGGGACTGCCTTTACTGTGTCCCAAAGACTTTGAACAGTGGTGTTTTCATTTTCATTTGTTTCCATGAATTTTTAAATTCTTCTTTAATTTCCTGGTTGGCCCATTCATTCTGTAGTAGGATGATCTTTAGCCTCCATGTATTTGAGTTCTTTCCAACTTTCTTCTTGTGGTTAAGTTCTAGTTTCAAAGCATTGTGGAATAAGCAGGGAATGATCCCAATCTTTTGGTACTGGTTGAGATCTGATTTGTGATGCAGGACAGGATCTATTCTGGAGAATGTTTCCATGTGCACCAGAGAAGAATGTGTATTCTGTTGCTTTGGGATGGAATGTTCTGAATCTATCTGAGATGTCCATCTGTTCCAGTGTGTCATTTAAAGCCTTTATTTCCTTGTTGATCTTTTACTTGGATGATCTGTCCATTTCAGTGAGGGCGGTGTTAAAGTCCCCTATTATTGTATTATTATTGATGTGTTACTTTAATTTTATTATTAATTGATTTATATAATTGGCTACTCCCATGTTAGGGGCATAGATATTTAAAATTGTTAGATCTTATTTTGGGACAGACCCTTTAAGTATGATAAAGTGTCCTCCCTCATCTCCATTATAGTCTTTGGCTTAAAAGTCAATTTGTCTGAATAATGATTACCACCCCAGCTTTCTTTTGTTATCCATTAGCATGGTAAATTATTTCCCACCCCTCAGTTTAAATCTGGAGGTGTCTTTGGATCTAAAATGAGTCTCTCGTAGATAGTGTATTAATGGGTCTTGTTTTTTAATCCATCCTAATATCCTGTGTCCTTTGATTGGGCATTTAGCCCGTTTACATTTAGGATAACTACTGAAAGATATGAATTTAGCGTCATTGTAAGATTTCTTTTTAAAGATTTTATTTATTTGAGGGACAGGGAGGGAGAAAGAGAGAGAGAACACAAGTTGGCAGAGAGAAAGAGAGAAATTCCCCCACTGAGCAGGGAGCCTAATGTGGGACTTGATTCCAGGACCCTGACATCATGACCTAAGCCAAAGGCAGATGCTTAACTGACTCAGCCACCCAGGCACCCTGAAGGCCACATTAAGATTTAAAAATTTTTGTCCTAAGTAATGTGGATCACCTATGTGACTTTTTAAAAAATTATAATAATATAAGCAAATTCAAGCTTCTCAGAAAACGGAAATTAAACATACACTAAAAGGGTGTACCAGAGAAGCCAAAGGCAAGATTTTAACAGCCCCAAGAAGAACCTAGAATATGAGATGGAAGAGTGAATAGAACTCTACTAGCAATCTCCACATTTCTGGTTTATTCTTTTCTAACTAATCCTTTTGGTCTCTCAGGCCCATGAGCTTATCTTCCCTTACAAATGCAGATAAGTGGGGGCAAGGGCAGAATGGCCAATGGCCAATCTTTCAAGCAATCTGATATTCATTATATTATATCATATTTATATACCATATTGCCATATTGCCACTCCATATGTGCCAGGCTTACTCTCTTTGCTCTACATTTATTTGTATTATATAATGTAGAGTGGCTTGGTCTCTAGTTCTTTTCTATTCATTTCTTTGAAGCCCAATTTGTGCTTCATCTATATACAGAAAATCTCCCTATGCTCTCTTAGTCTAGATAAATTACTCTGGATTCCTTACTCTCAAAACATACATTTTTTTTCTTTGCTCCCTGCCAAGCAGAGAGCCCAAGGCATGGCTCCATTACAGCATCCTGAGATCATGATCTGAGCTGAAGGTAGAGGCTTAATCCACTGAGCCACCCAGGCATCCCAAAACATATGTTTTCTTAAATATCCTGATATTTTATTAAATTTTGCCTTCAACTATTTTTAAATAAGTATCTCTTTAAAATCTGTATTTTATCAATAAAAATTCTAGATATTTCAGGATTGGTATTATGCCTGTATGCATAATTCCCTATATGCCTCCCATTGTGCCACACACATAGTGAACGTAATAAAATAAAACACACAGTGAATGCTCAATAAATGTTTGTATAGCTAAACAATAAAATTAGATGCATAAAACTATTATTTATAAAATATACTTTAAAATGTTATGAAGTATTATTGTTGGCAGGATTTATAAAATACTTACATGGACCAGTTTAAATTTAGTTACAGGATAGATTTACTTTACTCCACCTAGCCCACAAGAAAAGGAAGTACCCTATCACCAGTTATTCAGACAAGGGTATCCTCACTGAGGAGGGAACCCCTTCCCATATTCCTAAAGATCTTCATTTGTCATCTGGATTATTATATTAGCCTATCCTCTGGAACTTGCCTGGCCTTACTTCTCTTTTAATGTTTTCAACAGTGCTGCCCAAAGGTGTCTAAATCCAAAGGCTCACTGCCCTGGTTTAAACCCTTCAATGGATTCTTCTACCATTAGGATAAAATCCGCACTAGCATGACACTCAATGTCCACTATGATCAAGCATCTCTCCACCTATTTCTCTTGAGTTGTCCATTTCCAGTCATCCAGAGATACCAGTCATACCAGACATTCTGTATTTTCTCTCACTCACACCATCCTGAGAAACTACTCACTCTTCAAGCCATTAATGGAGGAACTTTCTCCTACAATCACTGAGATAAAGAACTGATGTTTTCACCCTTCAGTAACTAATGGTCACCTTGTGATATAAATCATGACTCCTACAGACCAGGGACAGGGTCTGAACTCTTTTTATTTAGTTACTAGCACATGTCCTGGTATTCAGTGGATTCTCAACTCGAATGCGTTAACTAAATTGTGTGTGTGGAAGAGAACACTGGTACCCAAAGGTGAGGTTTAAAAAGTTCTAATTGCTGGGGAACCTGGGTGGCACAGTCAGTTAAGCATTCAACTCTTGGTTTTGGCTCAGGTCGTGATCTCAGGGTTGTGAGATGGAGCTCTGCGTCAGGCTGTGCACTCAGCACTGAGTCTGCTTAAGAATCTTTCCCTCTCCCTCTCTCACGCCTATTCATGCTCTCTCTCTCTAAAATAAATAAGTAAATCTTAAAAAAAAAAAAGCTCAAATTGCTTAAATGATCAGAAGAGCAATTTCTGCATTTTGTGCCAAACTAAATTAGATTTTGAATTGGACTGAGTAAATATTCCCAGAACAGAAAAAATTTAAACTATTGGATTCACAGACCTATACCCCTGGGGATAAAAATATGTTTATAAAAAATAAAAAATAAAAAAAAATCATCTTAATTAAAAGTTCCTGAAAATATCTAAAATCATTTTTTTTAATAAACAGTCTTTGCATAACCTCAGTGACCATACCATCTGTTAAGCATTTTAGTAACATTACTGAGAATGAATTGCATTTTCTAAGTTTGGCCCATCACTCATCTGTTCTGTGTGGTAAAAGGCATGGCATTTTTAGCATGTTCAAATTGCAAGTAATTTAGCATTTCTGCAAGTTCCTTGGTGATTTGAGTCATACTTAGACAGTAATTATGATTTGTTTGAAAATGGACCATAATGTGTGATTATTGTATCATATACATTGAAATGCATTTATTGACTTTCTAAGTTTTGAGTACAGTAATTACCCTGAAATGAAGCAAAGCCAATTTTACTTGTTTTTATCAACTTCAAAACGTGCAAGTTAATGAGATTTATACACTGACAATTTTTATTGTTTTACTTGCTCTGTTATGAACATTAGCATCTCAAATCAATATATTATCCCTTTGATCTAATAGTCATCAGAGGAATAGGTTTGGTTTTATTCTCTTATGTTTTTTCATATAGGCAGTACTCTAGATCATGAGGACAAGTCAAGATGGAAGGCTTTTATTCCCCAAAAGGTCTTTTATGACTGCTCAGTAGTAATGCCCTCTCTACTTCTACTTCCCCAGAAGCCCCAGGTGAATGGAATAGCAGATTTACAACCAATGGTTGTACTATTGGTTGTACTGAGACTAGCCCAGGAATTTTACATTCCTAGTAATGATAAGTCTTTGATTCATTCACTTGTTCTCTCATTTACATGTATTTAGTAATCATTTCTTAAATGGTAGTCACCATTTAAGAAAGGTAGGCATGGGAGGATTCCCAATAGAGAAAAAGGCATGCTCTCTGCCTTCACAGAGCTTATAATGTGGTATGGGACAAAAGTATATAAACAGACCACGTAAGATAACAGTATGTGCTATGACCCAAGAAATAAAGAACATTTGGTGAATGTATAGTTAAGGACAGGAAATCCAGTTTGGGGAACAGGAAAAAACTTCTTAACCAGGGTGACAACTCACCTGAGAGCTAAGTAACAGAGGAGGAACATCCTGGCCTAAGTGATGCAAGATGTTTATGTATAAGATCAGCTCTGAATCCTGGAAAGAAAAGCAATTTGGACCATGTGGTCCAGAAAGTACCAAAACAGTCATAATTGTTCCTAACAAACATCACTCCTTTCCACCTTTACTGGAAATTGCTGTATTCATTGTTAAATGAGTCAGTAGCAGGTCTCATCATAAAGGGCTAACCTTGTACTTTTGCTCTCCTTTGAGAAAAATGCAGAGTTCTGCCAGCTTTTCCCGGTTTAATCATGTGTTAAATCTCAAGAGCTCCTTTTAGGACATTTTTTCTTTAAATGAGTCCCTTAACAAGTCTAGATGCTAAAATCACACATCCTCACCTGAATATACTTCAGAAGGTTTGGCGCTATGCACGAGTCTTCATTAAGAAAATGACAGAGTCTTGATTGTTATTTAATTTGGAGAAAATGATACCTCGTGTCTGGGCATGCTAGCTTGTAGATTTAAAAATAAATGTGAGATCTCAGAGTCAGGTGGACTTAGCTGGGGCTGTGTGGAATTCTGAATAGGAAAAATGATTCAATGATTAGGACAATTCAGGGGACTATTTTTATTCGTTCTTTAATTTTGCATTTTTAAAAGATCCTCATATTATTTGTAAATTCACTACAAGAAGTGTTTAGTATATGAGACTTTTCATAACACACATCTATTTCTACACTGAATTTGAAGTGCATATAATTGATCTGTAATTAGAACTTTGTAGGATCTTGAGCAATAAATTCCTTCCTTTCAAAGGGCTTCTATTATGTCATGTATAAAATGAGGGAGCTGATTTAGATAACAAAGGGAAAACACCTGAAAAACATTGCAATTTCCACATTTTACACCCATAGTAGGCACCATTACTAAACCACAGCGCTCCTTCCTACTGAAGCCAAGTGCGGCTTCAGAATCATTCTTGGCCCAATGCCCTAGGCAACTGTAACTCAGAGCTAGAACAGAAAATAAAATATATTTATCATGCTTTGGCCAGATCTCTTCTGCCTCTTATGCCACCAGCAGTCCTCAAATAGGATAATTCTATGGAGTGTTGTACTGGTTTTATTTTAATTTTTTATGTTATTTTAATAAAAATAAATAAATAAATAAATAAGGTTTTAAATAAATAAATAAATAAATAAAATAAAAAAGATAAATAAAAAAGATTTATTTATCTTGAGAGAGAGAGAGCCAGCAACCACAGGTGGGATGGGCAGAGAGAGAAGGAGAGAGATTCTCCAACAGACTCCCTCCTGAGTGTGGGGACTCCCTGCTGAGTGTGGCCTTCATCGAACAGCCCTGAGATTATTACCCTTAGATCAAGACTTGAGCTGAAACCAAGAGTTGGATGCTTAACCAACTAAGTCACCCAGGCACTCCATGGAGTGCAGTACTGATTTTAGTTCTTAATGTTGCTTTTATTCAAAGAATAGATGCATATTAAAAAACAATCTCAGGTAAGCAAAATAATAAAAAGAGTATGAAAGAATGATCACTCTTACTTAATCCCACACCTAGAAATAGCTCTTATTAATATACTGAGAATTTTTATCTTTTTAGCACTATACATAGTGCTAAATTTTCTTATGAATTCTTTAGTTGGTACTATTTTTTATTCTCAAAATGTTTGGCTCCCAGATGAACAAGGTTTCTTTATTTCGAACACCTATGGATTAACATGATCATTTTCAAGGCATTTTGATGATTTTTTTTTTTTTAACATGAGGTCTCATTTTTACTGGCCAATTCTCTTTTCTCTAAGAAACTGTGACCAGTTAATGTCTTTATAACTAGAGGCCAAATGGCTCCTTATGCGGAGGCCCCCTATTTAATGGCCTTAAAATCCCTCATGTCCCAGCAGGTCCCACAAGCCCACTGGAGACAAACTGTTTTATTCATTCTTAGTTGGTGCCTTTATTCTCGTTATAGCAGAAGGGTAATCTGTCCAAAACTTGTAAGGAATACCAGCCTGTATGTTAGGTTAGAGGGAACATAGTGAAACGGAATATAGAGGAAAGATAACCTCTAACAGTATGTTTAAGAAATGAAGACACTAGTGGCTCTTATATTTTTTAAAATATAATACAACTTTATAATGTCCAAATTTCAGGGAAATAGAGTATTCTATTACAAAGTATCTCCAGCAACCTTGTTATTTATCCACAGCTAAATTTCTAGGTTTCTCACATTTCAGTATATATACCTTAAGTAAATATACTACTTATAATATACATATTTTACTATACAGTGTATATATATTTTCAGTGTGTATATATACACACATATACTCAAATATATATTTAATATACAAAACACATACTTCAATATATTTTATGTATTTATATAAAATACAAAATTGTACTTACTATAAAATATATTTAAATATATATCTGTGCATTTCATATATATATGCTTTATACTGTATGTGTGTGTATATATACAAACACACATGTGTATACAAACACAATACACACACATATACTTAAAAGACACCATTTAGTTTTCATATATTGAGATTGCAGTAATTATGTAATTAAGAAATTTGAGCACTATACCCAGTCTTTCTCACATCCTAAAGGTATGCTCCAGGAATTCTCCTCTCACCTACATTATTTTTCATCCCCTAGAGGATCATCTTCATTAGCATATAAAAGATATTGGCCTCCTTTAAAAAAATCATTAAACTCAATAAGAAAATACACTACTCAATAAAAAAATGGACAAAAGATCTGAGCAGACACTTCACCAAAGAAGATATACAAATGCTTAATTTAAGCATATAAAAGGATGTTCCACATCATATATCATTTATGAAGTGTAATAAAAATAAAAATGAAGTACTATGAAATACTATGATCAATACCTATCAGAATGGCTAAAATCTAGAATACTGAAAACACAATACTGGTGAGAATGTGGAGCAACAGGAACTCTTATTCATTATTGGTGGGAATGCAAAATGGTGAAGCCACTTTGGAAGACATTTTGGTGGTTTCTTAACAAAACTGCTGAACATAATTTTACCATAAAAACTAGCAGTTACACTCCTTGGTATTTATTCAAATGAGTTTCCAATGGACTGCAAGTTTGTGTCCCCACAAAGCTGTATACTGAAATTCTAATGCCAATGTGATGATATTTGGAAGTGTGGCCTTAAGGAAGTAATTAGATCTTGAGGGGAGGGCCTTCATGAATGGAATTAATGCCCTTAAAAGAGGCTGGAAAGCTAGCTATCTAGCTACTCTACCAAGGAAGGATACAAGAATTCAGCAGTCTGCCCTAAAAATCCTCTGTACTTCATATATTCATCATCCTGGCAACACCCTGGCAATCACTGATGTTTTCATAGTGATTTAATGTCACATGGTTGGAATCAAACAGTACACAGGCTTTTCAGGTTGGTTTCTTTCACTTTCTTTCACTTAGTCATATGCATTTATGCTTCCTCCATGCCTTTTACAGCTTGATAGCTCATTTCCTTTTAGCACTGAATAATATTTCATTGTCTGGATGTACCATATTATCCATTCACTACTGGAGGACATCTTGATTGCTTTCAAGTTTTGGCGATCATGAATAAAGCTGCTATAAACATTTGTGTGGATTTTTGTGTGTGTGTGTGTGTGGATTTTTGTGTGAATATAAGTTTTCAACTACTTTGGGTAAATACAGAGAAGCACAATTGCTGGATCATACAACAAGAGTATGCTTAGTTTTGTAATAAAACACCAAACTGTCTCCTAAAGTGGCTATACCATTTTGCATTCACACCAGGAATGGATGAGAGTTTCTCCTGCCTTACATCCTTGCCAGTATTTGGTGTTGTCTGTCAGTGTTCTAGATTTTGGTCATTGTGTACAGTGGTACTTCACTTTTTTTTTTCATTTGCATTTCCCTGATAACATATGATGGAGAACATTGTTTCATATATTTATGCTTATTTTCCATTTGCATAACTTCTTTGGTGAGCTGTTAAAAAATTAATCAAGTTATTTTCTGATTTTTGGGTTTTAAGAGGTCTTTTTATATTTTAGATGACAATCCTTTATCAGGTATGGCTTTTGTTAATATTTTCCCCAATCTGTGTCATATCTCTTTGTTCCCTTGACAGTGCATTCACAGAGCAAAAAATTTCAGTTTTAACATACAGCTTATCAATTCTTTCTTTCATGATTGGGTCTTTGGTGTTTTAGCTTAAGAATCATGACCAGGGCACCTGGGTGGCTCAGTGGGTTAAAGCCTCTGTCTTCGGCTCAGGTCATGATCCCAGGGTTGGAATCAAGCCCCCCATCATGCTCTCTGCTCCCCAGGGAGCCTGCTTCCCCCTCTCTCTCTCTGCCTGCCTCTCTGCCTACTTGTGATCTCTGTCTGTCAAATAGATGAATACAATCTAAAAAAAGAAAAAAAAGAATCATGACCAAACACTACATCATCTAGATTTTCCTCTGTGTTTGCTTTAGTACTTGTATAGCTCTAATAGCTTCTAATTTATCTGGGGGTGAGTTTTATATCCATATAATTATATTATGTATTCTTGTATTCTATAATTGGTATCTTCTCTTTACTTGCTTATGCTGGCTGATGCTTCCAAGACAATATTCTGCAATAACATTAACAGTGGGTCCTTTATTTTGTGTCTTTAATAGAAATGTCCCTGGAGTTTTGACAGTGGTGATGCTGTTTTAGTGCTTTTATTATATATATTTTATAGGTAGTCTAAAGTTATATTTTAAGTTGTCTCTTTGGCCCAAGGGTAGTTAAGTACAAAGTAATTGTCTTTCTCTACTCAGATTTTTCTGCTTTTTAATTAACTTTTGGCTAAATAGCACTTTGAGCAGTGAATGATTTCTATGAAACATCTACTTTCTGGCATCAACAGAACTTTATTTTGAGGCCTAATATGTGGTCAATTTTTGTAAATGGTACATAGTTCCTTGAAATATATTCTCTATTCTCATATATATTATGTTCACCTTAACTAGCTTATTTACTTTTTCCTCACTTATTTCTAGGGCAATTTGAAATATAATGGACTGAAATGTTAGTCACACTATTATTTCTGTAAATGTTTGTTTTCTTATTAATATTATATCCTGACTTTTGTTTCTATAACTCTTTGTTTCTTAAAGATTCATGACATAGAGATCTTAACTCTATTAAAATGGGATTGTTAAAAATCATTAGGTGTCCCACTTCTCTGAATGGGATTGAAAACAAGGAACTACCCTTGTTTGTAGGTTAAAAAAAATGATATTTTTTGTACAAAGATGTTATTTTGCATGAGGATATAGTTATTGTACAGTAATTTTGCATAAGAATATTGATCTCAGAGCATGAACTGCCAATGATTTTTTTATATAGTATTAGGAATAATTTTGCCTTAAGACACCCACATTTTGGGACATTTGGGTGGCTCAGTCGGTTAAGTGTCTGCCTTCAGCTCAGGTTATGATCCCAGGGTCCTGGGATCAAGTCCTGCCATTGGGCTCCTTGCTGTATGGGGAGCCTGCTTCTCACTCTGCCTGCCTCTTCCCCTGCTTGTGCTCTCTGTTCCTCTTTCTGTGACAAATAAATAAATAAAATGTTAAAAAAAAAAGACACCCACACTTTTTTCATCCAAAGTCTTCTTTGTAAGCATAAATAACAAACTGAAAGATAGCTATCACAGTTTAGAAGTTTAATCTGAAGTCCATGGTACAGGATGGATTAACCCAGAAAGGACTGATCTCTACAGCCTCCTTACAGAAATTGATGTGGCAATTTACAAGAATTTTTGTGTATTGTTTCATCAATATGTGAATATATTCTTGAGAGTCTGTATTAAGTATTTTAAAGGAAGGGAAACCAAACTGTGCTAAGGACTTGATAACCCTTGTTTCTGATTCTTAAGATTCTTACGATATACTAATGTTTTCTTTCCTAATCTATATACAAAACGACCAGTAAGAGCCAAAACAGTAGAAAAAGTGCTATTTATCCCATTGAGAGGAATAAATAAGATTCTTTATAGATGAAGATGATGTGAGGTTTTCTTACCAGTGCAAAAGTTTATAACTATACTCAAAATAAAGTTTGACCTCCTAAATAGATTAGTTGAGTTTATAAGTTTTATCTTGCCTAAACATAATTTCCTTTGTTAAAGATTTCACAGATAAATCCAGAATACATAATGCAACACAGCAATGATAAAATGTATCTTAAGTTCAGGAACAGAACTGCTATTAGTCTTCTATGACAGTAAAACACTGATGGACTGTGTTTGAATTCCACCTGCCATTAAGTATTATTCACACACAGCCACACTTACACACTCATTAGATAAGTGAATATATTGAGAAAAGTAATATTTTAGTGATTATGAATGCTGGTGACTAGAGCAGTGATCTAGATTCTGCAGAATCCTTTTTTTTTTTTTTTTTTTTTTTTTTTAAGATTTACTGATTTATTTGAGAAGGAGAGAGAGAGGAGCTATGGGAGGTGTGGGAGCAGAGGGAGAGGAACTGAGAAGCCAGACATAGGGCTCCATTTCAAGATTCTGAGATCACAACCTGGATGAAACCAAGAGTCCGAACCTTAACCCACAGGGCTACTTTGGTACTCCTAGATTCTGCAAAATTCTTAATTCAAATTACAAAAGAAATGTTGCTGACAATTAAAACGGAAAACACCTCTACCTAATAGAAAACCTGTTCTTTAAGAGCAAAGCAATAAATACTATTTATCATTATATCTTGCACAGTACTTTGTATATTATAGATGTGTGATCCATGCTTGTGCATTGATAGATATATTAGGCTGCTATACAGCCAAGCTATTAAAAAAGAGCATCTATTTGTTATAGATTATCCACTGGCTACTACTTTAATGCAGTATCCTTAGGAAACTATTCATATAAAATTCAATTAAATCCTTTCTTTTGAATAGAAATTTTTTATGTAGAGGGATAGTACTTTTCCCTCTACACCTCCTCATTGGAGTCAAGTACTCCACTGAAATTGGAGGAAATGGATGTGACTTAGCAAAAGTATGTGTACAATTTATAAATATGTCTCAGTGGTTGGTTGAAAGGAAGAACTATACAAGTAACAAATCCTGGGGTCAGCACGTCATTTTGGGCTTCACGGGAGATGAGGTAGTGTACCTTTAGAGTGGATTAAAACTTGTTTGACCAAATGTTTTCAGGTGTCTGCGTTCACTTTTTTTTTTTTTTTAAACCGAGAAAGACAGTGCAAAGATGCGCATCCCTAGACAGCACCCCAGCTGACTCTCCACTGTGTGTCATACCGAACAACCAGACACCAGTTCTTCATGCTCATTACTCAAGAGGAGCAACGGGGCGTCTCGGAAACAAAGTCAGGGAGACGCTCCAGCAGCCGCTTCTCCGAGCAGCCGCGTCTGACTCCAAACAGGGGATCTCACATTGCTACACCCACGTGGGTCTCCTGCACACGAGCCTCGCTGTTTTCAAAGTTAGATGTTTGGAGGGCTTGTGCCTCAGAGGCAGGTCTTTAAAAGATGGGGGTGCTGGGTGTGAGGTTTGAACCCTTCCCTCCTCAGGAAGAAGCTTCCAGTTTGAGCTCCTTCCCGCTTTGGAGGTCGCCCCACCGTGGTGGGGTTTCTGGTGGGACTGCGTCCTGGCCTCTCCCCTCTCCTACCTGCTTTCATGCGGGCCTTCTCTCCTTCCTGCAGGCTTAGGTGTTGTGAAGCTGTTCTTGCTTCTTAGAAGTTGTTCCACGCGTCTCTCTGTAGCACCGGTTTGTTTCCGGGAGGAGACGAGCCGGGGTCCTCACGCCGCCATCTTGAATCGCAACGGCGCGTTTAGTCCACGTGGAAGCAGCCGCGTGAGACACGGGAAGAGAGGTCAAAGGCGCTCTACACACGGGCAGTGAAAGGAGGTGGGGGCAGGTTGTGTTTAGCTTAAGAAGAGAAAGTTAAAAAAAAAAAAATTAATGCTTGTAAGACATAGGGTCAAAAATAGAATGGCAAAAAAATAAAAAAAAAAGTCCTTTTATTCTGTTTAAAATTACCTAGTGGATTTCCATCTTATTCAGAGAAAGACGGAACCTCTAAAACAGTGGTCGTCAGTGATGTAGGAAGAGTGGATTTGAGCGTCGAAGGAGATTTCACAGAGTCAGGAGACATTTTTGATTGCCACCATGAGAGGGATGAGCGTGCTTCTGGAATCTGGTGGGTAGAGGTCAGGATGCTGCTGAACATCCTACGGAGTACAGGACAGTCCCTCACCACAAAGAATCATCCAGCCCGAAGTGTAGGTACTGAGGTTGAGAAAGACCTAAACGAGACCTCAAGACCCTTTTTTAACAAGCTTGGGTCACTTTTTTCTTGTCTCCAATTATCCATGTATTTGCTGAGCCCCAACCATAATGGCTTCCTCACTCTTTCTAATATGTTTCTTCCTCAAAAGGCTTATACCATTCCCCCTCTTTAGAAGCCACTTTCCTCAAATAACAGCATGGTCTATGTCTTCATCTCTTTCCGTGTTTTGCTCTCAGTAAGCACTTTTTGAACTCTCTGCTTAAACTTTTCATCACAACCACCGTCCTCGTGGCCTATGCTCCTTCCTTTTTCTACATTGCATTCATTTACTTTATTGCCTACCTCTCCCCACTATCATGTACACCTACAAGGGAAGGAATTGTAGCTATTTTGTTCCCTCCTGTATTCCTATTTCTGGGAATCGAATTTTTGAGGGAACGAATAAAAGGAAGAGCTGTACAAAATTTCTTATGTAAAACATTATATCAGTATGAACAAAGAAAAATTTGGAAGAAATTGATAGTACCTATAGGAAGATGAACTTCAGTGAGTCCAATCTATTAAAGCGTCAAAAAAGAATTGATAGAGAGCTCTATGTTGCAGATTTCTTTATGCTCAAGCAATGATAAAATAATCACTGAACAAGGAGAAATAGATGAGATTCAAACATTGGCTCTTCAAGTTTCTGACAAGTTACAAGGTGGTAATAGGCACAAGCTTTGGACTTAGACTTATCCAGGATTGGCTTCAGTTCTACCACTCTGCGTATTTACTGTGAATCCTTAGGAAAATTACTGAATCTCTCTGAGCATTACATTACTTTTTATCTAAAATAAGGGTAGCAATAATATATTCTGCAAAAGATCAATTAGAGGAGTAAATAAGAATTCTGTGTGAAGTACCTCACACATAGTTAAATGCATATATTTGTTAATAATAATAATAAAAATAAATAATACTTACTAGTGTTAATATTTTTTTCCAGAGTATATAACATTGTCTTTTTTATTTTGAGTATTTCAGATTTGTTATCTCTACCTTAACACCCACCGTATTTTTCCTAGACTGCCCCTAAGGACAGAAGTTTAATCAGTCTTCAGTGCCAGTACAGAATTATTATGCTACTCTTCTGTCAACCCAGGCCCTCTCTCAAAATACTTAGGATAAGTTCTTAGTCTCAATGCTGACATGCCTATTACATTTTAAGTGTTTAGAAATTGTATTTGCAGAATAAAAATAAGAATTTTATTTGTAGAAATTTTCCTGTAGCTCTTCTTAACCACTGTGCTGAGAGTCTACTACAGGGCACTACTAGATTCTGATCACTATGCAACATAAATTTTTGGTGTAAGTGGTAAAGATGATTATAGAGCAGGATATAGAAGGTCAAAATCTTGATACAAGTAAAAAGAGCTATTATCTGAAACTGAGACCAAAGACAAGATTGTATAGGAGATGAAATGTTCAAACATTCACTTCCACGTATATAAGAAAATGGCATTATGGAAGAAAGCAATTCTACTCAATTATAAAGTGACCAATAGTAGTGGATATATTTATTTATCCTATATATAGCTATGTAATGATTTATCCTATATATGATTATGTGGTGATTCTTGGTGACATATTAATGTCATTTTGAGAATTAATTTTGTATGTCAACTTGACTGGGGTAAGGTTCCTCGGATAACCGGTAAAACTTTATTTCTTGTTGTGTTTGTGAGGGTGTTTCCAAAAGAAATTAGTATTTAAATCAATAGACTGGATAAAGAAGGTTGCCCTTGCCAGTGCAGGTGGGTGTCATCCAATCCTTTGGGAGGCCTAATAAAACAAAAAGGTAAGGAAGAGTGAGTTTGCTCTCTGCCTGAGCTGGAGCATCCATACTTTCCTGACGGTGGATATTGAGCTGGGACATCCATACTTTCCTGCCCTTGGACATTAATCCTCCTGGTTTGGGGGCTTCTCACTCAGACCAGGACATATACCACCAGTTCCCCTGGTTCTCAGGCCTTTGGACTTGGACTGAATTACATCACTGGCTGTGTAGACAGCAGGTTGCAGGACTTATAGGCTTCCAAAATCACGTGAGCCAATTCCTGTAATAAATCTCCTCCTGTGTATATCCTATTGGTTCTGCCTTTCTGGTGAACCCTAACTAATACACAGGTGTCTGTCAGTTCAGGCTGCCATAACAGAACACCACAGGCTGAGTGGCTTAATCAACCGAAATTTATATCCTTACAGTTCCAAAGGCTAGAAGTCTCAGATCAATCAACAGGATTGGTTTCTGGTGAGAAATGTCTGACTGGCTTGTAGATGCCCATCTTCTCTCTATGACCTCACATAGCTTTTCCTAGGTGTGTGCATGCCCAAAGGGAGAGAGAGAGAGAATGAAAGAGGGAGAGAGAGATCTTTCTCATTTTATGATCATATTATAAGATCCATTGGGATTAGGACCCTATGCTTATCACTTCATTTAATCTTAATTACCTCCCAAAGGTCTACAATTTAGAGAGATACAATTCAGTTCATAGCAATCCCTTCAGGTATGTGCCCCCCAAATATGCCATTTAAAACATGCCATCCACAGGCTCGAAATGTTTGAGAATTAGACACTAAAGATCTCAGGATCCTCAACATCTTAATAGTTACAATGCATCCTGTCACCCCCCCCCCAATAATTAATTAGATTTAATGCCTCAATTATGTGTTTCAACAAATTCTGCAATTTTGTCATTTCATCTAGTAACTGATGAAAGTTGAGGAATTAACCTAAAAATTACACTCCTGACTTTTATTACATAGGTCAAAAGAAATTAGTATTTAAATCAGTAGCATAATACTACAATGTATCCAGTAAAAACTTAATAAATTTTTAGCTACATGTGGCTCATAGTATCCCTACTGATGATGTAAGCTACAGTGGCTCTGCTGAAACTCTTACACTGTCTCAATTCCTATCACTATACTTTCTGGATTTTCTGATGACTGTATTTTAGTCACATGAATCCAACTTTTTTTCCCCTCAACTGATAGAGGAAAGGAAAATGAGAGACAGAAACAGGGAGAGAAGAGAAATAAGAAAGAGGGAAGAAGAAGAGGGAGGAAGAGAGCGAGAGAGAGGAAGGGAGAGGGAAATAGAGAACAATTTAAAAGAGGAGGTGATTTCATTGGCCACTTCTCACCATGGGTATATGGGCTGGAGTGATCTTGAAATGACAGAGTCAGTATCTTGTTTTCTCATTCATTCTCAAATACTCAGATTCTCAGAGTATATCATGTGATAGGGGATTCTAGGAATAGATTTGTAATTTTTTATCACATCACCTTTTAGTATGAACATAGTAGACATATTGTATATTTTATTTTGCATGGACATTTTAAAGAATTACAGCCTATTTCTGACAGCATATAATTCTTACCTTACCATTTGGCTTTGAAAGCAAAACCCATCTCCTATGTTTCCATTGCATAAATCCTAATTTCAGAAAAGTTAAATCTGTAATATTTTGTATCACAGAGACAGGACGAATTTTTCAAACTGAAGTAGCTGCATAGAGACAACTGTATTATCATTAAGAATTAGTACTTCACATCTTCTCCAACACTTGTTGTTTATTATCTTGTTGATTTTGGCCATTCTGACTGATGTAAGGCCACAGTCACCAAACTGTGGCAAGAGCCAAGATGCCCTTCAACAGATGAATGGATAAAGAAGATGTGGACCATATATACAATGGAGTATTGTGCCTCCATCAGAAAGGATGGATACCCAACTTTTGCGTCAACATGGTTGGGACTGGAGGAGATTATGCTGAGTGAAATAAGTCAAGCAGAGAGAGTCAATTATATGGTTTCACTTACTTGTGGAGCATAAGGAATAATATGGAGGACATTGGGAGATGGGGAGGAGAAGTGAGTTGGGGGAAATCGGAGTGGGAGACAAACCATGAGAGATTGTGGACTCTGAGAAACAAACAGGGTTTTGAAGGGGGGGTGTGAGTGGGGAGTTGGGTGAGCCTGCTTGTGGGTGTTAAGAGGATATGTATTGCATGGAGTACTGGATGTGGTGAATAAACAGTGAATTTTAGAACACAGAAAAAAAATAAAATTAAATTAAAAAAAAAGAAGAATTGGTACTTCTCAAAAGAATTGTAGCTAAATTATCTGTAGTCTCTTCTACAGCAATATAGATGTTGATTTTTAAAAATAACAGTCCTCCATAATTTAGTCCTACACACATTATGATGCCTCACAAAAAAGCTTTTCAAATATGTTTGTCCTTCCTTTAGTGAAAGAGTCTTTGGAAAGGTACAATGTCTTACTAGAATTATAATAAAATGATAAGCAGTGGTTCCTGGGGTTGCAATAGTGAACTATATGACAAGTAAAATTAGTCAAATATTCTTTATTTAATTACATTATTAAAATAGAGTTATTAATGGAGTTTCACATCTTTTTAACTTCGGGCGTTATATATGGAGGCCATATAAAGAACACATCTACATGTATCATCAAATAGTATTTTCAAAGATGCCTGAACTATTGGAACAAAATCACTCTGAGTTCATGTGTTTTTGTTTTTGTTTTTGTTTTCCACTTAAATTAATCCTCAGCTGAGAAAAGTGGTTCTTAATACTTATGACTATAGTTGTTAATTCAGATAATGAAAAATGAGGTTATCAGCAGGAAAGAACAGCTTTGTGTCCTGAATTGCAGTTTTCTTATACCTTACAGAGGAAATTAGATATTCACATTGTCTCCATGTAGAGAGATTTTGTGGTAGGAATAGACACTGTAATTTGTCTGTGGTACAAATATTCCTATATAGATCACACTCACTCAGGAAATGCCCAGAATCTAAATTACAATACAACTATTTCAGTCAAGATGGATTCAAAACCCAAACTGTAAAATCATCAGAGTCCTCAGAATATACAAATGTGTGTGTGTGTGTGTGTGTGTATATATATATATATATATATATATATATGTAAATCAGGGACTTAAAACATAGACCCTAATATACCTGGAGATAAATATATTGTATATACCACTCTTTACTTTGGTAATACAGATAAAAAGAAGTCATGATGAGAAAAGAAGATTCATAAAGAAGATAAAATCACCATTTCAGATATAAATGAAATGTAGCTATCTCCATATTAACATCTTTGTGATTATAAAGCTTTCATTTTGATTTGTTTTCCAAGCTGTCAAGAAAAGCACACTCATGTGTTGTCCTTATTGAATGCCATTACCTGAATATTAACAATTAAGCTGCCTTTAAGAGATACAAAGTGATAGCAATTCTAAGTGTTCTTTCTTCACTACCCTTTCATGTTTATTTGTAGATTTGGGTTGGTAGAATGTTTACTGAATTATGAGAGGTTACTTTCAAAATGAAATGCAATTTTTTTCCTGTTTTTTCCTTTACCTCTTTTAAGAAAAATTCTAGACCATAGTGAAAAATTCACCCCAGTAATAGCCTAAAGAATAGTCATTATTTTGAAAGAAAGATAGCAATTGCTTAAGCAGTATTAGCAATACTGAATGATGAGACTAATTCCATCAAGCCCTTTAATATACAATCCATATCTACATAATACCTCCCAGGAAAAGAACATAAGTGTTTTGTATCTCTGCAGAATAAATAGTACAGGAAGACTGAAATAGTCTATCTATTAATAACCAAAGAAATTTTCCCCTCAATTCCCTGTTTTCAACTATCCTTTACTGCTTTAGCATTTCTTTCAGTATTTGCTTCAGTTTTAAGATTTTCTCCAACCTGGGACACCTGGGCTCAGTGGGTTAAACCTCTGCCTTCAGCTCATGTATGATCTCAGGGTACTAGGATAGAGCCCTGCATCAGGCTCTCTGCTCAGCAGGGAGCTTGCTCCCCTCTGCCTACAGGTGATCTCTCTGTCAAATAAATAAATAAAATCTTTAAAAAATTTTTAAAAAAAATCTAAAATAGATTTTCTCCAACCTCACAGCATATAATCTTAATAATAAATAAATAAATAAATAAATAAATAAATATCAACTATTTGAGAGAGGTTTTCCCCCCTATGTAATTTTCTATAGTGGCTTAAGAAACATATCAACAAAAGCTTTGAACAACAGCTTTAAATCTGAATCACTTTGCTATAAATGGATTTTGGTATAAAATTATTGCCTCTCTTAAGGTTTACAGAAGACATAGAGAAACTATGTGTGTTATAAATTTAACTTTGAGGAAAAACTCCAAAAGAGTTTTAGAAATACCAGGGCATCTGGGTAGCTCAGTTGTTGGTTAAGTGTCTGCCATTGGCTCAGGTCCTAATCCCAGGGTCCTGGGATAGGTCCATGTCAGGCTCCCTGCTCAGCAGGGGATCTGCTTGTCCCTCTCCCTCTGTCCCTCCCCACCCCCGCCAGCTCCTGCTTATGCTTTCTGTCTCTCAAATAAATAAATCTTTTAAAAGAGTTTTAAAAATGCAAAAAAAAAAAAAACTAGGGAAAATAATGTGTTCCCTTGACTTCTTCAAAGAGTGAACAATTTTACAATATTTGTGAGCTAAGAAAAACACGTGTAAATGAAGTCTTTGCCTCTCCAGCATGCTTGTGTTATGGGCAGTGAAATGGAGATACGAGTAAAGATTTTCTGCCTATTCAGATATGAACAGTTTCCAGGACAGATTTTACATTTGACTTTAAAAACAATACCCTCTCCCATGTACATCTAAAAGAAAGTGCTGTGAAATGCTGCCTTCAGCTATTATAGTTTGCCTGAAACATAGTATTATATTTTATGTATTTGACTTTTATGTGCATTTTGTCCATATTTGGTTATCAATTATAATGTCAGTAGGTGGAATGCTATAAAATTAACTAAATGCTGAGACCCACAGAGTTCAATTCTATACAAAGCATGGCAACTGACTCACTACGGAAACCAAAAAAAATCACTTGACCACTTGTGCCTTCCGTTTTCTTAACCACAAAAAGAGAGTAATGGTACTCCCTCATGTGGATTTTACTGAGATTCCCAAGAGACTCAGAAGGTAGATTTCAAAGGCTTTGAAATGTATAAAACACGAAGACAGCAATAAAATATTCTCAATAAAATAATGAGAATACGTGAAATTTTATAGCATGAATAGACTGACAAATAGAGATTTCTGTTATTTTGCTTCTGTGGTTAAATTTGGGAAAATTTGTCATTTTTTTATTATACTCTAACAAATGGTATGTACACATTGAAATTTATTTCAAAAGGAAGGCCTTTAAATTTGTTTGAAATATGTACATTTTAATATATTTTCCAACCCATGAACATGAATGTCTTTTCATATATTTACATCTTTAATTTGTATTTTCAATGTATTGTACTTTTCAGTATAGCTCTTTCAATCCCCTTGGTTAAGTATATTCTTAAGTATTTTATTCCTTTTGACACTATTATAAATGGAAGTGTTTTCTTAATTTCCTTTTCATATTTCATTGTTAGTGTATAGAAATGCAACTGATTTTTGTATGTTGATTTTGTATCTTGCAGATTTGCAACCTAAATATGAATCAGTACATGAATGGATAAAAAAAATATGGTATCTACACACACACACACACACACAATGTAATTCAGCTTTAAGAGAAGAAGGAAATCCTACTATTTGCAACAATGAGAATGGATTTGGAAGACATTGTCCTAATTAAATAAAGAAGTCAATCACTGAAGGACTAACTGCATGATTCCGCTTTTATGTGCTATCTGAAATAGTCAAACTTACAGAAGCAGAACATAGAATAGTGGTTTCCAGGGTGCAGAAGGAGGGGACATAGGGAGTTGTTCAATGGGCATAAAGCTAGGGTTGTAAAAGATAATTCAGTTCCAGAGAGCTGTCCAGCATATAACCTATAGTTAGCAGTACAATATTGTGAACTTAGTAGTCCTTAGTATGAGTAGGCCTCATATTCATGTTCTTACAATGGTAATAAGAAGGAAGGAAGCAAGGAAGGAAGGAAGAAGGGAAGGAAGGAAGGAAAGAAGAAAGGAAAAAAGCGATACTTGGAAAGATTTGGAGGCAACGGATACATATATAACCTTGACTGTGGTAATGGTATCCCAGTTGTATGTAATGTCCAAACTCATAAAACTGTATGTATTAAATGTATACAATTTTTTTGTATATAAATTATACCTCAACACAGTTGCAAAAAATTTTAGATATAGACACAAATACAGGCACAGGCACACAAACACCCTAATACACTAGAGGATATACTATACAAAATGCATAAATAACCCACTGTTGTAAATTATTGATGTTACATTCCAGAACCCCTTTTAAATAATCTGAGAATTGAAGCTGATTTTTAAAACAGAAAGAAGAGTAAAATAAATTGAAAATAAACTTTTAACAAAGCTTGCAAGAAGGTTGTTTTATTATTAATCCATATTGCTATAGAAGTAAATAAGTTGAATCAGGTAAACGGGAAGCTTATAGACCTGACTGTTTGAAAGAAATATTCTGCACAGCATTATTTAGGTTTGTTTGTTCTGTTCACTAGTTTAAAGTGTTAGTCTTTAAAATTAATTCATTTAAAATTATTTGAATTCACTAAGCTTATCTTCTGAGTAATTGACCTCATAGGTAAACACTTGGTTCATTTAAAAAGGAAATAGGTTAGGCACCGCTGCAGTTTCATGAATCTGGAATTTATGCTAAAACAAAAAAGGAAACAATTTTGGCACTAAATAAATAGGGGAACATTTTCATCTATTGATTTATACTCCTAAAAGCAGTTCAAACATTTATTTCCTAGAGGTGGCATATAGTAAATATGAAATATGGACCTTGGTTTCTCATATCATCTGGAGAAGAAATAATTGATATCACTGATTTGTTGAGCTCACAGCAGATGATTAGCTACATTAATTATAACCTGAGGGCTTTTATTTTTACCATAAATATATTCTCTGCTTTCCTACCAAAGCTCAGGATGGTTTTTACATTACTGTGCATAGATTCATGGTTGACAGCTTCTTGTAATTCTCATTTTGGACATAATCCTGGTCAGGAGTGATTACTTGAACAATCTACATTCCATAAATAAGCACTTAGGTTGGCATATCTATCTCATGATTAATATAAATGGTGTTTGTTTTCAGATGTCAGAAAGATTGTCTGTTTCAGGAGCCATTGCTCCTCTGTATTGAAAGGTCAATATATCCTGATTCTTCTATAAGTGTCCAAACCCCAAACGCCCAGAGAGAACGACTGAACAATAGAATAGAAAGTGAAAGAGCTCAAGTCAAAGGGCATACCAAGCAGTAGAGTTATGTGGGTGAATCACTTTACTACTCTGGTTTTCATTTTTTTAACTAAAATAAATTTTGGATTAATTGTTGTCTATGATTCCCTCCTGCCTTGTTGTTCTATAATATGTGTCTGAAATTTTGCTGAATCCTTTGAGATGCAGCTGCCAAACAGTGAAAATTTGGTTTCTCAAGGGTTGTTCTGAGTAGAGTCGCACCATGTATTCACTAAAATTTGCCTCTTTTAATCTTTTCTGTAGCTTTTGAAAAGAGTGCACCTCAAGCACTGAGTGGCTTTTTCTTTTCCTCAAAGAACCAATAAAATTAAAACTGAAGTCAAGAAAGAGTAAAATTGGAGATAATTGTGGTGAAATCATGCTAATAATTTTGAGTACTCAGCTTTTTTTTTTTCATTAAATTACTCTCTCCATTATGATCCAATTAATCATCATCATATCTCCTTAAGGGAGTTAAGTAGCTAATATTACTAGGTGAATTAAGATGCCCATTTTTATTTTAAGAGGTATCTTCCCCAGCTTTATTTTTAATACCAATTACCTCTTTATCTAGAGTAGGCTGAATTATACCAATAATACCACATATGTTCTTTTCCTGTGGTCAAATAAATAGGTTATTTTACTGATTTATTTCATGAATTTGATGATATTTCAAAAAAGTAATTTTGTGTCATAGCATAGTGAATTCTAAGATTTTCTGATTGTCCAAGTAAGGCTAAATTGAATCCATAGGTTTCATGAACTTACCAGCTCTTCTATTAATTTGTTGTGTGTTCTTGCCCAAATTCTTTAATATAATTGTGCCCCACTGTAAGAAGCTAGTAAACTAATTGCTCTGTTAATATTTACACTTCTTAGGTGTGTTGTACAAATTCAAAATAATATGATTGCCATTATGTCTGATACCAATATTTATCCTTTAAAATAAACACTGCCAGGGGAAATAATGACCAACTTTCTAAACCCCAATGCTCTAAAACTTTTCAACTTTGTACAAATGTGTGTAAAAAGTGACATTTTGTGCATGCACAAGGTATGTACAAAGCATACATCTAACTAGCTCTTTCATTTTACTTTTTATTTTTCATTGGACAAGTGAATCATGGTTAAGGTAGAAATAAAATTGGGAATTTTCTCAAAGCATTTCATATTTACAGAATTATAGAATTGGGCATGATCCTTGAAAGAATGTACTTCTGCTCCCTCATTTTCTATAATGTATTCATGCTGTGTAGGAGAGTGATTTAGAAGAAAGTATTTGGAGACAACACTGGATTTTGACTACTGACTATCACTAAGTAGCTTTGAAAACTTGGCCAAAACCTAGACCTTAATTTTTTGCAGTTTTGTAACTGAATGATTAATTTCTAATTCATTGAACTTTTGGTTAAGTAAGGTGATGTATTCAAGACACTTGATATGCTGAAAATAAAAGGAGGGACAGGGTGAGAAGAGATAAAACGTTTCTTTGTTGAATTCTTTTTGGTCTTTTGGAATTCTCTTTGATTCAATCTTCTGATGCCCTCTGCTCTGGACAAGGCCACGGAAGAAGAATGCACAGGCATCGACCTCTGGATATTTCTATGTTGCCTTCATATCTCTTAGCTTCTATTGCAGCAGCTTCTACTGGGAAACAAAATGAACAAGTTTGGGGAGAGAGCCAATTTGGCAAAGATCACTCTTCTCTTCCCATGTTACTTAATGCCTCTAGCAGAACATGGCACTCACTCATCCATGTCTTTTTCATTACTGCCATTTTGTGTTACAAATATCTCTATTAGCACTTCTTTCCCTAGATCTAATTATCTGTCGATGTTTCTTTTCACTAGATTGAGTCCCTTGAAGGTATAGGGTATATATTACTTTTTTGTTTTAATTTCAGCACAGCTCTGACACATCAGTGCCATTCAGTCTGAATGAATGAAGTTTATGTGTTAGATTAATAATGGGAAATAAATTCAGAAAAAAGAGAAAAGACAGAAAACCCTATATAGGTTAGAAGTAGAAATCCATCTATGTGGAACAGAGAATTTGATATACATAATTTATGGTCACCATAGATACTAAACTTATGTGAATTCCGTATAGTCCTGCTTATGTGAGCCTCCTTTTAAAACTGATGGCCACACCTGATATGAATTAAATATATACAGGATAAAAGAAGAATGAGCCACAGTTACTTTAAAATTGATTTTTCTATGGATATTTTAGTTTTGAAATTACAACCTTTATCCTAATTGCTATTCACAGTATGCTGTGGTTTATTGAGCTCCACATATGTACCAGGCGCTGTAGAGGGACCTCTGCATTAAAATTTTAAACTTCATGATTATAGAGAAGTAATTTTGGTTTTCTTATTTTATAAATGAGTACTTTGGAGCATGAAATGAAACCAACGATATTGAATTCATAGGTGATTATGTAAATATACTGGTGTTGCTCTCTTTCTCCATGTGACTTTCAGAAGATCTGCTAATGAATGTTACAATGGTCTGATCAAAATATATTTTTTCTAATCACAGTGAGGAACGAGCCACCAGTTGGACAATTGCTAGGAAGACAAAAGGTTAGGAATAATGCACATACTGGATAATTGACCCACTTGGATAGTCTGTATGGGAATGGCAAGAGCACTCCACCCTCTTTTGTTCTATTCTAAATATTGCTTCTCAGTGTCTTAGGTAGCTCACAAACTGGGAAACAGAGTGCATGAGTCACTGAAGAGAACTAGTTAAGAGGCTACTGGCACAAACTTGCTAACATATGCAAATGTCTTATATAAGCGTATGCTTCTCAGTATTCTAAGCCCTTTCTCATAAACTAGCTTATAATATGTAGGCTAGCAGAGAGAAGCAATAAAGTATCGTGGTTCAGACATAAAACAGACCTGAATGCAAATTCAGACTCTGCTTTTCTTTGCTGACTGTGAACAAGTTACAATACTTTCCTTGTCGGTAAAACATGGGGGTATAAAACAGATTTCACAAAGCAAACTGCTTAGTATATTATATGACCTGTAATAACCCTTTCCATGAGGCAAGACTAGCAGTTTAGGTCCCTTCAAGATGGGAAAAAAAACAAACCTTGGAGAAGTAAATGACATTCATTCAAAAATTTATGGAGCATCTGTAAGATATCAGATACTACAGTAGACTCTAGATAAATAAAGAGAAATAGATTTCAAACAGTCTTCAGTTGTCTCAAACTATCAGAGGACCCCTAAGTCATAGTTCTGGAGTCAGCTAATAGAAGCTAATATATTTTTTAACTTTTTTCAGTGACATTTTTTTTTAACACTTACATCAGATGCTATTTTACCCATTTAATCTTCACAACAACCTTGTAACCTAAGAACTATTATTATCGCCAATTTTTAGGTGATAAAACCAAAGTTGGGAGAATTTAAGTAGTTTGCCTAACATGGCATATTTAAAGTGTTTAGCTGTACCAGATAGCCTTCACATTCATGTTCCCTGCTGTGAGACAGTGCCTCTTACTGTGCATTTTCTATTCTTATATATCTGTTTAGGGGAAAAAAAAAGAACAATAATATATGATCAAGATATCATAAGGAAATATTTGTGCATACTTGATCACTTAAAATACACAGACATTGTAGATTTTTAAAAAATTGACAATTAGTCGTATTCAAAAAAGAAAACTCTCCCTGTATTAGCAATCCCTTAGTGATAAGTTGGTATTCAAATCATATGGTGGCAGAGCAGTGGGGATCATTTTCAATCACTTGAATATTCTTGCAGAAACTGGGCCACGTAGTAAAACAGTGGAGTCTATGGCTGTGTATATATAGCAAGGGTCATACTCCTCATCAATGAGCAGTGGTAGGAATAGCACCATGTAAGCAACAGTTGCATGCCCAACTTTGCAAACCAGAAATGTGGTTGCTATGACTCAGGAATAAAGAACCTATGGTTCTTTATAGGTTGCCTATGGCTCAGGAATAAAGAACCACCCATGCAAGTATATGGAGCTTATCTGTACTACTTGAAGGGGTAGTGCAACGTCTTACAGAAGACAAAAATAGATTGTGGGTCTTGTCTCACCATGAGATATCATGCAATTAATATCACTTGTGTGAGTCTGTTTCCTCATTTGTAAAATATGCATAAATTGAATGTACTTCATTGGACTGTTGTAAAGATTAAACCAAATAATATATCTAAATACTTACAATAATGCTTGACTTGTACTAAATAACATGTATTTAGTAAGATTAAGACCAAACTATTTTTACTTTGACTGTTTTTGATAGAAAAACTTTAAAATATTTTATCTCACTCTCATAACACTCTACACGGAGGTCATTGAAAATTCATTATACAATTGTTATAAAATTTAATTTGTTAAAGGGTTTTGGAAATCATCTCATCAAATCCCCTTCCCCATGATAGAGATGTAGAAATGGAGGTGCAGAGAAGTAAGTTAATTGCTCATGGTTCACCTAATCTTAGTGCAGGAATCTGTTCCCATGCACTGTTGACTTTAAGGCATTAAGACTTCAAGACTTTATTCTTATAAAGGAGAGCTGTGTGCCCCAAAACACAGTGAGCCCACAGTTGTGCAGCTAATTTTTATATTCCTCTGCCTCACTGCTTTCCATGTACTTTCAGTTCTATTTTGGGTGCCTGATTTTAAAGCCCCTCCTATTTATCCACATTTTACTCCTCTCATCCACTTTGGGGTAAGAAACTAATTAGAGTGAACTAGGTTTAAAATAGGAGTAAACAGGCTTTGAGTGACTCTGCTCTGAGTAAAACACTTGTCTTTCAGTACCTATATTTTTGTTTATTTACTTCATGGATGGTAGTGGGAATTGAGGGGAATTCTGGACCAAGCATCGGGTTATCAATTTTTTTAAGATGTATTTATTTTAGGCACACCTGGGTGGCTCGGTTGGTTAAGCTGCTGCCTTTGGCTCAGGTCATGATCCTGGAGTCCTGGGATTGAGTCCCACATCAGGCCCCTTGCTCAGTGGGAAGCCTGCTTCTCTCTCTGCCTCTGCTTGCCACTCTGCCTGCTTGTGCTCTCTCTCTCATTCTGACAAATAAATAAATAAATAAAATCTTAAAAAAAAAAAAGATGTATTTATTTTAGAGAGAGAGCGCAGTGGGGAGGGGCCCAGGGAGAGAGAGAATTTCAAACAGACTTCCCACTGAGTGGGGAGGCCAGCCTGGCACTTGACTTCACAACCCTGAGATCATGACCTGAGCCAGAACAAGGAGTTGGACATTTAACCAAATGAGCCACCCAGGAGCCCTGCATCACATTATCAGTTTCATGAAAAAATTAAAGTCTCCAGAAAAGTGAACTACAGATAAAAGTGAAACATTGTTTTATTAACATTTGGATAAATGTAAAACTCAGACACTGAAAGTGAATTAGTAAACCACCACCAACAAAAAATAATTCAAGAATAGTAACTAAATTATGAGATTTTAATGTGTTCAATTAGAACTAAAATGTAGAAATTAAACAGAGAAGGTTGTCAGTCAATTCATTTTGTAATAATTGAGAAACAAACAAATTAATTTTAGAAATGTAGGAAAAGTCTATTTGCATATTATCTTTATGACTGTACATAAAGCATCTAGTCTGGAAGGGTTCCCATTCAAAGGGACATTAAATTAGCATAATGCTGGTCTACAGGTCTTCCCCAGTATTTACCCACAAGCTCATAAACAGACACAGTTAGAAAGATGAATGTAGCTCAGGTTCTGGAGGATTTAAGACAATAATTGCCTTCAGTGTTTCTATGGAAGAAAGCATTAGACTGCCAAAATCTGGGTTAAGGACATTTTTAAGCCATAACACATAATCAAATAACCAAAGTTTGTGGGAAGCTCTTAGAAAATGTACTGTTCATGTTACTAGCACTTCACATCACTCAAACTTCTCTACAGCAATTTGTGGTTTTCTTTTGTTTTTGGTGTGATAGTACACATTTTATTTTTGTATCAGCTAATATTTGTTAAAAGCAAGTTTATGATTACAGATTTCATAGATCTGATTTGGAATGTTTTTAACTTTTATTTTATCAATTGTATATCAATGCTTAATAATAGCATGGTGAGATGATAACAACAATGATGATACTATAAACATTCTTTTATTATGGTGCCTTATATATGTCGGACACTGTTCTTAACAATTTACATATAATTTCATTTGATGATAACATATTGGAATAGGTTTTTAACCAGTAAGTGCTTTTAGACAAGTTCCTCTGCTCCTCTACAGCTCCACCACCAGCTCATTATGGCTCCTGAAATCCAACTATTAGGAAGTATTTTAAAGAGTTTAAACTGGACGTAGTTTAGGTCCCAGTCTGTGTTCATATTTAAGCTATTATCTCTTGGTTGCAAATCTACCCTTCTATACTTAGTAATCCTGGTGCTAAACTACACAGCTTTCACCCCTCTCTTTAAGATGCGTCTTACCAGTTCTGGGAATAGCAAGTACTCTAGGGAGATGAGAAGAAAGAAGAGAAAAGGAAGAAGGGACTTCTTCAGTCCATTCTAAATCTGTTCTCTAAAGACTGTCCTGATAATAGCCTCCAAGTGCAATAGCACTTGTTTCAACCTCTAAGTTATTATTGCATTCCCAGGACTAGCCCCATCATGCCCCAGGCACTGACCCCTTTAAAAGACTGGACCCCAGTTCCTTGGGGATTTTTCTCAAGATGATGTTCGCGGCCCCTTCTCTCTCTCTCTCTCTCTCTTTTTTCTCCCTAGCTTTAAAGATAGTAGGTGCTTCTCTATCTGAACTGCGCTTGATACCAGGAGATTCTGAAGTTTATTTGATCATGTCCATGTCCTTTAATAAAGTGCTGCTCTCCTTTCCAATAGGAAGTGTCATACTAGTAATTCATAATATGATGTCACATCACAGTTAACTAAAAGCATCACTCTTATTGACTGTAATGAAATAATCCTGAGAATCAAGTGTCTTCATTTCACAATTTTTATAGTAGTTATGCGGGGTATAAGAACTGTGCGGGGGGTGGGATGCCTGGGTGGCTCAGTTGGTTAAGAGACTGCCTTCGGCTCAGGTCATGATCCTGGAGTCCGGGAATCGAGTCCCACATCGGGCTCCTTGCTCGGCAGGGAGTCTGTTTCTTCCTCTGCCCCTCCACTTCTCATGCTCATCCTCTCTCTCACACTCTCACAAATAAATAAATAAAATCTTAAAAAAAAAGAACTGTGCGGGGGTTCATCCTCTTCTGACTGCACTAGAGAATCAACAGGCAGAAAAGTATGAGCTCGGGCTTTTAATTCTCAGTTCAAGTAATAGAGAACAAAGGAACTTCTATGGAAGTCTCAAAAAAATCTTTTATTTCTTGTAGCTACAAGGCTGGCTTCTCTTAAATACTAGATGCATATTTTAATTGTGCTGAATTTAGAATTACAATGTAAATCAAAATCGTACATTGGCCGTGTCTCTCATGAGAAAGGACATTAATTGGGAAGGAAAGTGAGGTTGAAACTTGTATGGTGACATATGAATGGACTTTAACAGTGCTTAGAATCTTAGAACTCTAAGGTTTTCTATGATTTTTTTTTAAAGATTTTTATTTGCAAGAAAATAAGCACGGGCCTGCATGCTTGACTAGGGGGAGGGTGGCAGAAGCAGAAGGACAAGCAGACTTCTTGCTGAGCATGGAGCCAGATGCAGGGCTCCATGTGAGGCAAGATTTCAAGATCCTGAATTAACGACCTGAGCCAAAATCAAGAGTCAGATGCTGAACTTACTGAGCCACCCAAGCTCCCCTCTAAGACTTTCTTAGTGATGGAAGCAGTCCACCTTCCTGGATGTGAGAGGACTATCCTGCTCTTGGCTTAAGACCCTTCCGTAATTCTGTCAGGTAAAAAAAATTGCAAATCAACCAGTTGACAGGCTGAGAGAAAGGGTAGTGAAGAAGGAAGTTATTTATATCAACTACAATCATGTAACTCATTACACGGATGGGGACTATAGAAGGTATGCATATATTATTCCTTACTTGCTATTACTTTTTAGGCATATATAGAGTTCTATCTTTCTGTAAAGGTCACATGGTATTTAAATCAATCTCAACAAATTGATATTTGTATGTACCAAATATTTTCCTTTGATTTCACTTCCATTCCTTTACTGTTTTATGGAAAGGTATTTTCATCATAGACAGGCTTACAACTGAATCTTTGGGAAACAGATTATTCAAGTGGGACCATGATTATATTAGAAGATTAAATATCATCATTCAGAAATGGATGCTGTGATCCTTGCCTAGAAATGGATAAGATGGCTGTTTGGATTTTGTATATCTCTTTCTTGGACAAAAGATGAGAGCATTTTGTTTGTACAAAGGATAATTGCATCTTGTTCTGAGATAGTATACATATGCATAGAAGTGAACATACAGTACCAAGTAACTGAGAGGGTGAAGTTTTTCTTTTATTAAACATTTGTCTGTCATCTCCAAATCCAACCTTCCATACTCTATTTTGTGATACTCGGGCTGGGACTCATGTTTTCATTTCTTCTCTGCCACTGTCAGGTTATTCTTAGGGAAGGCACTGGAGGAAGACTAGGGAGCAGGTGGAAAGGGAAGGGAAAAGAACATTCTCTTTTTTGTTGACTTCTTTTGCCTTTTAATGCTACCCTTCACCTTGTGAAAACAGTTAACTCCAGTCTCCAGTGTTTCGCATTATCAGAACCAGCCTCATTGTGCCTTCCAAGGTATCAGTTTCAGTCAAGGACACCTCTTCCTTGCAAATGTGCAAGTGTTCTCCTGCACATGATTAAGACTCTAGCAGCACATGGACAGACCATAGAGGTCTGAGATGCAGCCCCAAGGTGCCCCTCTTCTGATTACCTGTGCTTCCACCATCAACCATGTGGTACTCCGCCCTTGGAAGCCTGATTCTCAGCTCTGGGGTTTCCTTCTCTGATCTACTGAGCTATCCTCTTCTCTTCTGAGGATGACTGAGTCCAGCTCTATAAGGCCTCTTGCCTAACGTTTCAGGCTCTGTAAACCTTATTAGCTTTCTTTTGGTATTTACTCCTATAGGTACTATCTCTGTGTTGCTCATTTATCAGTTCCTTCTATACTAAATTCTCTTGAAACACATAATCTAGTTTCTGTTTTACACAGTCCTAATTTGTATTAGCTGGGGTAAGTTATGTGGCCATTCAGATTCCATTTCTTACCTGTTTTATTGATGGGTGGTTATAGAAGGGATGGTTCAAATAATATTAAAGTGGTGTTTCACCACCTTTTCTGGTGAATACTAGTTCCAACATTTCCTCCCTTCAAAACAATACTTATGGCAATGTGTATTTGGAAAATGTTAAATACTATACTGTGGGAGAATCATAATACACATAAGCATAATAAAGGCTTTGAGAAGTCCAGCAGGAAAAAAAAAAAAACTTATTTTACTCTAATTCAATATCTCTTCACAAATTATTTAGCTAGGAAAACTGTTTTATTTTCAGTTAGTCTCTATCACCATGCCATGACATACATCGAATAATAGTATTCTCTAGAATCCTTAGCAATTTAGAAGTTTTGTAATTTAATGGATTTTTTTCAAAATGCTTTTTATTGAGGAGAAATCTAATGCCAAGAGATTGGTTTTGCTTATCTCTTTCAGCTCTAAGCATAAATGTTGACTGAAAGTAATGTCCTTTGCAGTGAAATGTAGAAAGAATGCTTAGGAAGGGGCAGAAAGGATGTCAGAAAACCAGGAAAATTATTACAGGAAATGAAGACAAGATAAGAGAATTCTGGAGAGGATTAAAAATAGAGTCACAATGGATCCTATGAAGATATGTATGGTTATGGTTAAGTGAACACGCTATGAATTTACACTGCTTAAATATGACTCTAATCTATGTCACCTGAGTGCCACTTGCTTTTGAAGAAAATGAGTTATCTTCTCTGTACCTTGATTTCTCATCTTTAAATGGAAGATAATAGTAGTATATACTTCACTGGTTTATGAGGAAGATTAAATGTAATGTATCATATAAGATGATAACCCTTGCCTAGTACTTGATGTACTCCCTAAAACAGAAGCAGGCCATATAGAGTTAGACTCATTTAATTTACATAGAAAAGAATTGTAATGAAACAACCATAAATTATTCAAAATGGGAGGACTCTAAAGGGCATCTGATCAATCCCTCATATCCTATAGCTGAAAATACAATGAAGTTTCCCAGAGACTGAGATTTGGTCAGGAAGCTAATTCATAGAGACATTGGATGGAGCTTTTGTTCTCCTCACCTTTAGCAGAGAGCTATTTTAATTACCCTCTAACTTGTTGGGCTATAGAATCTTCACATTTTTCTGGATTAAGTCAAGACCAATAATCTCAAAATATTTCTTTCTGGATTCATAGCTCAGGGTGAGCTATGAATAGCTCAATGACCTCAATTTAAAATGCACAACAGCTAATGAAGGGTTTATCAATAATGAGCTTTCCTATGCCTAGTTCCTGTTTCTCTAAGACTGTTATTCTGTGTGGGAGAAGCATGGATAAAGTCAGCATCAGGAAGAGTTGGGATAGCAGAGAGAAAAGTCTCATTCATTTTTATTCAGCTTTATTGAGGTAAAAGTTGACAAATAAAATTGTAAGGTATTTACAGTGTACTGTGTGATGATTTGATATAAGAATACATTAGGAAATGATTCCCCTTACTGAGTTAGTCAACATATCCATCACCTCACATATTTCCTTTTCAATTTTTTTTTTTTTTGCTGATAACATTTTAATTCTCTCTTACTAAATTTCGATTATACAATACAGTGTTCTACTGTAGTCACCCTGTTATATATTAGATCCTCAGACTCTATTCATCTTATAACTGAAAGTGTGTGGAGGGAGCAGGAAGGAGATGAAAGATTGACTCTGAAAACAGACTCAACTCTTCAATGTTTAGGATGAGGTGACTGAGCTGACCTGTCCTGTACTTTCTACTTGTTAGAATCATCAGGGACACTAACATTAAGTAGAGTGTCTTAATTTCTTCATACTTAAAAGAAATCTTCTCCCCAGCTTTATTAAATAGATCCAGAGAACAATGTTTATTGTTTTATTTAGTGGTATACATAGGTAGAAAATATGAGCTATAGCCACAGTCATAATATAACAAGGCTTTGTCATAGTTTCATTGTTTTCTACAATTTCATGGAATTATGATGAACATATTATTTTGAAAGAAGAGCTTACTGAGATAAAATAGCACTGTATTGCAGCCCAACTAAAGCTATGTACATATGCATACTTTGTTTTATTTATGTATTCATTGAGGTAAAATAGCACAGCAAGGTTAAAAAAAATGGCTAAGCTCAATATGGGCTTGACACTGAAAACCATTTTACTAGCATAAAGGCCTCCAACATGCTGGTATTAATCTATTGATAAATATTTAGATTATTTATATTTTGCTGTCTTTGAGAACTAAACCAAAATAAACATAGTTTAAGGCAACCTTTGGAAGTGTTGGCATTTCTTATTTTATATTCTTTGTGGTAAATGACAATTTAATTGTGACAATTAAAATATTGAACAATGAAGGACAAAGATTGGCAAATTCCTCTTAAGTCCATCTTATTCTCTTACAAACTCTTTCTCCAACATACAGAAAAGTCATATTTTTCAACAACCTTCAACTTCTAGTGTTGAGGAGTAATATTAGTGCTTTTTGACCTACACATGCTACTCAGAGCTATATGTTACAGATTTTCAATGTTCAGAAAAGCATCTATACAAGTCTCAATGCTATCAGAAAACGAGAACTTACAACATCCAAGCTGTCCTGGCTGCAACTATTCAACACTGCTGCTCACTTCCATCGTGTCTTTGGAAAGGTAAACTATCCAGTATACAAGGTTAAATCCTGCAAATGCAACTGGGAAGAGAATCCGAGAATACTGGTCTATTTTACTGGTGCCTCCAAAGGCTGGAGAGAGTGGTGGGGGTGTGACAGGAGTTGATGGTAAGATAGGAGCTCTAGTGAGGACTTTGCTGGCCTCAGGGGATGGAACTATTGGCAAGGTCAGAGAGGTGATTCTTTTCTTCAGATGATACTTGGAATCAGGATGCTGTAGGCAAAAGACATAAATATTCAGCCTAGGTAAAAGACTAGTGATCACATAGTTATTTACTTTTTCACCGTGAACAGATATTATTGACTACCTACTAGGTAAGATGAAATATTAGCAAATTTCTTTTTTTTTTAAAGATTTTATTTATTTATTTGACAGAAAGAGATACCACAAGTAGGCAGAGAGGCAGGCAGAGAGAGAGAGAGGAGGAAGCAGGCTCCCTGCTGAGCAGTGAGCCCGATGCAGAGCTCAATCCCAGGACCCTGGGATCATGACCTGAGCCAAAGGCAGAAGCTTTAACCTACTGAGCCACCCAGACGCCCCGCAAATTTCTTTTTTAATATTAGCAAATTTTTACTAGTATTTGATGGTCCTATCTTTCTAAGAAAGTGGTAAAATAAATTTTAAAAAAATGATTTGCTGCCATCCAAAACCCTATAATTTCATACATCAGCAATTGATGCCAGCATAGTCTACATCCCAGAAACTGTGTTGACTACTGGGCCATTAGGAAGAGATAAACTAGGTTGCAAAGTTTTATCCAACCCCTTCTCCCTGGTAATGCATAAACCTATAGGGCAATGAGTGTGGGCAACAAGAGGGATTTCAATTTGGAATATATGGACAATTAATTAATAAAAAAATATAGCAATTCAGTTAGTTGATATCATTCTTCTAGCCTACATCCTCATCTTCACACGTTCGTAAGTGTGACCCAGCTGAGATAATAGCCACAAAAATTCTAAGGTGCTCATGTATGTGAAAAGCCAGTGACAGAGTACCAATACCCTTAAACCATATTTCATCCCTTGAAATACAGCTGTCTCTTAAGCTCAGAAGTTCAATATTGAGAGATTTCTGCTTCCCATTCAGAACTTCTCCACTGGTCCCTTCTCCCTCCATCCTAAGTCACCAAAAACTGATTCATTTACTGACCTCAAAATTGTTACATGTTCTTTTTTGTCACTAGAAATCTTAAGACAGCCCTTTTAGTCCTGAAAGGGATACTTAGTACATTAATTGTTAGGTGAAAAGGCTAAGTCCAGAGAGTGGAGCTGGTAATACCTTGCCCATAGTCACACAGTTAGTAATAAACTACACTGGTCATTTGTGATCCTTGTTTCATCATCCCCACATTTTCTTGTCTTTACTTTAAAGTATTGGGTCTAGTGCAGGGACTCTAATTTTGTTTGCTTTAGACTCTTTTCATACTTGGAGACTAGAGGACCTTGCTCTGATTTGTATCTTTTCTTGTCTATATCCTGTACTAGTCACTCTCCTTGTGACCAGGTTGTCCTTGCTGGTTTCTGCCTTCAAACACTTGCTGTACATTATCTCTGCTCTTGTAAAACTACCTTGTTTTCTCCCTGGCAGCAAAATCACCACTTTGATGCCTGGCAGGGTATGTTACTCACGTGGGCAGACTCCTGTGGCTTTAGCCAGCAACCCTGCAGCAACAGGATGAGGCAGCCACCTCCCCTGTGCCGGTTGAGCCACAGGACCAGAATGACCTGCCGATGTGGTGACATTTGGAGTGCGAGAATCAACAATTCTAAGAACCTCTTTTCTCTATAGTCCCCTTTTGAATTTTGCTGTTTGATTTGTCATGGAATTTACTGAGTATCTAAATAATAATAGTCATCATTGAGAGTTCAAGCCCATTTAAAGGCTGTGGGAAAATCTCTTCACCAAAAGCAAAAATGAGTCTCTGTAGTTAAGTCTGATGGTGAGTTGCAAGGAAAGAATATCTTTTTTTGTTATATATTGGCCCAGTATTATCCTAGGGACTCTTGACATAATTAAATAAATCATAGGTCTTGGTGGTAAAGATAATTTAAAATAGTGAGGGCTCAGTCTGCCAATCTTGAGAAATAAGTGATACTTTCTACAAAAACATGTGACAGCTAAGGACTACTGTATCCAGGGTCACCGGTTAGCATGTGGATAGGACCAGAGTAGTGGTATGTTGGTCTCAATGTATGCTGCCTATAGAGAATAAACATAGAACCTACTTTCCAGAGTTTCTATTGTGTATCTCAGGCTCTAATTTGAATTTTTAGCCATTAACTATGTTACTGAAATATTCTCCACCTGAAAGAGCAAATGTGTTAGTATTTCATTTTCTAAAAAGAGTCAACCTCCTCCCAGATACATGGAATATTAAAATATTTTACTCTAGTAAAATTTCCAAGGATCATGATAGAGTAAAACAAGGGAAAGCCTTAGAGTAGATGGTCTTTCTAAACTCAAGATTTTTAATAGCATGCATTGCTTATGTTTATTTCTTTTTTTTAAATTTCTTTTTTTAAGGAGAAAGAGAGCAGACATGAAAAAGTTCATTGAGATGAAAAAGTTATTATAAAACATAATCTACCATAAAGATGTAAGGCATTGTTTTATCTCTCCCTCTTTAGAGCTGTGGGGGGGGGGAGTTAATTGTCAATCTTTTGACATTGTCACAATGTCACACATGACTTATTAAGAATTACCAAATGACCCTTGTCTGGAGTTAAGCAACATCACTAAAAATACCATGAAATTTTTAATGGCATTAAATTTTGGGCCTGGAATGAAAGATCCCCTGCAACAGTATTCCCCTTTCCTCATCTGCTTCTCCAAACAATCTCAATGGAAGTTTCCTTGAGAGTTAAGTGGACAAAAGAGTCAGAAAGCCCTTGAGTGCAGTCCCATATACTACTTACCTGCCATCTTTAAAGCTAAGGACAATTATTGCTTTCTCTGTAAGTTTTTCTTATCTTTAAGAATTTGAGAAAGAAAATATTCATAGATAAGATAGATGATATTATATATATAATATATATAATAGATTTTCAAGAAAGAGAACCCTTTTCTGCTTACTTAAATGCTATAATTTGTTTAGCTCTTATCACATTCTTCCTTGTGAATATTATTTCTGTTCTGCCTTATCTCTTTTCCTGACGTGAAATCTCCTTATTGGTAGAGGGCATCTTATTGTCAAGTATAAGCACCCCACAGTGCCTAGTTAGTGCACAGAACATAGTATGTGCTTAATAAGCATATGCTGATGCAACAAATGAATGAAAATCTGAACATTTCCAGGATTTCTTAAGTAATCAGGCAAGGAGAAGAAAACAAAAAATTTTATGATTATTTAACATTGTATTTTAGTGTCTTGTTTCATATTACAAGTACCATATCTGAATGCTTACAATTGACAAACACTACACAGACTTTACATGCATTACTTTGCTAATTCCTAGAAAAAGGAATTATGATGAAATATTATTATTTTCATTTTAGAGATAATCAAATGAAGGCTTAAGTGGGAAGCTCACACAGTAACTGGCAGTGCCTGAATGTGATCACTCTCAGATGCTAAAGATCACACTCTAAATAATTATTATGGCTTCTCCCCATCAGTTTTAAGTTTCAGCATATAGTTTCTCAAACACAGAACTATTGACATTTTGGGGTCACAACTGTTTTGTTGTGGATCATTGTCCTGTCCTTCATAGGATGTTGAAGAGCATCAGTTGTGGGTTCTACTTCTACGCAGAAGATGCCTGGAGCATCTCCCTCCCCAAAGTGGTGACCACCAAAAATATTTCCAGACATTGCAAAATATTCTCTGGGGAGAAAAGTCACCTACCACTGAGTATCACTGGCTTAGAGTTACAGCTGTCTCACTGTCCAGTGGCGACTGGGGGTGTTTCTAGCAGGCAGCAAATATGACATACTCAAGGAAATGGAAGAGGTCTGGCTAACCCACATGCTGGATAATCAGCTCCTGAATAATTGGGAATTGGCAGTACAGGAAACCGGACTCCAATTTAGAAGAATCACATTGAATTTCTGAAGTGAAAAGAAAGCCAATTTTGCAAGCCATTCAAGATACAGGTTTGCATCAGACCCCGCCTGTTCTATTGTAAGCTCAGCAGCTTCAGCTGATGGTAAAATAGGTTTTTGTCAGAGTCCAGATGAGGGCTCAGCTTGGGGCTGTCACTGTTTTGAGTGGAACACCTGTGGTTTTGAATTTTTCCAGGGCTCCCCTGCTGCTGAATGCCATCCTGCTTTGGGTATTTATAGAGCATTGCTTTGTTTTAAATAATGCCATATTGCAAAGGTAGTTTGAGTCGAACTGGACTTTATGACAATCAATTATTTGATGTAAAGATAAGACATTTGGAAAGTACTTATGGAAAGTACTTTGATACAATATTCAGTGACTCTAATACGTTAAAGAGGAGGGGGCAATGGGTTACCTCTCAAGAGAGATATTCTTTTTTTTTTTTTTTTTTCTGGCTAATGTGTCTCTTTTAAGAGAGATATTCTAACCACAGCTACATTATCCAAGGGACAAAAAAAAGCATCTGTTTTTAGAAGCAGCAAAGAGAGGCACCAAATATAAGAGAAATTTGAAAACATTTAGTACTTGATTTAAAAAAAACTATTATATTAATTATTGTGGAGGAAGTAAGAATTTCAAATCAAATTTTCTTGCATCTACGTAATAGCTGGTAGAATTGGGACAGAGACGATTCCAGAATTTCTACAAAGAAGCAGCTTTTTGGCAGCAGTCTGGTGGGTCAGTGGTGCTAGGTACATGTCCAGACCATATTGGAATGTTTAGATGGTAAAGAAGGGAATATTGGATGAGGATTTGATAGAAGGTATAGGGAAAGAACTAACCACCCACACCCCTCATCCAATCCAACCTACCCTCTCTTTAAATTATGAAATAGCACAACCATGGCGCAGGGACTGAGTCTCAGATGGGCTACAGAGTAAATGATAGTATTCAAAGAAATCTTGACAATATTTGGAACACGGGAGGTTAATCTTTCAGTATTCTATGCTTTCTATCTCTGTACATGGGTGGAAGGCAACCGTGATAATGACCCAGCAGATCATCCCAACCTTAAAAGGGAATATGGAAAGGATATATCTTATTTCCCTCTCTATTCCCAAGTTTCTAGCAACCAATTTAGTGTTTCTAGAACAGGACCAAAATCATTCTTTGGTTCTCAACTCAGGCAAAACTTCCTCCAGAATGATGCTCTCTCCAGCCTGTGGTAGGTACCCTTGCATGACTCTTCATTAGCCCCTATACATCTCTAATACAGCCTTTGTCACAATGATTCATTATGGCTCATACGTTTGTCTTTCTTCCTGTTCAGCAAGAAGCTCATGAAAGTAGAGGCAGTACTGATGTCACTCACTAATATATTCTAGCATTCTACAAAGGATATAGAACATAAGATCGTTTAACAAGTACTTATAATATGAATAATTCATTGAATACATATATACTCAATAAATGGGTGCCAGATGAAAAGGGAAAAAATAGTGAATAAACAATATAAGCAGTATAAATATAATCATTGTCCTGACTAATGAAATTCTGGCCAATTTTGTTGTAGATAATTTACCAAGAACATCACACTTTCTGTGAAAAAGGAAAGCGAGACTGGATGTGTCGATGGGTGGAGGGAGTTCATTCTTAAGAACGTAATAATGAGGGCTTAGACCTTTAAAATAACAAGGAATCTAGCAAAACATCCAAAAAGTGATTGAGGTCCAAACTTGGTCTCATATGCAGAATAAGTATACCCCAGATACATAACAATTTATAAAACATGAAGATAAGACTAACTCTTTAATGACAAGATAAGAAACCAGATAAAAGCAATAAGGAAAAGCACTGTAAAAGCAGGAAAGAAGCTGTTGATAATTTCTTCTCATTATCTAAAAACAAAACAAAACAAACAAACAAACAAACAAAAACCCCAAAAAACCCACAAAAAAGCAAGAAAACAACGACAAAAAATCCAAAACCCAGTATCTAGTTCCAACTACCTTAAAACCAGAAAGCACTTCTGAGGTATTAGTTTTAAATATCTCTTCAGGTTTGTTTGGAGGTTCTAGCAGGGGAGCGCAGCTACTCGTATACCCTTGACCGAAGAACGGTCCTCTCCTCTATCGGGGATAAAAATATATGTTTATAAAAAATAAAAAAAAAATTAAAATATCTCTTCAGGTTTGAGTATTAGATTTAAAACTCCTGAATTTCTTTGTCATTATAATATTTAATTTCAAGGTCAAAATCAAAGTGATAAACTGTTTCCTATATTCATTCTAAGTAGCTTCCTGTGAGAAGCAATGAGGACATTAAAATATAACTTAGAATCACATGAAACATCTAAGCACTTAATTTTATTTCAACCTCACCACATTGGTTTGCTATTTCAATGTCTAACTTACTCAAATAATGCTATTTTGATTACAACTGAATAGGCACTTTTAAATGTCATGGCATTTGAAAGAAAAAACGGCCTAGCCATCATAATATACCTTTGTGTTGTATAAATTGCAAATGTGTAATTTATGTTTGTTCCTCTACATCATATAAGGCAAATTGCCAAGGTTTGACATGAAAATAAAATGTAAATGCTCTATGTAATCATCTATATTTATTTTTGATACCTACAAAGTTTGTATGGCTAGGTTTGCTTATTTTGGTCTTTATTTTTACTCTTTGACCTGCCCTTTCAGAAACAAAATGGTACTTTTCATTACCTTAAAATGTTTTAAGTGAAGCCAGGTTTAGAAATAAAATTTTTTATAAAAAAAAGTCAACTTGCAAGAAAAAAGTACTTTGAGATGATTTAAATGCATTTTTTAATCCAGCTTTCCAAAGGACCTGCTCATTATATGTTACTATTTTAGAATTGTGGAAGATAGCTTATATGAAGAACTGAGATCTTAAATTCTATCTTATTAATAAATTATATCTTTAAAATAATAGAAAATGCTAACTCCATTCTTTCTCCAAGGATTTGAAATCATATTCCTCTCAGTAATACATATTTCAAAAGAGCTAAAGTAAGGAAGTTGGTCTTTTCATCTCAATAGCAGATCAATGAATATATTCAAAATCATTGGACTTATTTTTTTATCTTGTTTCTCATGACTCTTTGCATTTTTACTGAATTTCTAAAAGGAAACTGTTAAACTGAATTCTGATAAATATGAATTCTTCATTCATATATCATATAGATATATGTTAAGACAATATGTGATCATTGGGCAATACCTATATAGATACCGACAGCTTATAACATAATCACTTATTTTTACAAATATAAGCTGATTCTCAAAAATATTTTCTGAAAACAATATTTTCGAGGGTTTTGGATTGAGTCTTCAGACTAGCATCTTTCTGCTATAAAATTTATATACTTGTGGTCCTTCAAAATACACATATATAAAGAAAACATCATTAGGTCAAGAGAAGAATTTTGGGAATGACCTCACATTCTGAAAATGTTTTCTTTTGTGTTATGCATTCTTTTATATATCAGCCTTTGAGGAATTGTTGGAGAGGAGATAGCCTCTGCCTCTGTAAATCTGTGTATATTGGACTCCTGCAATCAATTCCTAGTTTTTCTACTGGCTAGCACCAAACATTTTCTCTCTCCAAGACACTGTTTTTGATTTGTAAGCAGAGGCAATTAGTCTGGATCACTGGAAGGCAAACTTTTTTTTTTTTTTTCCTAATGAGAGCCAATTTAAAAAAAAATCTTTAAATTATATATTTTCACTTATGGGATCTGCCTTGTTTTATTCCTTGGAGAAAATATAAATTCTCAAACAATTTTCTTCGTATATCAAAAGAGAAGTTTCGATAAGACCTATCATTTTTTTATCCAATAAATACCCAAGTATTTGAGAACAAAACACATATAGCTTTGTGATTTTTATCATTATAGTTAACCAAGGATTAGTTGAACTACATGTGGTTCTGTGATTTGGAAATGTTCACCAGAATTGATTATAAAGATATTTTCAGTTCAAAGTGTCAGCAGTACTTGATTTTACAGAGTGAAATTTTCTTCTTTTCAACAACTACAATTTGGAATTTGCATTGACATAAAAATTTATATTTGTCAATCATTTCTATAATCCATTAAAAAAGTGTGCACAGCTGAACTGCTGAGAATATTTACTCACATGGGAAACTGAAGTTTGGGAGTGCATTTATGACTCTTGAATTATTAATGCCATCATTTGTTTCTTTTTCAAAATAACCTCTGAGGACCAAAGTTTAGCCACAGCAAATCTAAATTGAGTTTTATAGCTATTTGTCACTAATTATAAGTCTTTGAATAAAAACATGTTAAAAAACATGTATTTAATATTCAAATGTGGACCTGAGAGTTTTCATGAAAATTAAAAACCTTGCTTATGACTTGGCATTCCCAGACCTAATACTCACATCTTGCCTTCATGGAGTGAAGTAGCAAGCAGATTTCTAACAAAAATTGTCCATTCTGTAGAGTCCCTCTTTATTTCCCTCAGACTCTGAAGCCTCATTAGGAACTTTTTTTTTTCACTTTATTCTCCCTAATTAGTATAAGTAAACCTGTTAAAAGGAAACATCTAAAGGCTGAGAAAAATTGTTCTCATCCCCTCTGAGAGCTTGTAATCTGCTAGTACCAGTGAGGATGATAAAAGAAGAACGCCAGAAGTTTAGAGCAAAGAAAAATGGAAGATTGTTGTGTTGTGTTGTGTTGTGTTGTTTGCTATGAAGTTGGAAAAGAAGTTGGCCTTGGATTCAGAATTGTGTAACCTGTGCTCAGCTAATAGTACTTTTGCACTATTTAATTGTTTGTGATTACTGTTAGGCTGCCTTTTCCTATACTGATGAGTAACATGAGAAAAGTAAATAATTACCAAAACAATCTCAGCTTCCAAAGGTTCTCTCGCTTTTGATATTGTCACTGGGGGTGAAGCGGCAATCTGTGCCCTCCTTTTGGCCTTCTGTGTCTGAAGATTGGTAAAGTAGTTGACAGCCGCAAACTCAATAAGAGCTGAGAAGACGAAAGCAAAGCAAACAGCTATGAACCAATCCATGGCGGTTGCATACGACACTTTGGGCAAGGAGTGCCGAGCACTGATGCTTAATGTGGTCATGGTTAAAACAGTGGTGATCCCTAAAGTGAAAAAAAAAAAAATGCAGTATTAGCATTTGGAATCCCAAACCAACATCAAATGAGAATGTGTCAGTGGATTAAACACTCCAAATGTAATTTTTGATCTTGTTTTATAATTGTTCACAATTATTATATATGTGTTACCATTTTTGTATTCTTCAATACCTAGTATAGTGCCATATACACTGTAGTTGCTCAAAAAAATATTTTCTGATTCGATTTAGTTTAACTATTGTAAAGTTTAACTTGTGAGTAATTCTAGTTGTTACTTCTTAAGCAAGTTTATAACAAATAATCACTTAAGTACTAAAAACTTGAATTCTTGGTCAATTTGAATAGCTGGTAATGTCTATCAACATATTTAAGAAGTCTATCTGGTATGAATAGTAAACATAAAATTAGGTTCCTCAGAATTTTTTGAAATTTCTAGCTTAGTTTTAAGGTAAAATATTTACTCATGAGAAAATAATTTCATCACTCCATCACCAGCAGTTTTATGTCTTATATAATAGTTGGGAAATACACGTAATTTAAAGATGATCAACATCATTATATAGATATTCTTTTATAATTTGCAGAAACAGATGTATTTTAATATAGTAAATTAAAAAGTAAAAATTCATCTGAGATTTTAATTCAACTCAGATCTTCCCTATAAACCTCTCTAAATGTATAATCATGAAAACCCAGAAAAAATTGGCTTTTGTTATTGATGATATTTTCTGTTACAGCTTTTTCTCAAAACTAATAGTCATTCCACATATCATAAATAGTGAAATCAAGAGGTTGAAACATGGGTAATTGGTTATATTTAACTATTTTGAGATCTAGAAAAACAAGTTTATTATGATTCAACCTATTAAGGCAAGATATACTTTATGATAGATATAATTTATGTATTAAGTTTCAATAGCCTTTCTTTTCAGAATTTACATGTCACTTTTACTTTTCTGCTTTTCCTTAGTTATGAAAAAGCAAATTGAGATTAAAACAAAACAAAACAAAACAAAACACTCCTAAATAGGGCACAGGGAAGGCACAGGAATCCAGCCAGAATTCTTGCCAAGACAAAGTTTTTCGTGGATTCACCACGTAGCTTGGGATAACATAAAGGTCATTTAATATCATACATATGCCTGAATGAGACTGGAGTCTGTTTCCTTTGTGGATCGAAAAAGTACACTAGTGTGAATATTCCCCTAACCTACACAAGAAATAAGAGCCAGATGAGTGGAAGTATAGCCAAAGTGGAAAGCATACCAAATACGGTTCTGGCCGGGACAGACTCCTTATTAATCCAGAAAGACACTTGGGAAAGAATGACCGTCATAATGCAAGGAGTGTATATCTGTATCATGAAGTAGCCCATCTTCCTTTGCAAGTGGAAATAAACTGTCATTATTACGTATTCACCTGTTGGAAAACATGTATATCAGTATTATTGCTTTTGACAGGGTGCAGAAAGAATGCAGCTGGAAATAAATCTTGCAGATCTTTAACATGGGCTGGAAGAAAACAAGTAAAGTCATATTTCTCTGTATGACAAAGATACTTGATCAAGCAGATGATAGATACATCAGCTCATTGTTTTACGTTGGGTTCTTTGTGTCATATGCATAGAAAACTACTTATTCCAAGGTTACATAAATCTTTTTATGCACATGGTTGCAAAATCAATTTTAAAGAAGGCTACTCATCACTTCAAAACCGCAAATGTAGCCCAGGATAGCTAATGCAGAGAAGAAAGAAATAGATATTTTGAAAATGTGTATGAGGGTCACCTTGCTGGGTTACATTCATGAATTGGTCTAATTCTTACCTGTGTTAGATTTAATTGTCTCACTAGATACTGTTTGTCCAATCAGATCATACTGGAGGAGGCTTGAAGATTCTTCTGGGACTTCGACAGAGTAAAGTGGTCCTTTTTTCCAAGTATATATGATTTCACTTTTGGGGTAAGCATCTGAATTTTTAAAACCAATTAAACATAACAGTGAATCTTACTAGTTTTTTTTTCTTCAGGGCAAATTTTGTCCATATAAAAAGGAGCTACAAACATAAATTTTCCTTCTTTTTTTTTTTTTTTTAATCTGCGTAACTAAAACCTCTGACTATTTATAAGATTGACTGACATGATTAAGTAAGTATATTCCTGGAATAACAATGAGAATATCATAGTAATGTTTCTCTTTTGCTTTTTGGTCTTTGGCTACAATCAAATAATCATACACACCCACACCCACACACCCACCCACACCCACACACACACATGTATTTTTAAAAGACTACTGCCTTTATTTATTTATTTAGATTTATTTATTTCAGAAAAAGGGGTATAGGAAAGAGGGAGACAAGTAGACTCTCCACTGAGTGTGGGAAGTTCTGAGGTAGGGCTTAATCCCAGGACCCTGAGATCATAACCTCAGCTGAAATCCAGAGTTAGACCCTTAACTGACTAAGCCACCCACGTGTCCCAATAATTATATTTTGAATGAATAACTTACAACTCCCAAACTTGAGTGGACAAGCATGCCCATCCATAGGAAAGTTCACCAGCCTCATGGGACAGTCAGCATTGATGGTAAGCCTAGGGACATTAAAATAAATGGTTCTATGTTAGTATGTGGACAAATCATTTGGATTAGAGGTAGCTGAATTGCGGAAACCTCACCTCATGGTATATAGAATGGTTCCATTCTGCATTATTCTGAAGAGTTTATTAGGGGTTGTCATATTGTGTGCAATTGATTTTTTGCCATTCCTGAAAAAAGTGTCAGGGGTCCAGATTTTACTGACCATCAAGTTATTCAAACTCAGAATCTCAGTTGGCCCCCCAAACTTCAACCTCTCATCAGTCCAAGTCTGGCGGAAGAAAACGTCCATCGTATACTCCTATGAGAAAATAAGATATTCATGCAAGCTGGGGAGATAATTTATTAAGAATAGTTTATTCACTAGCTTATATATCTAATTCTAAAATTTTGGAAATAAAACAACTTTTTGTGATAGTAACTTCAGACTATCAGAGAACCTGTGATTTCAGTAATTATTATTTTTCTCAAACTCAAAGTTTGTAATATCATTATAAAAGATAGCACTGTGTTGTGCCAAACTCCCTCCTCCACGTTGACCCTCCTCAACATTCTTCCTTTTTTCTATCAGTCATCCACCTCTCCATCTACTGACCTATCAAATTTCCCTCCATTAATTTAGAAGAAAAATATGAAAAGATTTTCAGTCTAGGTTTTGTGCTGGCCTTCCTACCATCACAGTCTTCACACCCTTCAGTGCCTTCTTCACTTTCAAAGGTGTCTCCAAATACCTTATTACCATTTACCGAACTTCCAAGGATGGGTAAACTTTGCTTGGTAAGTGTACTCTGGCTGCACATCCCAATAATTTTATATTGTTCTTGGAGAATATAAAAGCAAATGTTACCATGATTACTCAGAGCATCATTGAAGCATGCATAATTGAAATTTTGAGTTTTAATTTGTGGCTTTTATGAAATAACATTAGAAATATTAAGAATTATGGTAAGAGCCATTGCAAAAGTCAATGATAAATAACAGCTTGTAAGTATATAAAAATATTGCCAATAATTGCTTTGTCTACTTTATGTGTTCCTGTATGAGACCTATTACTACAAGTTGTGATTAGATTTTTAAAATATAATTTGACACACAGTATACCATATAATAATGATCCAGGCTTTAACAAGCTCTCTACTGAACAAATATACTTAAAAAATGAGACCCATACATAAAATGAAGTGTCAAGTGTTCCCCAGACTTCAACAATATATATAGTATGGTTGTGGTTATTTATACTTGGGATGAGTCAGTACTCAATGAAAAATATGATAGTAAAATAATTGAGGATTCTGGATAATGCTGACTCTCCTTTCTTTCAAGTCTTAAGACATTTTTCTCTTAAATAAAGTCCTTCTCCCTCTCCTTCACTTCCTCGTTTTCTTTCTTACTTTTTTCCCTCCCTTCTCCTTTTCTTTCCTCTGGTACTTCCTTTTTTCCCCCTCTTGCCTCTTTCTTTTCTTGTCAGCTCAAAGATCAGAAGATAAAAGTCTCTAATAACTATTTATCCAGAGCTACATTTCCCTAATAAACTTTAATGATTCAATTATTTTAAGAGTTATGTGCATTTAGATTTTAGTACTTATATTTTACTTTTAGGGGGAAATGGTAACTGAAAACTGTGGAAAAAATATCATGATGCACTTTGTTCTAGAAGACTAGTTCAGATTTTCATTGCCACTTACTATAAATAATCCCTTACGAATCCTACAGCCATCTGTACCTGGAACAGAGTTCCCAGAACACCTACTGGTCCATTTGCAACACAAAAGGTACAAAGCACTAGCTTTTCCAAATGATGCCCTTCACTGTTTTAATAAAATATACTGAAAATGATGTGCTACAGAAAACAGCCATATTTTAAGTTTCATAGATATTCTGAATATACTTTTACATGATATATCATCTTTGTTTATTTTTCTTTTTTTCTATTCTAAAAATTTACCAGGATTATATAAAAATGGGGAAACCTTATCTTTGTAGAAAATAATGGGTGCATGATATATGGCCAGAAGAGAGAACAGAATCTTAGAAAGTCCCGCAGGTTAAAGTGTTCAAGTGGAGCCCATAGTGAAATGTCAAGGCAATTAAGCCAGTAATCTGTTCTAATGACCATGCGCTCCTGGCATGAACACACATATTGCATTAGGACTATGGAGCCAAACTTGGTAACAATGTCCAAGATCATTAGTTCTGGGACTCTGCCCTCCAGCCAATAAGTAAAGTTACCCTCCTCACTCAGAGCTTACTCACCATCTCCACATCGGACACGGGCCCAAAACTGGTCACATAAATGTCTGTTTTGACTTCAGTGACAGCACCTGAAATTAGCCCAGAAGCATGGGGGCAAATATCACCAGTGATTTTAAGGACTCTGAACTTAATGACCCTACCACAAAGTCCCTTCTCATGGTTAGAACCTGCAATCCCTCCTAAAGGAATTCATTAGCAGAAGCCTTTGGGTTTTTCAACTATGAAAACTCAAACCGGTTGCATTATTTTGAAAATTTTCTGGTCAATTTGAAAAATTTAAGGAATGGAAGAGAAGTTAGAATTCTCATAATAATTGTAACAATAATTAACACACCTTGGTAATTTTTTTGGGGGGGGGTGGGAACAAATGCTTAGAAAAGTGCTCTAAATGGAGAATCTCATTCTACACTCACACAACTCTACGAGGCAAACCCATACTACAGCTGAGGAAGCTGTAGCTTAGAGGGTTCAAATAATATGTGTAGAAGGTCACAAACAGAGGAAGGGACAGAGACTGGATGGAACATGTGGCCTCTCCTAGTACCCCTTTCCTTACCAATCTGCAATCCTTATGAAGCCTCTGGGTCTTAGACAAAGGGAAGGGGGAAAGGAGAATATAGACATTTGGTTTAGTAAGGATGCTGCCTCTCACCTCCAAATCCTGGACGTAGCCGGTTGTCATAGCCCTCAAGCAAGTTGTCCAGGATCCGACTGATGTTTCTGGAGTAGAAGCTTTCTTCATCTTCAAGTGTCCCTAGGGTATTTTCTACCCTGTGAGCAAACAGTCCATGATCCTCACTCCCTACTCATGTACCCCACCACAAATACATGCCACACCACCCAGGCTTCTTCCATGATTTGGTAAGAAGTCACCCAGTGGGTGTGTGCTCTCGTTTTCCTCTGCACTAAAATGAAAAATCAGGAAAAAATCTTACTCACCATAGAAGAATGTAGAGCCAGAGCAGAGGTGATGCCATCCTGCAGTGCTCAGTAATGCCTAGTTCACCCTCCTCCTGTGCTCTCCTTCCTCTTAACAAATCTCCCCGCCCTGACTTTGCCAATCAACTAAAGTAACCGTCCAGACCCCTCATATCTCTTTTCCCTATTTGCCTTCAGCCAGCAATCCAGAGATGAAGAGGTTGCCCGCAAAACTTGTTCTCTCTTCTGCCTTTTCACGTGGAGCAAGGTGGCTTGTGGTCTTAGACTACATCCTGATGGACACTCAGCGTCTTCTGGTAGACTCACTTGGGAAAGGAGAGTCCGGAGGGACAGTGTATGGTTGGAGAGCAGTGACAATAATCGAATAAGGCATTAGGGGAGATTAGAAGGAAGAAATCCACTGCTAGTTTTGGCATGGAATTAGCAGGGCCCTGTGAGGAAATCTGGAAAGCAGTGGCATCTTGCTGATTGAGATTATGTTCCAATGGGCTCAGCATTTATTATTTCTGTGGTTCACAGAAGGATTCCTACACAGCTCTTACTGCTTAAAAAGTCCAACAATATTGAGATCCTTTTGAGTTCTCTTTCTGATTTCATCAGCTTTATTACATCAGACAACTTTCCTCTGTATTTAAAAATTGTCCCTCATTATTCTTTGAAAAGCATTTATAATATGCTAGAACAACACTTGACTGTCTTACTATTTGGTTAATATATTTTGTTTAAGTACTTTGTTGATCCTTCTTAAGATAGGACAGCTCAAGCTAAGCCATAAATGGGTCCTACCACTATCTTTAGAAAATTCATCAGTTTCATGGATGTCTGCAAATAGCTGATTAAAGTTCTTCCTGTAGAAATACTGCAAGAATAAAGCATCTCTGCTCATGCTTATTGATGATTTGCTGGCACTATTTCACTAGGCTTGTCACAGGTCAAAAGCAAAATGTTTGAACCTAGGAAATAACATTCTCTGTCCAGTCTGGTAGATGGAAGTTGAAGAAAAAGAAGTCACTTTAATCCTTAAAATTGTAATCTTTAAATAAATGATTTAAAATGAGAATAAAGAAAAGCATTGTGAATCTCTCTGTATATATATTTAATTATATAGAATTAAATTAATAATATATATTAAATATTATATATATATATATATAAATAACATATTTAGAACATCAGGAACATAAAAAGAATCAAATATCTCACATGACCATCATTATGCCAGATCTACACAATATTTATCCAGTTCACAGTCTGTATCATCAGAATCTAAATTCTAAATTGTTACTATTTCAGACATATAGCAGTCTTAAGAGTGATTTCTGAAGACATGACATAAATTATTTGAGGAACATCTCAATAAAGTAGCTCTGACTAAAAAGAAACAATAGAAAAGGGTAAGACTGAAAGATTTCTGTGAAGCAGTTGTTTTTTTTAAGATTACAGAATCTCACTGTTACATGGAATTTTTTTGTTATTCATCAAATATCAATATCCCCCAGTATTCTTGATAAGTGTTATTCAGCATCTGTTTTCTTAGATAGTTTTACTTGTGCTAAGCTGAAACTTGTGCCCTGGTCCTAGCTCTCACCTTTGAAACCATACACAATAATTTGTCAGGGAAAGACCACATGGCAACCATCTAAACAAGTATAGCTATCATGTACACTCAAATTCAAGTTAACATTCCTAAAATCTTCTCTTGTTCATTATAGGACCTGGTTTCCATATCTCTTCTTATTCTTTTCACACTACACTGACTGTAATTGATGACCACATTTTCAACTCCTGTTGATTGTACAGTTATAACCTAAACCTTAACTGTGTGGTAGATATGATGCTATGAAATAATTCTCTGTTCATTTTTGCTACAACTTACTATTTTCATTTAAGCATGGGACTCTGTATCTCTGTATTGAGCTCTGTAGACTTGCATGATTTTTTCTATCAATATGTTTATCATCCATCTCTGATTTCTATCATCAGAGAGAAAACTTATTAAGGTGTTAAGACTGGATTTTTTTCGTATGGCAAAAAAAAAAAAAAAAATCATGGGTGAGTTGTACCAGTATACTTACTCTTAGAGAATGGATATGTTTTTCTCATTAAATTTATTTATTTAAAAGAGACAAATAATAGTTAAGCCACATTTGTCTCTAAAGAGAATATTAACTCCTTATACCATCACCAACAACAAGGTTTGTGTGTATAAAATACCTTATAAAGACTCAGGGATGATTAGAGAAAATTATTGCACAGAAAATGCAAACTTGGCACTAAACACTAAGTAGTACTTTCCATGATATAAGAGAGCCATTAGTTTTCCCATGTGTAGAAGGGGCTTGTACCAAAGGATTCTGGTATTTATGTAAGTGCTTCCTACCTAGTAAGAACTTGAAACATTTTTCCCTGTATGCCTTAGAAACTGTTATGGAGAGCAAGTCAGTCTAAAAATAATAAATGCAAGTTAAGACAGTATCAGTGAGAATTAACTTAATATTATAATATTAATAATAACTACTAAATATTTAACATTTACCATGGGCCTAGAATCCATAGACTCCCACTTATTCACTGCTAATACAAAAATCTATGAGTTGTCTAAGTAAGTCCATTTTGTAAATAAGCAAGTATGTAACTTTCCTAATCTCAAAGCTAAAAAATGGCAGAATCAGAATTCAAAAGTGGGTATAAGATAAGGCCACTGGACTGAATGCAGTGAAAAATAAGTTTCCATTGTATAAAAGAAATAATTTCTACCTGTGGTATTTATCCAAAGATGGAATGAGTACCATAAAAGAAAATGAGTTACCTGCTAACAAAATATTCAAGTATAGCATAAAACACCACATGTAGATTTAATGGATGTTTGTTTCAGGAAGAAATGACATAATCCCTAAGAATACTCAGTAGGAGGCTGAGGCTATTTGGGGTCATTGTAAGGAGGAGTTGTTAGGTAGAGAACTCGAGTGAATATTTGGATTCAAAGATTCTATGAGGGACTTTCTCTGAAGTGATGTGAGATGAGGGACGTAAAGTGTTTACTTGTGGTAAAATATACCTTGGAGGTACACTGGAGGAGAAAAATGGAGAGATTCTACTAGTATCTCTAGTAGATACTAAAAGAAGAAGAAAAAGTCATAGAATATATAATAATAATATTTGTTGAACACTTACTGTATGTCAATCATGTACATTGATATTATCTCTAATCTGTGAAACTGTATTACAAGGTAGCAATTTTCATCTTTTTTTTAATCTTTGTTTTATAAAGGATAAACTAAGGCTCACAGAAGATAAATGTATCTATCCTAATATTCCAGAGCTAGTTATTATCTCGAATTCCTAATATACTTTCATACTTGACGCTTTATATATGATAACTCTGTTTTCTAACATTGGGACTGTTAAACCCTCTGGACCAACAATATTTTTTATATTGTTAAGGGATACCTGACCTCTCTGTGGACACTGTAGAAAATTCCCATGCAATACTGTTTGGGGATCCAATGCAATAAGAATAAAATTGCTCTGGGAGACAAAGGACAATAAAGAGAAAGTCCTCTGGTCACCAGCTTTAAATTGTTCTAGCTTGGTTACCAATAGAATGTTGAACACATTATATGGCATGGACGTATAGGCAGGCAATATCAATTTCAAATCTTAAAGCACAAATATTGAGGGAACAATAGTCATGTCCAAAAGATCACAGGTCTATGAATTCATGATTTATGCCTGTTCAACCAGTATCACTTCAATTTAATGTTTGTTTATTAAGTGCTTGGTGACAAACACTTGATGCTGAGGATATCGAAATTTTAAAAAATAATGCTTATCCTCAGGAAGCTCATATTCTAGATATTAATATTAACATAATAGAACTGATAAGATATTGATTGCTAAATCCCTATGGCTAATTATTAGCCATGTGCAATGGGAACAGAGCTAAAAAGTATCTGTATGGGGGTGGAGGGTGGTCAGGGATTATTTCATGAAAAACACAACATTTGGACTGAGCTTGAGACCTTGAATAAACTTTGAGCAGATTAGAAAAGACCATTCCAGGCTGCATTATGAACTCAGAGGCGTGGCAATTCATGGTATGTTTATAAACAGCAAATAAGTCTGAGAAACTAGAAAATAAGAAACCAAGAATATAATGGATAAAAAAGACTGGAAGATAAACATGGTCCAATAGAGATTTCATGCTTCTCACTGGAGGATTTGAAAAATGTCATGGCCGTATGTAGCAGACTATGATGGAGTTGTCTAAGGAATTCATAACAGCACTTTTTCTCTGAGAATTGCCTTACTATTTTATAAGGGTAGGGACTTAATTTGTTGTGCTGCTTGATCCTGTGTCAAGCCTCTGTTGATTATACCACTTTGCTATCAGCTAACTTGGGTTCATCAGCAGGCAAGTAACGCAGGCAAATTATTTTTTACCTCTAGGTATCATCTTCATCACCTATAAAATGAAATTACAGGGTCTTGGTGAGGATTAAATTAAAAATTCACTAAAGCCTTTATCACAGGAAATTGCCTATAGTAAATAAGAAGCAAAACCACCCATCTACATCACTACAAATATCATCACCCATAATCAACATTTTTGTTATCATTTGGGGCCAAACCATTTTTTTCGCCCTCTACCATTTAGAAATGAAGTTAAAAAAAAAAAAATAGAGATTGGTCTATGTAATTTACTAAGGCTGCCAGGGTTAGAGGAAGGCATATTTGGCCAAATTCATGCTATATCAGAGAAATAGCTATAGACAGAGAGGAACAAGAAATGCAGTGGTCCTGCAGAAAAAAACAGAGACAATCACTGCAGAGACATTCACTGCAACCCAAAAATCTTGAGAGAGCAACTGCCTAGAATTCTGATGGCCTCCCTGATTCCATTGCTTCATAATCTAGGTGTCATTTCTATCTTGAGTTCCTTTTATAACTTATTTTTATTTTTATTTATTTATTTTTGCTCCAGGTAAGGGGGTTACCGTTGCTAGCTCCTAAGGTGTCTTTTATAGCTCAGAAGACTATATATCCCAAACTTGAAAGCAAAATTTCAGATAGTGATATGACAGTATGACACCTGGATGGACCATGTGCACGACCCACTGGAGAGCAAACCTAGACAACGTGGAATTATGAGTGTGCTTCCTGGGCCTTCTGGAAGGGAAGGCACTAACTGGCAAATACATAATAATTTTGCTGCTTATTGAATCTCTCACACCTCCGTGGAGTAGAGTTAAGCATTTTAGTAAACTGCATGAACTCTTTCAGGCCACTAGGGGACTACTGAACCTCGTCTTCTGGCAGTGCTACCCATGCCCCAGAAATCTGTTTGCCTATTTATCAGGTGCTTGGAATATAGGAAAAGGAAGACAGAATTTTGGGTTCAAGCCTAGTGATGAGCTCTTGGGAAATGTTATAGAAGAACAAGCAAGAATGGAAGTCTATTAACATGGATTCTGTTGGACTTGGATAAAATGTAAATTCCAAACCTACCACCACGTAAAGGGGTATTCTCAAAGCAAGTGATAAAAATAAACATTTGAAAGTGCCATGGAAAGGTCAGAGGTCTTCATGGGAATAATTTTGTCCTTCATGTTGTTATATTAAATGACTTTATGCTTCTTCTTAGAATAAAATATAAGCAGATTGCTATTTATATATGAGTGTTTTAATCTGAGAGGAAAAATAAATGATGGGGTGGGGAGGTTCTTCTGAGAAGAGGCTAAAGGTTTTGATTCACAGTTTGGAGCTAATGACTCAGCAGTGACTGAATGATGTTGTACACACACACATGCACACACACAGTGCTGGTAAATGCTCTTTTACAAACACTGACCATCAAAGAAACAAATTATTTTAAAAGAGACTTTTAGCAGGCTTTGAAGAAGGTGTGCTAGAAGTAAGAGTATCTAATGTGTCAGAATTAAAAGAGCTATAGAGCTCTGTGAGCTTGCTGTGAGCATATTGTTATTGCTGCCTGTTTTGCTATTATGGCCCTCTATTAGTAAGGAGTGTGTTAGATATAAAAACAGAAAACCCAACTTGCAGTAGTGTAAACAAAAGTAGAGAAAAGGTTGAAGGTAGGCAGCTCCTGGCTTTGGTAGCTAAGTAATGCCAGAGAGGACTAGGCTGCATTTCATATTACTTTCTTGCATGGCTGCAATATGGCTACCTCAGTTTCAGTCATCTGATCTGCATTTAACAGGAAAAATAAAGAATAAGGTCATGTGACCCTGTCTAGCTACAGAGGAAGTTGAGAAACTTACAAGACACTCTTTTCTTTCTGATTTAGGAAGTGAACACATACAGATAAATATTCAGATGAATCCTACAAAAAACTTTTGAGTGCTGTAGAAATTTGGAAAACTGAACTGATTACAATAGCAAGAAATATTCTTTTTTGGTTTTGTCATCCTTTATAGCATAGATGGCCAAAAGAGTTGAGGATTAAGACTGGAAGTTAAATGGGCCATCTGTCACAGGCAGGGATCTGCCTCTGGGTAGATTAATTACAGCAAGATACCCCTTACTCTGGTATGACGGCTTATGGAGCAGAGTGCAGAGAGCCCCCTGGCACACTCAGCTTTTGGGCGAGGCACAATCTGCACAAATATGTGCAGAAACCTCATGAGAGGTTTGGGAGAATTTTGAAAAATCCTTTCCCAATATTTTCTTAATATCTTTTCCAATAATTTCAAGATATTCTGCTGAAATCCATTGTTATCTAATATCGATAATACAGTCACAGTCCAAAAGGCTAATAGAATGAGAGACCTAACATTCAATTAAAGCACTTAGACCATTAAAGGCCTAAATTGTTAAAGCCCATTAGTTTAGCTCCTACCAGAATAGGAACTGGGTTCCTCAGTTGCATTTCTATGTTATAAACTGATATATATTTTTAAGTTTCCTAAGGGAAAGAATCGAAAGATGTTATACCTGTTATATCAATTAGTATCCATCTGGAAGATTTCTTATAATGTTAAATAACAGGAAAATATTGGTCTTGATGAGAAACTAAAATAATTATTCTTCTTTCCAAAACTGTATAAACAAGCATGTTTCTTCTTTTGACCTTGCTGCCTGTATACTCAAACTCAGAACTGAATGAGAGCTGACTTTTGGTTGTGTTAATTTTCTTTCATTCTTGGACCTGTTTTTCTATTTCTATTTTGTACTTTGCTTTTGTTGTTTTTTTTATGAGAGGCTCCTCAGAACTTCTAGGGAAAAAGAATATAAATAAACACTAGTAAGTGAAACAGTTATTGGTGATTTTGGGGGGACTACAAATTCATCTGGATCCATTATATCACATTATCTATTTATTATCTGGTATAGTGTTTGAAATAAAATCCAGTATTAAATAAAATACTGAATAAAAAGACAGTAACCATGAGAGGACAATTGGAACCAGAAGATTCAGCAAAATCAGACACAGAACTGGATATAATATATTTTACAGCAGAGAGGTAGTTACTTTGAAGCTCCTGCCAATTTATACTCTGAAACATTATCAAAATGTCATATATCTTCTTGCTTTTAGGTAAGAAGGAAATACTGTTTTATTTATGTGATTAAAGGGTAATTAAAGGGTAATTTTAAAAATCACCTCTTTTTTCTTTAGATCCTCTTTTCTTTAGATTCACTGAAAAATAAGTAGGAAAATAACAATATTTCCCATATACCCTCTACTCCCACACATGCATAGTATGCCTCATTATCAACATGTCTTACATTTGTTTTCTATGGTACATTTGTTACAATTGGTGAACCTACACTGGCACATCATTATCACCCAAAGTCCATAGTTTACATTTTACTCACTCTTGGTGGTGTACATTCTGTGGGTTTGGACAAATGTAGAATGACATGTATCCATCATTATTGTATCTTACAGAGTATTTTCACAGCCCTGAAAATTCTCTGTGTTCAACGTAGTCAACCTTACCTCAGCCCAACCTGTGGAAACCACTGATCTTTTTACTGTCTACATAGTTTTGGCTTCTCAAGAATGTCCTATAGCTGGAATTATATAATATCTAGACTTTCAGACTGGCTTCTTTCACTTAGCAATATGCATGCAAGTGTCCACACCTTCTAGTGACTTGAAACCTTATTTCTTTGTAGCGTCAGTTAATAGTACGTCATTTGGATATATCACAGTGTATTTATTCATTTACCTACCGAAGGACATCTTGTTGCTTCCAAATTTGGGGAAATGTGAATAAAGCTGCTATAAACGCCTGTGTGCAGGTTTTTGTGTCAACACAAAGTTTATAAGAAATCACCAAACTGTTTTCCAAAATGGCTGTATTATTCTGAATTCTCACCAGCAGTAAATGAGTTTCTGTTGCTCCATATCCTCACTAGGTTTTGGTGTTCTCAGTGTTCTAGATTTGGGCCATTCTTCTAAGTGTAATGGTATCAAATGTTTTAATTTTATTTTCCTAATGACATATGATATGGAGCATCCTTTCATATGCTTATTTTCCATCTGTGTAATATTTGTTATATCTGATGATGTGTCTGTTAAAATTTTTTGCCCACTTGTTAATCAAGTTATTTATTTATTTGACAGAGAGAGATAGCAAGAGAAGGAACACAAGCATGGGGGAACTGGAGAGGGAGAAGCAGGCTTCTCCATGAACAGGGAGCCTGATGGTGAGGCTTGATCCCAGGATGCTGGGATCATGACCTGGGCCAAAGGCAGCTACTTAATGACTGAGCCACCAAGACACCCCTATTGGAGTAGTAAACCTTCAGTAACATAGATACAAATATTTCTACCCCTCCCCAGAACTTGAGACACATGTATAGGACAATCTCAGCTTCAGAACTCCCATGGATTTGTCCAGGTCCATTGTTGAGATTGCAAATTTTCCAGTCAGAGCTCTTCCTTTCCACAGGTGATAATACCAAAGCGCTCCCTAAAAACTGCCCAAAGGCTATCCTTTGTTGCATAATTTGTTCAGGGAATGAAGCTTATGACTCAAAGCAGATTTCATTGGCAAACTGCCAGTTTCTAGCCTCTTGCACAAACTTCTCTCTATATATATGATTTATATCTTATATTTCTAGGTGGTAAACTACCTATTCTTTAGAAGATCTGTGGGTATGCCACAAGGAATTAGATCATATATGCAAATTTTAAAATGACCCTAAAGACTGTTTTGAGAGACTCTATTATGGAAATATATATACTATATAGTTTTTTTCAAAATTTAACAAGCATTTAGATCTAGTGTGTACTAGACCTTACACGTGATTCCAGACATTCAAAGAACTGTCATCGTGAAGCTCATTACCCACCTTTTGGCTTCTCTTTTTAACCACTATGCCAATATTTCTTTTGATTTTCATGTATTTGAAATGCTGTGGTTAAAATATTCCTTCTTTTTATTTATTTATTTATTTATTTATTTATTTATTTATTTATTTAGTATTTCGTGGCAAAAGACAGTGGCAGTTATATGCCAAATACTGAAATGGTTTTTAAGGAGGAAACAACAAGAAAAGTAAGACACTGAATTTTTTCAAGGAGGAACATAACAAGTATGCAATGTTGCAAACAGGCTATGAACAGGGATATGTGGAGGGGCAGGAGTCAGTGGATATTTAGATTAGAGAGACTTGAAAGCTCAATTTTATTCCACTTATCAAGGATATCTGTTTTTCAATTTAATCATCCATTATTTCTAGGTGGTAAACTACCTATTCCATATTTGCTTGGAAAATATTTTGAAATCTTAATTTGTGATTTATTTCTTCCCTTTCAGTTTACCTATATCCCCTCCTTTAAGCAGTTGGCAAATTTTGTCCTTTTTCACTTTAGGAGATTGTGGCAGTGCAGAAAGCAATGAATATACTTTAGTTCCTAAATTTTGTGTCCAGAAAACACTATAGTGGTAGACATGCACAAGCTATTTTGAAAAAGCATGAAAAAGGAAAGATTTCATTCAGATTATGAGTAGATTCCCCCAGGCTAGAGGAGTAGAGAAACATGGGCATATCCCTCTGGGAAAAATAGTATTGCTGGGCTATGCTACCCAGCTACAACAAGGCAAGGAACCAGGGTGGAAATGGTGGCATTGTAGATTAGGCAAATGGGACTACAAGCAGATGTTTTTTTCCCCCAGGAATAACTCAATAGCCATGGAGAACCAGTACATTTCTCAGGGCCATGCCAGTAGGGACAATGAAGTTTCACTGTCAATTCTGGAAACTGATGTTTGAGAGCAGGTACCCTGTCCTCAGTCCATGTCTTGGCACTGAATAAAATCTTATTGCTGTAGCATCAGGAGGGAAGAGGTTTCATTTTTTGCATACCAGAATTTGTCAACAGGGATTTATGTTATGTCTACAGCAAATGTATAATACTATGATCTCCTATTTATTATTTGCCTTTTGTTCAAATACTGCTTCTTTCACTGTGTTATAATCCTTCTTTACGACTCTGTGGGGGGTCAAGATGAGAAAAGGATTTATGGAGAAAATAGGAGCTGGATCAGAGAAATAGAAGCAATAAACTAGTTTTCTTCTCAAAAATAATTTTTTTGCTTCAGTCTTTAACCACAAAATGATATTTCATATGCAGTGGTCATGGGGGGATAACTAGTAATTCACAGACTTGATGCCTAGCTTTCATTCATTATCTAGTCTTTTCTGCTGAGGCATATCCTTCAGAGATTTCTGAATTTATAATCCAAGGAATGGATCTATTATAATGAATATTGTTTGCTAATCTTTTTACCTTACAACTTAAGGTAAGGTTGCAACTTAAATTTCAGGGCACCTGGGTGGCTCAGTGGCTTAAAGCCTCTGCCTACAGCTCAGGTCATGATCCCAGGGTCCTGGGATAGAGTCCCGCATCAGGCTCTCTGCTCAGCAGGGAGCCTGCTTCTCCATCTCTCTCTGCCTGCCTCTCTGCCTACTTGTAATCTCTGTCAAATAAATAAATAAAATCTTTTAAAAAATGTAAATTTCACCACTAAGTCTACGTTTTCCCAATTTCCTCCCCCGCAAAAATGGTTTTGACTTTTCAGTTATATATTCTTGTAGCATGTAGCACTTCTATTGTGCACTTATCATAACAGTAGTTAAATTTATTTTATATAATTCTTTGGCAAAGGACCTCCCTTCTCCCACTTACAATGTAAACTGTTGTTTAAAGAGTTATTTCTAGGGGGAGGAGCAAGATGGCAGAAGAGTAGGAGACCTAAATATCATCCAGTCCAGGGAGTTCAGATAGATAGTTATCACATGATTCTGAACACCTACAAACACAATAAGAGATCAAAGAAAAGAAGAGCAGCAATTCTAGAAATAAAAAATTGACCACTTTCTGGAAGGTAGGACCTGTGGAGAAGTGAATCTGAGGTGATATAAGGGAAAAGAGACCTCAGGGGGAGGAGCCATCACCCAGCAAGCAGTAGAGCAGCAGAGCACAAAATCAGAACTTTCAGAAGGCTGCTCCACTGAGGGACATCACTCCAGAGGCTAAGCAGGGGTGGAGCCCTCACAAGAAGAGTGTGGCTCAGGACCCATGGGGTCATAAAAATACCAGGGCTGTCTGAATCTGACAGAGCTCCCAGGTATTGGAGCAGGGAAGCCAGCTGCAAAGTCAGAGCTGAGGAGTGGGTTTTTAGCTCGGGGTTACCTTAACCATGATCCAAGTCAGTCAGGACAGTATTCTTCAAGCAGGGACCCCACAAATGGCAGATCTGGGGAGACCTTCCTCCTCCAGGAGGGAGCAGCACGGGAGTGTGCTGCAGGAATTGGCTGGGTTTGGAGGCTCCAAATGGGGCCATGGGCCAGAGATAAAAACACTTGGTCACAGCCTGGGTGAGCTTGGAGCATGGCCAGGGAAACAGCAGTGATTGACTGCTTTTTTCTGAGGGTGCACTGAGAAGTGGGGACCCTCAGTTCTCAGCTCCTCCAGGGCTGGAGATTAGGAGGCTGCCATTATCATTCCTCTCCTCCAAAGCTCTATGGAAAGCTTCAGGGAACAAAAGCTACCAAGAGTGAGAGCTAATGGAGCAGATTACTTAGCCTGGCCCCTGGTAAGGACTGTGCAATTTCACCTCAGGCAAAGACATTTAAGAATCAATTGGGGGGCACCTGGGTGGCTCAGTGGGTTAAGCCACTGCCTTCGGCTCAGGTCATGATCTCAGGGTCCTGGGATCGAGTCCCGCATCGGGCTCTCTGCTCAGCAGGGGCCTGCTTCCCTTCCTCTCTCTCTGCCTGCCTCTCTGCCTACTTGTGACCTCTCTCTGTCAAATAAATAAATAAAATCTAAAAAAAAAAAAAAAAAAAAGAATCAATTGGAAGGGGAAGTGAACCATGAGAGACTATGGACTCTGAAAAACAACCTGTGGGTCTTGAGGGGGTGGGGGCTGGGTTTGGGGGAACCAGGTGGTGGGTATTAGAGAGGGCACGGATTGCATGGAGCACTGGGTATGGTGCAAAAATAATGAATACTGTTACACTGAAAAGAAAAAAAAATCACTGCAACAGGCCCTCCTTCCCTCAGAAGATCAAGAAGAACATCAAGCCAAGACCAAGTTCACTGATCAATAAGAACTGCAAAACTTCAGAGCTACGGAAATACAGCACATAGAATTCATGGCATATTTCCCATTATTCTTTAGTCTTTCAAAGTTAAATTTTTTTAATTTTATTTTTTTCTTATTCTATTTTTTAAATTATTCCTCTTTCTGATTTTAACGTTTTTTAACTATTTTATCTTATTGATACTTTTAAAAAATCTTTTAAAAATTTTCATTGTTATAGTCATATTCTATCCCTTCATTGTATTTAACCTTATTTTTTATATACATACAGGCTTTTCTATCTTTAAAATTTTGGGATACAGTTTCCTCTAATAGATCGAAATATACCCTAAATCTAGCACATGGCTTTGTTCTTGTCTGTAGCCTGATCACCTTATTTCCTCTTTTTTTTTCTGTTTTCAACCAAATTCTTATCAATTCCTTTTTAGAATTTTTTTAAATTTTCATCTTTACAGTCATGTTCCATCCCTTCATCATGTTTATACTTATTTTTGTATATATATAACTTTTTCTATCTTTAAAATTTTGGGAGGCAATTTCTTCTAACAGACCAAAATACATCCAAAATCAAGTGTGTGACTTTGATCTATTTACCATATATGGACATATATATCTATATCTATACACGAGAAGGAAGGGGGAAAATATATATACATATACATATATAAAAAATATATATATATATATGCATACAGAAAAAAACATATATATATATATTTTTTTCTTCCTCCTCCTTTCTTCTCCCCCCCATTTTGGGTCTCTTCTGATTTGGCTAGTGTATATTTTTCTGGGGATATTGCTATCCTTTTAGTATTCTGTTCTCTCATTCATCTATACTTATCTGGATAAAATGACAAGGCATAAAAACTTCCCCAAAAAAAAAGAAGAAGAAGAAGAGGCAGTACCAATGGCTGGGGACCTAATCAGTGCAGACATTAGTAATATGACAGAACCAGAGTTTAGAATGATGATTATCAAGGTGCTAGCAAGGCTCAAAAAAAGCATGTAAGATACTAGAGACTCCCTTTATGGAGAAATAAAATCCCTTTCTGGAGAAATAAAAGAAAAATCTAACCAAGTTGAAATTTTAAAAAAAGCTATTGATGAGGTACAATCAAAGATGGAGGCTTATACTGCTAGGATAAATGAGGCAGAGAAAGAATTAGTGATATAGAAGATCAAATGAAAGAGAATAAAGAAGCTGAGAAAAAGAGACAAACAGAGATAATTTGAGAGATAAGTGATACCATAAGACAAAACAATATTAGAATAGTTGGGATCCCAGAAGAAGAAACAGAGAGGGGTAGAAGGTATTTTAGAAGAAATCATAGCAGAGAATTTCCCTTATTTGACAATGGAAACAAGAATCAAAATCCAGGAGGCACAGAGAACCCCCTCAAAATCAATAAAAATATGTCAACACCCCATTATCTAATAGTTAAACTTACAAGTCTCAGTGACAAAGAGAAAATCCTGAAAACAGCTTGGGACAAGAGGTCTGTAATGTACAATAGTAGAAATATCAGATTACAGCATACTTATCCACGGAGACCTGGCAGGGCAGAAAGGACTGCCCTGATCTATTCAGAGCACTAAACAAGAGAAATATGCAGCCAAGAATATTATATCCAGCCAGGCTGTCACTGAAAATAGAAGAGATAAAAAGCTTCCAGGACAAACAAAAGCTAAAAGAATTTGTAAACACCAAACCAGTCCTACAGGAAATATTAAAAGGGGTCCTCTATGCAAAGAGGGCACCTAAAAGTAACAAACCAGAAAGGAACAGAGACAATATACAGTAAAAATCACCTCACAGGCAATACAATGACACTAAATTCATATCTTTCAATAGTTACCTTGAATGTAAATGAGCTAAATGCCCCAACCAAAAGGCACAGGGTATCAAAATGAATTAAAAAGAAAATCAATATGCTATCTGCAAGAAACTCATTTTAGACCCAAAGTCACCTCCAAATTTAAAGTGAGGGGGTGGAAAGCAATTTACCAACATTTACATCAAAAGAAAGCTGGGGTGGCAATCCTTAAGTCAGATAAATTAGTTTTTAAGCCAAAGCCTATAATAGGAGATGAGGAAGGACACTATAACATACTTAAAGGGTCTGTCCAAAAAGAAGATCTAAGAGTTTTAAACTTCTATGTCCCTAACATGGGAGCAGCCAATTACATAAACATATTAATAACAAAATCAAAGAAATATATCAACAATAATACAATAATAGTAGGGGACTTTAACAGTCCCCTCACTGAAATGGACAGATCATCCAAGCAAAAGATCAACAAGGAAATACAGGCTTTAAATGACACACTGGACCAGATGGACATCACAGATATATTCAGAACATTCTATCCCAAAGCAACAGAATACACATTCTTCTCTAGTGCACATGGAACATTCTCCAGAATAGATCACATCTTGGGTCACAAATCAGGTCTCAACTGGTACCAAAAGATTGGGATCATTCACAGCATATTTTCAGACCACAATGCTCTAAAGCAAGAACTCAATCACAAGAGAAAAGTTGGAAAGAACTCAAATACTTGGAGGCTAAAGAGCATCCTACTAAAGAATGAATGGGTCAACCAGGAAATTAAAGAAGACTTAAAAAAAAATGTCATGGAAACAAATGAAAATGAAAACACAACTGTTCAAAGTCTTTGGAACACAGCAAACGCAGTCCTGAGAGGAAGTATATAGCGATACAAGCCTTTCTCAGGAAACAAGAAAGGTCTCAAGTACACAACCTAACCCTACACGTAAAGAAACTGAGCTGGAGAAAGAACAGCAAAGAAAGCCTAAACCTAGCAGAAGAGAAATCATAAAGATCTGAAGAGAAATCAATGAAATGGAAACCAAAGAACAGTAGATCAAATCAATGAAACTAGAAGCTAGTTCTTTGAAAGAGTTAATAAGATTAATAAACTCCTGGCCAGACTTATCAAAAAGAAAAGAGAGAGGACCCAAATTAATAATATCATGAATGAAAGAGGAGAGATAACAACCAATACCAAAGAAATACAATCAATTATAAGCATATTAGGAGCAACTATACGCCAGCAAATTTGACAACTGGAAGAAATGGATGCATTCCTAGAGATATATAAACTACCAAAACTGAAATAGGAAGGAATAGAAAACCTGAACAAACCCATAACCAGTAATGAGATTGAAGCAGTCATCAAAAATCTGCCAACAAACAAGAGCCCAGGGCCAGATGGCTTCCCAGGGGAATTCTACCAAACATTTAAAGAAGAATTAATACTGCTTCTCCTGAAACTGTTCCAAAAATAGAAATGGAAGGAAAACTTCCAAATTTATTTTACAAGGCCAGCATTACCTTGATCCCCAAATCTAAGACCCATCAAAAAGCAGAATTACCAACAAATATCTGATGAGAATGGATGCAAAAATTCTCAACAAAATACTAGCCAATAGGATCCAACAGTATATTAAAAGGATTATTCACCACAACCAAGTGGAATTTATTACTGGGCTGTAAGGTTGGTTCAGTATCTACAAATCAATCAATGTGCTACAATACATTAATAAAAGAAAGAATGAGAACCATATGATACTCTCAGTAGATGTTGAAAAAGCATTTGACAAGGTACAGTATCCTTCCTTAAAACTCTACACAGTGGGCATGCCTGAGTGGCTCAGTCAGTTAAGTGACTGCCTTTGGCTCAGGTAATAATCCTAGGGTCCTGGATTCGAGCCCCTCATTGGGATCCTTGCTCAGTGGGGAGCCTGCTTCTCTCTCTCCCACTGCCTGCCACTCTGCCTGCTTGTGTTCTCTCTCTTTGTGTCAAATAAATAAATAAAATCTTTAAAAAAAAAAACTCTTCATAGTAGGGATAGAGGATTCATACCTCCATATTTTCAAAGTCATCTATGAAAAACCCACAATGAATATCATTGTCAATGGGGAAAAACTGAGAGTTTTTCCCTTAAGGTCAGGAACATAGCAGGGCTGTCCACTATCACCACTGCTATTCAACATAGTACTAGAAGTCCTAGCCTCAGTATCAGACAACAAAAAGAAATAAATACCATCCAAATCAGCAAAGGAGAAGTCAAACTCTCACTCTTTGCAGATAATATGATACTTTATGTGGAAAACCCAAGACTCCACTGAAAAACTGCTAGAACTCATACAGGAATTAAGTAAAGTGTCAGGATACAAAATCAATGCATAGAAATCAGTTGCATTTCTATACACCAACAAGACAGAAGAAAGAAAAATTAAGTCAATCTCATTTACTATTGTACCCCAAACCATAAGATACCTAGGAATAAACCTAACCAAAGAGGCAAAGCTTCAGTATTCAGAAAACTATAAGTACTCATGAAATAAATTGAGAAAGGCACAAAAAAATGGAAAAACGTTGCATGCTCATGGATTGGAAGAACACATATTGTAAAAATGTCTATACTACCTAAAGCAATCTACACATTTAATGCAATACCTCTCAAGATACCATCAATATTTTTCAAAGAAATGGAAAAAATAATCCTAAAGTTAATATGGAATCAGAAAGGACCCAGAAGAGCCAGAGGAATGTTGAAAAAGAAAGCCAAAGTTGGTGGCATCACAATTCCACACTTCAAGCTCTATTACGAAGCTGTCATCATCAAGACAGTATGGTACTGGCACAAAAACAGACACATAGATCAATGGAACAGAATAGAAAGCCCAGAAATAGACCCTCAACTCTATGGTCAACTCATATTTGCCAAAGCAGGAAAGAATGTCCAATAGAGGGAAAAAATACAGTCTCTTCAACAAATTGGTGTTGGGAAAATTGGACAGCCACATGCAGAAGAGTGAAACTGGACCATTTCCTTACACCACACACGAAAATAGACTCAAAATGGGTGGAAGACATTCCTATCTCAATCTGAGACAAGAATCCATCAAAATCCTTGAGAAGAACACAGGCAGCAACCTCTTTGACCTCAGCCTCAGCAACTTCTTGCTAGGAACATCACCAATGACAAGGGAAGCAAGGGCAAAAATGAACTATTGGGACTTCATCAAGATCAAAAGCTTTTGCACAGCAAAGGAAACAGTCAACAAAATCAAAAGACAACTGACAGAATGGGAGATAATATTTGTAAATGACATATAAAGGCGTAGTATTCAAAATCTATAAAGAATATCAAACTCAACACCCAGGGAACAAATAATCCAATCAAGAAGTAGGCAGAAGAGATGAACAGACATTTCTGCAAAAAGGACATCCAAATGGCCAACAGACACAGGTAAAAATGCTCAACATCACTCAGCATCAGGGAGAAACAAATCAAAATCACAGTAAGACCGCTTCCCACGAGTCAGAATGGCTAAAATTAATTAGTCAGATGTTGGCGAGGATTCGGAGAAAGGGGAACCCTCCTACATTCTTGGTGCGAGTGCAAGATGGTGCAGCCACTCTGGAAAACAGTATGGAGGTTTCACAAAAAGTTGAAAAGAGAGCTACCCTCCAACCCAGGAATCGCACTACTGGGTATTTACTCTAAAGATACAAAGGTAGTGATCTGAAGAGGCATATGCGCCTGAATGTTTATAGCAGCAATTTCTACAATAGCCAAACTATGGAAATAACCTAGATGTCCATCAGTAAGTGTATGGATAAAGATGATGTGGTATACACACACACACACACACACACACACACACACACACACACACAATGGAATACTATGCAGTCTTCAAAGAAACCTGAAATCTTGCCATTTGCAATGACATGGATGGAATTAGAAGGCATTACACTCAGTGAAAAAAGCCCGTCAGAGAAAGACAATTATCGTATGATCTCTCTGAAATGAGGAATCTAAGAGGCAGGGCAGGAGGTCATGGTGTGGGTAGGGAGGGAAAGAAAGAAACAAGATGGGATTGGGAGGGAGAAAAACCATAAGAGTCTCTTAATGTCAGGAAACAAACTGAGGTTTGCTGGCGGGTGAAGGGTGAGGGATAGGGTGGCTGGGTTGTGGATCTTGGGAAGGGTATGCGCTATGGTGAGTGTTGTGAATTGTGTAAGACTGATGATTCATAGGCCTGTACCCCTGAAGCAAATAATACATTAAATGTTATTTTTTAAAAGTTATTTCTATAACACCTGGTGTAGTGTTTGACACATAGTATTTAGTAAATATTGTTGACTGAACATATGAATGAATAAACTTCAATTTATTGTTTCAATTTTCTCAATTATTTATATATAAATATATATATAATGTATGTGTGAATATGAATATACACATGCATATATTCCATAAAAGATGACATTTTAATGACTGTCATTTACAATGGATAGGAAAAAAAAACTTACATAGTAACATTTCATGTAAGAATAGTGTAGATCGAAAATCTGCAAGTTGAATGAAGGTTTTTTTGTATCCCTTTCTACAGTCTGTGCTGTTGGATCAGGCTTGCTTAATATTCCAATAACACATGTGAAGGAGATCTACATCACAAGATAAGAACCATGGTGTGATGAGCAATTCCAGGTTGCTATTCAGTTATACTTCTCTTCTGGAGTGCTCATGTATTTGTATGTCTGAGGGAGGTTTGTGGGACTCTGTATGAGCTTTTTATACAAAAAAAAATTATTGAGAAAAATTTAATTATATACCTCCAACACTCACAGTGTGCTGGGTAGCAGAATCTGAATATCAGAAAGCATTGTCAAGAAGGATCATGAATATGGCAAAAGAAAAATGCAATCCCAAAGTATCCAAAACAACCCATTAAACCCTGCTTGTAATTGGTCACATCATATCAAACTGTTACATTTGAAGGTGTTGGAAACACAAGTCCCTTAAGATTTGTAAATGATGGGGGCACCTGGGTGGCTCAGTGGGTTAAGCCGCTGCCTTTGGCTCAGGTCATGATCTCAGGGTCCTGGGATCGAGTCCCACGTCGGGCTCTCTGCTCAGCAGGGAGCCTGCTTCTCTCTCTCTCTCTTTCTCTCTCTCTCTGCCTACCTCTCTGCCTGCTTGTGATCTCTCTGTCAAATAAATAAATAAAATCTTAAAAAAAAAGTTTAAAAAAAAAGATTTGTAAATGATAAAAGTCGATCTCCCTTTAGACTATAGTACCTTATTGCTCAAGAGCAGTGCCTTCATTTTAGCTACTAATATGTCTATTCTAGAAGTGAAACCAGTAACAGGCAGTTCATTTCTATGTAATGTGCTCAGGATCAGAAACTCAATAAACATCTTACTAAATATGATGCCCTCATAAATATAAAATAAATATTAAGCTTATTTTGGTCATTTCTGTTTTATTTCTATTTCTGGTCCATAGAGATCAGACTCATCTTGCCCTTAAGCTTTGATATATTTTAATTCTTACTTTTATTTATTGCTTACATCAGTGAAATAGCATAATAATAAGACATAATTTGAGTATTAAATTGAAAATATAAGTCATGGGCTGTACCAATGTTTACTTTTTTTGCAAATCAGGTTATTCAAGCATTCTAGTAAATGTCAATGTGTGAGTGATTAGAATATGAGAATATATGGACAATATTAAGAAAACTAGATATTTTATTTTTTTTCTATAATGGAAAGGTAGATATAAATGTATACCTATTTCTAATGATCTTCACTTGGAATTATTTATAAGAACATCACAATGGGTGTTTCAATATTGCAGTGCCTAAAACGTGCTTATTTTATTTAGTGTGGACTCTTGTTTTTAAGTGAGTGTATAGATGAATCAGCCATATGACAACCCTGTGTACTCTGAAGACTTCCCAGAAAACTATAGGCAATGTTACATTAAAGCTGGAAAAGAATCACATCACAAGCATTCTTATTAAATTACAGTCTCATTTGGTTGGTGCCCACTGAGTATCCAATGATAGATCAGAAACTTAGTAGAAGAAACTGTGATCTTCCTATAATTTTAATGAAGGTGGAAAGAGGGGAGTAGGAGAATAGGAAAAATGAGAGATGTATACTGGGGCAAAAAAGACCTACCCACATTTCATTATTCATTTGTATTTAGAAATAGAACCAACAGCATACAAAAAGATTTTTTTAAAAGATTTTATTTATTTATTTGTCAGAGAGAGAGAGAGCAAGCACAGGCAGACAGAGTGGCCAGCAGAGTCAGAGGGAGAAGCAGGCTCCCTGCTGAGCAAGGAGCCCGATGTGGGACTCGATCCCAGGATGCTGGGATCATGACCTGAGCCGAAGGCAGCTGCTTAACCAACTGAGCCACCCAGGCATCCCTACAAAAAGATTTTTAATAAGGGATTTGCTCCCATGTTTCTGGAGGCTGAGTAGTCCAACAATCTGCAGTTTCAAGCTGGAGACTCAGGAGAGCTGGTGGTCTAAGTTCTAGTCTTCAAAGGCCTGAGAACCAGGAGAGCCAATGATGGAAGTTTCAGTCCAAGTGCAAGAAAAAATTAATTCCCAGCTCAAAGACAGACAGTATGCATTACTCTGACTTTTTGTTCTATTCAGATCCTTAATAAATCAGATAGTGCCACCCATATTGGGGAGGGTGATATGCTTTACCCAATTTACTAATGCAAATGCTGATCTCATACAGAAACACTTTCACAGACATACCCAGAGGTAATGTTTAACCAACTATCTGAGCATGCCATGGCCTACTCAATTTGAAATATAAGTCAACTATCACACTCCTTTTTATTCCTAATATTTATATTAGAAATATTAATATTCCTAATATACTATTTTTATTCCTAATATCCTTCATTATCAGAATGCCTGAGTTTGAAATTGCCCCACTACTTCCAAGTTATAAATATTCTGTGCCTTCATTTTCCCTCATCTGTGTCAGAGATAATAGCTAGGGTTGTTATAAGATTCAAGTGAAATAATACATTTAAATTGCCTGGCACAATGCAGGCCTCATCAGCAAGAACTCAATGAGTAGTATCTGCTATTACCATTGTTAACATTACTAGAAATAATAGAAGCTGGAATGCATCTGAAATCTACTATCTTGGTTTTCAAGAGAGCCGGGATATATAATTCTATCATGGGCCTATGTGGAAGAGAGTCAGAAATATTAGACAAACAACATGACTGGCTGTCACAGAGAGGGAGTCATGTGGAGAAGGTCAAATATCAGTTGCATAGAAGAATGACGGGAAATATAAAATCAGCCACTCTCCTTTGAGTCACTTGGCCTTATTCATTTAGAAACAGGAACAGCTTCCACCTGGACCAAAACTTCTATCATAATGATGAGATATTTTGCTATTCATGTAACTGGCTCATTCTGGATCTATTTTATTTCAATAATATTCTCATTGAGTCTCCTTCAGCCATCTATTTTCAGGAACACATCTTGGAAACTTCATGACCTAGAAAAGCCCTACCTCAGAAATATATAACAATATTTACTCTCTAAACACCAGACTCATCAGTCCAAATTTCTCATCATCTCATTCTCATTTCTTTTGCTACTGTTTCTCATAGAGAGATTTCCAATCTTTTGATCTGTTGGATTCCCTCAACCTATACACCTCTTCCAGGTGTCGCTTCCCTACTGTAATGGAACCATAAGCTTAATTGTCTTTTTTAAAAAATATTTTATTTATTTATTTTTCAGAGAAAGAAGAGAGATAGAGACAGCACAAGCACTGGGAGCAGCAGGCAGAGGGAGAAACTGACTCCCCATTGAGCAAGGAGCCTGATGTGGGACTATATCTCAGGACCCTATGATCATGACCTGAACCAAAGGCAGATGCTTAACTGAATGAGCCACTCAGACGTCCTTAAGCTTGATTATCTTAACTGTTTCTCACCAGTAGTACCAATTGGCAGGCAAGCCTATCTAACAACGTTTGTCTGGAAAACAACTCTGCTTTGAATACCAAACATCTCAGATTGCTGTTCACTGTTGGAAGACAATTTTAAACCATCATTATAAACATGCTAAATGCAAAGTGTCCAAAATTATCATGATTCTCTGTGCACATCATTCATTTAACTTATTCTTGGTCAGTCTGAGCCCCCATATTCTCTTATGCCTATTCTAAGCCTTCATTTTTTTAGTGAGCTAGGCCTGTCCTCTCTCTGTATTCAAATGATTCTACAGGAAGTATTTGGTTAGTAAAGATTTGGGAGATTTTATTGAACACGTGATAACATCCAAGACTGAAAAAAACAGCTATTCACGGAGATTATATAAATTTTAATATCACAATCATTTTCCAATTCTTATACTTGCCTTCCAATATAATCTGCCCAAGGACATCCTTTGACTAAATGAGTTAAGATCATGTTTCTGTTTATAGATTTTAAATTACATAACTCTAAATATAAGAATGAGGACCACCAATGAGAAATATTTTCGATTCATGACAGTTCTTGTTACTTAAAAAAAAAATGATTTCAATTTATTTTTATGATGGTGCTTCAGTTTTGCTGGATTTTTTTTTTTTTTTAGATTTTGTTTATTTATTTGACAGAGACAGACACAGCAAGAGAGAGAACACAAGCAGGGAGAGTGGGAGAGGGAAAAGCAGGCTTCTCACCATGCAAGGAGCCCAATACTGGGCTCGATCCCAGGACCCTGGGATCATGACCTAAGCCGAAGACAGACACTTAATGACTGAGCCACCCAGGTGTCCATGTTTTGCTGAATTTTATGCAGATGTTTAATTTACCTACTGGGTAATGCAGAACTTAACACCAGAAACACTTGCATGCAATAAGGGAAGGGAGTATAATGAAAAACATTAAGAGATTTCATAACTTTTATTCTTTGTACTGGAAAGTCTTTTCCCCTTTCTTAATATTGTAAATAACTCATGAATAGTTCTTTAGTTCCTCATGCTATGCCTCAAAAATCCAAATTTATATGGTTATTATCCTATGGAGAAGTGGGCAATGTGGACTTTTTATACCTTTCCCACTTTTCCTCATGTTCACATAGGCTGTAAATGTGTCCAAGAAATAAACCTTGTTTGTTTAATAGAGATATTTTAATTTAATTGGTTATAAAAGAATAAAAGAAAATGATTTTTTTTAAGATAAGAGTCCATTGAAAGCTTCCTGCCCCATCAGCGAGTCATTAAAGACTGGGTCAATGGTAACATATCTAAATTTTTCTGATCAGTTCATTTTCAATTTTTTTTTTAATTTTTTATTTTTTATAAACATATATTTTTTTCCCTTTAATGTGATTTTTTTTAAATTTTTTATTTTTTATAAACATATATTTTTATCCCCAGGGGTACAGGTCTGTGAATCACCAGGTTTACACACTTCACAGCACTCACCAAAGCACATACCCTCCCCAATGTCCATAATCCCACCCCCTTCTCCCAAACCCCCTCCCCCCAGCAACCCTCAGTTTGTTTTGTGAGATTAAGAGTCACTTATGGTTTGTCTCCCTCCCAATCCCATCTTGTTTCATTGATTCTTCTCCTACCCACTTAAGCCCCCATGTTGCATCACCACTTCCTCATATCAAGGAGATCATATGATAGTTGTCTTTCTCTGCTTGACTTATTTCGCTAAGCATGATACACTCTAGTTCCATCCATGTTGTGGCAAATGGCAAGATTTCATTTCTTTTGATGGATGCATAGTATTCCATTGTGTATATATACCACATCTTCTTGATCCATTCATCTGTTGATGGACATCTAGGTTCCATTTTCAATTTTATTTTAATCTTAGACCTCCATATTTTTTCAATAACAGACTTAATGTTATATTATTCAACTTACATAGTATAAAATTCACCCTTAAAGTAATAGAATTCAATAGTTTTAGTATATCATAAGGTTGTGTAATCACCACCACTATCTCATTCCAGAAGATTTTTCACACTGAAAAGAAACTCTATATTCATTAGCACTCAGTCTTACTTTACCCACTCCCAAGCACCTGGTAATTACTAGTTTACATTTTATTTCTATGAATTTGCATACTCTGAACATACTGTAGGGAGGGAACCATACAAAATATGGTCAAATTGAATGGCCTCTTTCACTTAACATGTTTACAAGGTTCATCTGTCTTGTAACATGTATCAGTACTTAATTCTTCTTTATAAATGGCATAGTTTTAGACTTACAGAAAAACTGTGAAAGTAGATAGTAAAGCATGATACCTTATACTCTACATCTACCATCTCTTTTTATTAGCATCTTATATAAGCATGTCTGTTATAGGTATAATATTTATATACATATAAATATATAATATTTGCTACAATTAGTGAACCAATATTGATATATCATTATTAACTAAAATCTATACTTTCTATTTCCCTAGTTTGTATCTAATGATATTTTTATGCCTTGCAGTCCCATCCAGCATATCACATTACATTTAGTCACCATGATTTTTTAGGCTCCTCTTGGATGTAACTGTTGCTCAGAATATTTTGTGCTCAATTACTTGCACCATTTCAAAGAGTACTTTCAAATATTTTGCAGAATGTCCATGTTTTTCTTATGTCTTATGTTTGTCTTATTACTAGATAGGGGATATGGGCTTGGGGGAGTAAGACCCTAAAAATAAAGTGCCATTTTCATCCTACAGCAAAGTTGCTTACTATCAACATGATTCATTATCGTTGATGTCAACTTTGAAAATGTGGCTGAAATAGTGTTTGTCAGATTCTTCTACCGTGAAGTTGTTTTTTTCCCTGCCTTCTCCATGTTATACTCAGGTAGTCACTATGGTCAGACCACTTTTAAAATATAAGGAATTATGATCCATGTGCTTGAAGACAGAGTATCTACATAAATTATTTGTAATTTTTCTGTATAGGCTAGCCTTTATCTTTATTTATTTACTTACTCAAACTTTATTCATTTTATTTCTGAATAACATCCCATTTTATGAGTATACTACATTTTTAAAAAGATTTTACCTATTTATTTGACAGAGAGAGAGAGAGAGCTCAAGCTGGGGGAGTGACAGGCAGAGGAAAATGCAGAAGCAGGTTCCCCACTGAGAAGGGAATCAGATGTGGGGTTCAATTCCAAGACCCTGGGATCATGACCTGCGCTGAAGGCAGATGCTTAACCAATTGAGTCACATAGGTACTCCAGAATATAGTATATTTTTGACCTATTTATCAATAAATGTACATTTAGATTATTTCTGGGGGGTGGTCTCTTAGAAGTAAAGTTGCTATAAATATTTTTATAGAGGTTTTTGTGTGGATGCATGCATTTTCAATTCCCTTGGGAACATATCCAAAAGTGAAATTCCTGGGTTATAGAGCAAATCAGTGTTTAACATGCTGAGAAACTGCTAAACTCTTTTCTAAGTATCTTTACCATTTTACAACTCCTGCCTCTAGAAATATATATGGGTTCCAATTTTCCCACATCCTTTTCAATACTTATTATTTTCTGTCTCTTTATATCAGCCATCCCAGTGGGTACAAAGTTTCAATTTACCTTGGTTTTGATCTTCATTGCAGTAATGATTAATGATGTTGAGCATCCTGTCATATGTTTATTGGCCATTTATATATCTTCTTTGGAAAATATTTATTCAAGTCTTTTAACTAATTTTTGCTTATTTGTCTCTTTATTATTAAGGTTAATAGTTCTTTATTTACTTTGAATACAAGTCCCTTATTTGAACATGATTTTGAAACATTTTTCCCATTCTGTGGGTTGCTTTTTCACTTTTTTTTTTTTTTTAAAGATTTTATTTATTTATTTGACAGAAAGAAACCACAAGTAGATGGAGAGGCAAGCAGAGAGAGAGAGAGAGGGAAGCAGGCTCCCTGCTGAGCAGAGAGCCCGATGCGGGACTCGATCCCAGGACCCTGAGATCATGACCTGAGCCGAAGGCAGTGGCTTAACCCACTGAGCCACCCAGGCGCCCCATCTTTTTCACTTTCTTAAAGGTGTCTTTTGAGCCATAATTTTTTTTTAAATTTTGATGAAATACAATTTACTTATTTTTTGAATGTTACTTATACTCTTTGATGTAATATCTTAAAAAAATTACTTAATCCAAGAAAATAAAAAATTTTTTTGATTTTTTTTCTAAGACTTTCCTAGATTTCATTTTCATATTTAGGTCTATGGTAAAGTTTTAGTTACTTTTTGTAAATTGTGTGAAACAGATATCCTTTGCATGTGGCTATTCAGTTTTCCCAGGGCCATTTGTTGAAAAGACAATTTTTTTCCCCATTAAATGATCTTGGAACTCTTTTCAAAATTAACAGTTCATAAATGCAATATCTTGCTGATAGACTCTTAATTTTGTTCCACTGGTATATACGCTTAGCCTTAAACAAGTACCACACGGTCTTGATATGAAATTGGGAAGAATGAGTCTTATAATTTTGTTCTTTTTTAATAAAAAATTATTTCAGCTATTCTGTGTCCCTTGCATTTCCACATGAATCTTACAGTTACCTTATTAACCCATGCAAAATAGCCAACAGGGATTTTGATAGAGATTGCATAAAATTTGAAGATAAATTTAGTGATGTTTATCATCTTTGGGAGACTTGGTGTTGTACATGAAATGTCTTCATTTATTTAAAAACAATATTTTGCAGTTTTCAGTACACAAGTCTTCTACTCTTTGCTAAATTTTTTTCAAAGTATTTTTTATTCTTTTGGTATTATTTTAAGTGAAATTGTTTTCTCCACTACAATTACATGTTTCATTTTATTGTTAGTTTATTTTATTGTTAGTTTATAGAAATACAATAAACTTGTGAGTATTAATTTTATATTTTGATACCTTACTGAACTTGTTTATCAATCCAAAAGGCTTTTCGTGGAATTCACAGGATTTTCTACATACAAATCCTTAGCATCTTTAAATAGATATATAGTATAAATTATTCTTTCCCTAATATCAATATCTAACTTTGTACCTTCACAACTAGAACTATCTGTTAGAGGACGAAGTTCATCTTCTGTAGTGAACAGTGGATATCTTACCAGACATGGTCTCTGAAAGCAAAACTGATGTCTACTTAATGTAGAAGAAATCAGTTGAATAGGAAAAGTGTGAACTGAAGGGGAAAATGAAGACCATGAAGAGAATGATTAGGAGATTAGGAAGAGAATCATCAATCAAGGAAATAGATTATAGAGATTTTCTTAGCCAAACTGATAGATCTTGCTCCAGGGGAGAGTGTTGTAATAAGTGAAATTGGATTTTAGATTGGCAATACAAATATAACATAGAGTAAAGGCGGTAACAATTTTTCCAGGTAAGAATAATAAGGAATATATCTCTTATGTAGATACCAGGTACACACAAATATAGAACCTGTGTGAAAGGTTCCCAGGAATGTTTGTGGATTGTGTAATGTTTGTGAATTCTTTTCATATATACATAGGTGTTAAATTCATCTACCATGGGATAGGTACAGTTGGGAGAAGGTAGTTGGAGTTCATCACAAGGGAAGTGTTATCTGTTAAGCTGATATTTTTGGTGAGGAATACATTCATTCTTTGCTTACAGCAAGAATTTCAAATATTGCAGCAGTATGGGTTTTCACATCCTTGTCCATGTTGTTCCTACTTTGGAAGAAAACTTACCCCTCAGATCCTCAATCTTCTCTATACAGTTTAAGAGGAGCAAGATCTAGGGGCACCTAAGTGGCTCAGTGGGTTAAGCCTCTGCCTTCAGCTCAGGTTATGATCTCAGGGTCCTGGGATTGAGCCCTGCATCGGGCTCTCTGCTCAGTGGGGAGCCTGCTTCCCCCTCTCTCTGCCTGCTTGTGATCTCTCTCTCTGTCAAATAAATAAATAAAATCTTTAAAAAAAAAAAAGGGGAGCAAGATCTAGCTTTCCAGAACTTTTTAATACCTTTTAATATTTCACTAAGTTATAGCAATTAAACTAAAAAGATTCAACACAAGCACCATTTTTTCCGGGATGCCATCTGGATCAGATAGCTCCTATCTATAGTCTAAGTAAAGTAGCTAGAAGTCTAAAAATTAAATAGAGATGTAGTCAGTCTTGCACTGCTGGGGAAATTGAATTTGGAATTCACGTTCCACAAAGGTAAACAGTATCTGGCAAAACCTCTAGGCTTTCAAATGAGGCTCTAATCTGCTACAGCCTAGATGTATGGAATATTCCCCTAGGATTAAAAACAAACCAGACAAAGAACATTTTTAACAAAAATCACAAAACCTAATTTTGGCTCTACCCTAGCTGCTTGGCCAAAAAAATAAAAAATTAACTTCGGAACAAGAGAACATCAGCTAGAACCATTTATTTTTCATAAATAATATGGACCATTCACTCTTAAATTATGAGATAGGCAAAAACTGAGCAAATAAACAAACTGTAAGAATAATAAATAATAGAAACAGACCTAGAGTGGTTCAGATACTATAGTTATCAGAGAGAAGCATTATAACTATGATTAATATTTTCAATTAAATACAGAAAAAATTTGAAATTTTCAGCAGAGAACTCTTTAAAAAGGTGAGTCATTGCCAAGAATTGAAAATTACAATTGAAATTCAGAATTGAACATACAGTTTTAAGAGAATATTTGATGTGGCAGAAGAAAGGATAAGTGAACTGGAAAATAAATTAATAGAAAAATACCCAGATATAAAAATAAAGAATTTTAAGTTATACAAGAGAATATAAAATATGTGTATGTGTCTATTTGTGTGTATATTGTGTGTATACAGTGAAAAAAATTAACATATGAATATTTAGAGGCCTAGAAAAGAGGATAGAAAAGAAGCAATATTGGGGGCGCCTGGGTGGCTCAGTGGGTTAAGCTGCTGCCTTCGGCTCAGGTCATGATCTCAGGGTCCTGGGATCGAGTCCCACATCGGGCTCTCTGCTCAGCAGGGAGCCTGCTTCCCTCTCTCTCTCTGCCTGCCTCCCCATCTACTTGTGATTTCTCTCTGTCAAATATAAATAAATAAAATCTTAAAAAAAAAAAAAGAAAAGAAGCAATATTGGAAGAAATAAAGGCTGTGATTCTTCTGAAATGAACACAATGAACACATTGATCTATAGACTCATGAAAATTTATGAACCCCAAACAAATTAAATACAGAAACAAAGCAAAATATATCCTGGCACGTAATTGTAAAATTGTTAAAAGCTAAAGGTAAAAGAAAAATCATGAAAACTTTCCTGAGTCCTCTCATGCCTTTTTGAGTTTTCCTGGCTGTGATTTATATTATTCCTTCACATCCTTCATTGTTTCTAAGTATCTATTAGCTTATTTTAAAATGGTGGATTACTGACTTGATCTGGCTTCATGCACACAACCTTCTACAATGAGGTTATTTTGCTCCTTAGGATTTTTTTTCTTATAATAATTTTGTACTTGATCTTATCTTTTTTTAAAAGATTTTATTTATTTGAGGGAGAGAGAGAGACAGTGAGAGAGAGCATAAGAGCGGAGAGGGCCAGAGGGAGAAGCAGATGCCCAGCTGAGCAGGGAGCCCTGATGTGGGACTTGAACTTGGGACTTTGGAATCATGACCCAAGCCAAAGGCAGTCACTCAACCAACTGAGCTGCCTAGGCACCCTCTACTAGATTCTTATCTTGATACTCTTCTGTTCTTCTTCCTTATGTGAAATTAATCTTCCTAAACTTTTAGAATGATGTGTTCTTTAGGAAAGCAGCTCTAACTTCACAGAGTTTAGTCTTTTGTTATTATTCTGTAAAGTTAAAAAACAAGGAAGCTTGCTTTCTGGGATTTTTTGGCTACTCTTTCACAAACTTTGGTTTGTATGTTTTGTTTCCTTTCTCTTTCATGTGTCTGTCCTGCTCAATTTTTATTCTACCCTTAATAGTTTCTCATCATGGGCTGTATTCTAGAAGGGAACCCTGGTGGTCAGTTTGAGAAATCATAAGAACAAGACTTTTAAAGGCAGCTCATTTAGTCCTTACTGGAACTCCTTGTACTCACTCACTAGTAAGCAGAACACAATCCCACCCATTTTAATGACTGTCTTCAGAACAATCCCCTTACTTTGCAGTGAATATCAGTTGGCAATTTGGGGATTATCCCTTCCCGAGGTCCTCAGATGACAACCTTGTTCCTTTACCCTTATTTCTTCAGCACTGATGCCAATATCATTCAGGTCTTGGGATTTGTGATGGTTTTTCTGTATCCACTTAGCCTTTTAGTGTCCATGGAGTTTGTCTCCAAGGTTTGTTATAAATATTGACTATGGGCTTTTGGTTTTGTTATACAATTGCTCTACCTGCTTTTCTTTGTAGATGTAGAAGGCCACCACTACCTATTTCTGAAATCCTCAACTTCATTTGAGATAAATTCTGATATCATAATCTGACAAAGACTTTGTGTTAGTAAAATCATAAGACAAACTTCTCATGAGTCTAAGTGCAAAAATTTGAGATAAAATAGCAAATCAATTTCAGCAATTAGTAAGGATAATACATCATGAGAAGTTGGAATTTATTGCAACAATGCAAAGTTATCCAAAAATTTTAAAAAATGATGTCAATCACCACATTAACAAGTTAAAGTAAGAAAATCACAGTGTCATCTGAAAAAAGCATCTGATAATAATCATAACCTATTTAATAATTAAAAGAAAAGCCCTGTCAGCTGATTAGGAAAACAATAAAACTTTCTTAATCTATAAGGTTTTCAAAACATGATACCTTATTTAGTTGTAAAATACTGAAAATTTTCTCTTGAGATAAAATATAAAACAATGATGTTAACTAGCACCAACTTTATTCACTGATGCACTGGAAAATCAAACAAGTAGATAAGCCCCACTCCACCCCCAAAAAGTAAAGATGTAAGGATTGGAAAGTAAAAAAAATTGTCATTATTAATATAACATGAATGTGTATATTGAAAAATATAAAAACATCACTAATAAACTATAATTAACAATTTAAAGGGGGTTGTTTAAATATATAAAATAAACTATACATCTTAATATTGCAGTGATCTGAATATAGTGAAGTTTTACAAAGCAACCTATCTATAAAAGTATCAAAATCAAATAGCTAGAAGTAAACCTAAAAATTATGTGGAAGTTCCCTACACAGAAATTTAACAAAACATTTATGTGACAATTTAAGGAGATCTAGACAATGAAGGATTATGTTAAGTTTCATGATTATAAACCTTAGTATGATAAAGACATCAAATCTCTAACTTGATCTATAGATTTATGCAATGCTATTTAAAATGCAAGAATTTTTCACAAGCTGACTTAAAAATTTATATGAAAATGCAAGCAGAAAAGCCAAAAGAATCTTGGAGAGTAAAGCTAGAGAACTTATATTATCATACATCTAACTTATTTCAAATCTACCATAACTTACAAGATGTGAAATGGCATAGGGATATACAAACATACCACTAAAACAGAATAGTAAATTCAGATTTAGACCTATCACATATGGATACCTGATTTATCTATCATGAAGGCACCATTGCAATGCTGAAAATATGATATTTCTGATAAATGATGTTAAATAAATTGGAAATTAAAAAAGATAAACTTTGGTCTGCACCTCAATAAATTCCAGATAGAACATATATCTACATGAAAAAGGTAAATCAGTAAATTTTCTTAAAAATAACGTAAGCGAACTGAGCCTATTTCCTGATAAGGACAAACTAGATCAGAGGAAAAGTATATGAGATCAGACACTAATCATCAATCCAACCATGTATTCCTCCATCCATGACCTATAAATCCTATAAATAAATTACTACACTGTAAACCATTCCTGAAGAGTTCTTATACCTCCTCAGTCTGGTCATATTATAGACTAGAATGTAATGAGGAAATATATTAAGTAGAATATATTTTTATCACAATATTATATTGATAATTCTCGAAATATATTAAGTAGAATATATTTTTATCACAATATTATATTGATAATTCTCGTTGTTTTGGCCTGTACTCTTGTAAGACTCAGAAAGAATGCCCACTATCTCAAAAAATACCTGAATAAAATGTATTTCATTATTCATTCATTTCTCAATTTATCACACATTAATTATTAGGTGCATCCTATAAGTGAATGCTAGGCTAAGGTAATGAGAATGTAATTTTTTTTGTCTTTAATTGGCTTACAGCCTAGTTGGGAAAGCATATATAATTTTACACTGCTTAGGTGCTTTTTTGCTGCTTCATATCTTAATATTATACTTCAAATATATAAATTCACTTCCAGACAATTAATATTTATTCAATATCTATATTGTGCTTAGCATTCTGCAATGTCATATATACCAGAGAGATATAAAAAAAATATGGTCATGATAATTGCTCCCAAGGATTTTATAAAGTAATTGAATGAAGGTTATAAAGAGATTATACTCTGTGATTTCAATAAATTTTTACTATGATCATGACTTTACCTCCTTGAAATATAACATAAATCATAAATAAAGAGGTACTGCCGCCAATATAACTCTCTATGTCATGGTAGAAATTGATAAGTCAAATACTTTTCAAAATGAATTTGAATTGCAACAAAGGTAACACTGTGGTGCAAAATTTTGATACTTGGGGAAACTGTCTGGGGAGGAACAGGGGTTTATGGAGCTTTTCGGTATTTCCCCTCAATTTTATAGTCAACTTAAACTGTTCTAAAAAGTAAAATTTCTATGTAAAAAGAATAAAGATTGGTTTATCATGTTATACCAATGATGTGTTCTTTTGGAAGCAATGACTAACACTTTCTCATTTAATGAGGTCAGCATTGCCCTACACCCAAGTCAATTAGGTTATAAGAAAAGTAAATTGCAAATCAATATTTTCATTACTGTAGATATAAAAATCTTCAACTGAATATTAAAAACTTGAATCCAAAACTGTATAAGAAGAATTATATGTGACCACAAAACGCAATTTATCCAAGCATGCAAGACTGTGTCAAAAATTGAAAATCCATTGGTTTAATATATCACAGGGACAAAATAAAGAAACAAAATCATATGATTGCATTGATTGACACTGAAAAAGCATTAAAAAAAAACAAGACTTCATTCATGATAACAACACTTAGCAAACTAGGAATAGAAAGGAACTTAATCTTGATAAAGAATAGCTACAAAACAACAACAACAGCGGCCACCAACCCACCACAAGTAACATAACAGTTGTGACAAACTAAGGACTTCCCTATAAGATCAAGAAAAAGACAACAATTTTCCTTTTCACCACTCTTATGCAACAGTGTATTGGAAGTTCTACCTAGTACAATAAGGCAAGAAAAAGAAAAATCAGATACACAGATTAGAAAAGAATAAATAACTGCCTTTATTCATAGGTGACATGATTGTATAGAAAACACAAAATAATCAGAAACTATCTCCTAGAACTTATGGTAGTATTGTAAAATCACAGCTATAAGGTCAATAAACTGAAGTCAATTGCTTTCCTCTATGCCAGTGATTAATATTAGACACTGAAATTTAAAAGACAAATTTATGATAACATTAAACTAATTAAATATTTACATATAATCCAAGAAATATGTACAGGATCTATAAGTGGAAAACTAAAAAAAAAAAAAAACCTAATAAAAGAATTTGAAACAGATCCAAATAAATGGAGATATATTTTGTGCCCATCGTTTTGAAGATTCAGTATCATTTGTGTCAATTCTTCCAACTCTTATTTTCAGGTCTCCAATAAATATCTCTATTTTGGGTATACAACAAACTGATTCTAAAGTTTAAGTTAAAAGACCAAATTTAGAGTAAGCAGCACAATACCAAAAAAATTAAAATCAGACAAAGCAGGAGGACTCACACCAACCAACTTCAATACTTATTATAAACCTGTAAAATCAAGATATCATGATATTAGTGGAGGAGTACACAGATTAAGGGAAGAGAATAGAATGTTTTGATACTGTGATTTATAAGAAACATGTATTTGGTCATCCATATATTTATATATAGATATACTTGATCTTCATCTACAGTTCCTAATGCACAGCTCCCAAAACACTTGGAATTTATAAGTGTTGAGAGTGGTAAATATGTCTTTTGTTACATTAGTGAGGTGATTTTTGGAAGGCAGTTAAAGGGCTAGTAGCCGATGGAGGCAACCATGTGACTAGAGGGTAGAAAATTTCAGGTCCACCCCCTAATCTCTAAGGAGAGGAGAGGAGCTGGAGGTCGAATCAATTGTCAATGGCCGATGGTTTAATTAGTCATGCCGATATACTGACACCTCCATTAGAAAAACAAAACAAAACAAAACAAACACAACAAAAGAACAGGGTTCAGAGAGCTTCCATGTTGGTGGACATGTGAAGATGTGGGGACAACTCTGTGCCCAGAGAGGGCATAGAAGTTCTGCACCCCTTCCCAAATACCTTGCCCTATGCATCTTTTCCCTTTGGCTGTTCCTGAGTTGTATCCTTTTATAATAAATCAGTAATTCAGTGGGTAAATGGGTTTTCTGAGTTCTGTGAGCTGCTCTAGCAAATTAAGGGAACCCAAGGGGTGAATCTTGAGAATGTTGATTTATAGCCAGTTCATCAGAAGCAAAGGTTGGGCTTGTAACTGGCATCTGAGATGGGAGGCAGTGGGTAGTCTTCTAGACTGAACACTTAACCTGTGGGATTTGATGCTATCTGTCAGTAGATAAATATCAGAATTAAGTTGAATTATAGGGCACCCAGCTGGTGTCCTGAGAGATGCTTGTTGATATGGAGAGCCATCACCACTTTACATTGGAATTGGGTCCAGAAACACACAACAGTGTGGTCATGAGAAAAAAATGGAAGATAAATTCCAATTGAGGGACATTCTACAGAATATCCCAATTACTACTCCTCAAAACTATTAAACTCATAGAAAAGGAAAAACCATAATCTCTATAAAAGGAATAAATTTAGTTTAGGCTAAATGATAACTCACTTGTGCCTTCACAACTTTTCTACAAATCTAAATCTATTCTAAATTTAAATTTTTAAAATAAAAAGCCATCTTTTGTGTAAGAAGTTTATATGTATTAAGTGCACAAGAGACTTTTTTAGGATGATGAAATTATTCTGTATGATACTGTAATGGTGGATGGATGACATGCATTTGTAAACCCACAGAAATTTAGAGCCAAATGAATAAGACTTACATATACAAATTAAATTAAATTATTTAAGAATTTGATGGATCTCAGAATGGAATAAAGACTATGAAAAAAAATTAAACTGTATTATAAGTATATGAAACTTTGAAGGGCCTGGCCCAAATGTTGCTGGCCTAACATTGGAAAAGACTGGCATCTGTAAGGCTAAAGCAGAAGGAAAGATACATAAGCACAAAAAAGTCTTTTATTTCCCTATGCACAGGTATGATTTTATTTTCTTCTATAAGGGTATGATTAACAATTTAGAAACCATCTACATGTGTCCTATAATTGAATATTTAATTCACTAGAAGGTGAATTGTGGAAGCCAGGTTTCTCACTCTTGGAATGGAAGATTACACACAAACAAGGAAAAAAGGCTACAATAATCCACGATCACAGTTTAGAGTTGGAGAAACACATAGTATCTCATGTTTAGCTCAATGTAGATACAGATCGGTAAATATTACATATAATAAGCCCACCTAGTATCCACATCTTTTGTGTAACTGTCATTCTTTAATAAAAGGGCCAGGACTCTCCGGAGAAAGGGCTGTTTCCAAGACAAGCAGGAAATATACAGGATGAGCCTGGAGCATTTTATAATTGAGAAAGTGAGGAAGTACTCTAAACAACAAACACAATGATGGAAATATTTCAAAGAGACACATAAGCCAACCGAAAGATTATTCAATGACCAAAGCTAGAACATTGTGAGCAAAAATTTAATCTAGTATTAGAATATATTTCTAAGAATAAAATAAATATCTATGAGTCCATGCTAATATGAACAAATACATAACTGAACACATTTCTCATGCAGAAAATTCCAAATAATTTTCGTAGGTACTCCACCCTCAGGAAAGAAGAGCATAACTCCCACTCCTTACACACACACACACACACACACACACACACACACACACACACGGTATTTCTTATTTTGCACCATGAAAGAACAGCCAGAGTCCAACTGTGGATATTCTTCTGTGAACTGGGTCATAGGGGAAAAGGAATAGAGGTTGCGTTAATAATCTAAATTTGCCATAGGAGAACCAAGTAGAGATGATGAAATCATGGGACTCCCATGTCAGTATATTTGGAAAATGGCTTCCAAAAATTAAAATATTAATAAAGATTAATGTATGTTTATTAATAGAGATATTAATAAATTATTAATTATATAATCTATACAATTCTAAAATAAAATAGGTTGATAATAAAATATTAAAATAAAACTCTTCATTTATCCTCTGTTGAAATAATCTGGATTCTTTCTAGTGATTAAAAAAACCCAACTCGGGGCACCTGGGTGGCTCAGTGGATTAAGCCTCACCTTTGGCTCAGGTCATGATCTCAGGCTCCTGGGATCGAGTCCCACATGGGGCTATCTGCTCAGCGGGGAGCCTGCCCCCCCACCCCCACCTGCTGTTCTGCCAACTTGTGATCTCTCTCTGTCAAATAAAAAAATAAAATCTTAAAAAAAAAACAAAACCCAAGTCAAACTGAATCAACAAATGAGAATTCATTTGCTCAGGGAACTGCAAAGCTCAGAAGTAGCTGCTAACATCAGGAATGGACAGAACTAAGAGTTCAAAAATGTTTCTAATGTCTGTATTTCTCTATAGTCAAGCCATGATTTACTCTGGTTGGTTTTATTCTCAGATTTCTACCTCACAGCAGCTCCAGGCTCTCCCAGCTCAGTAACATCTCTGAAAAATATGATTACCACTTCCAAATAAGTAAAAATCAATCAATCAATCAACCAATTAATCCAACTTGATTCTTATTAGGCCAGCTGAGTTCTTCATTTACCACTCTTATAAAGTGCAGTGGGATGTTCCAGAACAGAATAATGCAGTTATCTCCACTTAATCTCATGGACAGACAGTGAAGTGGTAACTCAATGGAAATGGCCCTTGATGTTTGACTGAATAAGTACCATTTTCTTTTTTTAATGTGTAATTTCAAGTTCTGTATCTTGGATAACTGAGTATATGAAAAACAGTAAAAATAGATAAGTGTAAAAATAGAAACAGGAGTTAAGTTTAAGACAAGAGGAGGATAATATAACCAGTTTTGAACAATTTAAATTTCAAGTGTCATGGGGATAATTAATTGGGTTTTTTTTTTAATATAATTTTTTATTTTTTATAAACATATATTTTTATCCCCAGGGGTTTTAAAAGAAATACACATTAAGAAGTTGTTGAACAAATGTTAGGAAATGAAGAACCTTCTATTTATATTTTATATTTTGATTTTATATACTATTTGGAGTTTTATGTACATATGTCTTTTAATGTTTTAATAAATATTTACATAAATGGCTGAAATTACTCTTCATTTTGTTAGGGAAATAAGATTTGTAATAACCAAATAAAGTACGATATGTAAAACATGTACAAACTTGTACATGTTTAGTTTGGTGTAAGCTTAATCAAAGGTGGCTGCTATTTTAGTTTGGTGTAAGCTTAATCAAAGGTGGCTGCTATTTCTCCACTGTTCCCCAAATGACTTTCCCTTCACCTTGAACAAATAAAAATTCCCACAGTTGCTAGGAAAAAAAGAAATCTATGAATACAAAACTTCAGAAAAAATTGTTTATCCCTAAATAAAGGTAGCAAAAGTGTCCATATTCAGTTATGCCTCCTAAAGTTCCTTTCACACAACTAAATGACTATATATTTTTATATTCACTGCAAACAGGACATAAAATGGCATAATGGCTCAATTCAATGAGTTCTAAACCTGATATATATGTATGCACTCATACACATATATATGTATATGTGCATATATATAGAGACTATGGTTCATTATAGTTGTTTGAGTAATTTGACTGCAAGCAACAGAGACTGATTCAGAAAAAGCAAAACAAAACATGTATGTGTATTGGGAGATTACAGGTCAGTCTTAAAATCAAAGAGATTATTTATTATGGGTTTAATTGTGTCCTCCCCCCAAAAATACATTTATTGAAGTCCCAAACCCCGAGTACTTCAGAATATGAACAAGTTTTGGAAATAGTACCTTTAAAGAGGTAATTAAACGGGGAGCACCTGGGTGGCTCAGTGGGTTGAGCCGCTGCCTTTGGCTCAGGTCATGATCTCGGGGTCCTGGGATCGAGTCCCACATCAGGCTCTCTGCTCAGTGGGGAGCCTGCTTCCCTCTCTCTCTCTCTCTCTGCCTGCCTCTCTGTCTACTGTGATCTCTCTCTGTCAAATAAATAAATAAAATCTTTTTTTTTTTTTAAAGAGGCAATTAAACGAAGTGAAGTCTTATAGGTAGGCTCTAATCCAAAATGACTGATGTCTTGATAAGAAGAAGAGATTAGGCTACAGACATGCACAAAGGAAAGACCATGTGAAAACACAGAATAAAGGCTATTTACAAACCACTGAGAGGTCTCAGAAGAATCCAACTCTGCTGATACCTTGATTTTGGACTTCTAGACTACAAATCTATGTCAAATAAATTTCTATTCTTTAAACCTCCCAATCTGTGGTACTTTGCTATGACAGCCCTGACAAACACATTACTGAGCCCTAAGTCTCAGAAAGAATGTAAATAAGGTTATTTCCAGGAATTTCTGTAAAATCTAATGAATAGTTATTTCAGATTTTCAGCCCTTGTATTCAATAAGTATAAACTCTGTCCACCCCTACATAACTTCAAAGTACAAATTCCCAGGATAAAGAAACTGATTTTCTAGGATTGAGCAACATGCTTACCTTTTGAGCAGGCCAAAAAAAATGTTGATTTACACTTGCACCAAAATTGAATTTTAAAAAAAGAAAGAAATGGAAACTGAATAATGAAATAAATAATTTCTACCAGCTATCAACATCTCTCAGAATGTCACCATCTTCACAGAGAAAGGTCAAGTAGAGTCTCAAAGTTCACAGAACAGGGAAAAGACTAGAGTATTCTATGCCCAAACAGGAACTCTGCATGCCTGGAGAATGATGGTAGAGAAGAGTAGTAGGCCATAAGATCAGAGAGTAAAAGAAAGAGACCATATTTTTTAGGAATGGTTTCATAAGTCACAGAAGAAGGTTCAGATTAAATTTTCAGTGCAGTATGAAACTTCTGCAGGTTTATTCAGGGAAGTTACATGAATTTTTTATAGTACTAAATGGTAAATCTAACTATTATGATAGGACTATACCAGGGAAAGTGTGTAGAGAGAAGCAAAGCAATATGTCAGGTTAAGAAGATTATTGCTTTATAAATGAGGGAGATACTTAGACTGAAGCAAAAGTAGAAGAGTTGATGTGATGTGGTCAGATTCAGAATATATTTTGAAGAAAAATCTAAGAGAACTTGCTTATTTTATTTATTTATTTATTTTTTTAAATTTATTTTTTATTTTCAGCATAACAGTACTCATTATATTTGCACCATACCCAGTGCTCCATGCAATCCGTGCCCTCTATAATACCCACCACCTGGTATCCCGACCTCCCACCCCCTGCCCCTTCAAACCCCTCAGAATGTTTTTCAGAGTCCATAGTCTCTCATGGTTCACCTCCCCTTCCAATTATTAATTGACTATCAAGAGGTAGAAAAAAGGGAACCATAATCCTTAGTTCTTTGACCTGTACAATTAAGTGAAATATATATAATCAACTGAAAGAGGGAATTTAGGGAGGCACAGTTGGGAAGAAAGGGGTACTTGGTGGGAAATTAAAAGGTCAGTGTTGACTATGTTAATTTCAAATGCTTATTCTCTAAAAGAGAAAAATCTTCACCTGGGTTAAATACTGAGGAAATAAGATAGGTTCAGAAATTAAATTTGGTAAGTCTGAAAGCCACTATTGATGTTGACAAAACTAATTTCTTTTTTTAATAGTACCTTTTGTTTTTATTTATTTTTTCTCAAGATACACTAAAATACAACTGACTTATAACATTGAAGAAGTTTTAGGAGTAGAAAATGTGAGTATATATACATAAAATTATTACCACCATAGCATTAGCTGACACCCCTATCACATCACATAATTACCCTTTCTTCTCTGTGGTGAGAACACTTATGATCTACTCTCTTAACTGTTCTCAAGTCTGTAATACAATCATATTAACTACAGTAACATGGACCATGCGATACATTAATTAGCTCCTCAGGACTTCTACTTATAACTGAAAGTTTTTTACTCTTTGCCTGACATCTCCCACTTCTCCTACTCCTCCATAATGGGCAACGACCATTCTACTCTCTATATCTACAAGTTCAGCTTTTCTGGACCCCACAGTCATGTGATATCACAGAATATTTTTCTTCCTCTTCTGACTTGTTTCACTTAGAAGAATATACTCAAGGTTCATCCCTGTTGTCACAAATGGCAGGCTTTCTTTCCTTCTCGTGGCTAAATAATATTCCTTTACAAATTTATTCCACGTTTTCTTTATCCACTTACCTCTTTGGAAACTTAGTTTTTTTCCATACTTTGGCTATTATGATTAATTCTGCAATGAATATGGGAGTGCATAAATCTCTTTGATATCTTGATTTCACTTACTTTGATATATACCTACAAGTAGGTTGCTAGATGGAAAAGTAGTTCCATTGTTAACTTTAGAGGGAATCTCCATATTATTGTCCATGGTGGCTATATCAGTTTACATTCCCACCACAGGTGCACAAGGGTTCCCTCACTAACTCTCATTATCTTTTTTCTTTTTGATGACAGCCAGTCTAACACGTGTCAGGTAATAATCTGATTATGATTTTGGTTTACATTTTCCTGATGATTAGTGATGTGGAATACCTTTCATGAATCTCTTGGCCTTTTTCAGGTCTTCTTTGAAAATATATCCATTTAGCAATTCTGTCCTAGTAAAGATATGGAATTGTTTTTATCCAACTGAATTATATGAGTTTCTTATATATTTTGGATTTTAACCCCTTATCAGGTATAAGATGTGTATTTTCTCCCCATTCCATAGATTGACTTTTCATATTGTTGTTTGTTTCTTTTGCTATGCAGAATCTTTATAGATTATGTAATTTCACTTATTAATGTTTTGCTTTTGTTGTTAGTGCTTTTGGTATCATGTTCAGGTTCTGGGATGAAACTGGATCACAGAAGATTATAGGGGAAGGGAGGGAAAAATAAAACAAGATGAAATAAGAGAGGGAGACAAATCATAAGAGACTCTTAATCATAAGAAACAGACTGAGGGTTGCTGGAGGGGAGGGGTGGGGTAGTAGGGGTGAGAGAGGGGGGATAAGGTAACTGGGCGATGGACATTAAGGAGGCATGTGATGTAATGAGCACTGGGTGTTATATAAGGCTGATGAATCACTGACCTCTACCTCCAAAACTAATACACTATATATTAATTAGTTGAATTTAAATTTTAAAAATGGATTGAGGTATAAATGTAAGACCATAAATTGTAAAATTCCCAGAAGTCAACATAGAGGAAATATTTGTGACATTGGACATGTTGACAGTTACCAAATGTGGGTGGTGTAGCATTATCCTATCTACAGACCGAATAAATTTCTGAGTAGTAGTAGAAACAAATCTGATGGGGGTTAGAACAAAATGGGAAGATCTAGAAAAAGCAAATGTAAAGGGTTTTCCCAAAGTAGGTGCAATGATATGCCAAGAAAGCTGGATAGCAGTATGGGGAAAGGGTTATATATTTAAATTAGAGACATTATGACATATTTTATGTTGGTGAAGTGAAGAGTAGAATTAATAACGTAGTGAGGAGATGATTTCAGAAGCAAAATCCTTGATCAGATGAAATGGTGCTGGATTTCATGCCTGTATGTTGAGACTGGCCTTAGAGGAAGCAGAAGTAGTTTGATCAAAATTACAAAAGTAGAAGCAGCATATTTTGTTACAGCTTCAGTGGATTCATATATTAAATGGTGGGAAGATGAAGTAGTACTTGTATAATTGTTTCTTCTTTCTCAGCGAAAGAATTACCAAAATATACCAAGCAGCTGGGCGTGAGTCAGGAAAAGGAAGTTTAAGTATAAGGTGAAGATATGAAATAGTCATTGCATAAAAGGGACAACACATTTTCTAGGAAATTCAATGGAATTGTTAGGGAGTGTTAAGTTCCCACAGTGATCTGTGGTCATAAATTTAAAACACAACTGGTACTTTTTCTCCTGCCACATTTACCTCTTCAGAAGCAGGAGTTCAATATGTACAGGAGGCTTTAAAGAGGGGTGAGAATTTACTGGAGAGTTTGACGGAGAAAGAATGCCCAAGGAGTAAGGAGTCAATGTAAAAGAGAGTTTGAAATGTTGGCAGCAAGAGGCAGGTAGGGTAAACAAAGAAGCAAGATACCAATATTGCTTGTAAACAAAGCCAGTTCAAAGAACTACTATATCATGAGGAATACATCTATCAAATCCTAATGCTACATGTTTCTTCCACCAGAAATGTACAACTGGTTGATCAAGTGAGGTAACAGAAACAGGAGCATAGGTTTCTTCATACTAAAACCAAGTCCTATAGAGGGTAGCAGAAGTTCCCAAATTACCTGCTTACTCCCAAGACCATAAATAGCATCCTTGTGAATTTACTCTCTGTCCATAGAGCAATCATAATGTCTGCAAGAATGCAGAAAGTTTACAAAATCTGTCTGCAAGAATGTAAACATTATTCAGCCTCTTTTTTTCATCTCTTTCCATAACCTCCCTAGATATTATCTTCTATTATCTTGTATTCATGAACTCAGCATGTTTTTCATAATAAATACACAATGCATTTTCATCTCCCGATATGGCAGATTCATGTTTTTATTAATAATTCTTAATGTTGCCACAGATTTAATAACTCTACTATGTATTTTGTATTGTTATTTACTCATTCATGTGGTAGGCTCATACATACAGATAGATCATAGTAAAAGGAATTTTAGGATTATAGAATTAGAAGGCAGCTTAGAGGGTATCAATCACTTCATACAGATGCTAGGTACCAGGTACCAGCTCTTTGCAGTACATGGAAAATATAATTATTCCCATTTTACTAATATAGCCACAGTTACAAACTGTGCAGAACTTGCCCAAAATTATACCTTTTCACATATCTGTAAGTTAGGTTTCACTCTCAGATCTACATGTCTGAAAGCTTGGGCTCATACCCTACAGCTATGCAATATTGTTTGTCCCTTCCTAAATAGTATGTACTCTAGTCCCAGATAAGTAAATTGAAACTCAAAAGTAAGAACAGACTTGCCTAGGCTCCCACAGTTAATTCACAACAATGCTCAGGTTATCATCCAACATTTAAAATGTAGGGAAGTTTTATTGAGTAGGGGGCTATATTTTTGACATTTCATAAATTATTCCTTTTGTTATTTCTTTTTTAAAAAAATTATTTTTATATTGAGTACTATTGTTTATTTTAAATATACTTTTTATGGTTAGGAACTGCACTTGAATGCAAAATAGTAGGGTTGAAGAGACCAAGAAACTCAGAACCATATGGCTTGAAGAGAAAAATAAGCAAATCTTTGTTTTCATTAGTTCCAATCAAACCAATTAGTTATTTCTTACTATAACAATATACACTAGGGTTATAAAAATACCCTTATTACTCAAAGCACTGAAAAAAATTGCTTTTGTGATTTTAATACTTCATAGTCCATAAATGCTTTCTTTCACTGAAATAATTTAACACCAAGTTGCAAAGCAATATAATCATTGCAATGCACTGAGTACAACAGATAGGAATATCATGAATTAAGTGATAAAAATTACCAAGACAAATAACCAAACTCTTTCTTGTATTGTTTACAACCATTTTTAAGAAAACTTTTTATCATTTTACTTTATATTATGTTTTCAAAATGAGAGCTTTTAGTGGGTAACATTCTAATTTTGTAAGATTGCAATGATAAAACTTTTAAAAATGAAGTGATGTTAATAGATATTAATTAGTCTTAGCTCTATTTGTAAAATTAAGAATTCATTTTAGCAAGGGATTTATAATTGGATTTTTCATAACAACAAAATATATATTCATTTATAGTAACAGCATTAAGAGAGAGTAAAACATAAGTAAACTTATCTGGCCTATTAAAATAAGATTTTAAAAAAACCTCGACAAAGGAAAACATTAAACAATGGTTATATTTTATCAAGCTTCTAAATAAAGACTTTTCTTTTGCATTGATGCAAAATAAGGTAAGTAAAAATAATTATATAAATTACTGAAAATATTCTTGGCATAAAAATTTATAAAAAATGATAAAGTTTTGCTATATGATATACATATATTTGAATATCAAATTTAAAAGTTTGTGAAATTGTTTAAAACAAGAAGACTATTCATTGGTGATTGAGTGGTTTGATTTTTGACCACTAATTTCACCTTTTTCTAAAAGTTTATTTTGCTCTCTACTTAAGAAAATAGAGGATCTCAAGGGGGAAAATTATGATGACAATACTTTAAAAAATTCATTGTCACAGGCTCTTTTAATTAGAAAAATTTTAATGGAATTCTTCCAGTTTATCATCAGATAATCACTTTGCATATATGATATTTGGTGTGAAAAAAATTAAGCAACTCCCTCAAACCATTTAGCTATATTATATTCCATGAACAGTGCTCAGGCTGCTTGAAGTAAGATTCAGTTCTTTAACATAAATATTTTGAGCAGCTAAAGTTCCAGGTTTATTGTTTCTAAAATCTATAGTTGAACAATGAAATAGGAAAGAAATACGTTTCTGTCTGGGGTGTGAATTAGTGACCCATATGTTGGAAAAGTAATTTAATCTAGGCCAGATGAAAATTGCTGTTGCGTATTTAGAAAGGAAGCAGTTTATCTGATATATCACCTGATATATCATGTCCCATGCCCAACTGTAGTTGAGCCCTTATCTGTTCAAATCATGTTTTTATTAATATGTTTTCCTTCACTATACCAGAAGTCTTTTTGCTCTCTTTTTAAATTAAAGGACTCTGTTACACCTTGGCTTACCTTCTCTGCACTTCGCTCTCTCCTGATTGTGTATAGTACCTTGGTATGTTGGTGTTGCCAGTAGCATTGCAAGTGATTACCCAGTATTACAGATTGTCAGCTGCAGAGTGATCATTTTTCTGTTTCTTCTTTTTCTTCATCTTTCCTTTTCCCTTCTTCTCTTCCTCCTCCCTCTTCCTCTTCTTTTTTGCTGCTACATTTTTCCAAGATATGTCTCTTAAATTTTTGAAAGCCTAATAAAACTGTTCCTAAATTTATTACTTTGCACTCTATAGTGCCTAACTATCACGGGATTTTGCTCTGTTCAATTATACTCCAAATGTAAACAAGTATTAGCTCTTTCTCTGATAAAATAATGGTAAATGAATTCCCAGGCCAAAGGCTTACAAGAAAAACAAATATGTCTGGTATTTTAAGTTGATGACTTTCTAGAAATTAATTCCAGCCATATCACTGATGTTTGGATGGAAGAAAATAAGAAGAAAACATAGGCTGCAGATAGTTCTTCCACTTGCTGGCAGGCTATATGTTATATGTTCTAGAAAACAGAGAGGGGAAAAAGATTATCTTCTGTTTCTATGCCTACCCTACTAGAAGCATGCACTTCCTTACATGATGACCATCCCTAGTATCCATGTACTTTAAATTGCACTCAGATACATGCATTTCTCAAGCCCTTGTAACATTTTGTCAGGACTGTTCACTGTTCTTCTCATGGATTGTAATACAAGTACAACATCTTTATTTGGTAGCAATTAAATAGTTTGTACCTATAACACTGAAAAGGCTTTTAGAGACTGGTTACAATGAGGTAACTCAGGTATATCAGCCTGAAGTATTCTGGCATTATAGTTCTTCATTCTATTTGGATGGAAATCAAATTTGAAGAAAAGAAACACTTTTGGTCTGGCAGAGAGGTGAGTGATACTTTTGAAATAGCTACAAATCCCATTTTCCTTTCAAGTTCACAGTACTTTTGAGGAAGATTCTTGCCAATATCTCAAAGGAAGCTGCTTGCCTCAGAAGAGAGCCCCAGGAAAGGAAAGTGATGTTAGAGGGAGAGAGTGTAAAAGGATGGAAAGCAGGCATTTCTGCAATCTTTTACTTGGTTTATCCTCAATCTACTTTTGAATTTGTTTTGGCTAGGAAACTTCCTTCTTTTGCACTTCAGAGAAGATATGGGTTTTAAAAAGACAAATAAGATTTTTACATGAGAAAAATTAGATACTCTGTTAATTTCACCAACATAGTTCCATCAAAAGAAGTGTCTTAGTACAGTCTCTAAAATCACTCAAATATGTGCCAGTCTCACCAGGAAGTGATGACACTTGGGATATTTCAGCACCTTCTGTGTCCTTTCAGTATTGAGAGCATGAGAACAGAGATTCACATCTCAGATCCTCAAGTCTCAGTGCTCTTCCTGTTCCTGAAAATGTCATCTTAACAGGTCTGTTCAGCCTGAAACGTGTCACCCGACTTCAGTTTGATCCAATGGTGTTTTAGGGAATAGTCTTTGATGCTGGACATATGTTCTAAGGATGCACCACCAAAGTGTAAATGGAGGCTAGTAACACTACTGAGTTGACACCTACGTACATTTTTAAAAGTACTTTTCTTCACAGTCATCATTCCATTTTCACACCTCAGATCTCAACTCTGGCTTGTCAATGACTATTGTTTGACAGCAAAACGGCAAATTGTGGTTCCAAAAAAGAATTATTTAATTTATATCAATTCTTTGGAAGGCAAAACAAAGAAGGATTTTATGGCTAAGCAATTTCTTAAAGTGTAGCTCTCACCTCCCAGATTTATAGCTATTGTGTTCATATTATTACAGGTATAGTGTTCCTGTTATTAATTTCTACCTAGTCTTTTGTAAAACACCACATTGAATTAATTAATTTATTTATATTGATTTTCTTTCTTTCCTTTTTTTGTACCTTTGAAGATACGAGCTGAAATATTCAGCAATCAATGACTATATTTTTCTTTTGTATTTTTGAACATAATGGCCTTTTGTCTGAGTTGATTATTACTAAGTTAAAGAGAAAAATAAACTTTACATTTTTCAGTTTTTCACTCACAAGTGTGTGATTTTTCTGGTAAATTTTTGGTGAAGATAGCTGGAAAACCAAAATGAAATGTTGTTATTGTTAATGATACTTTGATGAAGTCATTGAGCCAAAATAAAAACTTACGTGAAATGGATGAATTAGTTAAAATGTTTAAGTTGTTTTTTTCTTTATATTGGAAATACTTGAATGACGGCTTGAATTTTTTTTTTTAAGATTTTATTTATTTGACACAGAGAGAGAAAAAGAGAGAGCACAAGCAGGGGGAGTGGCAGGCAGAGAGAGGGGGAGAAGTAGGCTTCCCCACTGAGCAGGGAGCCCAATGCAGGGATCAAGCCCAGAATCCTGAGATCATGACCTAAATTGAAGGCAGACACTGAGCCATCCAGGTGCCCCAAATTTTAAAACATTCAAATATGTGTTGGTATATTTATAAAAAATGTAAGAAAAATTGATTTTTTTCATTAATATGTAAACAAACTTTAAGGCTTGGTTTATATGTCTACATTGTTTAATTTACCTAGATATCTAATCAAAAACATAAATGACAGTGAAAGTGAAAAACTAAATCCTACACTTGATTATCAGAATTATGAAAAGGTTTATGTATCAAAGCAAAAATGCAAAAAAAAAGCCAATAGGCGAGCATAAAATTAGCACAAAAGTATTGCTCTTTATTTGATTTTAGACCTCACATTATTAAATTGCAGTTTCCTCACGTGTGAACTGTGAAGTAAATTCAACAATTCTTTTATTAGTCTGTACCACCTAAACAGTGCATGGTCATTTTTAACATCCATATAATCAAAAAATTAAAACATACCAGAAAATGATGAATGCACAGTCCAACATATATCAACAAAAAATCCAATTTTCTTATAAGGACCAATTAGAAATTGCATGGTTTTTACTGAAACAGTAAACTGTGGCAAATGAATAGATACAATGAAATAACTTTGGGAAACCAAATCTACAAATGGGTCACTATGAGAGTTTTCTGAGTTTTATGTGCTTTATTAACACTGTCTCTCATCCTACCAGGCCTTAGGAATAGGGGAAACAAATGTTACAGTAAATAGGAATAAATGTCTGTCAACTATAACAAATAGCTAGAAGCATTATTTTATTTCAGCTGTTCTTAGAAAATACTTGCTACATAAAAAATGAAGAATTTGATCTCTTTTTTTTCTCTTTTTTTTTTTTTTCACAAAGGTTACTCAACAAGTAACCAAACACTAGTTTTAAGAAAGTAGGGTGCTATGGATCTTCTAAAAAATGAAAATGAAAGAGTACAGAACAAATATTTCAGTGAGTATCAATCACGTATTTATTTCCTGTCACCTCCCAAACATTGCCCATTTTTCCATTTTCAAGTATCAGACTTGTCCTTAGAAATGTTAGAAATGTTGACAGGGTAAGGAATCTTAGAAAATTTGCTAAAGAATTTGATAAAGAATCTGATAAAGAGTTCCTAATGCATGGAAGAATAAATAAATATTATTAATATGCCTATACTACTCAAAGCAATCTATACATTCAGCACAATCCCTATTAAAATACCATTAACTTTTTTTTCACAGAGCTGAAATAAACAATCCTAAAACAAAACAAGACAAAACAAAAACAGAAAAGACATCAAATAGTCAGGGGAATGTTGAAAAGAAAATCAAAGCCAGTGGGATGACAATTCTGGACTTCAAGCTCTATTACAATGCTGATACAGACAGGCACAAGAGAAAACATATAGATCAATGGAACAGAATAGAGAACCCAGAAGTGGGCCTTCAACTTTATTATCAATTTGTTTTCAACAAAGTAGGAAAGAATATCCAATGGAAAAATGACAGTATCTTCAACAAGTGGTGTTGGAAAAATTGGGCAACCACATGCAGAAAAAGGAAACTGAACCATTTCCTTACACCATAAAAAAATAGACTCAAAATGGATGAAAGACCTAAATGTGAGACAGGAATCCATCAAAATCTTAGAGGAGAACACAGGCAGCAACCTTTATGACCTTGGTTGCAGCAGCTTCTTGCAAGACATGTCTGCAAAGGCAAGAAAAACAAAAGCAAAAATGAACTATTGGGACTTCATCAAGATAAAAAGCTTTTGCACAGCAAAAGAAACAGTTGACAAACTTAAAGGAAACCTATGAAATAGGAGGTGATATCTGCAAATGTCTTGTCAGATAAAGGGCTTGTATTCAAAATCCATGAAGAACTTATCAAACTCAACACCCAAAGAACAAATAAAGAAATCAAGAAATGGGCAGAAGACATGAAAAGACTTTTCTCCAAAGAAGACATCCAAATGGCCAACAGGCATAAAAAGATGTTCAACATCACTCAGCGTCAGGGAAATACAAAGGAAAAGCACAAGGAGATATCACCTCACACCAGTTCAAATGGCTAAAATTAACAAGTCCGGAAACAACACATATTGGTCAGGATGGAATGAAAGGGGAGCCATCTGACACTATTGGTGAGAATGCAAATTGAAGCAACCACTCTGGAAAACAGTATGGAGGTTCTTCAAAAAGTTAAAAATAGAGTTACCCTATAGGCCAGGAATTGCACTGCTAGGTATTTATCCAAAAGATACAAACAGTGATTTGAAGGGGCACCTGCCACCCAATGTTTATAGCAACAATGCCCACAGTAGCCAAAATATGGAAGGAGACCAGATGTCCATCAACAGATGAATGGATAAAGAAGATGTGATATATATATATATATACATATATGTATGTATATATATTTAATTATTACTCAGCCATCAAAGAAATGAAATCTTGCCATTTTCAATGATGTGGATGGAACTGGAAGGTATTATGCTAAGCAAAATAAGTGAATCAGAGAAAGACAAAAACCATGTGATCTCACTCATATCCACATATGAATTTAAGAAACAAAACAGATGAACATAGGGGAAGGTAAGGAAAAATAAAATAAGACAAAAACAGAAAGTGATGAAAGCCATAAGAGACTCTTAATATATGGAACAAACTGAAGGTAGCTGGAGGAGAGGTAGAAGAGGTATGGGCTAATTGGGTGACGGGCGTTAAGGAGTAAACTGGAAGCAATGAGCACTGGGTGAGTCCCTGAATTCTACCTGTGGAAACTAATAATATTGTATATGTTCATTAAATTGAATTTTAATAGAATTTTTTAAAAAAGGAATTTCTAATGCAGAAACATTTCTGTTCATTGATTTCACTTTACTTTCTGATAGGATGTTGTAATATACGGTAGATAAGAAATGAAAATAAATTAGGGGAATTTTTTTCTGCATTTACATCAAATCAATGTTATCTATATCGCAAACAAATCCAACAATCATTAGTGATAATGCACATGTCTGGTCTTTAAGAGTTTCTTTCTGTTTGTGAAGCCCTTAATAACAGGATTTTGACTAAGTTCAAAATCCTACTCAATAGTTAAGTGTATGTGGCAGAATAATGCTTCTCTGACCTTCCAATTATCAACTGCTTTCTTCATTAAAAATTGTCATTCATTTTTGTTTTACACTTACTATTTGTTAAATATTACCCCATCAAATTCATAAAAAAATTCTATCATGACTTACTTTTACAGATAAGGAAACAGGCCTAGATGTATTAACTAGCTGCCTTCCCTTAACTCTGTTGGATGAATGGAATCTGGATTTAAACCCTGGTCTCACTGATTGCTGAGCCCAATACCAGAGAGTCAGACTGCAGGACAGAAGAAGTGAAACAGGAAGAAAGTAGATTTCAGTGCAGATGTGTTATATGGTTTGTCACCACTAATGTGTTATGGATTCTCCATCTTGAGGGATATTCTAAAAGGACTTATAAAATATCTCCTAAAACCATCCAACCAGGGATGAAAGAAAGAATGTTTTTTCCACAGATTCCTAACCCCCACTATCTAGGAGCGACCCCAAGGATATAAATTCAAGCAAATTTCCAGGTTACACATTTTCAAGTACCTAATAAAAATCCCTAGAGTTGGAAACAGATGTTAGGAAATTCTGTCTAGGTGAAATAAGTCAATTAAAACTTGTTCTGAATTGGTCACAGGGCAATACTGGAATGGGAAATGAAACCAAAAGACTTTAAGGTGGCATACAAGAGATATTTAATATACCCTACTTCTACTTCCTTCAGGGAAACCACTTAGAGAACCCCTTGTTTCCGAGTAACTTTATGATATTCAGAAAGACCAGAAACATAATATTTATGCTTTATATTAAAGACAAAGCCTACCACAATGTCCTGTACATGGTAAGTACTCAATAAAAAACTTGTTTTATTTATGATTGTTCCATTTGGTTGCATTTTTAAAATGTTTTATTTATTACATTTAACTTGTTATTTCATTTGAAATCTATTTTGATGTATAATTTATTTTTTTCCTGAATTGGTTTTCTCATTACCAAAATAATATACTGAATAATCCATCTATTTCTCTTTCAATTTATAATTCTTTTATTTTCTATTAAAGACAATCTACTTTAATAATATGATAAAGTCATGAGTACCATAAGAAATATGGCATGAAAAGTGCTAAGCAAAATCTCTGGAACAAAGTATGCACTAAAGAATAGTCATTTTTTTTTTCCCTTTGACCTACTATATGCCTCTATCCCTGCTACCATGTGCTAGGAATGACTTCAGTATGAAAGAGAGTCTACTGTAAACTTCCTGATTAAACTGGTATCACAACCATTCTGGATAATATGCTTCAAGTCTATTTTTTAGTCCTCTTTCCATCATCCTTAATTTCTGCATGTCTTAAATAAACCACAAGAGACTAACCTAAAGGCTTTGGTTTAGAATATTTGGCCTTCACATTTCCCTTCTGTGTTAGGAGAATTTGGAGAATTTTAATATTTAACAATTATTGCAAAGAGTTTTTAACTTACTATTTTTCTACTGTCTCTATCAGCAACTTTCTGTAGTCAATAATTTTCTTATCACACAACTAAAACACACATCAGATTAAAGAAGATGTTATATTGTAATGATTGCTGTTTTCACATATTCTACATAAGGAAATAAAGAAAAAAGGATACATCTTTGCAAAGAGAATCATGGTACCAGTGACCAGAAGGATGACAGAGGGAGAGAGAGTAATTCCACTGATGTCTATTCCCAAAGCAATGGGCCAAACAATAGTCTTCCTTGTTGCATGTCCAGATCATTGCCCACATGTGCACAAAAGAACAATATGTCTATGATATGCGGGTAATAGTCCTAGATATATTTTGGACATTGTAAGAAACCAAAATCTGATATTCAGAACAATTCTGATTATGGTTATTTGAGCCATTAGAGACAACCAACCCAGATTAACCACAGAATCAATTCACTCAGCTGTGTATAGAGGTAAAAACTGTTACCTAAGCAATTACCTTAGTTACCACATTCACAACCTAGCTAAATGCATCAGAGAACCATACTTCATATGGTCAATCTGTCCAAAGTTTCCGATTTCTTATATTCCATAAAGTTAAGTTACCATGGGTTTTCAATTTCGTCTGTGCATTTACAATAGCTGTGATGACATTTCTTTGATGTAAAGGAAACCATACAAGCTATATCATAAAAGCAATTTTATTTTACATGACAATAAGGCTATGCCAATTATTGCAAAAAGTTTTTAACATATTCATTATTTTTCTGCTCTATCAGTAACTTCCTATACTCACTAATTTTCTTAGCAAACAACTCAAACAGCCATCAAATTAAAGATATTGTGCTGTAAAGATTGTCTTATTTGCATATTCAGTGGCTGCATTGTTTTATTTCATTTTTTCCAGTTTTATTGAGGAATAATTGATATACTATTTCATTTTTGTTAAAGTTTGTGTCATGTGTTCAGCTGCCTTTTCTATTTAGGGGTTGACAAAAGAAGAATATTTTGATACAAATTGGGGAACATTTAAATAGATAATTAATTATGCAATGATGTTTTAGTTATATACTATCGATTGACATTTACTAAATTAGAAAAAGCCCTCTTGAATGTGTTATCCAATACAACAGACATTGATTTTGTCCAAAATAATTCAAACTTCCATAGTGAATAGCTAGTTTTAAGTTTTTGGTTATATACCAACTCTGAATAGACATCATCATTGTGGAGGCAAATTACTGTGATGAAATCTTTTGTTTTGATGTAAAATATGTAGGGGAGGAAAAATAAAATCCCCTCTACTCTTCTAGATTCTTGGCTGGGACACCCCCTGTAATAAAAGAGATATTAACAGGAGAAAAGCATTTAATTTCAAATGTATAGGGACCACACAGATATGAGACCCCACAAAAGCAGACCAAGGCAGATGGATTTTATACCTTTTTGACATGGAAACAGTAAATTTATGAAGAATTGGCAAGACAACGAAGTTTTGGCTTGGGGTAGGAAATGAATAAAGAAGGACTGAGGTTTGTTTATATACGCTTCTCAGCCCTGATTTTCATGTCTCTAGTGATAAGGATATCTCTTTACCTTTTGGTACAGGGAGGATACACTTTAAATAGGATTTATTTCCTGCTTTCAGGGGCTCAAAGAAGGGAAAGAGTGTGCTTTTTGGACTGGTTGCTTTTTAAGTAACTTTAATTCAAAATAATCAATATGCCAAAGAGGCATATTTGAGGGTCGGGTGCTCTGAAGCCCATCAAATACAAAAGCATTTTCTGAAATTAACTGAAAAATTCTCTCCTCTGGTTACTGTTTCTGAAGGAAATAGAATTAATTCTGAAATCTGTAAGCTAAGACTGAAAAAATGAGGAAAAAATTAACAAAAAAATTGGAGAAACAGTGACAAAATCACAAGAATTTCATAAGTGCTGAAAGCAAAGAGGTGACTTTAGAGAATAAATACAATGTGATAAAATGAATAAATGCATAAAAACTAAAACGAATGAATAAAAGTAAAATGAATAAAATGAATAAAAATAAAATAAAAATAAAATGAATAAAAACTAAAAATAAATGAATAAAAAATGAAAAAATGAATAAAATCACTTTATCAAAGTGATAAAATGAATAAATACAAAATGATAAAATGGTGAGAGTCACCATTCCATCAGTTAAAGAAGGAAGAATGAAAGAAATCCAAGGTTCATATATACAATGGAATATTACTCAGCCATCAGCAGGATGAATACCCACATCGATATGGACAGTACCCACATCGACATGGATGGAACTGGAAGGGATTATGCTAAGCATTTTCCCTTTTTGGTTTCATCTTGTTTTATTCTTCCCTCCTTTGCCCTATGAACCTCCATTTCGTTTGTTAAATTTCACATATGTGTGAGATCATATGATAATTGTCTTTCTCTGATTGACTTATTTTGCTTAGCAAAATACCCTCTAGTTCCAACCACATCATTGAAAATGGCATGATTTCATTTCTTTTGATGGCTGCATAGTATTCCATTATATGTACATACACACACATATATATAGATATCTATATCTATATATATATCCCACATCTTCTTTATCCATTCATCTGTTGATGGACATCTGGGCTCTTTCCATAGTTTGGCTATTGTGGGCATTGCTGCTATAAACATTGGGTGGCAGGTACCCCTTCAAATCACTGTTTGTATCTTTTGGATAAATACTTAGCAGTGTATTTGGATAAATACCTAGCAGTGGGCATTGCTGCTATAAACATCAGAGCGCAAGTGCCCCTTCAGATCACTATGTTTGCATCCTTTGGGTAAATACCTAGTAGTGCAATTGCTGGGTTAAAGGGTACCTCCTTTTTTCATTCATCTCTTTGCTTGCTGGGCCACTGCTTAAAGAGCAGTCACCTGACCATGCCACAATTTGTGGTATACGGCCACCCTGAGCTGAGGACCCACTCAGGCTTTCTGACTGAAGCTGGCTTCCCTGGCTCCAATGCCTGGGAACTCTTCCACTCTTAGGCACCTCTGGTCTTCTTGTGACTCTGGGGATTCTGAAACCACAACTGTCCCACCTAGGATTCCTCCCCACTTTGCCAACTGAGCACCTTTCAGGCAGGAATGTCTCAGTGAAGCAGACTTCTAAAAGTTCTGATTTTGTGTTTCTCTGCTGTATCACTTTCCAGTGCTGGCTTACAGAAGCTTCCTCCCCTGCAGTTTATCTTCTGATATATTGCCTTGGAGTCACTTCTCCACACCTCTTACCTTGCAGAAAGTGGCCACTTCTCTATTTGTAGAGTTGCAGCTCTTCTTAGATTTCTGGTTGAGTTCACAGGTGTTCAGAATGATTTGATAGCTATCGAGCTGAATACCTGGGACCAGATAAAACTGAGGTCTCCTAACCCCTCACCATCTTGGACTCAACATCTTTATGGGTCAGCTTGACTGGGCTAGGCAATACTCATGTAGCTGTTAAAACATGATTTCTGGGTGTGTTTTTGAAAGTGTTTCTGAAAGAAATTAGCATTAAATCAATTGACTGAGTAAAGATTACCCTCACCAAAGCAGGTTGGCATCATTGAATCCACTAAGAGCCTGAATAGAACAATAACAACAACAAAAAAATGGGTAAGAGAAAGGGTAAACTTTCTCACTGCTTGAACTAGGACATCTACCTTTTCCTGCCCTGGGACATCAGTGGTCCTGGTCCTCAGGTCTTTGGACTCAGACTGGGCCTTACGCCATTGACACCCCTGGTTCTTAGACCTTTGCATTTGGACTGCAAATACACCACCAGTTTTCCTGGGTTTCCAGCTTGCAAATGGCAGATCATGAGATTCTCAGTGTCCCAGTTTTATCTATTCCTGGCTTGGCTTCTTCTGAGTTGACTTTTTGTTATTTTTATTATCATTCATTTCTCCTTCTCCTTCTCCTTCTCCTTCTCCTTCTCCTTCTCCTTCTCCTTCTCCTTCTCCTTCTCCTTCTCCTTCTTCTTCTTCTTCTTCTTCTTCTTCTTCTCAGGAGTAGAATTTAGTGATTCATCTGTTGCACATAGCACCCAGTGCTCATTACGTCGTGTGTTGACTTACTCGTTCCCTCATGGTTGCAGGATGTATGTCAGGTAATCCTTAAATTATATGTTCTCCCCACAATCCATCAGAAAAGATAAAGAATCCCCAATAGCTATGAATTTCATATACTTATTTTAATTGGTTGTCTGGATTGTATATCTGTCCCTAAGCCAATCATGAGGGCCAGAGGAACGTAGTGTGATTGACTTAGGACTGGACAAATGCACCACTCCTAGGGACAAGGATGTAATCATTTTCAATTAGGAACACAGGAGTAAAGAGTAGGGAAGGGATGGTGATTTAGGGGAAAATTAGATTATTGTTATTTGTATTAGTTTCCTGAAGTTGTTGTAACAAATTACCACAATTTTGATTGCTTAAAACAAAACAAAACATAACATAACAAAATATTTGTTTACAGTTCTGGAGTCAGGTAGCCCAAAATCAGGCAGGGCTATACTCCGTGAAGGGAGTATGTGTTCCATACTCCTATACTGGGAGTATGGAATCTTCCAGGCTTTGCCTAGCTCCTGGTGATTCCAACAGTTCTTTGGCTTCTGACTACATCACTCCAATGTCTGCCTCTGTGGCAACATTGCCTTTTTTTGTTTGTTTCTCTCCAAACTCCCTTTGCCTTTTTCTTATAAGGATACCTGTGTTGTTTACTTAAGTCCCACCTGGGTAATTTAGGTTATTCTCTTCATCTCAAAATTCTTAATTTAATACACCTGCAAAGATCCTTTCCCTATCTTTCCAAATATGATAATAGTTATGACTTCTAGAGATTAGGACTTAAAATCTTTGGGTGACTATTATTATAGCTACCAGAAATATGAAATCAGAGCTTGATAACCATAACAATAAATGTCCACCACATTCACCATATTTGGAAGTGGAGACAATATGATAGGATGGTAGATGGGTAGGAGTTACCAGCATTAGTAACTGGGTTGGAATCTGAGCTGTGCCAAATTATAGTCTTTGTGTCCTGGGCCACTTACCTAACCTCTCTGAGCCTGTTTCTTATTAGTAAAATAAGAGATAATAGAAGTATCTATCTCATACTGTTGGGTGGGTTATAAATAAAATGCATGTAAAAAACAGCATATTAGGGGCACCTGGGTGGCTCAGTGGGTTAAGCCTCTGCCTTTGGCTCAGGTCATGATCTCTGGGTCCTGGGATTGAGCCCCACATGGGGCTCTTTGCTCAGCAGGGAACCTGCTTCCCCCCTCTCTCTGCTTGCCTCTCTGCCTATTTGTGATCTCTGTCTCTCTGTCAAATAAATAAAATTAAAAAAAAATAGCATATTACACAATACATAGTACTGAACAAATAGTGGGTAGTAATATTTGTCTGTTTAATATTTTTATATTTACATATCAGAAATAAAACTTTTTAAAAAAAGATTTATTTATTTGACAGAGAGAGAGAGGTCACAAGTAGGCAGAGCAGCAGACGGGGGTGGGGATGGAGGTGGTGGTGAAGCAGGCTCCCTGCTGAGCTGACAGCCTGATGTGGGGCTCAATCCCAGGACCCTGAGACCATGAACTGAGCCGAAGGCAGAGCTTAACCCACTGAGCCACCCAGGCACCCAGAAATAAAACTGTTTTTAATTTTCAGTGCCATTTGCTTCCCTAATTCTACCCCCCCACACACAAATAGAAGTGATGGAACAGCATGCAAAAAGTGAACAATTGGGAAGTAGGACCCCTGACTTCCCACCATTGATGTGAAACCAGAGGCAAGTTATGTCCTCTCTGGATAGCACTCTATATATCTACAAATGGAGATAAATTTGGATCAGAAATCAGCAAATGATAGCTTATGGGCCAAATCCAGCCCATCCATTCATTATTTTTTCTCTAAAAACCATTGCCGATAAAAGCAGAGCTGAGCAGTCCCTCGGGTGACTAGTCTAGCCCGCAAAGCCAAAAATATTTACTATCTGACCCTTTCCAGAAAAAAATTTCCAATCTTTAAGTGCTTACTTAGGACTTTTTGCCTTAAGTTTCTGTAAATCCAAAAATTCATTTTTAACATTCTTTTGGACCAAGTAAACCAGCAGATAATGCTAATTTGTCTAGATAATACACTGAATTATAGAGTCTTATAGAGATAATATATTTGTAAATCATACATTTCCAAACAAATCAATTGGCACTTGATATTTTGGAGGAAGATAGGATTGAAACAAAAAGGAAACAGTTTCTTCTGCATAAATGAAAAGGTCTTCTCAAATGAATAAATGACAAGAACATAGTCCTGTTTTATGTTATGATTTCAGCCCAATTAAGAACCATTTGAAAAAGAAGTGTTTTAAAATATAAAGTGTCATTTATTAGAAGTAAACAAATAATGACAACATTCTACCCTTCTCTAGTTGCCTAGTAGAAGTCTGCTTTAAGGAATAGATAAGAATAATTAAAATTGGCATATCAAAATACCAATTAAGAAAGACTGGCCTCTACTGATATTGATGGTATAATACTAGATCGCTATGACTATCTTGGAGTTCATGCATTGATAATATCTTTCCCTTAAGAATACCATTCTTTAGCAACTATGTTAAAAATGCAATAAAATAAATAAAAAACAAAATTAAATTAAATGAAACAAAAACACCTCATATCAAGTTTAATAAGCACTCAGTAAGGGATTGTCTTGCACCTGAGAGGAAGGGGTCTGAGTCTAGGGCAGCCAGATCAGATCCCTCTTCTCACTATTGCCAGACAGCCTCTTTTGTTTATCCTAGTGTGCCAAAAAAATACAATTGTTTATCTGTGCTATGATATGATGAACACTGGGAAGCACTATAGAATCTGAATTGGGGAGGGTGGTATATATATATATATTTTTTAAAGATTTTATTTATTTATTGGACAGACAGAGATCACAAGTAGGCAGAGAGGCAGGCAGAGAGAGAGAGAGAGGAGGAGAAGCAGGCTCCCTGCTGAGCAGAGAGCCCGATATGGAACTGGATCCCAGGACCCTGAGATCATGACCGGAGCTGAAGGAAGAGGCTTAACCCACTGAGCCACCCAGGCACCCCTGGGAGGGAGATTTATTAATGGGTGAAATAATTTCAACTTTTAGAGATGTGGTACCACTTGATCGTCTACCCCTCCACTCCTAAAATTTCCAACAAATTGATAAGTACACTTCATTCCTCAAATGAAGCAGAGTTCTCAATATTACTGTAAAGCAGAACTGGATAATGTAACAGAAAGGTATGTAGATTCTATTATGCTTTTGAAAAACCCATTGCTAAACTTACCTTCTTAGATTGATAGATTTCTGCATAAAAAGGAGGAAATGAGATGAAGGGAGGAAACGTACATTCAAAATTCTTTCCTAAGAATTGGACGTCTCCTTCCTCTAGATGCACAAACAAAAGGGAACAAGCACATTTCCTAACAAATATACATAGAAAAATAACAAAAAATTGACCTAAAACCAGGAATTTGGGATTCTAGCATGTACCTTAACTGTTCTGAGCCTCAAGTTTATTATGTATAAACTAACATATCTTTAGAAGTTATTGTAACATATTATCATGTACATCTCCCTTTCTTCTAAAATCAGTGATAAGTAAAAAGTGACTAATACTCACTTCTTGGAAGGACCATGAACTTTGACTTAATTGAAGAAATTAACTTATCTCATACGTCTTATTCTAAGAAACTATGGTGGGCAGTGGGATGCCCTATTATTTTCTCATGACTCCCTGTTTATAGATGGCACAATCATTACTACCTATGGGATAAAACTTGCTTAAAATCTTTCATAGGAATTCTGATTTTTCTATTGATGAGGAAGTTTATTACTGGGAAAAGCAGTATTTTTAATAGAAAAGACATCCTGGGAGCCAATTAAAAATAAACAAACAATAATCTTGGGTCATAAATTAAGAGATATAGTTGCTCTCTAAGTCTGTTAGTAATCTTGAGAGAATATGCTATTATTAAAAATTTTATCCCAGGAAAATTGGTCCAATAAAAAATAATTTTGATTTTACAGAAGCTTATTTTATTATGGGGATAATATAATCTCCACAGCACGGAATAACTTCACAATATATTTATGAACATTTTGAAATGATACAATCTATTTTCCATAATTATTTTTCATCTATTTTATAGCCATTTAGGTTAGTAAATATAGTTAAATTATAAAATGGTATGAAAAATTAGTTGTATAATGAACATTGAAAGCATTGTACTTTTGACATAGATTTATGTATAAAATTATTTGTCCTGGGAGTAAATTATAATATCAATCAGTGTTAATAATTCATTTTAGCTCTATTCCTCCCAAATAATTATATTTGTATCATAATAGCAACTATCTTAAATTTAATGATGCTAAAAAAGAATCATAACTGGCAGGAGACTAAAATAAATTTGTAATTTTTTAGAAATACTCACTAGAAGCATACATATCATCTGCATTAATAGAGTCCTTTCTATTTGTACAATGCTTTTGTTTAATTGGCTGTGCGCAACTGTGATTTATGGCATCCCAGCATTCATCTTATGATCCACAAATCACAAGAAGATGTTTTAAAAGACATTATTTTCTGATGTACTTTCTTTTGACAGGAGCAGTAGAGAGTCACGCATATATAAATGAAGGAAACTTTGATCCTGTAAGATTAAGATGAGGAGCAAATAATATATAATGATGTGTCTACTGGAATTCTTGGAACAACACAATTATTCAAATCTACAGATTTGCTATTGTGATTAGACAAAAAAGGGATTAATGTTAAATTAGTAGCAAAGGCTTCAAGGTAGAGATGGGTGTTTGAATTCATTCCATCTTTTGTTTAACTGGTGAAATTTTATCAGTCACCTCCTATTTGCCAGACATTGTATTGTATAGTAGAGACACAATGGTGAAAAAAAAAAATCCCTGCCTATAGTTTAAAAATAAGGAAACTAATAAACTAGAAATTAGGAAAAAAAATTTATTCAGTTTGCTAAGTTCTTTATAGATTCTGGACACTAGTCCTTTATCTGATATGTCGTTTGCAAATATCTTCTCCCATTCTGTCAGTTGTCTTTTGATTTTGTTAACTGTTTCCTTTGCAGTGCAAAAGCTTTTGATCTTGATGAAATCCCAATAGTTCATTTTTGCCCTTGCTTCCCTTGCCTTTGGCGTTGTTCCTAGGAAGATGTTGCTGCGGCTGAGGTCGAAGAGGTTGCTACCTGTGTTCTCCTCAAGGATTTTGATGGATTCCTTTCGCACATTGAGGTCCTTCATCCATTTTGAGTCTATTTTTGTGTGTGGTGTAAGGAAATGGTCCAATTTCATTTTTCTGCATGTGGCTGTCCAATTTTCCCAGCACCATTTATTGAAGAGGCTGTCTTTTTTCCATTGGACATTCTTTCCTGCTTTGTCGAAGATTAGTTGACTGTAGAGTTGAGGGTCTATTTCTGGGCTCTCTATTCTGTTCCATTGATCTATGTGTCTGTTTTTGTGCCAGTACCATGCTGTCTTGATGACGACAGCTTTGTAATAGAGCTTGAAGTCCGGAATTGTGATGCCACCAACGTTGGCTTTCTTTTTCAATATCCCTTTGGCTATTCGAGGTCTTTTCTGGTTCCATATAAATTTTAGAATTATTTGTTCCATTTCTTTGAAAAAGATGGATGGGACTTTGATAGGAATTGCATTAAATGTGTAGATTGCTTTAGGTAGCATAGACATTTTCACAATATTTATTCTTCCAATCCAGGAGCATGGAACATTTTTCCATTTCTTTGTGTCTTCCTCAATTTCTTTCGTGAGTACTTTATAGTTTTCTGAGTATAGATTCTGTGCCTCTATGGTTAGTTTTATTCCTAGGTATCTTACAGTTTTTGGTGCAATTGTAAATGGGATGGACTCCTTAATTTTTCTTTCTTCTGTCTTGCTGTTGGTGTAGAGAAATGCAACTGATTTCTGTGCATTGATTTTATATCCTGACACTTTACTGAATTCCTGTATAAGTTCTAGCAGTTTTGGAGTGGAGTCTTTTGGGTTTTCCACATATAGTATCATATCATCTGCGAAGAGTGATAATTTGACTTCTTCTTTGCCGATTTGGATGCCTTTAATTTCCTTTTGTTGTCTGATTGCAGAGGCTAGGACCTCTAGTACTATGTTGAATAGCAGTGGTGATAATGGACATCCCTGCCATGTTCCTGACCTGAGCGGAAAAGCTTTCAGTTTTTCTCCATTGTGAATGATATTTGCGGTGGGTTTTTCATAGATGACTTTGAGGATATTGAGGTATGTGCCCTCTATCCCTACACTTTGAAGAGTTTTGATCAGGAAGGGATGCTATACTTTGTTAAATGCTTTTTCAGCATCTATTGAGAGTATCATATGGTTCTTGTTCTTTCTTTTATTGATGTGTTGTATCACATTGACTGATTTGCGGATGTTGAACCAACCTTGCAGCCCTGGAATAAATCCCACTTGGTCGTGGTGAATAATCCTTTTAATGTACTGTTGAATCCTATTGGCTAGGATTTTGTTGAGTATTTTCGCATCTGTGTTCATCAAGGATATTGGTCTATAGCTCTCTTTTTTGATGGGATCCTTGTCTGGTTTTGGGATCAAGGTAATGCTGGCCTCATAAAATGAGTTTGGAAGTTTTCCTCCATTTCTATTTTTTGGAACAGTTTCAGGAGAATAGGAATTAGTTCTTCTTTAAATGTTTGGTAGAATTCCCCCGGGAAGCCGTCTGGCCCTGGGCTTTTGTTTGTTTGGAGATTTTTAATGACTGTTTCAATCCCCTTACTGGTGATGGGTCTGTTCAGGCTTTCTATTTCTTCCTGGTTCAGTTGTGGTAGTTTATATGTTTCTAGGAATGCATCCATTTCTACCAGATTGTCAAATTTATTGGCGTAGAGTTGCTCATAGTATGTTCTTAAAATAGTTTGTATTTCTTTGGTGTTAGTTGTGATCTCTCCTCTTTCATTCATGATTTTATTTATTTGGGTCCTTTCTCTTTTCTTTTTGATAAGTCTGGCCAGGGGTTTATCAATTTTATTAATTCTTTCAAATAACCAGCCTCTAGTTTCGTTGATTTGCTCTATTGTCTTTTTGGTTTCTATTTCATTGATTTCTGCTCTCTCTTTATGATTTTTCTTCTCCTGCTTGGCTTAGGGTTTCTTTCTTGTTCTTTCTCCAGCTCCTTTAGGTGTAAGGTTAGCTTGTGTACCTGAGACCTTTTTTGTTTCTTGAGAAAGGCTTGTGCCACTATATATTTTCCTCTCAGGACTGCCTTTGTTGTGTCCCACAGATTTTGAACCGTTGTATTTTCATTATCATTTGTTTCCATGATTTTTTTCAATTCTTCTTTAATTTCCCGGTTGACCCATGCATTCTTTAGAAGGATGCTGTTTAGTCTCCATGTATTTTGGTTCTTTTCAAACTTCCTTTTGTGGTTGAGTTCTAGCTTTAGAGCATTGTGGTCTGAAAATATGCAGGGAATGATCCCAATCTTTTGATACCAGTTGAGTCCTGATTTAGGACCGAGGATGTGATCTATTCTGGAGAATGTTCCACGTGCACTAGAGAAGAATGTGTATTCTGTTGCTTTGGGATGAAATGTTCTGAATATATCTGTGATGTCCATCTGGTCCAGTGTGTCGTTTAAGGCCTTTATTTCCTTGTTGATCTTTTGCTTGGATGATCTGTCCATTTCAGTGAGGGGAGTGTTAAAGTCCCCTACTATTATTGTATTATTGTTGATGTTTTTCTTTGATTTTGTTATTAATTGGTTTATATAGTTGGCTGCTCCCACGTTGGGGGCATAGATATTTAAAATTGTTAAATCTTCTTGTTGGACACACGCTTTGAGTATGATATAGTGTCCTTCCTCATCTCTTATTATAGTCTTTGGCTTAAAATCTAATTGATCTGATATAAGGATTGCCACTCCTGCTTTCTTCTGATGTCCATTAGCATGGTAAATTCTTTTTCACCCCCTCACTTTAAATCTGGAGGTGTCTTCGGGCTTAAAATGAGTTTCTTGGAGGCAACATATAGATGGGTTTTGTTTTTTTATCCATTCTGATACCCTGTGTCTTTTGACAGGGGCATTTAGCCCATTCACATTCAGGGTAACTATTGAGAGATATGAATTTAGGGCCATTGTATTGCCTGTAAGGTGACTGTTACTGTATATGGTCTCTGTTCCTTTCTGATCTACCACTTGTAGGCTCTCTCTTTGCTTAGAGGACCCCTTTCAAGATTTCCTGTAGAGCTGGTTTGGTGTTTGCATTAAAAATACCCTCTTTAAGATATTTGCAAAGGACATATCAGATAAAGGACTAGTGTCCAGAATCTATAAAGAACTTAGCAAACTCAACACCCAGAGAATAAATAATCCAATCAAGAAATGGGCAGAGGACATGAGCAGACATTTCTGCAAAGAAGACATCCAGATGGCCAACAGACACATGAAAAAGTGCTCCATATCACTCGGCATCAGGGAAATAAAAATCAAAACCACAATGAGATATTACCTCACACCAGTCAGAATGGCTAAAATCAACAAGTCAGGAAATGACAGATGCTGGTGAGGATGCAGAGAAAGGGGAACCCTCCTACACTGTTGGTGGGAATGCAAGCTGGTGCAGCCACTCTGGAAAGCAGCATGGAGGTTCCTCAAAATGTTGAAAATAGAACTGCCCTTTGACCCAGCATTTGCACTATTGGGTATTTACCCTAAAGATACAAACATAGTGATCCAAAGGGGCACATGCACCCGAATGTTTATAGCAGCAATGTCCACAATAGCCAAACTGTGGAAAGAACCTAGATGTCCATCAACAGATGAATGGATCAAGAAGATGTGGTATATATACACAAATGGAATACTATGCAGCCATCAAAAGAAATGAAATCTTGCCATTTGCGACAACATGGATGGAACTAGAGCGTATCATGCTTAGTGAAATAAGTCAAGCAGAGAAAGACAACTATCATATGATCTCCCTGATATGAGGAAGTGGTGATGCAACATGGGGGCTTAAGTGGGTAGGAGAAGAATCAATGAAACAAGATGGGATTGGGAGGGAGACAAACCATAAGTGACTCTTAATCTCACAAAACAAACTGAGGGTTGCTGGGGGGAGGGGGTTTGGGAGAAGGGGGTGGGATTATGGACATTGGGGAGGGTATGTGCTTTGGTGAGTGCTGTGAAGTGTGTAAACCTGGTGATTCACAGACCTGTACCCCTGGGGATAAAAATATATGTTTATTAAAAAAATAAAAAATTTAAAAAAAAAGAAAAAAAATATGTTTATAAAAAATAAAAAAAACTTTATTCAGTATTATATACTACATTTGTATTCTATAAATCCCTTCTTAAATTAAATGGAATTGATTATGTGAAATCACCTAATTTGCTAGTTAGCATAGTCTAGGCAATATGAAAGTAAAATCACAGTTGCAACTGTGCTATGATGCAAACGTGTTTATGTAACTTTTTTTTTTTTTTAAAGATTTCAGCTATCTATTCGACAGAGAGCAATCACAAGTAGGCAGAGAGGCAGGCGGAGAGATAGAGAGGAGAAAGTAGACTCCCTCTTGAGCAGAAAGGCCTACATGGGACTCAATCCCAGGACCCTGAGATCATGACCTGAGCCGAAGGCAGAGGCTCAACCCTCTGAACCACCCAGGTGTCCCCCCACCCCAAACATGTTTATGTAACTTAAAAGAAAGAGATGTCAGGACCATACATAAGAAGTCTTTACTGCTCTTTTTCATTTTGCACAGAGCTGAATATTTTTCTGACAACTGTAATATTATTTTGAAAACCTTGTAAGTTTCTTACTAGGTATACACCTAGTATTTCTATAGCATGGAGAGAGCATTTAAAAAGAAATCAAGAAATCAAAAGGAATCAAGAATCTTTCCAGGGGTGCCTAGGTGACTCAGTCAGTTAAATGTCTGCTTTTGGCTCAGGTCATTATCCCAGGATCCTGGGATGTGGCCCTGAGTCTGGCTCCTTGCTCAGCTGGAAGCTGGATTATGCCTCTCTCTGCCTGCTGCACCCCCTGTTTGTGCGCTCTCACTCTCTCTCTCTCTTTGTGTTAAATAAATAAATAAAATCTTAAAAAAAATCTTTCCAACAAAATTTAAAATACACAGTTGGACAAGTTCAGTGTCTCACAGCAGTCCAAAGTGATTGAAATTATTTTTTAAATCAATCAATCTTTCTTTCTTTCTTTCTTTCTTTCTTTCTTTCTTTCTTTCTTTCTTTCTTTCTTTCTCTTTCTTTTTTTCAGAGCGTGAGAATGAGAGCCAGGGGATGAACAGATGAAGAGGGACAGCAGACTCAGTGTTGATCCCAAAGCCCAAGGGCTGGGGAGCGGGGGGGCTTAATCTCAGGACTCTGATATCTTGACTTGACCTGAAATCAAGAGCTGGAAGCTTAACTGACTGAGCCACCCAAGTGCCCCTAAAGTGATTGATATTGTTATTATTATTATTAATTTTTAAGCCTACATTAAAATTCTGAAGATCTTAACCATTCTGGAAAAAATATGAAGAGTTCTACATTCTAATTCTTATGTTGGCATTAATTAACTCAGTGGGATGCTATTGTCTTTTTTTTATTTTTAATTTTATACTTAATTTTACATTTTATATTTAGTAAAAAGAATGAATCCCAAGTGCGTAGTTCCTTAAGTTTTGACAAATGTATCTACCAGTGTAGTTATCGCACAAACCCAAATACAGAATATTCCAACTGCCCCTAAATGTTTTCCCCTGCCCTCTTCCAGTCAATAAATTTCAGACAATGGTTGATGTACTTTCTGTGATTATTGATCACTAATATAGATGACCAATTTTAATCAATTATATCTCTTTAATTTCTAGTTTGCTGTAACTTTTCATTATAAATGTTTACTGAATTTTATCAAAGGTGGGTTTTTTTTGCATTTAAGATAATCATATGATTTTTTTTCTTTATTCTTTTTATGTTATGAGTGACATCAACTGATTTTAAAAGTTATACCAAGGTTGTACTCTTCTGATAAACTCAAGAATTTAGTCCTAGTGTATTATCATTTTTGATTTGTTATTGGATTTTGTTAATATTTCACCAAAGTGCTTGCATTTATGTTAATAAGGATCACTATCTTAAAATTTTATTTTCTTGCTTTGTTTATTGTTAGTTTTGGTATCATATACAGTGGCTAACTAAACATAATAATAAAAAAATTAAATTAAATTTTAAAAATAATATAGTGGCCTCATAAAACAAGTTAGTAATATGCCCTTCTCTGTTATTTTTGAAAGATTTCTTATAAATGGGTGTTATTTGATCCTTAAGTGTTGATAGGATTTACCAGTAAAGCCATCTGGCCTTGGAGTTTTGGTGAAAAGCTTTTTAGTAATTAGTTCACTGCTTTACTAGTCATGAGGTATTAAAATTTCATTTCTTGTTGTGTTAGTTTTAGTGAATGAGGGTTTTCAAGGAGACTGTCTATTTTATCTAAGCAGTTGAATTTATTAGGCTAAAGTTTTTTATACTATCCCCTTAATATCCTTTTAATGTCTGTATGCTTTGTAGTGATGCTCCCTACTTCCTTCCTGATATTAATTTGTGTTTCTTCTTTTTTTCTCTGCAAATATTTGCTATTGGTTGTATCAGTATTGCTAATTTTATTATTTTTTTTCAACCAACTTTTAGCTTTGTTAATTTTCTGTATTGTTTGTTCTCTATTTAAATCTCTAACATTCTTATTTTTATTTCCTTTACTTTCCTCCCTTTGAGTTTAGTTGCTCAATTATTTTTTAATCTTTGTTATTAGCTCATTTAAAATATTTAATCTTTTTAAAAATATAAATATAAATGTATGAATTTCCCACTCAGCAGGATTTTTAAATTTATTGTCTTTGAGTCAAACATTTTCTAATTTTCCTTATGATCTCCTCTTTGCTTCATGGACTACTGAGAAATGTGTCACTTAGGCTCAGAAATTTGGATATTTTGTGTTTTCTTGTTATTTTCAATTTCATTGCATCAGGTGAGAAGACAGGCTCTATATTTTCAACCTTGAATCAAGTGATGCCTCATCTGTAGTGCAGTGTATGGTCTATTTTGGTAAATGGTTTATACATTCCTGAAAAGATTATGTACTCTGAAGTTGTTTCAGGTGCTGTTCTGCAATGCCAATTTGCTCACCTTGGTTGCTAGTGTTGCCCAAATTTTCTACACCCTTACATGATTTTTATATCTCTGCTCTATTAAATTTTGAGGAAAATAATCTAACATTATAAAACATTTTTCTTTTGCATCTCTGGTAATACTTTCCTAGTCTTCTCTGCTATTAATATGGCTTTCTTGTGATTGATGTTTGCTTTTTCTCTCTTTTCCCATCCTTCCATGTTCAACCTATATATTTACATATAATTTTAGTGTGACTCATCACTAAAACCAGTCTGACAATCTTTTTTTTAATTGGAGTATGTAATCCGCATGCATTGAATGCCATTATTGATAGACTATTTAAGTCTATCTTTTGGCTCTTTATTTTCTCTATGTCCTGTATTATACTTTGTTTCTTTCTTCCTCCTTTACTACTGAGTGCTTCATATTATTTCATTTAATCTCTTTAATCTACTACCTTCATTTCTTTGTTTAGTTTCTCAATGGTTAATTTAAATCATTAAATTCTGATTGTCTAACTTAAAATGATACTTCAACATGTATAACTTAATCTACCCACTCCACTACTCTGATCATATATTTTACGTCTATGAATTCTATTATTACTTTAAACAGTCAATAGACATTTAAAGAAGTAAAGAAAAATGCAATTCTTCTTATACACCCATATATTTACCACTTGTCTTCATTTTTTATGTGTAGGTTTCCTTGGTGGATTATTTTTCTTCAGGCTGAATACATTTTATTAGCATTTTTAGGGCAAAGTATTTCCCAAAAAAAGTCAACTCCTCTTCCACTTGTGAAAGATATTTAAGAAGAAGATCTAGAATTCACAATTTTCTTACCACCTTCACATCCACCAGTACTCAGGAGATATCTTTCTGTTATCTTCTGGCTTTGATTTTTTTTTTTTTTCTTTCAACAAGAAGTGAGTCTAAGTTGTTTAATGGAACACAGTGTATTTTTATTCTTTAATATTTTTTTCCTCATATTTGGTTTTCAACAGGCTGATTATAATGCACATAGATGTGTTTTTCTTTGTTTTTGTTTTTTTTTTCTTGCTTGGCCCCAAGAGATTTTTGTTTCTGTGACTTGATATCTTTTTATCAATTTTGACATTTTGACTATAATTTTTGCTATTATCTCAGATATGTAAATATTTGTTTCCATCACTATTCCCTTTCTCTCCTCTGCTTAAGGGACCATAATTAGATATTGCTATTCGTATTTCTACTTCTATTATTTTATTTTATTTTTGTGTCTTATTTTTCCTTTCTCATATCTTCCATTTTTGAACTATATACTGGACCTTGTGGATATGCTATAGAAAAAGATTATGCTATCTTCTCTGAAAGAATGTTGTGTTTCATTGCAGTAGAGAATTAGAAAACAGGCAGATTGACTTGATCTGATTTAAGCTTTGGGGGCCCCTTAAGAACTTTGGTATTCCTCTTAGAGCTAAGATGTAGTCCTGGACTTTCCTCTGAAGGCATGGTTCTTCTCACCGGATTCTGCTCAAGTCTTTATTCTGCCAGCTGCAACTGTTTTCTGGGTTCTTTTCTATCACTTTGCACATGAGGAGTTTAGGCATCAGCTAATATTTGACAAGTTGTACATAATTTTGGTGCTTCCCTTTTTGTGGTGTCTGCCTTTGAAGAATGTTTCCCCTCAATTTCCAGTCATTCTGGCAGCTCCAAACTCCAGCCTCTGTGTCTTCATCACAGTAAAACTAATGATTTCCACTTTTTTGCCATTGGACACTAAGAGTACCCTTGGGGAAAACCTATTTTATTGCAAAACTTCCCTTCATATAAAGATTTTTTTCTTTTATTTTCTACCTCTTTTGGTTCCTTTCCAGAGCTTTACAATTGTTTTGTGAGAAATTGTTTTCATATTTGACCAAAGTTTGTCATTGTTATTAGCAGATTAACTAATGTGAATCAAGCTATGCTACCCTTAGTTGAAACCAGAACTTTTGAGTATTAATTTTAAAAATTGATAACATTAGTTGAACACTTTTTAAAAATTTTTATTCAAATTCCAGTTATTTAACATAGAGTGTAATATTACTTTCAGGTGTACAATTTAGTGATTCAACACACATAGTTGAGTACTTTTTGTAAGTTAAGTACTGTATTTTGCATGCATTTTAAAATTTAGTTATCAGAAAAGTTTTTAAGGTATTTGCTAATTTCATTCCAATTTGTCAGATAAGAAAACTATAACAAAGAGAATGAAGGTAACTTCCACAAAGCACATAACTAGTAGGAGGCAACACTGGGTTTTAAAGCTAGGATATCTGGCTTTGATTTTAATGACTATTATATATTGCATCTCCAAACTGGTCCTTTCTTTTAATACTAGAAAGTGATTGAAACTTTATCTAACTTATTATTTCCACAGCTCAAACATATTTTTTTTGGTAAGATTTTCTATGAGATATTTCCTTTGGCTCTGATAAAGTATCCCGTAACTAAATTTGGTATAACTGGAGCCAAGATGTCTCTTTTGTGACTTGTTCATATCCAGTGACTTATCAGACTATTGCAATCTCTCAAATATACATTTAAGGCCTTTGAATTGTGCATTTCCCCAAGGCATGTTGGCCTAAAATGGCTATTAACTGAGCTTACCCATGAATTGGTATTCTCAAATAACATCATACTACTAAAAGCACATTTTCAACTGGTTCAAGTAGAATACATGGTGTGCTAAATTGACTTACCTTCATGTTGATCATATTTCTGACATCTCTATATTGTTTCATAGAATAAGAGATTTTTGGACTCCAAAAAGCATTGAGATTTTACTATGTATGTAAAAAATGCAGGGTCACACCAAGTAAAGGGGGTATTGTCTAATGTCACACAGCTATTTAGCTACAGATATAGGATCCAAGTAACAATTTCATTTCTCTTTGTAATTAAAAATAAAAAAAACAAAACAACCATTCTTATATTCAAAAAGAGAAAGTATAACGAGAGCATTTATTCTAAAAGTCCTTTGTCCTTGTCCATTTAATCTCTGTAATTAATTGATTGGGTTTCCACAAAATAGCTCTCATGGACCAAATCTATCTATATTAAATATCATCATATTGTTCAATTTTCCCTTGGTATACTGTATCCTAAAATCTATAACTGAATTCCCTTATTATGAAATTCCATATTATTTCAATTGCCCAAGTCAATCATTTTTGGTCAAGTATTTTAGAGACATGCATAATCAAACCCAATAATATATAATTGAATAGTAATAACCTACCAGTGCTGTATTAAGAAAAATGGGAGAAATCACTAAAATTCTCTCAAAATCCCTTTGGGAGTGCCATAGCTCTTTCACTGAGTTGCACCAACTGGATGTTAACCATACTCAATATGTTCTTTCCATGTCCTGTATTCATAACTTCTTAGGTAAATTATAGTTCATGTTTAATCTTAATAATATTATAAGCACACATCCTTATTCTCAAAATTGGCAAGGATAACATCAAGAAATCATAATGCCTACTCCTTTAGAGTATAAATCCATTGTTATTTCACTTTTGTGAAATGGAAATAATTGGACCCAGAAAGGTCAAGTGACTTCCTCAGTTAAACAGATTCTGAAATTTAAATTGAAATCCTGATTACCTTCCAAACAAGATGCCATTCTCCTATGAGACATTGTATCTCCATCAATATGCATATGTCTGCATGGACAAGACTTTATAAGCTATACTGGGACAATGCTAAGTCTGATAAGGTTTATTTTCCATAGGGTTATCTATTGATAACTGGTACAGTTGGATGAGGGAGGACATAAAGTTTTTTTCAGTAAATAAGTGTGGGATAAGATGGATTAAATAAAGTGAAGCATGTTTCTTTAGTGTTGGACTTACCTGAAGCTTTCATAAGCTAATATGCATGTATTTTTCTAAAAGGAGAATAGAAACATTTCTCAACACAATTGACCAAAATATTCTTCTTATTTTTCCAAAGACCATCTATTCTAATAAAAGCTATTAGAATAATTTATTTTTTGAAGATTTTATTTATTTATTTGAGAGAGAGAGAGAGAGAATAAGTGGGGGATGCCACAGAGGGAGAGGGAGAAGCAGACTCCTGGTAGGGCAGGGAGTCTGACAGGGGGCTCGATCCCAGGACCCTGAGATCCTGACCTGAGCCAAAGGCAGCCATTTAACTGACTGAGTCACTGGGCCCCCCTCTGGTTGAATAATTTAGAAAAATTCTTCTCTAGAGGTTTCTGTGACACAATCCTCAGAACATTGTGGCCACTTAATAAAATTTTATTGAAAGGAGGAATAGACATTAAAATTGTATGTACATTCATAATAATTTATATCTAAGTCCATCCATTATCAAATCCTACTTCAGATAATGTCACTAAGGGCCATCTTGTGGGAAAAGAAGGTAGTTTATCTTCATGATGGTGACCTCAATGGATGGAGATAGATTCCAAAGACTTCTAACTTCACTGTATATACTGATGGGGAACCATCATTCTTAATCTCATTTAACTGCTATGTCGTTTAAAGTGACTGTCTCTTAAAAAGATTAATAGAATCTATTATTGCATGTGAAAATTTAACTGAGTTTAAACAGCTACAGAAATACCATCACCTGGGAAAATTGCCATGTTGTTTTCAAAAGAGAAGTTTGTGAACTGACAGCCCTTTTTCAGTTTCCTCCAGCTAGAGAGTGACTCAAAAAAGAAGTAGGTTAGCCAATTTTAATTTTCCTGGAAACATTGACTTTATTTTCCAATGGAATAAGGCATTATGTTAAAATATGTTAGAAAAAAAAGCTCAGTTGGTAGCAAGTTTCTTCTAAGTTTATTTTAAAAAGGAAAAAATTCATCCCGATCACTGAACTGATGATAGATTTTAGTATATTTTTGTACTACATATCACCTTACTTATTTATAATGTTTACTCATTTAATTATAGTATTTTATGTTTTTATTTTAGTTATAGTTTTGTAAATAAGAATCAAAACAAGCATTAGTTTACCTGTTGGAATTTTCCAATTCAATAAATGCTGAATGAATATGCTGCACAAAATCAAAAATAAAATCCCTTCTCTCAAGGAGATTGAAAGATGATAAACCAATTTTATTTTATTTTATTATTCTATTTTTTAAAAATTTTATTTATTTATTTGTCAGAGAGAGAGAGAGAGAGAGAGCACACAAGCAGGGGGAGGGGCAGGCAGAGAGAAGCAGGATCCCCAACTGAGCAAGAAGCCCAATGTGTGACTCAATCCGAGGATGATAAGATCATGGCCTGAGTCAAAGGCAGACGTTTAACCAACTGAACCACCCAAGCATCACAGTAAGACAACTTTAGACAAGACAAAGCACATCAGAGTTTCCAAAATAGAGGGAAACTACATTCTACTGTATGGACATCTGAAAGGTATCACAGAGTTGGGTATATTTGGGTTCTCAATCTAGTGTTAACATAAGTGTTATGAAGGATCAGTGCAGGGAGCGCAGTTGCCACTTAACAAGTACTACTCCTTCTATGTCTGTTCTGAGTCTCCATAACTGAATAATCTCTGTGCATTAAAGCAAAGCATAAATTGCTTGCATGGAAATATGGAAGAGATGATATAATGGGCCCAGATCATAAAGCCTTGTGTCTGGTGATTTTATTAAGCAGCAAAATAATATTGAATTTTTTAAAATTAAAAAAATAGCATAATCAAGTTGATTGGAACCATTGTTTGTGAAAGGAAAATGGAGAGAAGATAAACTGGAAGCAGGGAAATAAGTGCAAGGATTCAAGCAAACAGTCCTCAGCTTGTATACTGTAAGTAGTAACAGAACAAAAGAGTTGTACAAGAGGTATTACAAAGAGGAAATGACACGATAGAGGAAATAATGAGCAGTGGAGAGACCTGGAAAACTTAAAATAATAATAATAATAATAATAATAAGAAGAAGAAGAAGAAGAAGAAGAAGAACTTTTGTTTTCAAACCTGAGTGAAAAGAAAATCATTATGCCATAAACCAAAATAAGCCAATTGGAAGAAAGCCAATTTGTACAGAGCAGACAAAGAATTCAGGTTTAGTGATTATGGTTGACAGGTTGGTGAGAATTTCAGGTGCAATTATTTATTTATTTATTTATTTATTTATTTATTTATTTATTTGACAGAGAAAGACACAGCAAGGGTAGGAACATAAACAGGGGGAGAGGGAGAAGGAGAATCATGCTTCCCACTGAATAGGGAGCCCAACACCTGGGTGGCTCCATGTGTTAAAGCCTCTGCCTTCAGCTCAGGTCATGGTCCCAGGATCCTGAGATCGAGCCCTGCATCTGGCTCTCTGCTCAGCAGGGACACTGCTTCCCCCTCTCTCTCTGCCTGCCTCTCTGCCTACTTGTGATCTCTGTCTGTCAAATAAATAAATAAAAATCTTTAAAAAAAGAAAGTGATCATGGAATAAAAAGTTAAATGGTCTCCCAGTAAAAAAAAAAAAAAAAAAAAAAAAAAAGAAAGTGAACAGGGAGCCCAGTGAGGAGTTGGATCCCAGGACCTGGGATCATGACCTGAGCCAAAGGCAGACGTTTAATGACTGAGCCACCCAGGGGCCCTTCCAAGTGCAATTTTTGAAAAAGAAGTTGGAAATGTGGAACAAGAATTATACAAGGCAAAGGTAAGAGTTAATGGTATGGGCAATGAGCAATAAAGTGTGTGTGTACTGGGCAGTCGGAACACTTGTTGGCTGTAGCTAGTGGGTATCAGTGAAAACCACGGGAAGAGCCACTCTGCATGGATGGAATATAATGGAATCCATCCAGTGAGAAAGGATGGAGTAAAGTAATTTGGGAGGAAGCTTTCGGGAATATTTACATAAAGAGGCTGCTAGAAGTGGAGCCAAACAAATGTCCAGAGAGAAAACTGTTGGAAGAGGAGGAAATAAAATTCAACAGACATAGTCAATGCTTTGAGCTGCCATGTATACACATTCTAGCAGACTGCTTATTCATTGTATCACATTCTTTACTTGATTCATATATGGAACTTTGGTCTTCAAGCTACACTAAGAAAGATAACTTATACTCCATCTAGGTATTCTTCATAGTGTTTTAGGTCTTCCTGAATATAAGTTTAAATTTTGAATTAACAAAGTTTGCAAATCATGTTAACACAGTATATCATTTGAGTTACACAATAATGTGGGGTAAGCTAGACAAATGCAACAGATTCCATTTTACAGATAAAGCTCAAAGAGGTTAAGTGATTTGGCCAATATTTTTTATTTAATTAGTGGAGGATTTGGGACTTCATCATGAGTCTACTGGTTCATTGTTAAACGTTCTTTTCTGAATGTCTTATTGGTTTACATTCTACACTTATTCCTCTGAATTCCTCAGGTAATCAGAATTTTCCTTGTACCTACGCCATGGCCATATTTATAGTCCTTCACCAAATATGGCAGAAAACACCCCACCTGCATGCAGTACAGTAGACAATTTTTCCAGGAAGTTAATCCTCTCCTTTCTTCCCTCTAAAATATATTAAGTTTGAATAACCTAGGATAATAGGTTTTTCCTTACATTTGTTTTTATTTTACTATATTTATTTTCGATCATAGTGTGCATAAGAGATATCCACTACCTTTGCCCAATTGTGGATAACAGAAAATATATATGTCAACATCAAAATCAAATAAGCACCTCTGCCAGGATACCTGAGTAATTGCTTGAGCTGGAGTATCCAAAAGGCCACTGATGATTAAAATTGCCCTCAAACAACCTTTTAATGAATTTAAGCTAGAAGGCCTTTCTGAATTCTCAGCTCTTCACTTTGATTATTGTGCTTGCCTCTCGTTTTCTGAAAACTATCAGATGCATCTGGATTGATCTTGTATTGTAGGAAGCATATCTCATTCAGCTTAGGTAGCACCATCAAATCATACCTGAAAATAGACTTCACTTTAACTTCAAGAAGCCTGAAATGATAACTATACTCTCATTGAACCACTGCATCTTCGGGAGTCTACTGTTCCCTAAGCCAACATTTCACAAATGTAGTTTAGGTCAGCATTTCTCTGTTAGGCTCAAAGAACTTGAAAGCTAAACATTTTGGAGCCAGACTTAGAAAATAAATATTTAAATGTATTTTGCTTTCTTTGTATACCCACAGGCTTATTTATAGGTTTATAAATGTCATGTATACATATATTTACACCTAAATGGGCATGTTCATGCTGTGGTTGATGTTTAATGCACATACCTCCATAAAATGCACCACCATAAAGTGGAAGCCTAACACATTTGCTGAATCACCATTTTCATATTCTGATTTACTGTCTGAATATCCTATATATAACAAAACATTTTTTGATATAACCCTAGACTGGTAAGCAAGAAGGATTATTATAGATGCTCTATATAATTTTAAGATTATAGAATTTTTATTTGGAAGGCAACAGATGTCATTAATGTCATTTTATTGATGAGAAAACTGAAGTATTGAGAGTAATCTTGATTTCCTGTGGCAGAACTAAGATTGTGACCTCATTTCATCCAATCCTGAGACCAATGCTCTATCAATAAAGTAAAAATTGGTTTTAAAAGATGGAGTCATATGGTTGAGCCATCTTTAAATTAGATACTGGAGATTTGTTTTCCAGGAAAAATGGGTCTATGATAATCTTTGAAACAAGAATTTGGTTATTAAAATATCAAATCACTTTTACTGTCATTCTAGCAGTTACATTCATTGCACATTTATTTTGTGTCAAAAATTTCTCTAAGGACTTTGCATAGATTGCCTCCTTTTATTGTCATAAAAATTCTAAGGGGTTATACTATTAAGATAGAATAAAAGTCCAGAGAATTCAAGTTCATAGGATCACATTGCTGTTGTTCAGAGTTCAGGATTTAAACAAGCCCATCTGTTTTAAAGGCACTCCATTCAAATACTACATTATAAAAACACTAAATGGGTATCCCCATTTAAAGTGTGAAGATTCCAGTAAATCTGAATGTTTACAAAGAGATGTTCTCACAGAAAACATGCATAAATAATATAGATCACAAAATAACACCGGAATAAAATTCATTATTCTTTATATATTTTTTGAGACAGTGTTGTTGTAAGAGTTAAATGAGATAATTCCCTGTTATTTAAGTAGATTAGGTCTGTCAGGCTCTATAGTCTTGACCTCTCACCTATAATTTTTTAAAAAAGAAAGAACAGAAAGCCATAAAACCAAGGATTGGACAGGAGCATAAACATCCAAAAAAATGAGGTTTAAAGACTGGTCACTTTTGTTAAATTTTAGTGTTTGGCACGCTTGCCTCATTAAAGTTACATCTCCTGTCTATGCCTGGAGGAAAGTATTTTTGTTCCCTTGCTTGAATGTTTCTTTTTTTTTGTCTGTCTCTTTCACCTTTATTTATGTTTCAAGGCATGTTCAGACAACTTCTATGGAGCCTTCCCTAACCTCTCCACCCACCCCCAGACCTGCTCTGTTCCAGACAGAAAAAATAATAAAATTTACCTCCTCCATTTTCATATAGCACTTCACTTACACTTCTACTACAGAACATATAACAGCAAATTTTTACTAGCTTACACATTTTTCTTTGCAGTAGACTCTAAACCTCCCAAATGTTTTATTTCACTCTGATTACTCAGTCCCTGGCATAGTACTTCCCACACAATAGTTGCTCATGTTCAACTTTTTTGGATAAATTAATTAAGTAGGATTTTAGGTTTAACAGAACAGAATTATTTCTGCATTGTTCTAACTACAATTACTAAATGTCTTTGGTACAACATCGGTTCCTGGCTTTAATCCATGCTGATCAGAACTCCAGACACATGTGTGTAACCTAAATCCAAGCCAATATGAAGAATTTGCAGGGATTGATTCATACATGGGCACATGACCCAGGTTGGTCATTCAAACAGCATGTCAGGACTTCCTAAGGAGCTCTGAGGAGGGCGAGGAATTTTTCAATATGGATCCCCATAGCTTTACATTTCCTACCCAAGAGAGAAGAAAGAAAAGTTGAGAAATAGAAAGAAATGATTCTTTATCAATGTCATTTAAGTTCCTAGACTCAGTCATTTCTGAATCCATCACCACAATCCTGAACTTTCTCAATTTTAAATAAAATTTCATCTAACTTTAAGTTGGATTTTCTATCACTTTTAAAAGAACAAATACACTCATAAAATTCTAAATAACACTTTATTCAGAATATCTCAGTGTCAGGCCTGTCAAGGAAAAGGATAAGAAAAACAGAAGACATAAAGCCTTAATTCTTATATAACTTGATACCACTTGATAAGTAAGTCTATCATTGTTCTGTGTATCAGTTTCTTAGGGTTGTCATAAAAAAGACCACAAACTGGGTGTTTTAAAGCAGTAGATATACATTGTTTCACAGTTATGGAAGCTAGAAGTATAAAACTAAGGTGTCAGCAGGGTAGAGTCCATCTGAGGGCTATAGGGGAAAAGCTGTTCCATACCCTTCTCTTTTCTTCTGATGGTTTGTTGGCAATACTCAGCCTCCCCTGGCTAATATCTCCCTTCACTTCACATGTTTTATCCCCCTGTCTGTGTGGCTGTGTCCAAACTGCCCTTTATGAGAATACCATTCCTACTGGATTAGGAGCCCACTCTCTTCTAAAATGACCTCATCCTAACTACATCTGCAACAACTCTATACCCAAATAAGGTCTCATTCTGAGGTACTTGGGGTTACGACTTCAACATATCAGTTCATAGGGAGTGGGAACAATACTTCCTGTAACACTCTGGCATTCAGAAATGTTATTTTCAAGAAAATATTAGAAAGCTATGGACCGGGGCGCCTGGGTGGCTCAGTGAGTTAAGCTGCTACCTTCGGCTCAGGTCATGGAGCCCAGTATCTGACTCCCTGCTCAGCAGGGGGTCTGCTTCCTCCTCTCTCTGCCTGCCTCTCTGCCTGCTTGTGATCTCTCTCTGTCAAATAAATAAATAAAATATTTTTAATAAAACGCTATGGACCGTTATGTTCAATGTAATAATGCTAAAGAATAAGAATTTTATTAGAACGAGTTCAGGAATCTAAATCTGTTAATATGGTTTTAACAAAATTTTTATAAAGAAGAAGTTAAGTGGATCCAATGACAAGTGAAGTATTATGAAGGTTACAGCTGACTCATCCTGATTACAACAGTATACACACACATACAGCATTTCAGAAAACTTAAAATTAGAACTTACTGGCTCAGCTAACACTGCCTGAATTTGTTTCACCTGTGGAAATTTTCTAAACCTGATTTTATTTTAATTTACAATTTGAAAGTGCTAAGTCTGAAGTATGAAGAACGCTTTATTTCCCTATTTCTAAGTAAAAGTGAAACAAGTGACTTCTAGAGATGATTTCTGAGAACAGGAGTAGAAACAAAACTAAATGCATAAAGTGCAGATCTAGCCAGAAAGGTCATATACACAAAAAAGACTGTTTACATTTAATAGATGAAGAACATGGAGTATGGCAACAAATTAGATTCTACAGTCAGAGTTATTGTTTTTTTGAATGAAAGAAGAAAATTAATAGTTGGAATGAAGGTCTGCAGCTTCTTTTTTATACATGTTTGCTTCATTTTCTAAAATGAGTATTTGACTAAAGCAAGGAAAATTGTGATGCAACCCAGACACCTTTCCTGATGAGGACCTGGAATGACTTATCTTTCTTGGACAATTTCCCAAAGAAGGAAATGTCAGGGGAATTTAAAACAAGGAGCTGGGTTCAGCTGATTTTTCCTTCCTTCTGTGGGTTTCTTATGATTAGGATTTTTAATAAATGTTTCTACCTGTAATTCACTGAGTATAAGAAAATTGCTTCAAGGAATAAACAAATTCAAATTCCTTCATGAAACTACTACTAGTGTTTATATAGACACTGAAAATGGTGATTTGCTGAAGACCAAACTGAAATGGTTTTCATTAACAGTTGAAAATAATATCAATGATATTCTCCATCATGTGCTTTGGCATCTCAATTCTTCATCTGAGCAGGCTGAGAGTGTCAGAAATCAGTCTCACCTTCTTTAAGCTATGTATTTGTGACTCTGTGCCGTATGAATCACACACATATCGTGAAAATTAAAACTAACACATGCCTATTAAAATACCTGACAATGGTGTCAGTAAGTTCATTGATACTGTCATTTGTAAAAATGTGAAGAAAGAATGAAACAGGACGTCTGGGTGGTTCAGTGGGTTAAGCTGCAGTCTTCGGCTCAGGTCATGATCTCGGGGTCCTGGGATCGAGTCCCGCATCGGGCTCTCTGCTCAGCAGGGAGCCTGCTTCCCTCCCTCTCTCTCTCTCTGCCTGCCTTTTTGCCTAATTGTGATCTCTCTGTGTCAAATAAATAAATAAATAAAATCTTTTTAAAAAAGTATAAAAGAACGAAACAGGAAGAGAGGGTCACAGAATAAATGAATTTAACCAACATTTAGTAAGCAGAATATATCTGAGAGTACTCTACCAGCAATGATGCAAAATCAAAGATGAATGAAACCAAATCTCTGAACATTATAGCAGAAAAGACAAAAAGTTGGATTCCCTCGTCCCCTTTGGTTAGAGTCTAATATTTCTAATACAGTCTAATAGTTCCCTCTTGAAATATTCTAGTCTTCAGTGAATCATTCAATAAGATTTAGAAAACAAATAGGCACAAAGAATCTAAATCCCAACAAAATATATGGCATTTCCATCACCTCAGGGAAGTTCCTTATGCTCCTTAGTAGTCCGTTCCATCTCTGTCAATCTCAGAGACAACCCATGTTCTGATTATTGTTCACCAAGATTAATTTTACCTGCTTTAGAATTTCAGATCAATGAAATCTTACAGCATGTACTCTTTTGGATTAGTCTTTTACTCAGCATGTTCTCTTTGAGATTCATCCAGGTTTTTTCATGTCTCAGTTCCTTACTAGCATACAAGTATACCTATACAAGTTTTGCACAAACATGTGGGGTGTGTGTGTGTGTGTGTGTGTCAGATTTAATCATTCTCCTCTTGATGGATACTTAGATTGTTTTCTGGCTTTGGCTATTATGAATAAAGATGTCTGAATATTCTTGTACACATTTTTTCATAGACTATATGATCATTTCTCTTGTGTAGATATCCAGAAACAGAATTGATGTATAAAGTAGACCTTCATTTAGTTTTAGTTTTAGTTTTTGTTTTTATTTTTTAAGAATTTTTTAAAAATTTATTTATTTGAGGGAGATCACAAGTAGGCAGAAAGGGAGGCAGAGAGAGAGAAGGAAGCAGGCTTCCTGCTGAGCAGAGAGCCCGATACGGGGCTTGATCCCAGGACACTGGGATCATGACCTGAGCAAAAGAAGAGGCTTTAACCCACTGAGCCACCCAGGCGCTCCTACCTTTGTTTACTTTTATATAAAGTTGCCATATATTTCTCCAAGGTGGCGGTAGCATTTTACTCTTATATTATAATCTATGAGAGTTCTCATTGCTCCAAATTTTCATCATCACTTGGAGTGTTCCATCTTTCTTAACTCTAGCCATTCTTATGGATATGTAGCAGGATCTCAGAGATTTAATGTAAATTTCTCTGATAACTAATAATGTTAAACACTTTGTGTGCTTACTGGCAATTCATAGTTCATATCTTTTGTCTATTTTTAATCCAGTTTTCTTTTTATTACTCAGTTTAAGGGGTTCTTTCTATATTTAATATAAGTGTTCTTTCAGATATATATTTTGTCAATAGTTTCTTCCAATCTGTAGCTTGCTTTTTTATTTTCTTAACTGTGCCTGGTTTTGCTGAATTTTTAAGAATTTAGAGATTATCAATGTTTAATTCAATTCCATGATTGTTAGATATTATAGTCATTCAGATTTTGGTGAATGTGGCATGTGCACTTGAAAAGAATGTGTATCCTGAAGTTCTTGGTTGTTGAGCTCTTTACATGATAGTTAAGTCGAAGTGTTCCTTAGTGTTGTTCAGATCTTCTTGTCTTCTTACTGATTCTTTGGACTCATTTTTTTTTTTTTAATTACCAAGAGGAAGTGTTAAATCTCCAAATGTATTTGTCTATTTATCTTTTAATTCTGTCAAATTTTGCTTCAGATATTTTGATGCTTTGTTATCACGTGCACACATATTAGGGTTATTATGTCTTGCCAATAAATTGGCCCTTACATCATTTTAAATGTCTTGCTTCATTGGTGGCACGGCAATGAAATGAGATCTACTTTACCTGATATTAATACAGTCCAGTCTTCCCATTCTTTTACTAGCAACTGGCCCATGTTTTCATATCTAAAATGTGATTCTTGTAAGAAGCATAAAGTGTTGCCTATTTTTAAAATTCAGCCCAATAACCTATGTCTTTAATGGGTATGTTTGGTCCATCTACACTTAGGTTTCCCATCTATTTTTATTTTTGTTAATCTCATAGTTGTAAATCGGAATCTTGGACTGGTCTTAATTTCCATTTCTCTGATTAATAATGAGGATAAGTATCTGTACCAGTTCCCTAAGACATCTATAACAAAGTATCACAGACTGGTTGGCTTAAACAATAGAAATGTATTTCTTCACAGTTCTGGAGATTAGAAGTCCAAGATTAAGTTTTTGTAGGTTTGGTTTCTTCTGAAAGCCTCTCTCCTTGACTTGTAGATGGCCATCTTTTTCTGGTCTCTTCACATGGTGTTCCCTCTGTTCCTGTTTGTGTCCGAATTTCCTCTTATAAGGAGACCAGTCACATTGGATTAGAGTTCACCCATATGACTTGATTTTACCTTGATAACCTCTAAAAGGTCCTACTCCAAATGAAGTAACATTCTGAGGTAATAGAGATTAGGACTTCAACATATGAATTTTAGGAGGACACAGTTTGGCCTATAATAGTATCTTTTTATATGGTATAGCTATTTATATATTTTATTCTCTGGGCCATCCATTTACATTTAATATAACTATTGATATGGTTGAGTTTTGCTGCTTGTTTTCTGCTCATCCCATCCTTTGTTTTTATCCCTCTGTCCTTCCTTTCATTCCTTTTTTGGTTTTAATACTTGCTAAAATTCTATCTCAATTTCTCTATTGGCTTTTTAGCTATTCCTCTTATTATTATTATTTTTTAGTGTTTCTTCTAGGTATTACAATTTATATTTTTATGATTTCGCAATCTAATTGAGTTAATACTGTACTAGATTATGTAAAATGAAAGATCCATGCATCATATAACTTTATTTCCCACTTTTATGAAACAGCTGTCCTATACTTTATGTCTACAGCCCACAATACAGTGCTGTTCTTCCAGTTTATCTATCATCAATCCATCTATTATCAATCATCTATCTACTAAGATTTTATTTATTTATTTGAGAGAGAAAGACATAGTAAGAGCAGGAACACAAGCAGGGAGAGTAGAGAGGGAGAAGCAGGCTTCCCACTGAGCAGAGAGCCAGAGGCGGGGCTCAATTCTAGGACCCTGGGATCATGACCTGAGTCGAAGGCAAACAAAGACAGAGCCACCGAGGTGCCTCTTTACTTCCCATTTAAACAATATCTAAATTTTAAGCAGTTAGGAGAAATATAAAATATAGTGTTGTGAACTTATTTATTTAACATTTAGAATGATTTTTAATCTTTTCTGAACAGTCAAGTTTCATCTAGGATTATTTATCTTCAGCAAGAACTACTTCTCTTTGGCATTTTTTCTCATGCAGATCTGCAGCTAACTAATACATAAAACCTATTTATTTCAATATGCAGTTATTTGTCCTTCATTCTGGAGTGATTTTTTTATATTAGTTTCTGGGTGACAAGTTTTTCTTTCTCTCAGCACTTTAAATACACTGTTTCTCTTTCTTCTTAATAGCTTTCCTGCTCTGATGAGATTTCAGCAATAATTTTTAACATTCTTATTCTTGTATATAGTGTTATTTTTTCTGTACCTTAAAGATTTTCTTTTCCTTTTTGTTTTTCAACAATTTGACAATAAAGTGGGAAGTGTGGTTTTTGTTATTGTCATCCTTGAAATTTGGTAAGCTTTTTGAAACATGTAATTTCTGTCTTCCAGTAAATTTAGGAGATATTTCTTCTGTCCTGTTCTCTCTCTTCTCTGCCTCTAAGGGTACAATACACATGTTAGACTTTTAGGCATTACTCCACAAACCTCTGAGTCCTTAATCATAATTTTTCAACCTTTTTTCCCTTCTGTTTTTCAGCTTGAATAATGTCTATTGACCTGTCTTCACCGATCCTGTCTCCTGTCATCTTAAATATGCTGTTAAATGTATCCAGTGAATTTTTTACTTCAGACATTGTGGTTTTAAGTCTTCAAATTTCCATTTGATTCTTTTAATAATTTTTATCTTCCTGATGAGATTTGCTGTCTTGTTAATCTTTACGTTCTTATTTCCCCTTATATCCATAGTTGTAAGACCTACTTTAAAATGTTTGCTAATTCCAAATTCTGCGTCATCTTGTGTCTTGAATATCTTTTCTGTTAAGTATGGGGCATGTTTTCCAGTTTCTTCATATATTAGACATTGGATTTTATCCTAAACATTGTCAATGACTTGTAAAGACTCTGTATTCTATTATGCTCTTCTCAAGAGTGTTTGATTTGTTATTAGGCTGCTAAATTTCTGAACCCAAACTCCACACACTGCATGTATCTCCGAACTCTCTATTCAGTTATTTCAGCCTAGCTAATAAGCTTGGAGTTTATCCCACACATGCATAGTTCAGGGAGTTGGCTGAAGTTTATATGCAGTATAACATATAGCAAAGCTCAATAAATCTTTGGAAATTAAATGAAACTAAATCTGGAATCAAGCAGACCTTAATCCAAATTTCTCCTCTGTATGTTTTCTGTTATTTGATCTTGAGGAAGTCTCTCAGTGTCTCTGACTTAGGTTTTCTCCACCCTAAAATGAAGAGAATAATAGCTACTTCTTAAGTTTAAGTTTGCGAGTTAATTAGGTAGTGCTTGGCACATCAGCATGTGAGGGCTCACATTATTATTTGAAGTTTGGGAAAAGTTTCATGAGAAGAGTGTATCATTTCTGGGTTCAAAGTAGGCAGCAATCATTTTCATTTAGAAGAGAAACTCTCTGGAGGAATTTAGTATTTGAGATAGAGCTTGAGAGATAAATGCTATTTAATTCAAAGTATTTACTCTAATGTTTCAAATTTATATATTGTGTCCTTATTCATCTCTGTAAGTATATATGTGTATATTTTATAAGATGTATCTATAAATCTCTATATATGTCTGTATATATCTGTATACATTTCTATAAATATAGAGAGCGTACATACAGGTGTATATGTATATGCATATGTTGATATACAGAAAGATTTATAGATATCAGTACAGATATGAATATAGATTAGTTATAATCTATGGATATATAGATAATTGTTTCAATATATAGAAAAATAAATATATACATACAAATAGACATTTAAGAGTATATACAAATATTCAAAATGTTCTTTAAAAATAGAACAAAATAGGGACGCCTTGGTGGCTCAGTTGGTTAAGCAGCTGCCTTCGGCTCAGGTCATGATCCCAGTGTCCTGGGATCGAGTCCTGCATCGGGCACCTTGCTTGTCAGGGAGCCTGCTTCTCCCTCTGCCTCTCTGCCTGCCATTCTGTCTGCCTGTGCTTGCTCTCGCTTCTCTCTCTATGACAAATAAACAAATAAAATCTTTAAAAAAAATTAAAAAATTAAAAAAAAATAAAAATAGGTCAAAATGAAGTAAAAAAAAAGTCCTTGAATCCTAAGACTTTTGCAAAGCTAAGATGATGAGTAAACTCATGAAATGTACGAGTTCAAAGCACTTACCAGAATTATTATACTCTCTCTGTCAGAGATGTGTTAAAATCAGAATTAGCATCATGTCTGACACTTGAAATTTGGATACAAACTTCCTTATTCAAGAGAATTACAAAATGTGTGCCTTTGAGTTTTTGTTATCTTTGTAGCTAATCTTGTTGTGGTTTCAGATGATATTTGAAATTCTACTTAGTGTTGCAAAAGAAATGGGTTACATAAAATATTCAGGACTTCCTCCTGAAATTACTTGTAACCACATAATTTTAAAATACTTATAAAAAGAAATGTTAAATAAATATGTGTGATTATAAAAAGAAATGTTAAATAAATATGTTCTCAATGATCAATAAGTTTATTAAAATTGAACATTAAAATTATAATCAATAATGAGGAGTAAACTGTGGTTTGAAAGAAATCTAAACTTGTTCACATAGTAGCAATTGTATACTTTCAAAAATACAATTTTAAAAATATATAATGCATTTACTTTTATACATCTGTCCAATTTTTTTTGACAATTTAAATTTGTTTCTTTTTGATAATCTCTCATTTTGAGAAATTTCAAAAAGATACTTAAGGATCATAAATAAACTCGAAGTATTTTCACTTGGTTTGAGTTGCTTTCTTTTTTTTAAATTAACATATAGTGTATTATTTGTTCCAGGGGTACGGGTCTGTGATCATCAGTCCTATGTAATTCACAGCATTGAGTTACCTTTTTAACTGTGATCATCTTATAATCTAAGCCTGAATTGTTCTACTAATTTTATGACAATATTAATAGAACTGATTATAATACAGAGTGATTAAAAATGTTATCAATGATACTGATTGCAAAATAAAATTGCAGATTGTTTGCAGAGCTGAGTTTAACAACAGGCTCCTCTCTACTGTGTTAGAAATGATCACTACCTTTACAGACCTCCTGCTTACTGCTGTCATTGGAGAATAATTAATGACTCTGGGATTCTTATCCCAAAATTTGTCATTGCCTCGCTATTTGACCTTGAGCATGGCAACTATTAACTTTCCTGTACCTTGATTTTCTTTGCTTGTCTTCCCTAAAACACAGGTTCATTGTGAAAATATAATGTTACTATTTATGAAAATGATTTGTAAATCATGAAGATTATAGAAAGTATTTTTATTTTCTGTTTGGCTTTTAAAAGATATTCCAAAGAAACAGTGTAACAAACAAGTCTTCTCTAGGACCACTACATCTAAGGAAGTTCAGACAAAAGTAAACATTGCAAGCACTAATTCAAGTCTATGAAATTTGAGAGTTGGACTCTCAAGTCAGAAAGAATTGTTCAAATCACAGTTCTTTTACTGAGTCCCTGACCTTGAACAAATTAGAAAATTTACTTGAGCCTTCAACTTATCAATAAAATGCAGGTAATATCTACTCAATAACCTATTAATTAGGACAGGCTAGGACAGGTTATGCTGTGATTTAAAAAAAATTTCAAAGTTTTAGTGGCATATACAACAAAGGTTGGTTTGTTTTCCCTCTCACTGGTCCTATATGCCCTTTATGGGTCAACTGAGGTGCTATACTTCATTTCCTCTCACTCTGGAACCTTTGCTGTTAGAGTAGCTGCCACATAAAACTGTGAGGGAAAGTGAGAGCAGTAAGTGCATATTGACTTTTTTTTTTTTATTGTTTGTTTGTTTTTGACTTGGTTTTAATTGCTTGTATTTCATCAGCCAAGGAAAGTCATATGGCCTCACCCAACTTCAAGGGGGAAGAAAACTGCAATCCTATTACAGGTTTGGAGAATTGGAAATATTTGAAAGACAGCTTTAATCATTGTTACAAACAGGTTGTTCTAAAACTACATAGATATGAAATACTTATCGCAGTGCATGGCAAATATATTAGGGTTTCAATAATGTCTTATTATGGTGTACTTAATATTATCCCAGTTAACTTATGTTTACACACAGAAATAATTTTGAGATTTCCATAATCTACACTTACAATGCCTTGACTTATGAAGTAAAAACTGGAGAACCGATCAGAAATTTGAGTGTCTAGGTTATTCTGTCATAAGGGATAATAATTTTTCCCCCTTAAATACTTATTTTCCTCTCTAAAAAATAGTTGCAAAGAGAAATATTGTGACCACATAGAAATATTATATGTTATTGAAAAGCAGTTTGAGCTTCTAAAAAGTACTCGTGTGACATACATTGTATCTGTTTTTTACTGAGAGATACCCCAGAGCTATCATTCCTGATGCTTCAAAGAAGGGATAAAGCTTACAAATGAAAGGATAAATACCCAACTTTTGTAGCAACATGGACAGGACTGGAGGAGATTATGCTGAGTGAAATAAGTCAAGCAGAGAGAGTCAATTATCATATGGTTTCACTTATTTGTGGAGCATAACAAATAGCATGGAGGAAAAGGGGAGTTAGAGAGGAGAAGGGAGTTGGGGGAAATTGGAAGGGGAGGTGAACCATGAGAGACTATGGACTCTGAAAAACAAATGAATCTTGTTTTTAAAATGACTTTGTGGTTCTTTCCCTGGAAGCCCCGTGACTATACTTCCATTCTTCATGGAAACTGTGATTCAGGTTGACTCTCTGTGATCCCCAAAATATCCTAGCTCCTAGTCCAGATGACAATTACAAATAAGCAAATGAGAGGGAGAAAAAAATGGAAAAACAAAAGCGCTCACAGACTGACTAACATAGTGCCTTGGTACGTAGTATACACACTGACAATTCTTGTTAGATGGTTTGTATATTACCTCTTATTTAGTCCTATAGTTGCCCATTATTCCGAAACCTGATGCCAATTATTCAGGCTTCTTTCAATGATGTGAGAATAAATACTCAGGCTCTGTATTTTTTACATCTAATGTAAAAGTATCCTGTGCAAAATCACTGATATATATATCAGTAATATTGTATAAAAATAATGAATGTATGGACCCATAAAGTTCATGAGAGAAGAAATGGTTCATACTTCTACCTGTTACTTCCCCTGCCCTGTCCTCACAGCTCCAGTACAGGCTCAAAACTGTTCATTAAAAAATGAATGATGATATTTAATACCAACTCAAGTATCTAGGTTATTATGTATCAAATTCTACACAAGCTTCTTGAATATGGTACTCCACATTGAGGTAGCATCAAGTAGGCAGTATTCTTAACCAGTTTAGAATTTAGAGTTCTAAAAGAGTGGTGTCAGAGGGGATTGTGGGGCGGGGGATGTGTTAAGTCAGTGATGTGATTGAGGCGTACACTTGTGATAGGCACCGGTGTTTGGGAGTGTTGAATCACTATATTGTACACCCGAAGCTAATATCACACTGTATGTTAACTAACTGGAGTTTGAATAAAAACTTTAAAAAATGGTTTTATATTCAGTTTCAGGAAGCATTTTCATATTTTCTAGCCTATCAGTTCCATGACCAGAAGTGTTTAACTATGGGACCATTTAGACACATACACAGGTTTGAGACAGCAACACTCAGTTGTTTTGAAAAGTACTATTTTAGGATTATGGGCACAATTAGATATTCAATTTCATGCAGGTATTGTATCTCTGACAGGCTTTTATTTTCTACCCCCTTTCTTTCTTTTCTTTTCTTTTTATTTTTGTAAATCCATTTGTTAAAGTAGAATTCTGGCCTGGAGATCCGTAACATTTGTCAGTGGAAGAAAATGTGGGTGGAGATAAATGTATTTTTCAAATCCCTGTCTCATTCTGCACTCAGAGCACGGCTCTTTCTGCTGGGTGGACACCTATGGCTGTTCTTCCCTCAGGGGCAAGCTTCAAGACTTAATTTATGGATGTGCTCAGCCTGATTTTAGAAAATACCTGATGATGTAAGACTAAGAATTAAGAAAAAAGATCAAGTTCTCACAGTTGCTGCTTGCTAATTAATCCTGGTGATTAACCACCTGAGAGAATCATCTAAGAATAGCTATATTGGGCAGTATTTCTATTTTTTCCCCTCTATCTTTGGCTGTCCACAAACAGGATAAAATAGAGGGTATTTGGAAGTGAATATTTTGACAGTTTTAAATTAATAATCAAGGCTGTAATTATATTAGTAATTTTTGCTTCAGTAAGGTCTCTTGAAGACAAGCAGGTCTGTCTTTGTTTCATTTGCAGCCTTGTTTTCCTTGTCAAATAATTCAGTTTGGGATATCTTCAGATGTATGCACAAAACTGTTTGATAGATTTAGGATTTTCATAAAACCCAAATTCGAGGCAGCATGATCAATTCTAGATAGCATAATCCATTTCACTATAAGGTATGTTGCCCTATCAGGACTGAAAATTTTACAATTAAATAGACAAAGTCTTAATTAATATTAGATTATCTAAAGTATGTAATAATGTATTAAATAGTCAAAAGGGTTCTACTGCATTATGTTTCTACATATGCATAAATTACATATAAACTGTTCAGAAATTTATTGAACACCTCCCAGATGCCAAGTACTATTTTATATTTACACACAAAATTAGATGTATAATGTTGTACAAAATTAGATGTATAATGTTGCATACTCATATATTTATCTTAAACCATAAATAATAAAAGTGTTGATTAAAATGGTCTTAGAATCAACTTTAATGTTCAATAACTATGAGAAGACATAAAATTCTACCACTCAGACATCTCTGATGGCATTTCATTGTAGATCTTTCTAAAAGGTTCTCTCTACAGATACATATATAGAAAGTTTTTAAAAATTTGGATCCATAGAACATTTGGAAACATAGTATGACCTAAAAATCATAAAAATGAAAATATTTAAATTATATTACTTTTTAAAGTTATCTTTATTATGCAGAAGTTTACTCTTAGGGTCCAATTCTTCCCTCTAAGAGATCATGCATATTTCCTTGAAAAGGAATCACACTGAATTTCATCATCCAATTTTCAGTCCATTAATTCCTTCCTATTACACCGTGGTATAGTAGGAAGGTGGAACAAGCTCAGAAATTCTCGAACTGGACATCTGACTTTCAACAAACATCACCTTCCCTGGAATTCATTATTTCTATCCATTCGTGAGGGAAATAGAATAAATGACGCCTCAATCTCAGTGACTTCATCTATGCTCTCCAGGGGAAGGCTTTCTCTCAGACCCTTACTCATCAATCCTGATCTACTGAGATGTGTCCCAGGGGAAAGAGGTACAAAAGAGCCCACATTCATTTCAGCAAAACTGGACTAAGCTTAACTTCTATTCTAAACACTGAAGATGTAGGGATAAATAAGAAGATATGATTCTCCATATAACAAATTTTATATTCTGGATACTTAAACTTCCTCTAGTCTAGATTTTAAAATAATCCAGCCAGATTTTAAAAATTCTGGATACTCATTTGAGGACTACCAGGGGAAGAGATCGAATGAGTAGGATTTGGAGTTATAGCTTAGCTAGTAATAAAGAAAATGCATTTGTCTGGCTTGTTTTCTATGTGTCATTTAGTTTCTAATCTATTGCGGTGGCTGCTGATGAATGGCATTCAAAGATTTAGAAATCCTAAGTCTAGCCACATACAAACATAGTCCTTTGCAGCTCTAAAAGTCTGTAATATTTGACTGGGCCTGATATACAAAAATTCAGTGGTTTTTGGATGTTAAGTATTTGTTCAAAATCAGTTATGATGCCAATCAGCATTTGCAGACCATGAGGAATTAATTAAGTACATTTTGTTAGATTAATTAATTACTCAAGTTCATCTCTTCTAAAAAGGGCTAGAAAGGTGAGTCAGGAATTCACTCCATCTACTTAGACCTTAGCTAGAACATGCTGACTGCATTCTAGATCAGCAGAAAGTGAAGGGAAATTTTAAAAAGGAAAAATGGCCAAAGACTACTGTTCTTTTGCCGCCTTAATCTGGTGCTTGTTCATCATTCATTGAACTAATCATGCTTATTCCTTGAGTTGAGAATAGAACAGGGATATTAATGAATTCAGAAAATTTAGTGCTATTTCTTTATTGGTGTAATAATTTTTTTTGAGAGTCTACTATGTCTTTATATGTCTTGGGTATGTTCTACATTCTTTAAGAAGCAAATATATGTCTTCCAATACCCACACAATTAGATCTTTACAAAAAATAATCCAAGCAACCAAATATTAGTTTAAAATGAGGATAGAACAAGAATGCTATCCTAGGACGCCTGGATGGCTCAGTGGGTTAAGCCTCTGCCTTAACTCAGGTCATGATCTCAGGGTCTTGGGATCGAGTCCTCCATCCGGCTCTGTGCTCACAGGGAGCCTGGTTTTCCCTCTCCCTCTCCGCCTATCTCTGCCTACTTGTGATCTCTGTCAAATAAATAAATAAATAAAATCTTTTAAAAAATGCTATCCTAAATTATCTTCTCTAGGAAGTTAAAACATTTCTCAAATCACATCACTATTTTCTATTTTTATTATCTGCAACTATATTCCAAAAGACCATTGTATTCCTATATTTAGACAACAGGGGTGTTCTGGCCCTTTGTTTCATTGCTATGTTGGTTTTTAGTGCTCTGTTTATCCAAAACTTATCCTTGTTATGTATATACATATATTCTTTTTAGGAAGAAAAAATATCAGTAAGGTGAAATTGCTGCAGTATTTTTCTTCTCAACTGTGTGTAATTCGTTTCTTTAGCTGTGTGTCTGTTTCCTAGGAAACCTTAGTGGAGTAATGTTTGATTGGCTGTCATGCTGGACTTATCGTGAGAGTTCTGAGCACAGAGTTAGAATGGCATAGCTCCAGATAAGTTGTTCTAAGGATGTAACAATGCTTCTCTGTGCTTATTTGCAAGCAGATGCATACTATGCTGAGTCCGAGGTGTAATCATGTTGCAGGAAGATCTGTGCATGGAATTCTGAAGACTCTCCTAATAGACATGATATAGCACAATTTCTCAGTACTGCAACCTTGATTTCTCACCAGGTATTCAAAATTTGTTTTCCAACCCAGATTCAAAATTGAGATTCTTAGTTATAATATTCCTCAAGAGAAATAGAGCTATTTATTATCCTAGGGCATTTTACCTGTTCATAGCTGATGATTAAAATATCCATGATATATTTTCCAGTGCTGTCATGCTACTTACATGATGTATTATTATTTAATAATAATTTTTAAATCCATAATACATTACAACTTATTAACTTTCTACATATATTACCTCATTCAATTCTTTCTGGAATTTCTGAGTTAAGTACACAAAAAGTCTAGTTACCTCACTTTAAAAGATGAGACGAACCCTCAAACAGATGAAGCTATTCGTGTGTGATCACACAGTGGAAAAGTAGCAGACCTGAAACTGGTATCTCGGTCTGTTGGCAAACCTCAGAGTTCTCTTCTTAAAGATTTTTAATTATCTATGTCTAATAAAACAACATGTGCTAGTTGTCTCCAGCTTCAAAATATATCCTCAATCTATCTATTCTCTCATTTTCTGTTTTATCACTTATTTTTCCTGAGTTTCACAATAACCTCCTCAATAGTCTCCTTGATACTAATCCTCCTAAAATTCATTCTCTCCTCAGTAGCCAAGTACTTTAAAACTTGTAAGGTGAGTGTTTCTGAAGTAAAATTTATATGCCCATGAAAGGCACAGATTGTAAAAATACAATTTAGTGAGTTTTAGTACATATATATTTCATGCAACCATACCAAAATTGAAGTATAGGACATTTTCAAAACTCCAGAAATTTCTCTCATGCCATCTTCCAATGCCCATCCCTCAGCAGCAACCACTATTTTGATTTTTTTTCACATGGAAATAGATAGATAGATAGATATGAAATCATGTAGTATGTACTCTTTATCTCTTTATTCTGGCTTCTTTCCTCAACAAAATATTTTTGAAATGCTTCCAGATTGTTTTATGAATAAGTTTATTATTTTTAGCACAGTGTAGTATTCCACCAAAAGCTTGGACCTAAATTTGTTTACTTATTTTACTACTGATGGTTTTTTGAGTCATTTCCTATTTTTTGCTATCATGTCACAGTAATTTTTTAAAGATTTTATTTATTTATTTGACAGACAGAAATCACAAGTAGGCAGAGAAGCAGGCAGGGTGGGGGGGGGAGGCAGGCTTCCTGCCGAGCAGAGAGCCCGATGCAGGGCTCAATCTCAGGATCCTGACATGACCTGAGTCAAAAGCAGAGGCCTAACCCACTGAGCCACCCAGGCACCCCATCACAGTGATTTTTTAAATAGAATTCTTATTTTAGGGATGCCTAGGTGGCTCAGTCAATTGGGCGTCTGCCTCAGCTCAGGTCATAATCCCAGGGTCCTGGGATTGAGTTCTGCCTGGGGCTTCTTGCTCAGCAGGGAGACTGCTTCTCCTTCTGCCTGCTCTGCTTTGCTCTGCCTGCTGCTCCCCTTACTTGTGCACTCTGTCTCTTCCTCTCTCTCTCTGACAAATAAACTCTTTTTTTTTTTAAGTCTTCATTTAGAATAGTTTCATATTTACAGAAAAGTTATAAGATAGTAAAAATAGTTTCAATGTTGCTCACTTCCAGTTCAACCTATTGTTAACATTTTATATTAGTCTCGTATATTTGTTGCAACTAATAAAACCAATGTTGAAGCATTATTATTACCTAAAGTTCGTAATTCATTCTGATTTTCTTAGATTTTTGTTTTAAACTTGGGCACTTTATTTTTTCTATTTTTATTGAGAAACAATTGATGTACCTCACTGAATAAGTCAAAGGCTTAGAGCATGGTTATTTCATTTATATAAACTCTGAAATGATTATATAACAGGTTCAATGAACATCCATCTTCTCATATAAATAATTTTTTTTTAAAAAAGAAAGAAAGAAAGGGAAAAAATTCCCCGTGATGAGAACTCTTAGAATTTACTCTCTTAATAACTTTCCTGTATATCAAGCAGTGTTGGCTTTGGTGATCATGTTGTACATTATGTCCCTAGTAATTATTTATCTTGTAACTGGAAATTTAAACCTCTTGTCCACCTTTCTCAAAATCCCCCTGTCTCACCCCCACCTCCAATGACAATAACTCTCTTTTTCTTTGCATTTTTTGTTTTTGTGTTTTGTTTTTAGAGTCCAGATATAAGTGAGAACATGCAGTATTTGCCTTTCTCTAACTTATTTCACTTAGCCTAGTGGCTTCAAGGTCCCTTTATGTTCTTATAAATGGCAAGATTTCCTTGTTTGCTTGTTTGTTTGTTTGTTTTAATGGCTGAATGATGTGTGTGTGTGTGTGTGTGTGTGTGTGTGTGTGTATAAAATAACTTCTTTATCCATTCAACCATTGATGGATACTTAATTATTTCCATGTCTAGACTACTGTAAATACTACTGCTGTGAACATGGGGATGCAGATATTTTTTTGAATTAGTGTTTTTATTTCCTTTGGATATATTCCCAGAAATAGAACTGCTAGGTCAAATAGTAGTTCAATCATCCATACTGTTTTCCATAGTGTCTATACAAATTTACAATCCTCTTGACAAGGTGTAAGTGTTCCCTTTTCTCCACATCCACACCAACATTTGTCATGTCTTGTTTTTTTTGACAATGACCATTCTAACATTTGTGAGGTGAAATCACTTTGTGGTTTTAATTTGTATTTCCTTAATCATCTTTTAAGTACCTGTTGGCCTTTCATATATCTTTTTTAAAGAAATATGTATTTAGGCCCTTTGCCCATTTTTAAATTTTGTTTTGTTTTGTTTTTCTTTTCTATTTGTTTTTGTTTGTTTGTTACTAGTGGGTTCTTTGAGTTCTTTATATATTTTTGATATTAACTCTTTATCAGATATATGATTTGGAAATATTATTTTCCATTCCTTAGATTTTCTTTGCACTTTGTTGATGGCTTCTTTTGCTGAGCAAAAGCTTTTAGTTGCTATGTCCTCCTTGTTAATTTTTTTATTTTGTGGCTGTACTTTAGATGTCATATCCAAAATATCATTATGAAGACCCGTGTCAAGGAGCTTTATTCTTATGTTTTCCTCTAAGATTGTAATGTTTCCACATCTTACATTAAAGTTTTTAATTCATTTTAATTAGTTTTTGTGGGTGGTATAAGATATATGCCCAGTTTCATTTATTTACATATGAATAAACAATTACTCTAATACGATTTACTGAAAAGACTTTTTTCTCCATTGAATATTCTTAGATCCCCGGTCAAATATTTGTTGACCATATATGGTTGGGTTTATTTATAGGGTCTCAATTCTTTCCATTGGTCTATGTGTTTGTTTTTATGCCAAGACTATACTTTTTTGATGACTATATCTTTATAGTTTAGCTTGAAATCAAAAGAGGTGATGATGCTTGTCATCTTCTTTTTCAAGATTTGTTTGGCTCTTTGAGGTCTTATCTGGTACTACATAAACTTTATGAGTGTTTTTTCTGCTTCTGTAAAGAATGGCATTGGAATCTTGATAGGGATTATATTGTATCAATAAATGGCTTAGTAGTATTGATATTTAAACAATGTTAATTCTTCTAATCCATGAACACAGGGTACATTTATATTTCTTTGTATTTTCTTCCATTTTTTTCACCATCTTGTAGTTTTCAGAGTGGATATCTTTCACCTTAAATTTATTCCTGTGTTTTTTATTGGTTTCGATGATATTGTAAATAAAATCAATTTATTTTTCAGAAAATTGTTCATGTATAGAAACATTGTTGATTTTTGTATGTTACATAATTTTGTATCCTGCAACTTTACTGAATTCATTGATTAGAGTTAAATTTTTTGATTGTGGATTTAGGATTTTCTATATATAAAATTATGTCATTTCCATATAGAGAAAATTTTACTTCTTTTCCAATTCTAATACTTTTTATTTATATTTTTCCTGCCTGGTTGTTCTAGCTAGGACTTCTAGTATTAAGCTGAGTAAGAGTGGTGAAAGTAGGCACCCCTGTCTTGTTTCTGATTTTAGATGAGCATCTTTCAACCTTTTACCATTAAGTATGATGTTAATTGTGGGCTTGTTATATATGGCCATTAATGTATTGAGATATATTTCTTTTATGCCTCATTTGTTGAGTTTATATCATAATTGAATGTTGAATTTTGTCAAATGCCTTTTCTGCACCTATTGAGATGGTCATGTGACCCTTTTCTTTCGTTCTATTAATGTGATTTATCACATCAATTGATTTGCCTATATTAAATCATCCTTGCAACCCAGAGAAATCTCACTTGATTATGGTGAATGATCCTTTTAATGTACTGCTGAAATTGGGTTTTCTAACATTTTATTGAGAATTTTTGCATTTATAATTGAACATATTGGTGTGAAGATTTGTTTTCTAGTAGCATCCCCCTTTTTTTTTTCTTTGATATCAGGATAATGCTGGCTTCATACAAAGAATTTGGGAGTCTTCCCTCCTCTCCAATTTTTGAAAGAGTTTAAGAATCACTGTTGTTAATTTTTCTTTAAAAGTTTGGTAAAATTCATCAGTGAAACCATCTAATTCTTTTTTTTTTTTAATTTCTTTTCAGCGTAACAGTATTCATTGTTGTTGCACCACACCCAGTGCCCCATGCAATACGTGTCCTCCTCAATACTCACCATCTGGTGGCCCCAACGTCCCACCCCCCACCCCTTCAAAAGCCTCAGGTTGTTTTTCAGTGTCCATAGTCTCTCATGATTCACCTCCCCTTCCAATTTCCCTCAACTCCCTTCTCCTCTCCATCTCCCCATGTCCTCCATGTTATTTGTTATGCTCCACAAATAAATGAAACCATATGATAATTGACTTTTTCTGATTGACTTATTTCACTCAGCATAATCTCTTCCAGTCCTGTCCATGTTGATACAAAAGTTGGGTATTCATCCTTTCTGATGGAGGCATAATACTCTATAGTGTATATGAACCACATCTTCCTTATCCATTCGTCCATTGAAGGGCATCTTGGTTCTTGCCACAGTTCGGTGACTGTGGCCATTGCTGCTATAAACATTGGGGTACAAATGGCCCTTCTTTTCACTACATCTGTATCTTTGAGGTAAATACCCAGTAGTGCAATTGCAGGGTCATAGGGAAGCTCTATTTTTAATTTCTTGAGGAATCTCCACACTGTTTTCCAAAGTGGCTGCACCAACTTGCATTCTCACCAACAGTGTAAGAGGGTTCCCCTTTCTCCACATCCTCTCCAACACACATTGTTTCCTGTCTTGCTAATTTTGGCCATTCTAACTGGTGTAAGGTGGCATCTCAATGCGGTTTTAATTTGAATCTTCCTAATGGCTACTGTTGATGAACATATTTTCATGTGTCTGATAGACATTTGTATGGCTTCATTGGAGAAGTGTCTGCCCATTTTTTGATATGATTATCAGTTTTGTGTGTGTTGAGTTTGAGAAGTTCTTTATAGATCCTGGATATCACCCTTTTGTCTGTACTGTCATTTGCAAATATCTTCTCCCATTCCGTGGGTTGCCTCTGTTTTGTTGACTGTTTCCTTTGCTGTGCAGAAGCTTTTGATATTGAGGAAGTCCCAAAAGTTCATTTTCGCTTCTGTTTCCTTTGCCTTTGGAGACATATTCTGAAAGAAGTTGCTGTGGCTGATATTGAAGAGGTTACTGCTTATGTTCTCCTCTAGGATTCTGATGGATTCCTGTCTCACGTTGAGGTCTTTTATCAATTTTGAGTTTATCTTTGTGTACGGTGTAAGAGAATGGTCGAGTTTCATTCTTCTACATATAGCTGTCCAATTTTCCCAGCACCATTTATTGAAGAGACTGTCTTTTTTCCACTGTATATTTTTTCCTGCTTTGTCAAAGATTATTTGACCATAGAGTTGAGGGTCCATATATGGATTCTCTAATCTGCTCCACTGGTCTATGTGTCTGTTTTTATGCCAGTACCATGCTGTCTTGGTGATCACAGCTTTGTAGTAAAACTTGAAATCAGGTAACATGATGCCGCCAGTTTTATTTTTGTTTTTCAACATTTCTTTAGTGATTCAGGATCTCTTCTGATTCCATACAAATTTTAGGATTATTTGCTCTAGCTCTTTGAAAAATACCGGTGGAATTTTGATCAGAATGGCATTAAAAGTATAGATTGCTCTAGGTAGTATAGACATTTTAACAATGTTTATTCTTCCGATCCAAGAGCATGGAATGGTCTTCCATCTTTTTTGTCTTCTTCAATTTCTTTTGTGAGTGTTCTGTAATTCCTCGAGTACAGATCCTTTACCTCTTTGGTTAGTTTTATTCCCCGGTATCTTACCATTCTTGGTGCTATAGTAAATGGAATCGATTCTCTAATTTCCCTTTCTGTATTTTCATTGTTAGTGTATAAGAGAACCACTGGTTTCTGTACATTGACTTTGTATCCTGTCACGTTACTGAGTTGCTGTATGAGTTCTAGTAGTTTGGGGGTGGAGTCTTTTGGGTTTTCCATATAAAAAATCATGTCTTCTGTGAAGAGAGAGAGAGTTTGACTTCTTCATTGTCAATTTGGATACCTTTTATTTCTCTTTGTTGTCTGATTGCTGTTGCTAGGACTTCTAATACTATGTTGAACAAGAGTGGTGAGAGTGGGCATCCTTATTGTGTTCCTGATCTCAGCGGGAGTGCTGCAAGCTTTTTCCCATTGAGGATGATATTTGCTGTGGGTCTTTCATAGATAGATTTGATGAAGTTCAGAAATGTTCCCTCTATCCCTATTCTTTGAAGTGTTTTAATCAGGAACGGATGCTGGATTTTGTCAAATGCTTTTTCTGCATCAATTGAGAGGACCATGTGGTTCTTCTCTCTTCTCTTATTGATTTGTGAAGCCATCTAATTCTTAACTTTTCTTCATAGGGAGTTTTTGATTACAGTCTCTTTAGTAATAATTGGTTTATTCAGATTTTTCTTTTTTTTTTTTTTCTAATTTAGTCCTGGTAAGTTGTATTTTTCTAAGAATTTTTTCCTTTTCTTCTCGGTTGTTTAGTCTGTTGGCATATAGTTCTTTTTACTAGCCTCTTATGGATTTTTTGAATTCTGTGATATCTGTTTTGGCATCTCCTTTTTCATTTATAATTTTGATTTGAGTCCTTTCTCTTTTGTCCTTGGTTAGTTTAGATAAGAGTCTGTCACTTATCTTTTCAAAGAAATATTGTTGTTTAATATTTTCTACTGTTTTCTGTTATTTTCTACTGTTTCAACTCTAACTTGTATGATTTCCTTTTTCATGTGAAATTTGGGCTCAGTTTGTCCTTCTTTTATTAGTTTCTTAAAGTGTAGAGTTAGGTGTTTATTTGGGATCTTCTTTTTTCCTAATGTAGGTGTTTATTGTTAAGAACTTCCCCCTTATGACTGCTTTTGCTACATCTCATATGTTCTAATATACTGTATTTCCATTTTAATTTGTCTCAAGAAACTTTATTTATCCTTTAATTTAGATTTGGTTCATTGGTCATTCAGGAGAATGTTGCTTAATTTCCATGTGTTCATGAATTTTCCAGCTTTCCTCTTGCTATTCATTTCTAGTTTCATGCCATTATGGTCAGAGAAGATACTTGGTATAATTTTAATATTGAATTTGCTAAGACTTGTTCAATGGCTTACATGTGGTCTGTCCTAAAAACGTGTTCCAATGTATACTTGAGAAGAATGTGTATTCTGCTGTTTGATAGAATGTTCTGTGTATGTCTCATAGGTCCATTTGGTTTATAGTGTTGTTGAAATCCACAGTTTTATTATTTTTTAAAAGATTTTATTTATTTATTTGAGAGAGAGAGAGACAGAGATAGTGAGGGAGAGAACATGAGTGGGGAGGAGAGGGAGAAGGAGGCTCCCCATTTTAAGTGAATTATGCATCACTATATCGCTAGTCTTATTGCTATTACCATATTGTACAATCCACTTTTGACTATATGTTTACAATTACCAGCTATTACCAGTGTGACTTATACTACTTTTGTATGTTTTTGTGATGTTAATTCACATTCTTTTAATTTCACTCAAAGAACTCCCTTCAACATTTCTTATAGAGCAAGTATGGTGATAATGGTGTCCCTCAGCTTTTGTCTATTCAGAAAAGTCGTTATTCTTCAATTGTTTCTGAAGAACAGGTTGGCCAGGTATAGAATTCTTGACTGACTGCTACTTTCTTCCATATTTTGAATATATCTTCTTATTGTCTCCTTGTTTCTGTTGAGAAATCTGCCAATAATCTATGGGAGTTTGTTCTCTTATACATAACTTCTTGCTTTACTTTTGTCACTCAAATTTGTCTCTTCATCGTTGACTTTTGTCAGTTTAGTTATAATGTATTTTGGTGTAGTCCTAGTAGAATTCAATTATTTGAGTCCCTTGGGACTCATGAATCTGGATGTCCATGTGTCTTCCTAGGTTTGAAAATTTTTCAGTCATTATTGTTTTACATGTACTTATTCTCCCTTTCTCTCTTTTTCTGGAATTCCATAAAGCAAATATTTTTTTTTCTTTGTGTCTTATAATTCCTAAAGGAAATTTCTTTACTCTCTTTCATTACTTTTCTTTTATCTCCTCTGTCAGAGTAATTTCCAATGTCCTATCCTCCCGATAGTTGATTCTTTCTTCTGTATGGTTGAGTCTATTTTTGAAACTTTCTATTGAATTCTTCAATTTAGTTCTTGCATTTTCCAACTCTAAGATTTCTCTCTGTGTCTGTGTGTGTTTTGATGATTGTTATTTCTCTGTCAAACTTCTTGTTTTGTTCATGCATTTCTTTCCTAATTTTGTTTAGTCATCTGTGTTTTCTTATATTTCACTAAATTTTGTTAAAAAGATTATTCTGAATTTTTTATCTGACAATTCATAGATCTCTATTTCTTTAGGGCCAGTATATATTGAAGATTTATTAGTTTCCTCTGGTAGTGTCATATTTACCTGACACCTTTTTGCAATTCTTGACTACTTACATTAACATCTGTGTATTTGATTAATTGGGCTCCTCTTCCAGACTTAACATGTTTTCTTTGGCAGAAACAGTTTTTCATCAGTCAGCTTAGTTTAGGTTTCTGGGTTCTTCTGCTGGTAATATTCTTGGGCAGGTGGAGCCTGCTATTATGGTCTATTTTTGGGTGAGGCAACTGTTCAAGCTCTGAAGACAGGGATGGGAAGTGTGACACTGGCTGTGAACAGTTGGATAAGACTGCTGGCTTGGCTTCCTACACAAATGAGGCTATAGGATAGGTTCTGTATTTTCCTGGATTCTCTAGTCAGGTTTACTAAGTGGTCAGGATAGGCACTCTATTCTACAGTAGATCAGAGATGAATTAGTTTCCATTCTTTGGCAAGGGAGAAGGATGGGATCCAGGGCCTGTATAGAACATTGGTTGGGACCCAAATCAGACCAGAGTGTACAATGAATTCCCTGATCAGCTGAGGCCACCAGTTATGCTCTGCAGGTGGGAGAAGCCATGGGTTGTGTTCTCTGTTCAAGTACTACTGTACATAGGACTTTGAGTGGGCTATGCAGCTTCCTGTGATCTAGAATGTTTCATAGTTGGACAAGATTATTCAGCAGTGAGCAGGGTTACAAATTAGGTTTCCACCCTGTCACACTGGGAGAAACAGCTCTAAGTCTGGTAAAGTTGTCTTAACTTAAGAGGACCCACACCCTAACTTTCCTGATCAAACAGGGCCACTGGCTTTGTTCTTCAAATGGTTGCTTCTGCCTGTTCCCCTTTCAGCTTGAGGGCTGCTGGGCTACACTCCTTCCAGGAATTGTTGCCAACACTTCTGGTCATATGGGGTTGGAAAAACATTCTCCACAGTTGATGGGGCTACATCTCAGTTTCCTTGCCTGAGCAGGAGGAGGGGCCTGTCCAGACTACTTTCAAATTCCAAACAGGATCTCCAGTTGAATGGAGCCAGGAACTACCCACAGCCTTAGCTATGAATTGATAAACCTGCCTATGCATAGCACCAGAACAGTGGCTTTGCTCTGGGGATGATCAGCTCTGCCTGGATACCTCTCAGCTCAAGCAACACTGAACTTCTAGGAGTTCTCACCGCCCGTCTGGTCAGATGGTACTGGAAGGCACTTTCCATAGTGGGTGGGCCTACAATTCAACTCCTTGCTTGTGCATTGGCAAATTAGGCTTTATGGCCCCAAATTCCTCATTTGAGAATGCAAACTAGACAGATGTGTAAAATACCAAGTTCCCTGGTCAGAGTGTGCCCCAAACATGATTCTGCTGATGAGCAAACCTGCTGGTTGGGATTATTCTGCTGATGAGCAAACCTGCTGGTTGGGATTACTACCTAGATACTAAAGTTATGAAATCAGTCTCCCAAGCGATGTATGCTGGTTGTTAGAAGCCCATCCTCCCTTCTCTGCCAGAGTCAGATTCCCAGTGCTTGGGCCCTGTAGATTCCCCTACAAACTCATGGTTTCAAGATCAGAGTAAGGGCTCCTGCAAAGTAACCTACAATGCTGGGGACTGGTTGTCCCCAAAGTTTCTCTTTCTCCATTAGAGGAACCAGAGGCTCAAGGGAGACCTCTCTGCATGGTGCTATGCTGGGGCAATACAGTCAACACACAGCCATTTCTCTCACCCTTATAATAGTCTGTCTTGGTCTCTGTGGTACCGGAGGCTTCAGCCTCACTGTTAGGTTTTAGTATTCTTTCAGTGTTTGTGGTGTACTTAAATAGTTCTTAGTTGTTTTTGTGAGGGGGAGTGAAGTCAGGAACAAACTATGTTACCAACTTGATGACATCACTCTCTCAAATTTCCTTGGGATTTTACCTAATGTTATTTCTCTGTTCCAGAATTCCATCCAGGATACCACATTACATTTAGCTGGCATGTTTTCTTTAGGCTTCTCCAGACTGTGGCAATTCGTAAACTTTCCCTATTTCTGATGACTTTGAGAATTTTGGAGGTACTAAAGAGGTGTTCTGTAGAGGCATTTTGTATCCCTGAATTAGGGTTCCTTTTTTTCTTATGATTAGACTGGAGTTATGGGTTTGGGGGGAAAAGGCCACAAAGGTAAGGTGTCATTTTTGTCATATCATAGCAAGAGATCATGTTGTCAACATGACATTGCTGTGGAAGAAACCATGATCACTTGGCTGAGATAATGTTTGTCAGGTTTCTCCACTATGAGCTTCCTTTTTTTCTCCTTTCCACAGAGTACTCTTGGGATGGAAGTTACTGTGCACACACTTAAGGAATTATGTCCACTCCACACATCTTGCTGGAGGAGTATTTACATAAATTATTCAAAATTCTTCAGAGGAAACTCTATTCTTCTTCCCATATTTATTTACTAAGTTACTTATTTGTATAAGTAGGAAGTCATGGATATTTATTTTATACTTTATATTATAATCTAATGCTATGTTACTTATTTTGCCTCTCAAGTAATTCTGTCTTTGGCCATTGGGCATTTTGCAGTTTCTGTGCCTTTTGCCATATTCCCACAGTTGTGTGTGGCATTTTGTTTTGTTTTCTGTTCTTCCTTTCTTTCTAGCATTAAAATATGCTCCAGGTTCATTATGCATATACTTGCCCCAGTCCCAGAATAAGGCTTTTCTTCAAAGACACTTGGCTCCTTTCATTTGGAGAACAATATTAGAAACCAAGAGCTTCTATAGGCCGGTTTGTATCTTTCACAGCATGAAAGATTTTAATTTTAATAAAGTCAAATTTATCATCTTTTTTTTTAATTTCATGAATTTTGTTTTTGGTGTTGTATACAAAATATTAACAACAAACCCAGGGTCACATAGATTTTCTCCTGCACTTTCTTCTAGAATGTTTATAGTTTTTCATTTTATATTTAGGTACATAATCAATTTTAAAATAATTTTTGTGTGAGGTATAATATCTGATTAAGTTCATATTTTTATACAGATTTACGATTACTTTTTTTAACACCAGTATATAAAAAGACTATCCTTTATAGCATCATTGATTTAAAAGACTATCCTTTCTATATAACATTGCTTTGTGCCTTTGTTAAAAATAAGTTAACTAAATGTGTGTGGGTCTATTTCTGTTATCTATATTGTTATATTCATCTATGTGTCTATTCTTTTACCAAAAGCAAGTGCTGTGATCTCTAGAACTTTAGAGTAAATCTTGAAGTAGATTCGATGAATTTTATTTTGCTTCTTTAGGACTGGGTTGGATATTCTATGTCCTTCCATCTGCATATAAATGTTAAAAGCATTGTGTTGATATCTATAAAACAGCTTGCTGAAATTTTGATTGGGATAGAGTTGAATCTCTAGATCAAGTTGGAAGGAACTGACTTCTTACTGACACTGAATTTTTCATTCTATAAACACATAATATATCACTTTAGATCTTCTTTCAACAGTGTTCTTTTAGATTTTCTCCTACTGATCTTGTGCATATTATCTTAGATTTATACCTAACTATTTACTCTTTGGAGGGTGGCTGATATATGAATAGTATTTTATTTTTAAATCTCACATTCTAACGTTTACAGCTAGTACACATAGTAAATTTTGAAACATAAGCAATGTCATGTTTAATCATTGCACTTGTGGTGTATAAACAATGAATCTTTGAAGACTGAAAAAATAAAATTAAATTAAAAAAAAAAACCTTTAAAAAATAGTGCAAATTCCTTCATTCTGGCCTACAACACCCTGCAGATCTTTCTAAGCCAGGATAAGCTTTAATTCCTAAAGTTTCAAACTCACTCTCTTTTTAATTTCTTGACTTATTCCAAGGTTTCTTCATATCCCAGGGCTCTTGCACTCACCCTTTATTTTGCCTCTATTTCTCTTCTCCTAAGTGTTTCCCTCCTTGCTTCTAACACTTTTCATCCTTTGGGTCTCAATCAAATGTGAAAGCGATCCTCTCTAATCACTACATCTAAAGTAACCAACTTTTCTTCCTTCACTTCTTTTCATTTAACCTTATAGCCTGAATAATACTTAGCATTATTTGGCATTATATTGTTTGTTTGTTATTCTTCTTTATTAATATTGGTCTTTACCCAAATAGAATATAAAGTAAGCAAGAGTAGGGACTTGGCCTTTTTCATTCACTACCTATTCCCAGTGCATATCACCATGTCTAAAACATAATAGATTCTCATTTAAATATCTTTGAATGAATGAATGTATGTTCTTTTAATACACCAAGGTCAAATATCTCAACTTAAACAAAATCTTCCTTCAGTCCCTAAACTGGAGGTGATTATTCTCTGCTGATTCTCTCTTAAAATGTATTCTTTTTTTAAAGCAATTATTTATGGTCCTCCTTGTTCATATGCATCTTTTGTCTCCTATAATCACTATGAATAGGGACAGTAATTTATTCATCTTTGTATTCTCCATAACTTCAAAGAGAGTATCTTTCATTTGAATTTTTAAAAATGAATAGATAGCAAATGAACTAGTTATGAGAAGACCTTAGATCTGATCCAAACACATTTCACCAGTTGACTGTATAACTATTTGAGAATCACCTCATCTTATTTTAAAAATATGAAAATTAAACTAAATTGGTAATTCTTATATTTTTTGTTTCTTTTCAGGAAGGTATAGTAGACCCTGTCAGTGCTCTATGCTTATCCTCTGGGATCTCTTAACATTTTCATGAACATTAGATTCCCATATGCTTTTATTTTAAATAGCTGTCTCCCTTTATTGGAAGACCACCTTCAAGCTTCCTGAGAAAGCTTTATCTGAAAACCGAGAGAGTCAGAATTACAACCCCTGTCCCCATCCTTACCCCTGGGAAACCATGAGCCAGTGACTAAGCATGTAGGTTATAAATATCCCAACTTCTTAGCCCTTGATATCCATTACTCTGAGTGAGGCATACTCACTTTCCAGAGCCCCTCTTGGCAAAACAAACTCAATGGTACCTTCAGCAGAATTTAGTTTGCTATCTCACCCTTGCTTGGCTTGTTTCCATTCCTAGTCTCACTTCCTCACTTGGCAATGTGCCTTTTATGGAAACACTTCCTAATATATCACTTTCACGTGAATCCTCATCTTAGAGCTGTTTCTGGGGGTATCCAACTTGATATATGAGACAGTGGTTCAGAGACCTTTTTGATAGTCTGCTGAAAACCATGACTTACCTCAGGAAAACACACACACACACACACACACAAACACACACTATCTACACAAAGGTATTTATATGATCTATGAATTTCAATTTAAGAATCACTTGACTAAAAATCTCTAAGGTAATGTCTTCTCAAATTCATTCACTCCCTCAGAAAGGTTTATTGAGTGTTTACTTATACCTGTCATTGTTATAATTCCCAAGAATATTGGAGTGGACAAACCAGTCAGAAACTTGCTTCTGTGGAATTTATCTTCAAGTGGAGGAAAATGATAATAAAATGCTTAAGAAATTGAGAAAGGTAATGTGAAGTGTCACTCAGATAGTTAAAATAAAAAGCTAGTGAGTAACTACCTTATGCATGATGATCAAAGGAGATCTCTGGGACGACAGGGCATTTAAGCTGAAATTGTAATGATAAGCAGAAGACAGTCATACGAAGATCAAGGTGTGGTGACACAGGCAGAAGGAACAGCCAGTGCAAAATTTCTAATTAGGAATAAGCTTGATAAGTCTGGGAATCAAAAATGTCTGAGTGTCTCAAGCATGGTATGGAAAGTAGGGAATGGTATGAGATGAAATAAGAAAAGTTGTCAGGCATTGATGACAGGGAAAGTCAGAAGGAAAGTCAGCATAGGAAAATGGGGATAATGATAATCAGTGCCAGTCTTCTACTGTTAACATTCCACAACTAAGTGTTAATAATACAGGATTTGAACCTTTAAATGTGCTTTAATCAGTTCCATTTACACCAATCCTTCACTCTTCTCTCCTCACCTATCCCTTCCTCATCACCTGACTATAATTTCCTTCTCATTAAAGCTCCGTCAGAGGAGAAAATGAGGGGGAAAAAAATGATGAGTAATCATATGAACTAGAAGTCATTTCTGAGTGACCCTAATTCCATGAATGATGAGAATCTCCTTGAATACCTGCACTGAAAAAAATGGACCATTCGTGACTTTCAGCTAGATTTAGAGTGAGGCTTCTATTCAGATGAAGTCACATGGAGGTGATGAAATTTTAGAGCATATGTGATATACATTACTGATATCTTCACTTGATGTTAGGTGGGTGGTGATTTGCACCGATGGCCACTGTCAGTATTGATTCCATGTGAATTTAATTTCAGAGAAAAAAAATTATAGCTTCTAATTTTCTGAAGTCCCTAAAATCCAGTGAAACTTTGTCTAAAAGCACAGTAGATATTATTAGAGTCTCAAATTCTAGCATAACAAACAAAGAAAATAAAAACAAAAACAAAACCTACAATATGGCTTCCGAAACATATTTTTTTCCAACTCTTTCACTAGCACTATTATGGTTCTTCTACAACTCATGCCCCCTAAAGGAAAGGAGTCTTTTTGACAAAGAAAGCTTGATAAGACAGCTGGAGTTTCTTGGAAAATGTTGACCAAAGTAATTACTGTTTTTCTGATAGCAGCTGTAAAGTTTCTGTTGCTAGGGTAGAGTTTAACCCCAAACTAACTGAATTCTAAAGAAGCTATTGTTATAACTCCTGACACACGCATCAGGATATTACTTTTAAAAATATGAGCTATTTAATTAGATTAACAGCAATGATTTCTTTCTTAATACCTTAGGTTCAAAAGCTTTGCAAAAATATTTATAAAACAGATGAAAATGAGATTCTCCTTACTGGTCAGCTTATCCCTGCTGTGGTTTCCATAGTTGCATGTAGACTAACATTTAGCCCACTTGGTAAACAACAAAACGTAAGCTACTTTTTAAAAAAATATTTTATTTATTTGTTTGACAGAGATCACAAGTAGGCAGAAAGGCAGGCAGAGAGACGGAGGGGGAAGCAGGCTCCCCGCCAAGTGAGAGCCCGGCACGGGGCCTAGGATGACGACCTGAGCCAAAGGCAGAGGCTCAACCCATTGAGCAACCCAGGTGACCCTGTAAGCTACTTTTGGATATAATTAAGCTTGAAGCAATATAGAGATAATATAGAGTAAAATTTAATATTTGTCTAATCCCAGATTACCAAATTATGTCTAAAATTTCTGTCTCCTTCTCTTCTCCTAAATTATCAAAACTCATTGTTTTATAACAACCAGTTACCAAGTATTTGCTGTCTACTATTTATAAAACAGGAATCACTTATAGATTACAAGGAAGTATAAAACATAATTTCTGTCTTTAGAGTTTATGCTACAGGTATGGCACTAAGATATATGGAAAAATAACTATGAAATTAGGCAATAAATTCATAGGTGTCATCATAATCACAAGTTTATTATTTAGTGCCTGGTTGCTATGCAGGAGGATTCTGAGTAATACTCAAATAAATTATTTCACAATATTGCTCTAGGAAATTTGAGGATGTCAAACTGTGAGAATAAAATGCTACCTTAATTATAACAAACTTGTTTATGGCAGTCATAATAGTAGTGATAAAGTTAGTAGGTATAAGACCCTACTAAGAACAGCAAATATTTACTAATCGGACACTGTATAAGACATGCTTTGCATTTATTATTTCTAGACCTCTCAACAATTCTGAAGTAAGTGCTATGTGCCACATTTTTACAGAGGAGAACTCAGGCTCACCTATACCCAAATTAGGAATTCAATCAGAATTCCTGTCAGGATTTATTGTCTCAGTCATGATGTCCTTAAACACATCAAATCAGGCTTTGAGGAAGAGACTAGATCAGAAATAACTTTAGCACATATGAAACTTGTTACAAACATTCAGTCCTAAAGGAAGTATCCATTTATTTTCTATAAATCTACCTAAAACCTTTTTTTAATTCCCCAACATGTAGAACATCACCTTAGGGTTTGTTTGTTTGTTTTTTTAACTCCACCTCCAACCATTTGTACAGAGGTTCTGAGTTTAAGTATGCAGAGGAAGGAGCTTCCTTCTACCAGTGATCAAAACTCTTTTTTATGTGCTGAACTTACCTTGATGTGTTTGCCTCTCTGGCAAGGTTGGGAGCTCTATTACTAGGGATCCTGCACCATAGATACAGCAGGCAAACATCCCCTTAGGCATTTTGGCCTCCTCAAACCTCCATCCCCTTCCCTATGATGGGATTCTCCTCACTGATGTCACTTCTCAAAGAGCCAGACTCTCTTCTCCTCCAAAAGAAAGCCAACACAATTCCTCTCAATCACTTAGACTTTAGGAAAACAAAAACCAGAGTAGGATGTATCTTGTAAGTCACCTTTCTTCTGGCCCAGAAACAGGTATCTCTCCTGGCTTAAGGAAATACACAAGATCATGATACTTTTGTGGAATGGATGAAGAATGAGAATGGGACATAAGGGAAAAAAAGCAAATTAATATCTCAGTTAATCACTCTGTCACAAAACATTGAAGACAACTAGAAATGAAATGAGCAAAGAAGACAAGATAGAACATTCTGGTTCACCTGAGGTTTTATTAGTCTATGTGTAAATCCTTGCTACTCAAATGTGGTTTTAGCACCAACAGCAATTGTATCACATGGGAATTTGTTAGAAATGTAGAGCCTAATTGTGCACCCTATAATGAACACTGTTAAATGTGTTCAATAACATATACTAGTAAACATGTACCTTAACAAGATTCCCAAGTGGTTTATATGCATATTAGAGTGGGTTGAGAACCACTGGTATAGAGGGCAAAAAGCATAAAGTATATTCAGGATATAGTAAATAGATCATTTGGCTAAAGCACAGAGTTTCTGCAAAAGGAAGAGTTTAACATGTCTAGAAATGATGGTTGGTCCAGACAGTCAAGAGATTTGAAAGCCATGTTCAAGAAATTAAAAGTTTTCTATAGTCATGGGAAGACATCAAATTTTTTGCCCTAAGAAATGACATAATCAAAGACATGACTTACAAAGACTGGAGGAAGGGGACTAATTGTGAAAGAACATGATGATCAGTAGTCTCAAATCTTTTCTATAAGATACTACTTCAAGTCCATCAGACACTTTCAGAAATACATAAGCTCTTCAGGCTGCTGGGAAACTATTAAATGTATGAACATTTTATGTTGCAAAGATGTTCTTACTAATAACTTGAAAGAGTAATTTTTAACTCTTCGTGTCACTGAGTTCTACAAAGAAGCAGTGGGAGCTAGGGCTCCAGAGAAGGGAAACTGAATGTTCACAGTGAGTTAGAAACTAATGCTAAACAGAAAATGTAGGGCGAACAGGGCCCTGGGAACATAGTACATAGATCTTTCAGGTTCCTTAACGCTGAAGTATGTACCTGCCCTTTGGCAATTCCACCACTTATAAGAATTCTTACCTGAGGGAGGTCAGAATACAGCATGAAGTTGGCTGTTGTCTTCCTACTGAAACAGCCTTAAGGTCAGTGGTTTGCAACCACTGCTGCACATTACAATCACCTGGGGAGCTTTAAACACCACAGCTGCCCAGCCATGTCCACAGACCAATCAACTGATTATTTCTGGTTGTTCTAACAATCAGCCAGGTATGACTAGAGTCAAATAATGCCCTCAAATGGAAAATTACAATAAAAAGAAAATATTCTTCTGGTTCAGTGTGTGAAGTAAAATATAATGGCTATCATTTATTAAGTCTGTTATACCTTACAAACACTGAGATCTGTATTTCACATGCATTATCTGTTTAGGCTCCCCCTTGGTAATTTGTGTGTCAAGTAAGATTTTTACCACAATCTCCAGTTTACAAGACAGTAAACTAAGGCTCAAAGAAAAGAACACACTTGCCTACACTCAGGAAGTGGTCGAGCTAGGATTCAACCTAAAGGAGTAATATTTGGAGCTTGATCTTTGCTCAAAATCAACAATTCTGAGAATTATTTGTGAATTCATTCACCCTTTTTTACCCTAACCCAAGGCTACTGAATACAAAATATATATATTTCTAATATTATGAAAATAATGTATTTTGTGATTCAGTTTGTATACTCTCAGATTTGTTTTAGCATGCTGGGTCATTTTTAAATGCCATCAGTGCATAGGGTGGTCCCCTGCATTTTGCAGATATTTGATAGCTGCTTTTTAAATGAAGAAATGCATGAATTTGTAGGGACTTTGTAATACCACCAAAACAAAAACAAAAACACAAACATGACAATGCGTTTTTTTTTTTTAAGATTTTATTTTATTCATTTGACAGAGAGAGATCACAAGTAGGCAGAGAGGCAGAGAGAGAGGAGGAAGCAGGCTCCCCGCTGTGCAGAGAGCCCGATGCAGGACCCTGAGATCATGACTTGAGCCGAAGGCAGCGGTCCCACTGAGCCATCCAGGCGCCCCTGACAATGTGTTTTTAACAGTCCTTGTTAGTTGTTCCATCTTACTTGGTTTACTTACCAAATATGGTCTATTCTCTGTATTTGGGGGCTCCTTTGGTCACTTTACTCCAGTCACACTGGAGTTCCTCAATCCAGTCAGTCTTTTTCCTATCTCAGAATGGGGAGAACCTCACACCCACTGTTCTCTCCACTAGATTCGTCCCCTCTATACCTCTTCTCTTGTTCATCCCAACACCACCACTACCAGTCTGCCTGGGTAATGCTTTCAGATTATAATCTAAATGTAATTTTGTCACATAGCATAAAGTGACTTCGCAACACCCCCTCCTCCCATAATTTTCCCTATTTCCCCATTCTTTTCTTAAAATTACTTTATCACAATTAGTTATTATGTATCTACTCTTAGGTTTATTTAATCAATAACAGATTCCCTACTAAAATGTGCCTTCCTGGAGCAAAGGAATACTGTCTTGTTTACCATGGTGTTTCTAGTGCCTAGAAAGTACCTACCACACAGTAGATGTTCAGTAAAAATACTTAATGTTAGGTATTTTCTAAGTATTAGCTGGTTTAATCCCTAAAAATAACATTGGTTTCTCTTAATTCCCAGTCTTACTAGGTGATCTACATTCATATGGTTGTTTTTCTTCACTTCAGCAATTTCAATTGATGCTTAAAAAATAAATAACCAGCTCAATATATAATATTTCCATTTAGTAACCCACTTGTTTTTTGGAAAGATCTTTGTCTGTAGGAAATCAGAGAATCAATGTAAATTCAAGAAAATTCCTCAGAGACAGAAAGTAACTAGAAGATGACTCTAATTCAAGAGGAGTTTCGTGATATGACCTGCTAATCCCAGACTGTGGGGGTAGAGGGGAGGTAGAATATTTTACTTCAAATCAATATCCTAGAATTTCTCAATAAATTTGAAAGGACTGGTTAATTTTCACATATAACTATGCCATTTTCTTATACTAATTCACCTTAAGGGACATACAGTGATGACTCTGAATCTATATTTGTTCGAACAGTAAATTTCATTCAGGGCAGAACCAATGTGTACTCTAAAAACCTTCTAGGAGATTTTCCATATTTTTATCATCTATCTATCCATCTGGTAAATTTACTTCAAGAAGCATTGATGACATGTCTACAATGTGCCTCACCCCATGCTCCTTGCTCTTAGAATGCAAAAGGAAGCTAAAACAAGGTATTCAAAGAACTATCAACGAAATTGAGGTTACAAGATAAAATCCATGACTTGGAGGTAGGGGGAAGGTTGGAATTGAAAAGCATAGAGACAGAATTTACTAAAACGAGATATTGAGCACAACCAAGGACCTCACTTCAATATTGCCATATATGAGAAGCCCATATCATATTTAGTGGTGAATGATTGAAAGCTTTTTCTCTAAGATCAGAAACAAAACAGGGGTGCCCACTCTTATCACTCCTGTACAACATTGTACTAGAAGTCCTAGCCACAGCAATTGAGGGGCGGGGAAAGGATCCACATGAGATAGCAAATACTTGCACAGTTTAATAAGACTATCACTTTGAAGTCATCTGACCTCCTCTCCCCTCCACTCGTGTTCTCTTTTGCACGCATGCTCTCTCTCTCAAATAAATAAATAAATAATTCTTTTAGAAAGTGAAATCATCTGACCTTTGTTTGAATTCTGGTTCGGATATTTATTAGCTTTGTCAATTTCCAGGAGCATATTTATGGTTACCTTACTAAGTTGTTACAAGGATTAAAATATGCAAAGTGTCTCACATAATATTCTTGAAAATATGCAACTCTTATACCTGATGAGAGGAAGAAAACAGCAATATTAAGTCAAAGAGGAAAAATCCGTGGAGAAGGAAAGATTCAAAATTCAGTCATTTATTCAATGCAAATTTTATTTTAGACCTAATATATGTCAGATCTTTTGGTTACTGTGTTAAAGAAGATAGACATAATTTCTTGAAGTCTATGTTTAATGGAAGAAGTCACACAATGAACATGTTTTTTAAAAATTACAGTTCACAAAAGAAGATAGTGAAGAGTTGTAATATGACAGAGAAAGGCTTGACTGGAGTTGTAGAAGCAGAGGAGTGGCCAGTTCAAGCCGATTACATGTGACATGATGATGATACCTGAACATGGAACTAGATGTGAAAATCTGGGGAAAGAGTATCCTAGGCAAAGGGCCACAAGGGGAAAGCTCAGAGGCAGGAGCCTGCTTGGTATGGATGGGGAGTGCATATGGAGTATAGTGAAGGAGGGGTGAGTGAGGTGAAGGTCCAGAAGTAATCTGGGCTCTAACACAGAGTGCCTGGAAGACTATGGAGCAAAAGGATCTGTTGGACCTGCTGCACTCCTTCAAGTTGTGCAGAAAACCAGTGCAAGTAAACCACTCAGGAAAGAAAGGGAAGCCTAAGGAATGAAGCAAGGAAAAAGGAGCCTAACTGGAATATAAAATCATGCTTTGTATGAGTTCTTAGAAGCGTACTTCAGATTTAAGTAAAGGAAATTTGATGTCATAGTTACTTCTTTTTCTTAAAAGGTATATATGGATTGCAAAACAAAATTCATCAAGAATTCTAATGCCTTCTAGGGCTTGGTTCTTCACTTTGGATTCCACTTCCTTTGGGTCAAATCTTAGTGAGAAATTTGGACAAAAGACGTTGTTAAATGCTAAGTGCATTATAGCCTTCATAGAAAATTCTGCTAAAAATTAAAAGTATTAGGGGAGCACAACTTGTATTTTTAAACAGTCTGTCTGTTTGAACTTCTCAAGAGACCTTATTGCTTCTTCTCTTATTCTCCTATACTTTTTCAGACTCAGAGGCAGATTCAGCAGTTTACATGTCTGAATTCAACATGCATAGAATTAAAATATAGGTGAAAAATGATGTGTATTTCTTTCAAAGCAAGTAGATATTATTTATATAATGGATATTTTCAAAACCATAAAACTCTGTACCTTTGATTTCTTTAAATCAATTTTCAAGAAAAAACAAAACTTTACATTCCCACTGGGCAGCGCAAGAGTTTCCTTTTCTATACATACTCAACAATACCTACTGTTTCCTGTGTTGCTGATTTTAGCCATTGTAGTTTTGATTTGTATGTCCCTCAAGATCAGCGATTTTGAGCACCTTTTCATGTGTCTTTAGAGAATGTTTTCTTTAGAGAAATGTCTGTTCATTTCTTCAGCCCATTGTTTAGTCAGATTATCCATTTTTGGAGTGTTGAGTGTTAAAAGTTCTTGATACATTTTGGATACTAACCCTTTATCAGATACGCCATTTGCAAATGTCTTCTTCCATTCCATAATTGCCTTTTAGTTTTGTTGAATGTTTCCTTTCCTGTGCAGAAGCTTTTTATTTTGATGTAGTCTCAATAGCTTATTTTTGCTTTTGTTTCCCATTTAAAAAAAAAAAAAAGAGTGAAATCTTGCCACTTGCAACAACATTGATGGAGCTAGAAAATATTTTGTAAATGGAATAAGTCAGAGAAAGACAAATGCCATATGACTTCACTCATATAGGGAATTTAACAAAACAAATGAGTAAAAGGGAAAAAAGAGAGAGATTGGCAAACCGAGAAACAGACTCTTAACTATAGAGAAGAAACAGCTGGTTATCAGAGAGGAAGTGGGTGGGGAGACAGATTAAATAGGTGATGGGATTAAGAAGTGCACTTTTGATGAACACTTCTTGTGATAAGTTGTATGGAAATACTGAAACACTATAGTGTACACTATAGTGTGTAATTAATACTACATTATATGTTAACTGGAATAATACTGGAATATTACATCATATGTAGTTAACTGGAATATTATATCATATGCATGTATATATAATATAATATAATATAATATAATATAATATAATATAATATTACATATTATCATATGTAATATTGCTGGAAATTACATATGTTAACTGGAATTTGAATAAAAACAAAAAAATAAACCTCAGCAAAAAGAAGAAGAAAACAAAACTTTGGAACATCCCTAAATTATTAGGACTTTTTCTTCTATAAGCTTATAGTAGCACCACTTTATAATTTTTTTAGTTTACAGGTGAAATGCCAACATTCTTTCCAATGGTACCCCACATCCATATTCTGCCTTGTTACCTGTGTAGTTTTAGAAAAGATAATTAACTTCTCTAGTCTCTCCTGTATTTTTATGAAGAATAAATAAGCTAACAGATACAGTCTGTGTAACATATTCAACACAAAGTAGGTGTCCCATAAATGCGGATTCATTTCCTTAGTTTGAAAAATTACTGCTGAAGAATCAGGTCCCTTTACATCTTTTATGTTAATGAAAGATTCTCGTGTTAGTAGGTCTTCCTGTGCTGGTTCTGAGTCCAGGTGCTGTTCTGAACATCAGTCACCAACCTGTCCCCCAAGCCCTAATCTCTATCAAGTTTCAGTCCAGGATAAATGTTTCTTTCTCTAACTACCTTGGTGAATGATATTATGGATCTGTTCTTGACCTTGGTAATACAATTTCTTAACAATTGCCCTGTCAATCTTCAGTACCATCTGATTCCCATTTGGCAACCTGTATCTTTCTTGATTCACACTACGATTTGAGAATTTTTATACTTTACCTCTTTAGGTTCTTGTACAGGATTTAAGGTAACTACCTAGAGTCAGATTGACCTGAGTTAGAATCTAGAGTGCCTTATTTACCAGTGTTGTGAGCTTGGGCCAGTCCCTTCACTTAAACAATCTTAGTTTCCTCATCTGAAAATTATAGACAGCAAACCCAGCCTCACAGATTAACGTGAAAACTGAGTGAAGGAAAGCATGGTAATCACAGTACAATTATAGTACAGTAGCTAGTACAATTATATACTCAGGCAATCATTTAATAATGTCAAAGTTAAACACACACACAAACCCACACATATACACAAGAAGAGAAGGAAGTTCATTTAATTTTATTGCAGACTTAGACACTACTAAAAATTATCATGCAAAGAAATTCTGAGCTGTGTAGAATAAGGAATGTATCACCCACTTTTCCTACTTGAAGAATGGTATTAAGTTATAGCCACAATGTCCAAAACCAGATTATTTTAGCCAAGTTCACATGATGTGATTGTCAAATTGTGAGTGACAAAATATTTACCAGGAAAAATAATTTTCTTTAAAAAAACAAACAAACAGAAATTCATATTGGCTATCCCTATTCCTCTATGATTCAAATCCTATTTATTATTCACTTAAGGAAAATAAATTGAAAAATCCCTCTCTATCCTCCCCTCTTTGGGATATTGCCTTCTTCACCAACTTAAATCAGTATATGAACTTGTTCTATCCAAATGAATCTTTAACTCAGTGGAAAAGTATACACAAATGTATGTTGAGGGAATTTATGTCAATGGGCTTTAAAACAAACAAAAAATATAAAACAAACTGTGCTGACACAGTATAACACTGTGGATTGTCAGAAGTAAAATTGTCTATCTTCACATTGTCATCCATCATGTTGCCTAAGCAAAATTGCAATCTCAGAGGAAGTGGGAAGGGGATGAGAAGTGAGAAGTGACTTAAAATGATTAGTTCCGCTCCACAGGCACAGGAGCTGCCGAGTTAAGGACCAAGTCAAGCAGCTGAGTTGTGAATTTATTTGTGAACTTGTCTGTGATTTGCACTATGAGAGAAAGTGAAGAGAACATGAAACCACATTTTAGAACGGCATGTAATGGTGAAAGGAATAAGTAGACTTTATTTTATTCTTGTTATTTCCTAACAACTTTGTTGAACCTGCAGACACCCACCCCCTCTTCTTCTCTTCCATTCATGCTTCCACATGTGTTCCTGTTACTGTTAACCTTGCTACTAAAAACAAACAAACAAAAAAAACGATGTAGTTACTATGAGTCAGGGATGTAACATTCATTTTCATTATGTCCGTCCTAAATTAGGGAAGTTCACCACTGTGGTTAAAAACACCAACTCTGGAGGTAGATTGGGCTGAATGTGGATTTTAGCTCTGCCATTACTTGCCCTGTGAACTTGGGCAAGTTGTTTAACCTTACTTTTTCTTAATTTCCTCACTTAAAAAAATGTTGAAGATGATGATAGACCTCCCTCATAGGCTACTCAATTCTGTAATTGTGGCATAAAAGCAACCATAGATAGTATCGAAAACAATGAGCATGACCACATTCCGATAAAACAGGGGGCAAGGCTATATTTGGTTAGTGGTTCACAGTTTGTCAACCTCCTGGTTTAGTTCACAGAATTTTTCATATGGAAGGCACATGAAAGATCACTTAGTCTGACAGCCTTATATTACGTATGAGACAACTAAAAGACCGGAAGAGGCTGTACCTTGTCCACCTCCTCCCCTATCCCCCCAAAAAATCACACAGCTAGTGTGAAAACAACAAAACTGATTGTTTTTCTTACATAACTCATGATATAATTTTCATCTGCAGCATTCCGAAAATGATGTCGTATTTTTCAGAAACAAAGGTTTTCCCTAGAACGGATTTCATACTTCCCAGTGGTCTTAGGTCCACTCCCCAGAAGCAGACCAAGAAGAAAAAAAGAAACTTTTTGGCAAGTGATAAGCACATAGAGGAAATAAGAAAGGGAAGCAGGGCAAACCGAATAAGGGTGAGATTTCAAGGAAAAGCCAAGGAGGATAAGTTGTCTGATTCTATGAGGAAATGCTAGAGTGTAAGTTGCTTAAGGATTTCTCTATTCTCCACCACATAATCATTAGATAATGGGCACCGGCAAGGCTGCAAACTCTCCAGCGATCTCAGTGGTACCGAGCTGCTCCAGTCACCCCAAGGGTCATATACTGAAGAGGATGAATGCAGGTACTGGCAGTAGACATCACTCAAAATAGTGTGTGTGGGGGCAGGAGGGATGTGGGGTCGGGAGGATAAAAATTTAGGTAGAGCTCTAGCATTCTGTTCTGCATAACCTTAATAATAGAGGAAAATAAATAAATAAGATTGTCTGAAGGTATAGACCAGAAATGTCTCCTGCAAGCTAGATATCTGTTCGAAGTTCTTGTTTTTTCTAGAAAAATTCATATGAACTTTGTATTTTACCTTAACTTCTTGATGATTACTTGAGGGTCTTTCCAAATGTATGAGTTTGGTTTGCTCTCTTCAAAAGTTATTTTATGGGGCGCTTGGATGGCTCAGTGGGTTAAGCCTCTGCCTTCACTCAGGTCATGGTCTCAGGGTCCAGGGATCAATCCCTGCAGCAGGCTTTCTACTCAGCAGGGAGCCTGTTTCTCACCCCCAACCCTTGCCTACTTATCATCTCTCTCTCTCTGTCAAATAAATAAATACAATCTTTTTTAAAAAGGGGATTGGGAGGGAGACAAACCATAAGTGACTCTTAATCTCACAAAACAAACTGAGGGTTGCTGGGGGGAGGGGGGTGGGGTTATGGACATTGGGGAGGGTATGTGCTTTGGTGAGTGCTGTGAAGTGTGTAAACCTGGCGATTCACAGACCTGTACCCCTGGGGATAAAAATATATGTTTATAAAAATAAAAATTGAAAAAAAAGTTGTTTTATCTGGTGCTCGCTTCGGCAGCACATATACTAAAAAAGTTGTTTTATCTGGTACCTAACTTTTTTAACTTTAAATTTTAGTGTTTGTTTGTTTGTTTGTTTTTTAACCATCATTTCCCACTCTGCTTTCTTTCTTTCCTGGTAAAACATCAGTTTTAGTCAAAATAACAACTTAACGGCTTTCTTTTTTCATATCCATTTATACTTCCCTCTCCATATAGAAGGATGGAAGGGGGTAGCTATCTCCTTAGATACCACATGAAAAAAAAATTAGTAAGTATTCATTTTATTAGTCAGGTCTCTTGCAGTAAATTCTTAAGTGCTTTTTAAATATAATTTTAAAAGAATCTGAGAAAGAAGTTTTCTTCCCTCAGTTCCACTTTGCACTAAGATTAAATTGATCTATGATGCCATGTCATTTCTTTCAAATACTTTCCTGTCCCTTTGTACATGGAAATGGCATAAAAGATCCTCTCAAAAAAAAAAAAAAAAAAAAAAAAAAAAGATCCTCTCAAATCACTTGTGCCATTTATATAATATGAGAAGTGTTTTGTTTGTTTTGTTTGCTTTCTTTCTTGGTTAAATATTACCACATTGTCCCAGAAGTGTTTCGGTTTTTTTCCTTCTCTAATCCTCCTTAATCCATGACTGATCAGTATTGTTTAAGTTTGTCTATGACTGATGTCATACCACTAGCCCATAGTTAAGTAGCTTGCAAAACCTAAAATGTTTAATACTGGAAAAAGTTTTGCTCATCTTTGATCAAAATGATGTGGCAACTATAACATAGCTAATAAATGAGCAAAGGGTGACTGGAATCCAGGCTATCCTACATCTATATCCAGAATTTGAAATCCCTGCCCTGATATTAACATTCTCTGCATCAAGGCTGACTTTGCCAGCCATTTATCTCTCTAGTCAGACGCTGATTTGCCAGTAAAGAAACTTACCAAGAACTTTCCCATTCCCCATCCTTGCAGGGCCATTTTAAATAGCATCTTTTCTGTAAAGGCTTTTCTATTTGATTCCAACCAGTTGTGTTCTCTTTTTCCTTCCGTCTTCTTGGATTAGGTCCTTCTTGGTCTATGCCTGTCTTGTGACATTAATATTCTACCACTTAAAGTAATCATTTTTGCTATCCTCCTCAGGCTGCTACAATTTAGTTCCTTGAGGGGAGGAGCACTGTCTAATTCATCTTTTTGTTCACCCCAGAATTAAGCACATTTCCACATGCATAGATATGCTCAGTATATTCACTGAATTGGTGAATTAAATTTTGATACCCTACGAATAGAGAAGACCTCGTCTGATGATGTTCAGGTTCACCTCACATCTCCTGAATGATCATTCACATTGGTGACTTCTGGTAATTACAGGTACTAAAGAGTTAGAAGGCCCTTGCTGTAGCCTGAACTACGAGAGTTTCTCTTATGGAACTTTGGCAGATTGTTACTGCCCAAATAGTTTAGTCAGAGTTTCCCAAATGTTTGCATATCAGAATCTTTTCATACCACCAACACTATTTTTGCCAAATACATGTACCACATAATCTGTTATTTTTATTGGTATTTCCTTGAATTTAATCACCTTTAACTTACATAAATGTATTTTAAAGAAAGATGATATCACTACCTTTTGTGGAATTTCAGTACTTTTGGCCATAAATGGAATGTAAGCATAACGAAATAGATCAATAATTTGCATCTGAAGACTGACCTTTTATTTAAAATGGTAAGGGAAGTTTAATGGCATGCTGGTGTCAACTGAGACTTTTCTGGCAGCTTTATCAGGATGGAAAGGGAATTGAGCCATGTTGTGATACAATCCTATTTAAATCTCTGTCCATATACTATGCAAAACCATCTCCTGAACCATCCAGTGTCTACATGCAAACTTCTGGATAAAGTGCTTGTTCGAAGCGTTCCCACTCCCAAAGTATTCATTGCTTCCTGTTGAATCATCATTGGCTCTGACAGCTAAATCACTCAATCCTAAACTCTCATTAAGATAGTTTGTTTAATAAAAAATAAAATAATCTGATTTAAAAATAGACAAAGGACCTGAAAGAAACATTTTTCAAAGGAAGATACACGAATGGCCAAGAGGTACAGGAAAAAGTCCTTGACACCCCTCATAATTAGCAAAGTGCAAATCAAGACCACAATGAGGCAATAACTTATACCTGTTAGAAGGGCATCAACAAAACCAAACACATTTAACACATCAACAAAAACACAAAAAAAGACAAATGCTGGTAAGGATGTAAAGGAAAGGGTATCCTTTTGCACTGTTGATGGGATTGTAAACTGGTACAGCCACTTTGTAAAACAGTATGCATTTTCCTCAAAAAACAAAAAGTAGGATTATCATATCATACAGCAACTCTACTTTTAGGAATAAATGCAAAGGAAACATGAACCCCTCTATCAAAGAGATTCTGCACCCCCATGCTCATAACGGCATTATTTACAATAGCCAAGACATGGAAACAAACTGAGTGTACACTAATGGATGAATGGATATACCCAGTGGAATAAAAAAAAAAACAAAAAGGCAATCCTGCCTTTTGTGAACACATGATGGAAACTGAGAGACTTCAGTGCTGAGTGAAATAAGTCAGACAAAGATGAATACTGCATGATCTCACTTACATGTGAAATCTAAAAAATAAATAAACAAACAAACTCAGAGAGAAAATATATCAGAGTTGTGGGTACCAGAGGTGGAAAGTGGATGGATGGAGAATTTGAGGGAGGTGGTCCAAAGGTGCAATCATTCAGCTGCAAGATGAAGTGTTAGAGAGGTACAACAGGATGACTGTAGTTAATACTGCTGTATGGCATATCTGAAGATTGTTACAAAGTAAATTCTGGGGCACCTGAGTGGCTTGGTCCATTAAGCCTCTGCCTTCAGCTCAGTTCATGATCCCTAGGTCCTGAAAATGAGTCCTGATTTGGGCTTCCTGCTCAGTTTGGGGATGGCTTCTCCCTCTCCCTCTGCCCTTTCACTCTGTTCGTGCTTGTTCTCTCATGCTCTCTCAAATAAGTAAATAAAATCTTAAAAAAAAAAAAAGTAGATGCCGAGTTGTCATCACAAGAAAAATACTTTCCCCCCCCTTTTTTTTGTTTTTTTTTTTTTTTGTATCTGTATGAATTAATTGATGTAACTAAACTTATTGTGGTAATCATTTCATAATACCTGTAAGTCAAATCATTAAACTATAAACCTTAAACATATACAGTCCTATATCAATTACATCTCAAGAAAACTGGATATTTTTTTAAAAAGATAAATTACAGTGAAAAGAATGACATTGGTAAAAATTGTCCGTTGGGCTTTCTAGCCTGAAAAGAATTGTCTTTATTTTTTAGAGCAATTTTTTGTGCTCTAGGCCACCACATAACACATCCCTCAGTAGAAACACTTCTTTCACAGCTCTTAATAATTTATTTGAAACCAAAAGCAAATTCATTTTCTCAGGAACTAGGAACAAAACGTGTCTTCATGGCAGTTGTAATATGGGAGAATTATGTTAAAACATGGAAGAAAACAGTGGTTGTTATCACCTGCTCTTAAGGTTTCCAATTAAAGAAAATCTTCACTCCAACAGACTTTGACTAGTTCTGCATTCTTCCTTTTCCGCAGGAAAGATTTCTTAATCACAAAACCTTTGACACTTCCATAATATTGTGAAGTGGAGATAATATTAGAACTTCATAGTATTTTGTGAAAATTAGTGAGGTGTAGAGAGGTGAGAATATAAGTATCAGGAAAGGTCATTTGGTATCCACAATGACTTATGTGTCATAGTTAAATATCAAACAAAGGTATATTTTATTATTAAGAAAGATTGCATATTAACCCTAATTAAACTATTCTATGAGTATTAATATGAGGTCTTTTAAAAAAGATTTTATTTATTTATTCAAATGAGAAAGAGAGAAAGTGAGTGAGGGGAGGGATATAGGGAGAAGCAGACTCCCTGCTCAGCAGGGAGCTTGATATGGGGACCCTGGGATCATGACCTCAGCCAAAGGCAGAGGCTTCATGGAGGGAGCCACCCAGTTGCCCCAGGAGGTCTTCTATTTTTTTTAAAGATAATATATATTTTATAACTTTTTAGGTGATACAGTTTCTTTTTTTTTTAAGGACTTTATTTATTTATTTGAGAGAGAGACAGTGAAAGAGAGCAAGAGAGGGGAGAAGGTCAGAGGGAGAAGCAGACTGTGGAGCTCCCAGGACTCCAGGATCATGACCTGAGCCGAAGGCAGTTGCTTAACCAACTAAGCCACCCAGGTTCCCAGTCTAACTAAATGGTTAGACAGCAAAGCTGTTGTGGAATTCATTCAACATATATTGATAAGGTCTTACCATGTATAAGTGGAGCTAATTCAATTGTTTGACATTAATACTACAATATTTGTAACAATATTCAAATATAAACTTATTGAGGATCTTTATTCCTAGTCATTCTTGTTCATAATTTATTAAATTTTTATGTCAGTTCCTGTATGTATTTATTTATGTTTATTCAGTCACAGCATGATTTTTTTAAAAGATTTTATTTATTTATTTGACAGAGAGAGAGAACAAGAGAGATCACAAGTAAGCAGAGAGACAGGCAGAGAGAGAGAGGGAAGCAGGCTCCCTGTTGAGCAGAAAGCCTGATGTGGGGCTCGATCCCAGGACCCTGAGACCATGACCTGAGCCAATGGCAGAGGCTTAACCCACTGAGCCACCCATGCGCCCCCAGCATGATTGTTTTTAAACAGTTTTCAAGGTGATTGTTTCACACATGACTATGGGAGCTGCTAAAATCTAAGTAACAATCCTTCACCCTTGACATGAATCTGAGAGATCAGATGTCCTAGACTGACTCATTCATCCTTATTGGCCAGCTGCAGGGACATTCATGTAACATAGATATAGTAAATTTAGGTTCTTCTTCTAGTCATATTCAAGTTCCCATGTTATAATTTCTATATCAAAAACATATGGTTAGTCATAACACCTATTCCACCTATAGTCGACATTTGTGACTTTATCTGTTCAGCATCCATTCTTCCTCTTTCTGGTAATAGCACTTCAATAACCTGACTTTGGGTCATTGTTCTCAACCATTCATAGTCCACATAGTTTGGATTTGGGTCATCCCAACTTCAGGACCAGGAGTGATTGCAGGCCCAGCAATTAGCGTAAGTGATAGGTTGAAAATAGGAGTGGGATCCAAGCCCCCCCCCCCCCGCAGTGTCCTATCATGTAGTTTGGTGGAGTAATAAAATTGCTAATCCTCTCAATGTTGTTGAACTGGAGTAACTGATGGTTATCTTTGGGAGACAGCCCCAGATTGAAGCCAACTTTCAACAAACAGATGAAATGAGAAACTTTAAGCATTTTGAATCTACCTGTACTGAGTTGAACACCCTTGACTTATTCAGTTACATAACCTATTATTAACTTACATTTACTAGTCTGAGTTTGGTTTCTGTCCCTTTCAAGCCCAAGAGCATTGAATAATTACTTCACAGAATTAAATGAGTAATTGTTGATGTTCGTCACAGAATAAGCAAGCTAGTAAACAAGTAATACTAATAGGTATTCACTATGAATAATAATTGGAATTTTAATTTATCAATTACTGAATGTCTCATACAAGGTAAGTAAATGCAGTGAGCGTGTAGAATAATAAAATAAGAATACAAGTCCCTCATGGAATTAACAAATGGAGATGTTTTCAGAGTGAATTTAAAGAAAAACAAAACAAAAAAGCAAGGCTCTACAATTGGCTTTAGATGCACAGAAGTAGGAAGAGACTAACCTTTTAAGACTTTCATATGCCCAAGTCCTCTAATTTTTGGAGGCCCCTTGATATAGTATATAAAACATATTAAAATGCACATTTCTCATACGAAATTTAAATTTTATAATTACAGACACAATATTACATTTTCTAGATATTTAATTAAACATTAATTAATTTCAGCATTGTAGTTTTCTAATTTGGAACCAATATGTACTTCTTTTTTCAAGATTTCGACATTCTTTATAGGCCCTCAAAAAGCTTGTAAACCGTAGGTTCTCTCAGGCATCTACTGGATAGATAGTCCTTACAGAGGAGCATCAGGAGAAACCTTGGAGTATGTGACCCACATTCTGGAAAGCTTCATTTCACAAGACAGATTACCTCTCACTGGCCATCTCTCAAAGTTATTCCTAAGTAACCAACTTGAGAGCAATTTTGAAAAGTTACTCTTTGGGACCTGCGGTGTCACTGCTTACATCAGTTTTGCTCCTTTACTTATATTGATGAAACTCAGCTTTCCTCCTCCTTCAGGTTTTGAGGCGTAGTTGGTAAAAAGGTAAGGGATGTGGTGTTTTGTTACTACTGAGCCTGTGAGTGTAATTTGTCTCCTTGTGTGGCATTAGAGCTAACATAATTTCCTCATCTCACAATTTTACCTCCATTTGGAGCATCGGTAACTTCATTTTGTACTTTAAGGCACACCTTTTCTGTATTCTTGAAGATCGATTAATTTGAGGTGGTGCTAAAAGGTATAAAGGACTAAAGAATATTAAAGGGAAAAGAACTTTCAAAAAGCTTCTAGTACTCAAACTCTTAAAATTTCCTGTTGGTCATTTGATTGTTAAATCAAATCTCCATTAGAGGCAGAGATCCTTTCTTTTGGCTAAGATTTTATTTCTGTTGTATTAATTCACTAGATGAGACAAGCTGAGAACTAACTGCAAAGTAAGCAAATCCACAGAAGTTTTATTTATAAAGTCGCATAATTATTAAGAAGGTCTGAGTCCTTTAAATTTTTCTTATAATTTATATAATCTTATAGCACTTAATTTTTGCTTCTATTTCCTCATATAAGGAAAGATTATAATAATAACATTTCATAGAAACATTATAAGGATTTAATGTTATTACATGTAAAACATATGAAACAGTATCTGACACATTAGTATTTCATTATTATTATTATATGCTAATTTTTAGTTAAATAATTTAAATTGACTTTTATGTCATCAAACTTACTATGACCAAGAATTACATAAAAACGCAGGTTTAATGTTAGTGTTAAACTGCTGGAGGAGAAACAGGCAGGACTCAGTGAACATAGAATTTACATAGAATAAGATAACAGTGAGCCATAAGCCCATGGTTTGAAATTTGTAGTAATTTAGGAGAAATTTTATTTCTCAGACACTGTGAAAGCAAAGGTTTGCCAGACAAATAAATAAAGGGTATTTTTGACTAGCATAAGAGAAAAATATTTGATAAAATTTAAACTACTCTATGATCTTTTTGCATAGAAAAATAAATTAAGGTGCATTAATGTGTAAGATGCATAGAGAGGTTATTTAAAAATGGTTCTTATTTGTATATTATACTAGGTCCAGGAAGCCATATGCTTGAAAACATGTTATTAGTAATTGGATAAATTTGTGCTGTTGTATGTCCTGAAAGTAATAAATGTATATTTTCTTCCCACATAATATTTCTGACTTTTTCCCTACTCTTCAGTATTACTGAAATTTCTAAACATTAATATAAAAGAACTCAATCAATATTTAAAGCTAAGAGATCCTTTATTCATTAAAAAAAAAGGTACAAATATTTAAATGACTTTGCAAAACACATAACCCACGTTCCATAAGACTTTCCTCAAAATCATCATTGCTGATGATTTGCCACCAGCAGCAGGTTAGTGAAAATGACTTAGCATCTGTGGTTATATTCTATACTTGTTCATCATGAGATAAAAGGCTATGATATAGAATGTCACATTACCCCCAACCAACCGAATCATGTTAGTTTGTGGGGAAGGAATGAAGGACAGAGTGAATTACCTTTTGAATTTTATACCATAGGCATATAAGGTCTATTCCAAAATTAATAAGGAAATTAATTTAGTTGAGAATTTTTTATCAGGATATTCTCTTTCCTTAGCTTCCATAATCACAGTAGTTTTCCTCTTACCTTTTGGACCAGTCCTAATTTGGTTCTTCGGATGGCTGTAATTGTCCTTTACCAGAAAATTCTCTTCTAGATCCTCTAGTTTTCTCATTCTGTTCATCCTTCTGAGAAAAGTCTCATATGCTCCTATGATTTAAGTTATTTACACCACCAGGATCTTCACAAATACACTCATTCATTAAAACATAGGTATTAAGTGTCCACTATGGACACTGGGTACTGCAATACAGTGGTGAGTAAAGCAGACAAAAATCTCTATTTTTAACTTTTATTCAATGCAGTAAGATAGAAATAAAATGGGTAAAATATAAGATGATTGTAATATGTTCTAAAGAGACAAATCAAAGCAGAAAAGAGAAATAAAATTGTTAGAATGGAACACAGAAATTTTGTGTTGGTCCCGCCTCCCCCCTCACTTCTGAGCTGAAGCGGAGGTTCAGAAGCACATGGATCAAAACATGTGGTGCACCTTGGATGGCTAGCAGGTACCTTAAACTTATCATGACCGAAACTGAGCGTATTATCACCAGCAGCTTCTACCACCACTACTGAATTGCTCAAAGAAGAAATGTATGAATTATCTTTGGATACTTCTCTCTCATTCCCCATATTTTACCCATCACAAAGTTCAGTCAGGTATCACATGATTCTGGTCACTTCTCTCCATCTTCATTGTCACTATCCTAATGCAGGTCAACATCAACTCTCATCTGGATTCCTGCAATAATAGATCCCCCTACAGCTACTACCATCTTACTTCCAATGTCATTAAAACTCATCTTATCAGTCCTCTATCTCCACAGATCAATGGTCCCAAATTGCTACTAAGAAGCTCTCCAAGGGCATTAATCTGGGGGCCACTCTTACTCTTCTCCTCTAGTCTTATTTTTTTTTAAGATTTTATTTATTTACTAGAGAGAGAGAGTGAAAGAGAGAGAGAGAGTAGGAGAAAGGGGAGGGTCAGAGGGAGAAGCAGACTTTCCACCGAGGGGGGAGCCCAACTCTCACGTCTTGATCCTAGGACTCTGAGATCATGACTTGAGCTGAAGGCAGAAGTTTAACCAACTGAGCTACCCAGATGTCCTTCTTTTCCTCTAGTCTTATAGTTTTTCCTTCATTCTTCATTTATGCCATCCTCTCTTGGTCCAGAATATTTGCATATACTATTCCTTCTTCCTGGACCGCTCTTCCCCTAACTCTTCATTAGGCTAACCCATCATTCAAATCTCAATTGATGCATTAATTTAACCAGAAAATTTTACATAATACCTCAAGCTGATTTATTTGTACCAATTATGAATTCCATAATATCCTATCTTTCCCGCTTTATGATACATACTATACATTATTACTTCTATAATGGCTCTACCCATACTGCAGTGTAAGCTCCAAAAAGATAAGGACTATGTTTGCCTTTTCAACACATCATCCCCAATGTTTGTCAAATAATGTTTAACATAGAGTAGGTGCCCAATACATATTTACCAGATAAATGAATAAATATTATAGTAAAGACTAAGGAAGGACAGATGGTGACTGATTTTATCTGGAGTTTGTGTGCTTCATACTCAGATGATTTTGAATCATGATCTCTTAATAATACTTACATTTTGCCTTCTTGCTATGCTTCTGGGATCATGGAGGATGCTCTCCAGCAACTAATACATCTCGATTCCAGCAGTGCCCTCCTTGCACATTATTATTCCAATAATAATGTTATTATTGTTATCAGTTCCAGAGAGAAGTTCTCATGTTGATTCTGCTGTACAATAAGACTCACTTTAGATATAAGTTGATCTCAGATGTTATAAGTAGTGGGAATATCTTTTTGGTTATATTAGTAGTATCTATTGATAAGAGATATCCCTGAGATGTTACCACATAAAGAAAATATTCTTTTATTGTTTCTCTTTAGATTGCCTTTAATACATTGCCTTCTTAACCTTATCTTAGTTCCCTTAAAATGTTAGGTCCTCTCTTCTTAAGCCAGTCTATCATCATCACATTAAATTTACGTCCACTCAGTCTTTATACATTAATGTTATTAAACCTTGTTTGTTGTCCTGTCCACTCATTATGCTTTATTCACTAAAATTTGTTAATATTTGTTAACTTCATGCTAAATGCTACAAATATATTTACATCATTCTATAATCAAATGAAGAAGGTACAATTATCATTCCCATTTTTACAGAAGAATGAAATGTGGCTTAGACAGGTATACTGACCTATGGAAGTTACAAAGATACTAAGTATTCAAATTGGGATTTGAACCCAAATGAAGTTCTGCCTCCAGTTCCTTTGAAACTCACAGTTTGCATTGTGCTATTGTTTTACTTGCTGAGATGCAGTTACTTTGATTTTAACTCTTTGACCTCGCCTCCCTTATTTTTCTGTATAAGACTAGTCTTCCACAAGTACTTGTTTAATTGTTCACTGGGCTATTTTTGTTACCAGTGGATGACAATATTTTTGGTATTGTTCTGTTAACTAAATATTCTTCTTTCAACCCAAACTGAAGGGAGGCTGGATGTGCAGAAAGTGAAACATGGATAACTAACGGTAAGAAGGAAAATCCTGTTTTGGAGTGCTTTCCAGAAAAAGACAAGTTTCCTAGGTTTTCACCAGTTAATTACCTGAGGTTCAAACTGATTTAGGACTCCTCTGGATATAATGCTGGTAGACTAAACTTTGTTTTCTCTTGAATACGTTAGCTTGTGTAAAAGATTCCCACTGTATAGAAGTGTAAAAAGAGGGAAACTGGCAATTTTTCTCTGCCATGGATCTATATTTTGTCCTTGAAACTCTCAACCGGAATAATTACAGATGGGAGAGTTAAGGATTTCATCTCTCCTCTCTCTCCTTCAGTCTCCCAGTCTGCCCCTCAGCGGACTCCTTGAGCCTGGAGCCCCGCAGAACGCCAGGCTGTAGAACCGCAAGGTTTATGGCGTTGTTTTACCTGTCTCACATTCAGAAACTCCCTTAGTGAAGGCACAGAGCTCTCTCTGCTCGCGTTCCCTCACAGGGGAGCTGTCGGATTCCCTCCTCGAAGCCCTCCCGCCTCCACCCTCGCCTAGGAATCATTCCCCAGAGCCGCCCCAGGAAGACCCTCTGACCTAGGCGGGGTGCGGGCCAGGGAGGGAGGCGATCAAGAGGTAAATGGGTCAGGAGCTTGGCTGGGACCAGGACCCCGAGGATTCCCGGGTGCTGCGGGGACTGTCAGCCTTCGGAGCGCCGCCGACCCACTACGGCGGGTACTGGCGGCGGGAGCCTCCCCTCGGTTCAGACTTGGGCCAGGCAAGCCTGGAACCTGGCGCTCCCGCTCCTCCCGGAGCCGCCGACGGCTCGGCGGGCCCCGGGAGCTCTGCGGCAGCCGAGAGCCAGCAGCCGGCATGGTCTCGGACTTAGGGGCCAAGAAGGCTGTCTAGTCTTGGTTAGGGACACTGGCTTTGGAGTTCAATTCGGGTTCCGCCTCTAGCCTACTAGGTGACCTTGGCCAAGTCGCTTCGCTTCAGCGCACCAGCTTCTAAATCCATATGGGGGAACTGAGGTGATGGCTAAATCGTGGGACAGTTGTAAGAATTAATCAAGCACTCCTGGCAAGTAGTAGGCGCTCAGTTAATGGGTAGCAATGATCAGCAATAGGAGTTAGAAGCGAAAACTGCTCTGGGTCCCGAACGTAGGTTTGGGCTCTGGCTTTTCCCGTTCCTCACCGAGGAGTGGGGGAAGGGGCAGCGGCATCACCTGCCCTGCATCCCCTCCTCCCTCCTCCCTCGTTCCGAGATAACTCGGGAGTACCGGGAGAGGAAGGCGTCCTGGCCTCGGGCTCCCTCGCACACCCAGAACCCCCAGCCTTGTAGCCGCTGCTGGCCCCCGCGGCACGTCTCTCTCCCTCGAGCTGAGGAAACATTTCGGCCGTGAATTGAGTATCTCGCTCCCTCTCCAACCGCCGAGCTCACTCGCTGCCTCCTCCGGGTTCCGGTGGCATTGGGGAGCCCGGCAAAGGCTCGGGCGGCAGGGAAGAGGCAGCATCGGGGTCTCAGAGTGTCTCCCGGCACTGGCGAGGCGAGCGAGGGCGAGGTGAGCGGAGAGAGAGGGAGAACGCCGGGCCCCCAGGCGTCCCTAGGCCCCTTCCTCATTTTGCTGCCTTCTAGGGACAGCTCTGGCTTTTGCCACCCGGAGCCACACTCAGCCCCAGAACAGCCAGGTGTCCCTTAGCCGCCACTCGCCCTCTCCGGCTGGGACAGAGCTCCGGGGGGCACCGGCTCCGCCCGCGGCAGGAGTGGGCGGCCAGCGCAGGCCCGGGAGGTAAGTAGGCGCGGGAGGCGGGTTGGGAGAGTGCCTGCACGTGCGCGCGCCTGTGCGCGTGCTAGGAGGGGGCGTGGGGGGGGGTCCGCCAGGGGTGCCCCCCCAGGGCCACCTGCCCTTGCAGCACCGTTTCGCCGCTCCAGCCCTCTCGCCCCCGGCACCCAGGGTCTGGCTCTAGCCATCCGCGTTCCCCACGCTCACAAGTCCCATCACCCCCTCATCCAAACCCCACCCTCCCCACTAATAATTTCCCAATGCAGAATCAGACCGAAACCTGGAGAGACAGCTTTGCCTTTCTGCTCCCCTCGCCCCCCCCCCCCCACCTCCTTCTATAAATAATCTGGACTAGCGGGTCAGGCATGTCACACGGCAAGAAACCGGGACCCCGAGGTTTTCTTCTCTGGGAATAGGGGGCAAAGGGTGAGGAGGAGGAGAAAGAAACCGCTCGTGAGTAGTGAAGAAAAGCTTGCTCCTTGACTCCTAGAAGAGACCAGGCATCATTTTATTCTTCCTTTCTTTTTCTTTTTCTATTTTTCCGTTTCTTTCTTATTCTCTACTCCCCTACCCGCTCCCCCCCCCGCCCCAAATCCGACGGATTGCTCAGCACTTCTCCCATTGGTTTCTTTCTTCCCTCCCCCTTGGACTGCTGCACCCACCGCCCCCCCCATCCTCACCGCACAACCCCCATCTCCAGCACAAATCTCGCCCCACGCAGGGGATGCTATTCGCCAAGAAATAAAGTTCAAACTACTCTCCTCTTAGGCTTGCTGATACCAGAAGTGGGCTCCCAGGCAACCCATTTCCACTAGCAGTCCAACCTGCTGTCTTTTAAATTCCCTGTCTGGTTTTGCATATTTAAGAGGAAACACACAAACACGCCCCAAAAACCCGTGAGGTACAAAACTGCCTCCAGGAACTACCAAAACTTACCAGAGGCTCTAGTTGTTTTGTCTTAACGAAAGGAAAACAAAGATTTTACTCTGGGTCCTCCTTGGGGTGACTTTCTTATATTATTCAAATATGTATATGTTATATATATATATATGTTTTTCCTTTTTCCCCTTTAATTTTTTTTTTTTTTTTCCCCTTAGCAAGAAAATCTGCTCGGTCCCAGGCAGCCGCTGCTGCCCCTTTGATGTTTTGGTACACCGTGCGCATGCGCCTCACATTAGAATTACTGCACTGGGCAGACTAAGTTGGATCTCCTCTCTTCAGTGAAACCCTCAATCCCATCAAAAACTAAAGGGATGTGGAGAGTCCGGAAAAAGGGCTACTTTGGGATTTGGTCATTCCCCTTAATAATCGCCGCTGTCTGTGCGCAGAGGTAAGTGTGCCCAGCATTTCTCCTTTTCATTTCACTTTGAAGGGCTCTGTCTGCATACCTCTGTGAGCAGGGATCTGTAGTGAGGATCAGATAAATGCTGAAGACGATGTGCCTGCTGCCTTATTGATGCCTGTTTATTGTCTTTTCTTTCCTTAGTGTCAATGACCCTAGTAATATGTCGCTGGTTAAAGAGACAGTGGATAGACTCCTGAAAGGCTATGACATTCGTCTGAGACCAGATTTTGGAGGTAATGGGGTTGCCTTGGAAATAAGAAACAGCCTAGCTATAGCCTAAGCTGTCTTGTGAGCTTTGTGCGCGCTGTGTCTTCCCTCTCCCTCATTGTTGGCCGCATGTGGTATAGCGAAATGTGTCTCTCCGTTACCATATCGAGAAAGTGATCCAAACTTAAGCCGATTTGTTGCTATCCAGCACTCTGATGGTCTTTCAGTGAGACCCTCTTAGCGTGTATAGGTGACTGCTGTTCTTAAGCTTCACTGCTGAAATCTTTTGCTTCACTGTCTTTGCTTCATTGAGATACAACCCTTTTAAGTTTAGCTAATTGTGTGCCCAGAGAACCTGGCTTACTGGAGGCCATCGTGAACATTTTTGAGAACAAAATGTGCAGGCAATTGGTTGAAAAGTGACATTAATCCCCTGTGCCCGCCTACTTTGGAAGAGTTCTGGCAATGGTTTAAAGTGGCTGGTATCTGGATATTATCCAGACCTGGAAGCACCACTGTGTGGGGCGGGGGTGGGGGGGTGGGGAGGGAAGGATTTGGGGAGGGCTAAAAGGCAGGGAGGGTAAGTGGAGAAGGGCTAGGTACCTCTTGCTGCAGCCTTAGATACACTGATATGCCCATTTAATTTTGCTTTAGATTCTTCCGAAACTCAAAGAGTTAAAACCTGCGCGCGGAAGGGGGGCGGGAAAGAATGAGGAGGAGGGGGTTTTAGTGCAATATATAAAAATTCCCTCAGGCTAGACTGGTTCCTCTGACTTCTGTGAGTTGTGTTTTCTCATACTGAGACATCTACATATGTAGATAGAATTGGAATCCCTCTTACAGGAGGGCACGTGTGTACACGTTCCATAGAGCATTTCCTAGAGGAGTGCCTGGCACTCCTTTTAAAAAGGAGCAGAGAAGTGAAGAATATAAGGGTGAGCAGTGGGGGAGGCATTTGGGGCAGAATACCCCATGCCCAGGGAAAGCTCTTGCTGAGAATGAATGAAGTTCTCAGAAATCACGTGGCTGGCTATCTTGGTTCACAGGTCCCCCTGTGGCTGTGGGAATGAACATTGACATCGCCAGCATTGATATGGTTTCCGAAGTTAATATGGTGAGTACTGAGGTTCATGGTTTTATCTCCGCAGACCTTTATTTGGGGACAGGAAGTGGAAAGGAGCCTGTTGGTGGGGATGGTGTATGCATGAGTATATGTATGAAGTGGGGCTGAGGGCTGGGGATTTTGCTTTGAAGCCCACTGTGTTTGAGGTTTCAAAGCCATCGTTTTTTGGTCCCTAAGGATTTTTCCTACCTGGTTTGGATACCTGGGAATTGTTACAGAGCAAGTAAAATGCATCATAATTCACGTACAAAACACAGCCACATGCAGAAGATCCCTTGCAGAAGCCACATTTCTTAAGGTTTAGTGGGAAACGAGATTCATCAAGGATTTTCTGAGTTTGGGGTGGGGTCAGGAAAAGAGGGAAGGATTTTGATTTGATATTTCACAGGGAATATAACTATAAACTAAACGGTCACAAAGAGGCTGACTAAATGACCCTGGGATACTGATGTCCACTTGTTGCTTTCAGAGATGGTTTCTTTACAGCTGATGGCAATCTCCTCCTCCTACAATTGTTCACCAGCTCTTTTAAAGTCTGCTGCCCACCAAAATAAATTATAAAAATTGGTCACCCTGTTTTCTAAAAGCAAGCTCAGACCCATGTGCCCTAGCTAGTCACTTCTGCAAGGTTTTTCACTGTATATCCTAAGGTCGTACATTTTATGGGCAACTGCACTTTTTATTGGCTACCTTGTTGGACTTGGGGCAAATGCTAAGATAAAAAGCCTCCGTGTTCCCAACCAGGGACACTTGTGGGGGGTTTGCTTCATGCAGGAGCGCCCCCTGCTGCCTACCTTGGGTCACTACAGACGTACAAAACAATGACAAGTGTCCCAGATACCCCAGATTACTTGGGCTGCTACTTGTCTTTCCAGTGACTTTTCTACTCTGTGTCTTTGAAGTTTTCTCCTTTGGAAAAGTCTCTCTAGAAAGGCCACACCTGAATGTAAGATGCGAGTGTTACTTTCAATCCTGAACGTACACAGAACATTTCAGAAGATCGTGTTGTGGCATGGTTCTTCCTAGAAATGAAATGAACTATTTAAATCAGAGGATGTCGTGTGTAAAGTTTTCTGCAAAAACAATTCTAAGCCAGCCATCAGGACTTGAAAGTTAAGACACTTACTAATTAACTCAAGAGAGCCAAAGTGCTAGGTAGTGGATAGGCTCTCAACATTATGCAAATTTTCATATCTCAGAATTCAAATAGAGAGCAAGTCAAATCACCAGCCTTATCCCTATACACTCTCCAAAGACAGTTGATAATCCTGAGGTATCACAAGGTTATAAAACATCTCACGACTACTCCAGGGAATATTCAACAGTTTCAGCCATGTTTTAATGACATGTTTTGTCTTCTTATATTCTACTTATTGGTAAGGTTTTTGATATATAAGATACAAACACAGACTGAGACAGTATTGGGTGATTCAGAACTACAGATTTCCCACACGTTATGAAAATCCCCTGTTGTCTAGAGAATATGTCATCCTTGGGAAACTAATCTCTCAGATATACAAATATTCACTTTTGTGGGATTATGGAGGTCTTTCATTGGTTTAAATTTGGAGTTTTACCATAACCATTACCATTTGCCAACAAGAGTGAAGCAAAAAAAAAAAAAAAGAGTAAAGTAAAAAAATGTCCTAAAATGAGTACCTCCCAAGTCCCAAACATTTTAATCTAAATTGTGTTGCTAGAAACAGAGTGATTAGAAATCAGGTATTGTTCTGTGTCCTACATATAGTCAAATTAGACTCCTTTTGATTTATGTTTTTGTTTTTGTTTTTGTTTTTTTACATAACAACATCACAAAATGGTATTCTATGGAAAAATTAGGAAACAGAGTCCAAACAGAGTCCAAATGATGAGAAGATTAGAAGTTGCTGTGATAGGTCAAGTAGGAACTTAGATGTGTTATATCACCCAAATGTTTAGAGTAGCGTTTTTTTTTTTTTTTTTCTTAAGTTTTGTTCACCTTTTACCTGCATGCAGCATTTTGGAAAGGCATCTGAACTGGACACAATGCCAAGACCTGCTAGTCAAAATATAGACACCAGCTAAGGCAAGGTGTCATCTCTTAAAGCTATTTACTGTTGCTGAAAAATCATGGGATGTTGAAAGTGCAAAAACAAATTTCAGGTTGTAAATAGGCCAGTACTGCAGCATTAATGATTAGAACCAAGTGTCAAAAATTCCATACCAGATTCCTTTCTTAGCCTACTGCTAACACATGTAGACTTGTCCAGACGTATTTTTACTTGTTGAAAAATTAACACATTTCAGCTAACAGTCAGAGTGACTTTAAATTAATCCTTCAAAGAAAAATTTTGCAGGATATTTTATTTTTAGATATGCTTATTTGATTTGAAGCAACAGATGGGAAATTTCACCACTGGTGTGTAAAAAAAAAAAAAGAAGAAGAAGAAGATGTTCATGGCATATTGTCCTCTGTATACAGGTTTAAAAGTATTAGTATCTTTTTGATCATTTTTAGTTCTGAAAGAATGACTGATTATTTAAATGAAACCTCAAAATTAATTAACATGCATGTTATGTTTTGTGACATGCAACCTCTAGTAATTGTAACTTCCTTTTACTATAGCAAATAGTATATTTGAGGGATGGTAGACACTGGGTCATATAGATTGTCAAAGACTCATTTGTACTGAAGGAAAAGACCCATGTCAATTTGATGCTCCTAGTAAATCACAATAATAATAATATCTGAACCAAGTCAGGAGTTTTGAATTCTCGTTCTGCTTCTGCTGCTCAGTCATCCTAAGGGAATTCAAAGACAGATGAAGCTCAATTTCCTCACCTGTTGGAGGGGAGGAATAGTCCCATTTTACTTAGTGACAATTAGAATTAATAAAACAACATATGTGAAGGTATTGATGTTCTATGAACATAACTTATGTGGAAGACGGAATAACAGGCTATCACTCAAGAAACTGTCTGCTCTAACTGTGCGTTTAATGTACTTGGGTCAATAATTTATATTACCAGGTCTCAATTTTCTTTATGTTTGAAATTAGGGGGGACATGTTAAATTGACTTCCAACCCACAGTTATATGTGTTACTGGTTTGGTTTAGTGTAATAGCTCTGTTGAGTACAAAGAAGTTCCTGGAAAACTTGGAAATCCAGCATAAATATAAGGAAAATGCAGAATTCCTAAATATCATGCAGTTGTGAGTTCCTACTCATGAAGGTGAGGATGATAGCTTACTCAGGTGACTGTTGGCCCAATGCTAGATCTTTGGAAGAATGTGATTTCAATTAGAATGCTCCTGAACAGAAAGCTTGGCTTTAGAATGAAATATTTTTAGATGTCTTGGTTACATTGGCAGGAATCTTTTTGTTAAGACTCTTTGATGAAAAGTGCATTTTAAGATCCAAAATTGGCTCTGAGAATTAAGGACTGAAATAGCTTTCTCTTCATTTAAAGCAGATACTTCTCCATCTTGAAACAACACATTTGCCAACCAAAGAGTGAAGCAATATTTCACTTTTGAGGAAATAGTTCTAGTAAACACACACACAAATTACCTTTTTATGGAATGGCGAAAGAGAAAAAGTGCTGCTTTTTTTTTTTTAAACAGATGTTTTCTTGCATCACCAGATGCACAGTTTAAAATTCAATTCAACACAAATGCTTAGTTAGCAGCTACTATGATCCAACCATGTTAGGCCTTAGAAACAGATCAGTGAACAAGATCGATTTGTCCTCTGACCTCATGAGACTTAGCATCTAGGTGTTCACTATTCTTAATTCTTCTGCAGACTCTTACTGTACTTATATCTATCTTTTTTCTAAAACTTTTTTTTTATGAGTAGTCAACTGAGTACCTAGTGGTCTGTATCTCCCATGTGTTCCTTTGTCACTTGTTGGTTTCACCATTTGTTTGATATTTGCCATTTCAAATTGCTATATATGCTACATATTCATTCTAGCTTCCTGATTCATGTTTATAAACTGCATATAGACAGAATTACAGTGTATCTCCCCTGTGTATCTATACACAGAATTACAGTATATAGATCTTGCTCTGTACACAATGGTTGGCTGGATGTTTGACTCTTGGTGAATGCCACAGATATTGGGTGAACTATTTGTTTTCATAACAGCAATTTTTTATTATTCACTAGAACACCATACCATATATGTGGAGAAACAGAACATAGACTCATAGGCCTCAAACTCAAGGCATTCACTGTTTAAACAATGTAGAAAGAACCACAGTGCAGGATTATAAATGCTTTGAAGGACGAAATACACAGGGTATATTGGAATGCAGAATCAGATATTACATAGAAATTACTAGGTGAGGATGGGATTAGAGGGCTGTGGATAGATGTCCCAAGCAAAAATAATGGCACATAGATAAAGAAAGAAAGCAAAAAAAAAAAAAAAAAAAAAAAAGCACAGGAGAGATAAATGAGGTTAGGGATTTGCAAGTAGCTTTAAATGGCTGGAGTTGGGAGTGAAAGTGAGGAGGTGATAAGAGCTGGTATGGAGATCATAGGCAGTGATCAGCCTATAAAGCCATTTATGCAGCTTGCTGAAGAGTTTAAATTTTGCTGTGAGGACTGCAGGGACCCATGAAAGGATGTGAATAGGAGAATTGCATGAACAGATTCACACTTCAGGAAAATTCTTCTGAAATACAGTTAAGCAAAATGTAAAGTTGGGAGAGAAGATGAAAGCTCATTGCAAAAATCCGGGAAGAATTGATGAATTGAGGCGGGGATATAAAAGAAAAGATTAAAAAACAGGGGCATTTACAAGGTAGAAGAAAAGGACTTGGTGAATCCCAATTTCTGATGGCACTATTTATTGATACAGAGGACACGAAAAGAGCAGCCAAGTTGGAGATGGGGTGGGGAATTAGGCATATGGACAGACAGCGAGCTCAGCTTGGGATGTGTTGAGTTTTCTACAGATGTGAAATCTCCCATGGGAGATTGGAAAATACAGAGTCTAGAGCCACGTAAGAAGTCATGTCTAGAGAAATGAACTTGGACATAGTCAGTTTATAAGTAGTATTTATAATAGTATGAATGGGTACAATTAAATAGGGAAAGTGACAAGACAGTGACAAATGGAGATCTGGCGAGAGCTGTAATTTAAATAGAGGAATACTGAAAAGGAGTCCACAAAGATTAATAAGTATCTAAGCCGTAATCAGAGAGTTAGGAAGAGAACCTGCAGGTAAGAGTGTTTTGGAAACTCGGGTGCAAGAGACGTTCAAAAAGAAGAAAGTGGGACACCTGGGTGGCTCAGTTGGTTAAGCCTCTGACTCTTGGTTTTGCCTCAGGTCATGATCTCAGGGTTGTGGGATAAGGCTGCCTCAGACTCCTTGTTTGCTTATTTGGCAGGGACTTTGCTTGAGATTCTCTCTCTTCTCCTTCTGCCCCTCCCCCACCCATGTTCTCAGCCTGTCTTTGTCTCTCTCAGATAAATAAATCAATCTTAACAAAAGAAGAAGAAAGTGGTTAGCAGTGTCACATGCCACAATGATTAATTGAAATAAGTTCTGAGACTTAGCTCCCAACTAGAGTAGTAACAAGAGGTCTCTGGTAAACATAGAGGAGCTTTAGTGGTTGGAAAAAATACTTTTGAAAAATTTGGATCCGAACTGAAGTAGGGAAAGAGCTAAAAAGAATGATATATAATTTGGAGAAGTTTCCTTTAGAAGGGAGTAGGTTGCAGATACAATGCAAGGGATAGGTAGAGTGGCAGGACAGGAAGCTAGAGGCTTGCTTGATGGAAGACCTCTCTCTTCTCTCTGACATGGGAGACAGTCTCTGTTGAAAATAGAGGAGGTTAAAATGACTCTGGAGAAGGGGTGAGTAGGTGAGGTTAGCTGGGACACACAGAAGGATGGCTATGAAGCATGAAGCATGACGAAGGTTATGGCATACTTAATTCTAAACACATTATGCTTAGAAACCCTCTTACCCAACTTTTGGCAAGCATGTTACATTCTCTCCTTTTTCTTCTTCTCCTTCCCACTCTCCCGCCACTCTTCCTCTTCTGTACAGTAGCCAACATTTTCCATTATCATCCTAACACTAATATAATAAAATATAGTTAATGTTTATTGAGTTCTTAACTCACGTAGCTATCCTGTTGATTTACATGATCTCATCCAATCTTCCTATAAAAACAGTGAGATGGCTACTATCAACCTACTTGCAAAGGAGGACCCTGAGGCCCAGAGAGGTTAAGTGACTTGTTCAAGGTCATACAGCTAGCAAATGACTGATTTCACATTTCTTAATCTTAGCCATATGATTCTATTGCAGTTTTAAGTGCAACAAGGCCTCGTTAAAAATAAATAAATAAATAAATAAATAAATAAATAATTTTCATCCTTTGAGGACACTGTTTTGTTTCAGGATTTGTTTTCTTTTCTTTTCTTCTTTTTTTTTTTTTTTTTGAAACAGTGGATAGGCCAGATAAACTAATCCTTCGTAAGATGATATTCCTCACTCTATCCACCTTAAAAAAAATCTTAATTTTTATTTAAGTGATTCCAAGTAGGTGCTTTATTCAGGGTATATAAAATAAAAGAAATGATCCCCATCCTTGAAAAACTAATACATTAAATTACATCTATTGTACATAATTTAAACCATGCAATAAAAGAAGATTTACATAAGATCTTGAAAAACCTAGAATATTTCTTGATTCATAATTTCTTTCATTATGAATGGGTACTGTTTTTAACTTATCTAATAATTTTCTTGTTGCTCCAAAAGAATCTGTCAGATAACCATGAAGGCCAATAAATGCCAGAAAATACTGACTGGTATGTTTAAGAAACATAAACTCGGGCGCCTGGGTGGCTCTGCCTTCAGCTCAGGTTGTGATCTCAGGGTCCTGGAATCAAGCCCCACATCGGGCTCTCTGCTTGGCAGGGAGCCTGCTTCCCCCATCTCTCTCTCTGCTGCTCTGCCTGCTTGTGATCTCTCCCTCTCTCTGTCAAATAAATGGACAGAATCTTAAAAAGAAAAAAAAAAGAAACAAAAAAGAAACATAAACTCAGTGGTTATGCCTGTGGGTGGACACTATGTGAAAAGACCACACCCTTTCCCGTATTTTTTTATTATAAAGACCTCATCTTCAATTGAACTTTTTTTCCATTGAGAACACATTTTTCTGATATCTGATTTCTGAAAAGTTGCTCCAGCAAATAATTCTCTTAAAGGCGGTTTTCTTTTTTTCCCAGATCTTTCCTTCCTCCATCCCACATAGTATCAATGAGACTCATTATAAAGATTATATCTCTAGAAGACTTGCCTATTTTTAAACATCTATGCCACTTTATATTACAGCTGATAAATCCATTTTTTTCTTGGTTGACTTTTAGGACAATTTTTTTTTTTTTTTTTTTTTTTTGCTGTTACTTTATGGATACCCTGAATAATGCTCTTGCTTAACTATGACATGAAATAAAGATAGGATTATGGGCTTACTCTACAAGAGACAGCAGGCAAAAGGAAGATTCTCAGGTTTCATATTATAGTGCATCATGGGTACCTCTATGTACTCCTCTCAACCCCCACTCAAATAATTAAATGGTTGTGGGAATTCCTTCAAGAATGGAAGTCAGACAAAGTGTTTTTCCTAGCTATAAAGGAGGGGCATGTGTGTGTATTAATTTTGGGGAACGGCACTGATTTCTTTGGTGATCATTCTATAACAAGATTTCTTACCCTCAGCATTATTGTCACTTTGGACCAGAAACTTCTTTATTGTTAGGGGGCTGTCATGTGCCTTGTAAGATGTTGAACAGCATCCTCGCCTCTACCTACTAGCTGCCAGAAGTACTTCTGCTGTTGTGAAAACCAAAAATGTCTCCAGAAATTGTTAAATGTGTCATGTAGGGTGAGGGTATTGTCCCCAGTTGAGAACCACTGGTGTAAAGAATGGTATTGTGGTTTTATCTCCAACCAAAGAGAAAAGAGAAGATTTGTGGTTGAGGTTTTTCTCAATAATCTTTTGCTTAATCACTATGTACATTTATGTTTGGAGGTACATTGTCACAAAACCAATTTTAAAATGCTAGCAAACATTGAAAGCAAAAATTATCCACATCCCCATTACTTCATTAAAACTGTATTCTAATTGGTCTATATTACCTTCTAGTTCTCATCTCTTTGTTTATTCATATTTGACACATTCCAGTTATTTTGTAGAGAAAATTTTATAATTTACACTTTCACTTAATACGTAATGAATATTTTTTACAGACTTATGCTTCATAAAAAAAAATACAGATCTCTACTACCACCTAAGTGAACTGATGTGTATTTTTCCATGATCTTACAAACATACATATAAATATACTGACATTTTATTTTTTGTTCATCCTGTATTTTTTCAAAAAGCAATTTAAAAATATATTTAATAGATTATTAGTCATAATTCTAGCTATTGATTATTTGAAAATAAACATATTTTCTTTTACTTATGCACCATTAACAATAATATACAAATCAGATATAAAATAGAGAACTGGATTTAAATAGCATATAAATGGAAAATTTAAAAAATTTTTAAATCAACTTGACTCATGCTTACACAGCTATTCTTTACTCTGTTTCTATTCTATTCTGCATGAGCAGGGGGGAGCAGCAGAGGGAGAGGGAGAAGCAGTCTCCCTGATGAGCAGAGAGCCTGGCGTGGGATGGAATCCCAAAACCCCAGGCTCGTGACCTGAGCTGAAGGCAAACACTTAACTGGCTGAGCAACCCAGGTGCCCACAAACATGAGATTTATATGTTGCTTCTAGTTGTGCCTTTTATTTACAAAATACACATTTTATTAAACAAGGAGAGAAATTGGTTTATATTATCCTGTTCCTATTTATACGGAAAAATATAGGAATGTCTTCAGCCCATTGCTCTTGCTGGTGCTCATTTTAACATTCTATCGGCATTTTTATTGCCAAGTCTCATTTTTCCTTGCTCTATAATTTGGCACTTACCACCCACTTACTTGCCAAGAGGTCTTAACTTAGAAGTAATTGGCAATTGAAGATAAAATAACTTCTCTCCTAACACAATAGCAACAATTAATGAGTTTTAAAGGTGAACCTACATATATTTTAGAAAAGTGATACACAAAAGTAAGCCATAGAAGATCAGAGATGCATTGACAGTACCTACAACAATGCCTGACAATAGGTGCTCAACAGATATGGATTGGATGAATTTGTTGAAGCAGTAATTAAAGGACTACAGGACATCAAGCTACAAGGAAATATTATTGAATGCTAACTTAAGTAGCACTCTGTTAATTCAACTGGATTGTGAAAGGACGTGAAATGGTTCTTACACAGGGTCTAAGTAAGTCTAGAGTCAAGAAACCTTAATCTTACTGCCTGGAGAGGAAGGTGAGGATAGATGGAAAAAAGAATATTTCAGATGGTGGGAGAAGAGAGTGGTGTGTCTTCCAGGGAGAAGAATCAAAATAAAAATTTGAGAACCAAATTTTTTTTTTAAAGATTTATTTATTTATTTGACACGGAGAGATTACAAGTAGGCAGAGAGGCAGGCAGAGAGAGAGAGGAGGAAGCAGGCTCTCTGCTGAGCAGAGAGCCCGATGCGGGACTCGATCCCAGGATCCTGAGATCATGACCTGAGCCGAAGGCAGCGGCTTAACCCACTGAGCCACCCAGGTGCCCCGAGAACCAAATTTTTACAGTGATTCTTGGACTTCCCTATGCAGTAGACTCATCTGAATCTAGTATTCATATTCTAATTTTAGGTCCATATCCAGAGTCTGACTCAGTAGGACTGGGATGAGGTTCAGGAATCGGCATGCTTAAAAGCTTTCTATGTGACTGACACAGGTACTATCTGAAGGGCACTGTTTGAGGAACACTAATTTTATAGTGAAGTTGGAAGCTAATATAATCACTAATTAAAGGAATTTTACAACAACTGACTGGCCTCTAGTTATAATGTGGAATTGCAACAATAAAGAGCTAAATGGTCAGAGTGGGTGGGATTTGTAGAAGAAGACATCATGAAGGAGACAGTTGAACTAAACAAACAGGATCAGTGTGATTTGAATAGATGGAAAATAAGAACAGTTCTGTGGGAAAGGGTAATAGGGTATAGACAACACGAAGAAAGTTATTGTATGTTAGCAACAATAATATTACAAAAATATAAATTCAGGGTGTAAATGGCTATCTCATTTAATGTTCACAAAAATGCTATGAGCTAGATAATTGTATTATCCCTTTCTTTTACAAATGCAGAAACCAAGAACTAGTCAGATTTTACAGTTAATGTGAGTGGATTGGAGTAGTAGGGTGCAGTGTAGGGTATGAATATGCAGGGTATGAACACATAAGGTGAGGCTTAATTGCACAGGACCTTGGCTGCTATGCAGAAGAGACTGGAAATTCTTGAGTCAGTGCTCTGACTTGATGAGAGAATCTGAAGCATTTTCACAAAGAGAGGAGTAGAAGACAGGTGATGCTAAAGGAAGTATGAAGATGTTGAAAAACATTTTCTAACTCTGGCTTTTATTTTTATGAAATGTCCTTTGGAGCTACCATACCAGTTTTATTGAACCAGATGATGAAAATACTTAGAAAGAACAAAAGTTGAAACAAAGGTTTTGAAATGGGGGAGGGATAAACACCTATCACAATATTTGATACTATGAGTAAATTAATAATAGCTCCATCAATTATTTAGTTTTAAGATGTCTGAAAAAAATCAGAAATACTTATATTTTAATATACATTTCAGGGTAATATGATTTAGCTATTCTTTGGTTAGAAAGGTAGCTATTTAATTGGAGACTAGTAATACTAGTATTGCACATTTTCAAATAGAGACAATCCCACTGAATAGCTTCCTGTAAATTATTTATGGATGCCTCATTATTAATCTGGAAGTATGCTTAATCCTAAGGCCTCAGTGATTAAGCATCTTGAGATTGCTCCTCTAAAGATCAATAATTCAGTGCCTAATTGGTACAAGACCATCGAATCAAAAACATTTTTAAAATGTTTATCTGTAGACTTTTCCATGAAGTTTTTAAAATTAAGTAGGTAGTTTTTAAAAGCCATGATTCACTCAGTTATTTTATTTTTTATTTTGAATAGAAATGATGATTCCTCATGAGAATTTAATCCATCTACTTGGCTTTATTTATCCACTAATATATAATGTATACTACCAAACATACTAGAAGTAGGCATTTATTTTTAAGATTTCAATTAATTAATAATTACGAGAGAGAGCACAAAGAGGAAGGAAGAGGGAAGAGGAAAGACTCTCAGGCAGACTCCATGCTGAGCACAGAAAGCCTGAAGCTGAGCTTCACCCCACCACCTGAGAGGTCATGACCTGAGCCAAAACCAAGAGTTGGACGCTTAACCCACTGGGCCACCCAAATGTCCCTCAAAATAGAGATTTAAAGAGGATTTAATAAAATACATACGAAGTTATATTTTTGTCTCATGCTCTCTGGGTTAGGTTTTTCATTTTCCATGAAAATAGAAATAGTCAATCATAATGGAAATTAAAGGCTGTTTTATTCTGCATTATTATTCTGCTAAGAGGAAGTATTGGATAGTATGGTTTGTAATATACGTAATCCAAAGGTGACCTTTTTGTGGAAACAGACCCATTTATTCCTACCTTCTAATTTCTAAAGCATCAACATCAGGCAAGTAGTGTTTTAGAGAGTGTGCTGTTTATCTCTCCCAGAATGAAGCCTTTGTTTTATTTTATTTTATTTTATTTTTTAAAAATTGTTGTACCAGAGTTTTCCCAGCTGAGAGACCACCAAGGAGCCAACACAGATGCAGTCACTCAAGGGTATATTCGACAAGCTTAAGCTTGGGCCCAAGTATACCCAACACAGTGGAGTAGGGACTTGGGCCCCGAGCTTAGTTAGGGCAGGAGTATTTATGGGTTCCTGTTATTAAAGCAGGCTGGGGGTTTCTGGAACCAAAGCAGGGTGGGGCTTCCTGTTACTAAAGCAGGGTGGGGGGTCTCTGGAACCAAAGCAGGGTGGGGGAATGTTCAGCCCTGGGGCACAGGGGTCTGAGATGGCTGCGGGAGCTAAGATGGCTGTACTTATGCTAAGGCTAAACCTGAGGTGGGATGGCCTTGATTTTTCTCGGCCTCCACAAAAATATTTTATTTATTTATTTGCCAGACAGAGATCACAAGTAGGCAGAGAGTAGGCAGAGAGAGAGGAGGAAGCAGGCTCCTTGCTGAGCAGAGAGCCCAATGTGGGGCTCCATCCCAGGACCCTGAGATCATGGCCTAAGCTGAAGGCAGAGGCTTAATCCACTGAGGCACCCACGTGCCCCAAAGCCTTTGTTTTAAAATAACTATTGAATCTTTCTGCTACTTAGGACTATAAGTTAACTGGATTTCACAAAAGACAGTATAGTCACACAGTTAACTTTTAAACAATTCTGCATACATAATCTTTAAAAATTGTCCATTTTTTAAGGGTGTTAATATTTCTTCAACTGTAGATTTCTCAAGAAACATTTTTTAACATTAATCTTTAAAGAAATGACTTATAGGCCATTTTAAGGAATATCATAAAACAAGCAAAGATATAAAGTGTTTTAAATACAAGTGAGTAGGTGCCAATTATTGGGTTGTAAAAATCTAATCACCATTCTGTAAATTTAACCACTGTTGAATATATTGTGCTCCAAAAAAATGAAATTTAAGTACTTTATCTGTTTGCTTTCTTTGACCTACAGAGAAACTTCAAGACTTATTTTGTAAATACATATTTCTATTTCTTTTTCCAAATCAATGCTTGAGTTAATAGACTGAAGATCTCTTGAAGCATTCTCCCATCAATCAGTTGTGTAAACCATTCCTCTTTCAAGCACTGTTAAACCAACACTCTCTTTTGACACTGGTGGGGTGATCTGTTAGGCTGTGTAAATTTGCATCTGGCTTTTGTGTTGGAAGAATGCGTTTAAGTGTTTACTTGAATCACATTGACTGTATGGCAAACCATTTTTCTAACTGAATTCATCAGGGAATGATACCGTTGTTACTCTGAAAGTCATAATATTTTAAGTACTTGCCAAATTTACAGGTGAAAGATCTGTAGAATTACAGAGCATATGAAAAACACAACTTATCTCATTTCCTTCAGATTTATTGGATGCTTTATTTTTTTTTAATTTTTTATTTTTTATAAGCATATATTTTTATCCCCAGGGGTACAGGTCTGTGAATCACCAGGTTTACACACTTCACAGCACTCACCAAAGCACATACCCTCCCCAATGTCCATAATCCCACCCCCTTCTCCCAAACCCCCTCCCCCCAGCAACCCTCAGTTTGTTTTGTGAGATTAAGAGTCACTTATGGTTTATCTCCCTCCCAATCCCATCTTCTTTCATTTATTTTTCTCCTATGATCTCCCTGATATGAGGAAGTGGATGCTTTATTTTAAACTATAGGTGTTGGAGGCCAAGTTCTCTTCCATAAGAAATTTGAATAAGAGCATTTTGCCAATTGCTTTTTTTTTTAAACACTACGAAGTAATATTTTCTTACAAATATATTATTTTCTGGTTACACAGAAAGATCTACTCTCATTTTCATACCTTAATTGCACATTTTCTAATAGACGAGAGAATTCCTCCTCTCTGTTTAATGAATCAGCTTTGAGAGCCACATTTTAAAATGGCTTTATTTATTAGTTTACCAAACCGACTCTGATCATCATCACCACCACTTAGGTGGAAATTTGTTTTTAATGGAACGTTCTTAGGTTACTTGAGTCCCCAAGTGGCAATGCTATAGATGTGTTCTAGTTTTAAAATTGCAGATTTGGACAAAATGTCTCTTAATTAAAAATAGCAACAATCCTGGAGCTCTGGGTTTTCTATTTTGTTGTTCCTGTTGTTGTGCCTAGTGTAATCATGGCAGGAATAAAATCTGATTAAATCAAATGCTACTTAAGTCTTTGAGCTTTAAAGAGAGAGAGAGAGAGAGAAAGATAGAGAGATCCAGAGAAGGAGATGAAAAGAGGGCTAGACATATGTGCTCCTCTTCTTGAAGAGTGTGTAGTGTGTTTTCAGTAGTTGAGAAATAGCGCCTGGGTGGTTCAATCCTTAAGTGGCTGCTGGTTCAGGTCAGGTCATTATCCCAAGGTCCTGGGATCCAGCCCTGCATTGTGCTCCCTGCTCAGTGGGAAGTATGCTTCTCCCTCTCCCACTCCCCCTGCTTGTGTTCCCTCTCTCGCTGTGTCTCTCTCTCTGTCAAATAGATAAAATCTTTAAAAAATATATAGTTGAGAAAGAGCAGAAGGCCTTTCTTACATAGTTGCTGCGTCCTGTTTAGTATAAATGAATATTTACATATGTAAAGTATGCAACAAAGATGTAGCATATAAGAATGTATATATAATTAAGGACTGTCTTTTTGAATTTTCATGATATGAAATCAGTGATATCAAAGTGCATGTGGATTCTCTGTTCTTTTAAGCATTTGGTAGTTAATAAATATTTTAATTTAAAAATGTCAGTAAAAAACAGGAGTTGAAAAATTGCAGTATGTCTTCAACATGTAATTGGGATATATTTATTTTGATTAATGACCCTACTAAAAGTCACTACCATTTCTTGAGAAACCTTAATTTTTAAATGTTTTCACATTTAATTCTCAAAAATTCTATAAAATAAGAAGTATTATCATATTTTACAGATGGATAAACTGTGTTTTAGTAGATTTTTGTGAGTTAGAGCCCAATAGGACCAAGACAATACAGCCCTCCTTATGTTATAGCTGGAAATGTGCTGTAACTGGAATTTGAGCCTGATTTGTTCCCTATTCCATTTATTTTGTTTTGTTTTGTTTTGTTTTCTGAAGTTAAAGGAAAAAGAAGTTGAAAAATTGAATGGGCCTGCTTCTATCATAATCTCCCTGGATGATCATTAATAGTCCGTATTCCAGATTCCCAGATGACTTTTGGGAAACCTACAAAAATGAAGTAAATAGAACATAAGGAATAAAATCCGTAATACACAAAAGTAGGCAGTCTAATTCATTGAGAGATCAATTAAATTAGTAATTTTCACTATGTCAGCATCATTAGAGTTTGTGGGTAAATTGAAGATTATTATTTACCTTCTTCTTGGATATTATAAATCACCATTCATCACTGGAGAATGAATTCAATTCTTGCTTGAAACAAAAATCTACTTGAAAAAAGGATATGGTAATCTTGAGAATTAAGAACAAAATTAGATTTTGATTAAATTTTATGACTTTTAGAACCAAGAAAATATCAGTCTTTGATATCTTAACTTATTATTTTAATAAGTTAGTACCTATCTCAGGATCTGAGCATCTCAGAATATTTAGTAAAATGATGATTAGTATTTGTATGAAATAATAATTGTGTTGTATTTCAAAGTCAATCTAAAAGACTTCAGTTTGAATACATTTGTGTTCTTCAAGGTTGAGAAAAACAGGTGGCTTAAAATGTTTCTAATTTCTTTTTTTCTACTTTATCAAATATACAACGGGGTTGATAAAAATTAAGAATAAAATTAAGTTGCATATATTTTATATATCTAATTTTATACACACACATATATGTGTGTGTGTGTATATATGTGTGTGTGTGTGTGTATATAATATATAATTATTACATTCTAGATTTCTTTTGAAAGTAAGCAATCCTTGGGCTAAAATATGCTATGGCATTTTTTAAGAGATTATTTCTATAGTTATTATGAAAAACTCAGTACTTATATCAAAAGCAGTGACTAGGAAGTTCTGGATTTGTTCTGAATTTGTCACTGATGATAAAACCTCCTATAGAATTCTTGTTCAGTTTCTGTATTTGCAAATCAAGGAAATCAAGGAAACCAAATAAAAGGTATAAAGTAACTTCCAGCTGTTTGTTATGTTCATTTTGCAAAGTGGACAAATTTGTTATACAATTTTCTTAATATTCTCCCATTTAAAAAAAAATATTTTCCCTTTTTAACTTGAATTGTTTTATTACTTGTTTCTGTCCATTATGGAAAAATTAGTAAATTATAATTAAAAGTAAAGATGCCTATTAGTGTCATCACCTAGCTATAAATACTGCCAGCAAAATGGTCACTGAAACTCCAGACTTCTTGAGATGTACATAAAATAGAATCAGATAGTATCAGACATCATGTTATATTGTTTCTGCCCCTAATAGTTTGTGATCATCTTTTGATGACATCTAAAATTTTTGTACAACATAGTACGCATGGGTTGCTGAATTTCATTGATTTTATTAAATCAATCCTATTGATAGACATTATGATTATTTGGGGGATTTTAAACTATTGTATATGAAACTATATTAAACCATCACATGTGGTCATATTTGATGCCATTGTAAAAGTATCTCCTCTGGTAAATTCTTAAAAATGAGATTACTGGAAGCCAGAGCTTGTAGATTTTAGGTACTGCTACGTATAACAAAACTGAGCTTCCTTTAGGTGCTAATTTAGGTTCACAACACCAGTGTATGAGAGTTCCATGTGCACATACTTAGACCATTCCTGGGTCTCTCCCTCTGTGTGTTCATTCTTTCTACCTTTGCCAACCTAATAGGTGACACTGGTACCTTGACTAATTAATTTTTTTTTTTTCAAAATAACTATCTCTACTGTTTTTTTAATAGGTTGTATTTCTTCTCTGAATTGATTTTTCCTGTCATTTATTGATATCTTTTTTCCTATTAGAGAATTCATTTTTTCTTATTAACTTATTGGAACTTCTTATATATTAAGGGTATTAACATTTTCTTACACATTATAAACATACCTCTTTATGGAATCACTTTGTGAATAATATATTTTAGTATCCAGAAGATTTATATTCATATTTACTAAGATACATTGTGGTTTTTGGTCTTCATTTCCAGACTTTGAAAAGTCTTGTGTACCCCAAGATTTGAAAGGAATGTTCAAATGATCTTTCAGTATCTTAAGTGATTTTTCATTTCAATATTTTATGTAAATATTGACTCCATTTAAAATGTGTTTTCAGATAAGTTCTGAAATGGGACTATCCATAGGATGGATAGATAGAGAGATAGCTGGATACATAGTTGTGACAGTAAAATTTAATGAAATAATCTGTTCTTGTCCTAGAATTCGAAATGTTGTTTTTATCATATAGGAAATCTCATATGTCCTTAGGTCTATGTTTTTACTTGGTAATTTGCATTATTAATATTTTTTCTTTTTTTGTGATGGCATCATGTGGTTTTAATTATTCTTAAATAATTAAATATTTAAGATTATTTAAAATTAAATAAATTAAATAAACCTTAAATATCAAGGCAAATCTCCCCTCATTATGTTTCTATTTATACTTAAACACTGAAGTGGGTTTTTTTTTGACACTGAGATAGTTATACTTTCATACAATCTTTATATTTTGGCAAGTTAAAAAAATGCAACCAATATTTTGGTTGTACTTGCTTTGAAATTTGGAAAAAAATTTACTTCTCAACAATACTGATTTCTTTCTAATGAAAAACCTACTGTGTCTCACCATTTGTATATATTTTATTATGTCCATCAGTAAAGTTTTATAGTTTTATAGTTTTTTACATGTCTTACACATTTCTTGTTAAATTTATTCTCATAGGCCTTCTATAATTCTTATTAAATTTATTCTTCAATACTTTACAGTTTTGATGGTTATTGTGAATAGGATTTTTATATCCAATGATTATTTTTGATCCTTGGCCAAAAGAATAAATGCCATATAGCCATCTGAGAAAGGTGTTTTATCTTTACAACTCAGAGTACCATTTTTATTTCAGTTTATGCATGAAATGTCTTAAGTGTCACTAACCTGTTTGAAATGTGTGTGTGTGTATGTGTGTGTGTGTGTATAGAGTGGGGGGAAATATATGTATGTGTATATATTTTGGTTGTATATATATATATATATATATATATATATATATATATGTGGGAGAGAGAGGGAGAGAGAAACATTATGTACTTTTTTTGCAGTTTATTATTCACAGCCAACATAAATATTTAAAATGATTGTTTTATTTCGATTTCAGTCTCCAACATAGGATTCACTTACTTGTCCCCATAAAACCAAGACGAATTACCACTGAAGGCATAGTCTTAAAGATACCTTCTCTTCCTTTAAGCTTATTGAGGCTAAACCTAAAATTTAGATTTAAAGCAGAATTCTCTGCTTCATATATCGCACTTTTATCTTGCACATTATGAACCATATGAAAATAAGAAAGCTTTTTTGATGTAGTAGGCCAAATCATCATCACATGCTACATTTAAGCTCTGGTATCCATTACTTGAAGTATGGATGATTTAATTACAGATAGTTGAAAAGGGTATATTTTATATCTAGAGCAGTTACAAACAGAGGAAAAAAACAATGTAATTGACACAATATGTGAATACTGCTACAAATACCTGTTTCAGAGTATAGACTTCTCTGGATTTAATAATAAACCTATTCATGACCTTTATCCACAGACTTGATCACCAAAGACTGAGGACGATAAAGGCTCCCCCATTATGGTAGTCTAAATTCATAAATAATTTGATCATTTTAAATACATTGACTGAAGAGTTTTCATCCTTCAGCTAAGAATGGTTTAATTGTGCATGAAGTTTGAGATCTCTAGAAAATATCCCAATAGATGTTACAGAAGTTTAGGGGAAGTGTTAGAATACCATATATATTTTAGGGGATTTTAGTGACTCCTTAGTTGAATTGTAACTTTTGTATTGGTTAAATTAGAAGCTCCTTTAAGGAAAAGCAAAAGCTCAGATGGAGGAGAAAAGGCTTTCTATGAATTAGGCCAGTATCGTCAGTATAATATAGTATTTGGCCCTCATATACATACACACACATATACATACATATATAAAATTGAGTATAAGTTTTTTTCTGTTTAATAAAAAATTACCAGTTTCTGGGTGAGTTATTTATAAAGTTTTTTTTTTTAAGATTTTATTTATTTATTTGACAGAGAGAGAGAGATCACAAGTAGGCAGAGAGGCAGGCAGAGAGAGAGGGGGAAGTAGGCTCCCTGCTGAGCAGAGAGCCCGATACGGGGCTCGATCCAGGACCCTGAGATCATGACCTGAGCCGAAGGCAGAGGCTTAACCACTGAGCCACCCAGGTGCCCCTCTGGGTGAGTTATTTAACATTGGAAAACTTAAATTAGATGCATGAGTAGATGGGGATATAATATGAAATAATAATACCACATGCATAAGTTGGAAAAGATGGTATATCTTTGTACAGGAAAATGTGTTACTTGTAATTAAATAGCAAACTGAGAGAGAAATTCCATGCTATTTTCCATGAATTCAAATGTATGTTTTTCCTTGCACAATGTCTATACTGGATGAATGTTTTTTAATATTAAAGTATTGGTGTGTACACATTAATGACTTTAGACTTCTGACTGATGTATCAAGGAAAGCTTGATCTTTTGACAACTGTTGTTTTGGTTCTGTTTATTTTCATAAAAAATATAGTTACAGTACTATCATAAATAGAATGTTTTCACAATTGAAAGGGAATTTCAAAAAAAATCTATAGATTTATTTTCCCTTCTAAAAGATAATTATAAAATTTATCTTCAAAGATAGATTACAGAATATTTAATTTTTTAACCTGGATTTTAGTGAGATGTGCTTTTGATAATCATGCTCATCTTTATTCAGCTAGTGTTGGCCAAAAGATTGTTGATATTTTTGAGCAAGGGTCAACCAAATATGGCCAAAATTCCCCTATTTTTATAAGTAAACTTATATTGGAATGCACTCAAGCCCATTAGGTTACAATATATCCATATCAGCTTTTGCACTTTAAAGGTAGAATTGAGTAGTTCCAACAGAGACCATAGGGCCTACAAAGTCTTCAAAATATTTACTCTGTGGTCATTATAGAAGAAAAGTTTCTGACTTGTGTTATAGAGCAGTTAGTATAGAATGAATATAAAATATTCTGGATATACAAACCAGAAGAGGAAGCACATATAATTGCACATCATTGTTCTTGCTTATATATCTGCTTGGACTTTACTTGAATGAGAGAAGGTTCAAAATAAATAAGAATGTATTGAAAAATGTGATTTCACACAAAAGTACACTTTTGTTAACTGATATATGGAAAGCACAAAAAGGAAAACCTCTTTAGTATTAAAGTTAGGAAAATTATAGAAAATAATGTGAAGCTCTTTGTCTCATACTACTTATTTTTAGATTTGCTCCTTAATATCATATATAGATTTTAAAAAATGAATGATAGTAAATTACATTGAGGTTTGCTCTATAGCAATTGTGAATTTGTGTGACCTAAAAAATGTATGGATGTTTCTTAGAAGATTAACATATTAATATAAGAATTAAAATCAAGAGGATCTTTTCTACTCATAGTTCTTAACAGTTTCTCTCTATTGAGAGATAATCCCATAGCCCATTAAACTATGCTTCATGAAGTCAGGACCATTTCTGTTTTTTTTACTATTTTAACTACTGCCAGATCTAGCTCAAAATGGTCTGACTCATGGAAATTACCTAAGAAGTCGTTTAAATTAGTGATAGAATAATCTATAATCCCTTTTATTAGTGCTTTTTGTTCCTAAGAGATTATAGCACAGCAAAATCATAGTTTTGTTCAGAAATTTTTATCATAGCTCACTTTCAGTCTGCAGTTTTTATTCAAGAATGTTTTGGTTGATTTTCAGAATTTGTTCAGGAAGTCATTGTACAGAGCTGTCACAATAGTCCTACAGTTATATAAGGATCTGCATATCAATGGTGGTAACAATTGAATCCACAGAACTCAAAGGGTTCCCAACCTGACATCTTTAGACAGTTCTCCTTCCTTTCTGAAGTTTGTGCGCTGGAATTATGGATGGAATTAAAACTAAACCCAAGAGCAGAGCTAAATAGGAGTACCAGATTGTACCTAAAAAGAGGTATAATTGTTGTGACTTAACAGCTAATAAATATGCCATCATATTTCAGATGTAAGAAAAGCAGGGATTTCAGCAATGAACTAATTTAGCCTACCAGACAAAGAAAGCTTTAAGCTCAGTCCTTGAAACTGTTTATTAATGTTGAAAGTCTTTGAAATTGGCTAAAATGTATTTAAAGAACAGAATTAAACAATCTGCTTTTTTTGCTTGATTAGAACTAAATATATTTGTGAGTTATGTCTCCAACTACAGGAAGAAATCATTTTCTTAAGACTGATAAAGGCAGTTTTTCTTACGAAAATTTCTGAGTTGTATGTTTTTTCTTTGATGGTTTTATAAACGTTGGTAGAATTTCATAGTAGTTGAAGATCTGGTTTGTGGAATCTTGGGTCTTCTTACTGGCTGTGTAATATGATCCAAGTAACCTAATATCATAAAGCATCACTTTTCTCATCTATAGAATAGGAATAATGATATCCAGCCTCAGAAGATAATTCCAAAAATTAAGTGATTTAGGGGCACCTGGGTGGCTTAGTCATTTAGTGTCTGCATTCGGCTCAGGTCATGATCCCAGGGCCCTGGGACTGAGCCCTGCATTGGGCTCCCTCCTAGGTGTGAAGCCCGCTTCTCTCTCTCCCACTACCCCCTGCTTGTGTTCGCTCTCTCACTGTGTCTCTGTCAAATGGATAAAATATTTAAAATAAATAAATAATTAAGTAAAATAAAAATTAAATGATTTAATATACATAAAGAGCTTAGTAAAGTTCTTTGCACATCATAAATCTCAGTAAATTATATCTATTAATAACATTATACACATATAAAATTAACTTTGTATGGTGTTATAAGACCTCTGACACACTTGTGATTTCAGTTTATGCAGAATGGACACCAGGTCAAGGGTAATGATAACTTGAAAAGAACATGATCATGTGATGGTCAAAAAAGTTTTGTACTAGGAAGAAATTCTAGGACATTAGGCTAGTATTCAGGAGACCTAAGTTCTAACCCCAATTCACCTACACACTAGTGTGTGATCTCAAATATGTCATTTTTTCTCCCTCTCTGGACCATAGTTTCATTTCTGTGTGTGATATGGTGGTGGTATGGGGGCAGGGTGGGGATGAGGGTAATGACTGGATTGATACAATCTTCTAGTTTTAAAGTCCTGAAAAATCTTTGAGTTAAAAAAAGGAGCAGTTTTTGAAAAATTTATTCCTAAATTGTTAAATTTGCAATCAAAGTTGGAAAGAACTGGGGGGAAAAAAAAGACAACATTGCTTATTAGGCCAGAAAAAAAGCTGACAAATGGTTAGTTGTGTTGTTTATCAGAAAGTGTGCTTCTTTGCAATGGAATATTTTGCAGTTATTTTGCAGAATAAGCACTTTGCTAATTCTTTAGAGCTTTAGGGGTATAATCCTCTCAAGGTGTTCTGTCTGCAGCAGTCTGCTGTGAAGTCAGATGCTAATATTTCTGGATGCTAATATCTGTTCATATTTCTGAAAATAATTTTATTGAGAAGCCAAAATGCAAGACACAACTCTACTCTCTCTCCCAAGGTAGTTTTCTTTCTGAATCACGTGTGTCTAATCTTAAATGTGTGAAAACAACTAGGGGGCTATTAATTGCTTGAATGTAACGAGAGCTTTATGGTCAATGGATAAAGATCCAAGGTTCATAGATACCCTTCTTATTGAAGCTAGCATGGGATTTCACCTTGGGAAATGCAGGTCCCCTACAAAATGGCTTTATAGCTACTATTTGCCTTCTGTGATGGAAGAAAAGAAAAGAACTGATTGTACAGCTTAGTAATGCTAGAAAGAGAACTCTGTCTTCTCTGATTCATTTGGAAGTCATTGCCAAAGTCATTCCCAGAAAGTGAAGACTCTTAAAATAAAATGCAAATGTTCAGAATATAAGTCCCTTCCTATCTTCAAAGTTTGGTTTACCTGCTTTGCTGAGACAAGACCAAAAACTGTGATTTGTCATCACACCGTTGCTCAGATTGCTACCTCCATAGCTTGGTTTAGATACAGCCCCTCAACAACACATCATGGCCCATTATTTTTTTTGAATTTTATTATGTGTTACCAAGGCTATTAGTTGAGTTACAACTAATGATAATACCATTACACATTACAACAATGATAATACCAATACTGGAATTTTTATACACTTTAGGATTTTAAAAGTGCTTTAGTATCATCTACTTCATTTGATCTTCCCACCATTCCTGGGAGATAAATATAAGTTGTTTTTATTTTTTTCCTCCCTTCCTCCCTTTTGTCTTCCTCTCTTCTTCCCTGCTTCCTCTTCTCTCTGTCTTTTTCAAAAATAAAATCCAGCAACATTAAGTGACTTATTAATACTTGGTCATATTACTAACTAACTACATAGTAGAATTTGAGCTAGAATCCTGATTTTACAAATTCATATCTGGTTCTGTTTACTAATTCAGGAAGCAAGATATTAGAAGTATGATTGAGGAAAAGATTTTTAAAAATCTTAAAGTGTGATAGAGGTTTTAGTGACCATAGATAAAGTACTTGGAGCAAACATCAAATACATTCCTTTAAAGAGTCAATAAACATAATACTTAATCCAAAAGGAGCAGCTTGGATTTGCTAAGCATCATTTCATTTTAATGCCTCGGGTAATCTCAGGAAACCACTAAAACCAATGTTCCTTCAGCTTGCCTGTCCCCATGAGATTTGTCTACATTTGAAGGATTGGCACACTTAATCAAGCATCATAAATTATACACGTTCCAAGTCACAGCCAACAAAGTAGACCTCTTGCAGAAAACCTCCCCAAATCCATAAGTATGATCTGCGATACCTGTTTCCTGAGGCAGAGTATTATAGCAGCAATTGATTATTTGGAAAGTTTTACTGATCATTGAGATCTAACGTGGCAAGCTGTGATGAAAAATTTACCAGTGCTGCTTTTTTGTTCATTTCAGAAAGGCAAATATGCTTTTCTGAGGGCCTATGGCCCATACCAAAACAACAGAGCTTCTCCTCTGGGATGGCCAGGAGCCAACTGTCATAAGACAGATTTCTTGTGAATGGTTTCATAGTACACAGTCTGGACACAGATAGACTTCATTAACATCTCACGCACGTGTGAATTAGGTGGGTTACTTAATTTCGGAGTCTCAATTTCTTCACCTGTCCAATGAAGTAAATCACTTGGAGTTTATTGGAGATTAAATATGATAATTTATTTAATGTTTTTAGGATACTTCTGGTACAAAGAAAGCATTCATTAGAAATTAGCTTTGAGGGGTGCCTGGGTGGTATAGCTGGTTAAGTGTCCAACTCTTGATTTTTTGGCTTAGGTCCTGATCTCAGTATCATAAGATCAAGCCCCACATCAGGCTCCAAGCTCAGCATGGAGTACACTTGAGATTCTCTCTCCCTACACTCTGCCCCTTCCACTAATGCTCACTCTCAAATAAATAAATTTTTTTAAAAAATCATCTTTGTTACATATGGATGTTGGCTATCACATTATGTCTATTCCCAAAGAACCTATGTAAGAGAGATGAAATACTGTACAGCTGGGAACTGAATATTAAGAATTTGAATAGGTTAAAATAATAAAAGATTTTTTAAAATTTTGTAACCATATAGATTCATGAAGATTTGTTCTTCGATAAATTAAAATCTAAAAGTAAAAATTAGCAAAGCAGAAAGGCATTTTGCAATTCAAATCTCTATTTTCAAATCCAATCTTTCAAATTCAAATCTCTTTATTTTATGACAAAAAAGCTAAGTATCTGGTAAGTGTTCAAGGTTGTAAGTGACTTAAAATGACTCCTCTTGACATCTTGCTTTTATTTTTATTTTATTTATTTTTTTTAAGGATTTTATTTATTTATTTGAAAGAGGGAGAAAGAGCGAGAGAGAGAGAGAGCATGAGGGGGCAGGGTCAGAGGGAGAAGCAGACTCTCTGCTTAGCGGGGACCGGGACTCAGGACTCAGTCTCCAGACTTCAGGATCATGACCACAGTCACCTAACCAACTGAGCCACCCAGGCACCCACCATCTAGCTATTATAAGCCACTCTTACATACTAGTGGAGCCATAGAAATATTTCCTAATTTTACAATTCATATAACCTCATGGCTAGGTAGAAGGTGTGGTTATTTTTTTTTAAAGTTGCTAAGAACTTCTTTTACCTTTAATGCTCTTATAATTCCGTTGGTGGTAAATTATCCTACAAGCAAGCTGCTATGGTTCATTTTATGCTCCATTATAATGCAAAATCTGATATCAACTTTGGCTAAAGAGGGGAAAACAACATTGGAAAAGAGAACTATAAAAGAAAATATGATCATGGTGTTAGATGCCTTTTAAATAATCAAATGTAGGGGCACCTGGGTGAACAAATGTAGGGGCACCTGGCTCTGTAGGTTAAGCCTCTGCCTTCGGCTAAGGTCATGATCTCAGGGTCCTGGAGTTGAGCCCCTCATTGAGCTCTCTGCTCAGCAGGGAGCCTGCTTCCCCCTCCCTCTTTCTGCTTTCCTCTCTGCCTACTTGTGACCTCTGTCTGTCAAATAAATAAGTAAAATCTTTAAAAATAAATAAATAAATAAGTAAATAATCAAATGTATTTTTTATTATACCTTGACCTTTCTTTGCTTACTGAAAAGATTTCTTCGACATAACTTTTATATCACCAGGTTCATGGTTTTAAAAACAAAAACTGCAGAATGACTTGCAAAATTCCATCTTTTTTCACCTTTGTTCACTTTTTTTATTATTATTTTTTGTCTCATTAAATTGGGATATTATTTTTATTTTAGTTTCATTCTGCATTTTCTTTAGTAGTTTCAAACTATCTGTTGATAGTCTTGCTTTATTTCATTAATGCCTCAATCTTTGATGAGCCTTACACGTAGAAGATGCCTAAAAAGTCAATTTTTCTTTTTTTTTATTTTAATTTTATTTTTTTTAATTTTTATTTTTTTAATTTTTTTTTAAAGATTTTATTTATTTGACAGAGAGAGAAATCACAAGTAGGCAGAGAGGCAGGGAGAGAGAGAGGGAAAGAGGAGGAAGCAGGCTCCCTGCAGAGCAGAGAGCCAGACATGGGGCTCTATCCAAGGACCCTGGGACCATGACCGGAGCTGAAGGCAGAGGCTTTAACCCACTGAACCACGTGAAAATGCTTTTACCGTAACTACCTTTGTTGAATCCTAAAGTTTTCATCGTGATGCTTCATTGATTTTTCCTGTCCACAGTAGAGCCTGAGTGGCCACCATTAGTGGTAGAATGATTCTCAGAAGAGTAGGTACCTAGAGGAGAGCTCCCTAAACCTCCTGTGTAAATTAACGTGTGTGTTTCTGGAAAAACTACTCCTGTTCAAGCAAAGGGTGATGCCTTAGTGTAGGCCAAATATAATCACTGTATCTGAAGCAAAGCAGACTTGAATTGCAAGATAATTGAACATATGGTGAGCCCACTCAGAGTCTATATATGTGCATGGATCAATTTCTAGTCTCTTTTCAAAGTGTTTCCAGTTCTGCTGTGGCTCATGGTCTCCAGAAGGGAACCCCTGACCTGCCTCTTCATCTCTTTTCTGGTGTGTGTTAAAGGCTGTAGTGGTTTTCAAAATAACTTAACATCCAAACTTAACCTTTCTTTAGATACTCTGAATAGCCATCTGAACATGCTCATTACCACTTCATAAATTCTGCCCTGAAACTACATATGATTCTTTGTTAACCTTATAAAATTCAAAGGTAGTTGTTTTTAGGTTAGTGCCTAAACTGCCACTACTGCTTTCCATAGTGATGTGTTTCAAGAGTTAGTAAATTCCTTTACAAACTAAAATTTGATGGTAGCGTTTAGGTCAAGAGCTTGTGTTACAGGTATGGAACAAAGAATTCTGATTTCATTTATAAGTTGTAGTATGTAATATGGCTTTTTTTTTTTTTTACATTTGAAAACAATGTGTAAGCTTTAAAATGTCTTCTCAAAATACCAGTGACTTTATCAGTGTCCTTTTTAATCAATATCATGCATTAATCAGAGTATCTCTCTGTTATGTGGTTGTATTTTGAGCAAGATGTAGAACTCTTTGGCTTCTGTGGGATGCAATGTTTATGAATGCTGTGCTCTCAATAATCAAGAAAAATTTTATAGTCAAGTAGCATCACCTATAAAAGACTATTTCATGGTGGGATCATAGATAATATTTAATATATTTTCACTTTTTACAATTAGATGTACTTTTTACTATAAACTGTTGCAAAAGTTAGGGAACTCCATTTGGACTTTAACTGACCACTAAAGATTTTTGAAGTCTGTCCCCACTACCTGTCCTTCAGTGAAGTTACAGCAATGGGATGGTAATGTCTATAGCTGATGATATCTATGAGGCCCCCTTTCTAGAATGGATTAAAACTTGGTCTTCATTTTCCTTTAAGCTCATTGTTTACATCACTGAAATTTTTCTAGATCAAGAACTTGAATTTTCAAAGGTATTCTTTCTGTTCATACTTTTATTTCATATGGCATAATTAGAAAATAATAAGCTTTTCCCATGTGGTGCAGAAGGGAGTGCTGGCGAAGTGCTTTACTTCAGATGTACCTCAGTGTTCTCTCACTAACAGATCAGAAACTTTCAGTTGTATTTTGTCATCTGTGGGTTGTGTCCGTCACATTTCCCTCTCACCAAAATTTAGGTAAGCTGTGTTCCTTAGAGTCAGCCCTATAAACAGTTCTTGTGGCACTAACACGCCATTCTATAACTTATTATGACCCATTTTGTGTAGCCTGAATTTAGAGAGTGATGTAGTTAGTGGTCACTGCAGCTGTTTTAATGTCCCACCAAATAACACCAGGTACCTGGAGAAGCAGTTTACATCAGTTTGCTCTCTAGGTTTTCTTCCAGGCCTTATGAAGATGATGAGTATTACTGACATAAAAATGTCTATGGGCGGCCATATATTACCCCAACTGAGTTCAACCAAAGTCACTGGGAAAAACAGTGATTATCCACCATACTTATAAGTCGAGATGGAAGTTAACCCTTTTAAATCTAACTCATATTCTTTCTTTAATGGCTTCACCCTTTGCTGCACAAATTTATTCTCAGAAACTCAAATCTGAGTTAATCCCAGTCATAAGATCCAGTGTTATATATCCTATCAGAATGAGGTCTTTATGTTGTCTTTGGCATGGCCATATTTCTTCTCCTGGAATGATGTGAGATCTTTCATCAGGGTCAATAATCTAACCCCACGAATAATGGAAGAAGGAAATTTTCATTCCTCTCAAGTATACCATCATTATGGTATACTTGGTATACCATACGTGGTATGGAATACATATGTGGTAACTGTGTATACCTGATACTGTTTATCTTGTTCAAATTCCACTTACATCCCAGCTGTCTTTGTGAAAAGTTTGGACACAAATATCCTCATATCATATCCCCCAACATGCCAGTTTCTGTCCTATTAATTTATATATTCACATCAGGAATTTTCTAACCCATCAAATTCAGTCACAGAGCAGAAAAGAGCCTAGCAAAATATCTGAAAAAAAAAAAAAATGGTGCTGCTTTATACACAAAAAAGGTGAGACAAAAGTCGAAGTGAGATGAGGTGAAATGTTCCCTTAAGTCAAGTATTCATTATTGCTAGAAAAAAAGAAGAGACATGTCAAGGCTGGGAACTAGGAGCCGAGTGAAATACTTTCCAACTCTTTGGGTCAGAGCTTCATTTTTGTTTTTGTTACCTGGGCTACTTGTAGCAATGTTTTGTGCCTTTTTGTTTTGGTTATTTAAGCATGGATTAAGCAAAAACACTTTTTGAAAGTTTATAATTTCTTAATAAGAATATTCCATGAAATGTGCTAAACATCATGTAAAATCCATTATGTTTAAATCTTCCTAAAAGACAAGAATCAGGTCTTTTCTTACTTTGTAAACCCTGAAGCACATATAGAGTGTGGCATATCAGAAATAGCATTACCCTTAAATATAAATAAAATAGTTGAGTTCAAGTTTAGTAGGTCCCTTACTAATTATATGTATGTGTGGGGAGGCTTGTATTTTTTATCTTCACTTTCCTTTACCATAATTTGTACACAGAAATGATTACCTCTGGTTGCCATGATGGAATCACATATGTCTTTTGCAGAAACCATGGTATCTGTAGTGGTTAAGAGGGGTTCTTGGAAATTATACAAAGCAGATACAATAATATTTACTTCACAGTGTTATGAAGATTAAGTGAAAGATTGTATAAAGCCTTTAGTACAGTTTCAGGCACATACTAAACAATAAATATTAAAGTATTAAGCAATATAAATGGCAAAAAGATAATATTAGTCAACAATAAAAGATTTTTTATTTATTTAAGTCTTATTATACACAAGTTATGCTAATAAGTTTTTTTTTTTTTTTTTTTTTTTTTTTTTGCAGATAGGGAAAGTAAGAATGAGAGATTAAACTGTAGTACACTCAACTAGCAAATGCTAGGGTTGAAAGTCAAAGTCTTGCAAATGACACTGCATAGTCTGTGCTTGTTTTCTATAGCAGCTGCCTTATGACAAACCTCTATGAAGTGGTAGGCAGAAAAGCTACCATAGTATTTGGGCCAATGCCAGCTTAGTCAGACAGCTGACTTGCACCTTCGTAGTGTGGCATGCTGTTTGTACTTTAGTTCTACCTAAATTATAATGTCGGTTTTTGATACCTGTTGTTTAGTCCGTACACTGAAGCTAAAAATGTTTCCTTACCTATAAAACAAATATGCCGATGGGTTGTTTGGAGTTAATTAAGAATTAAATTTTTAGTATATTGGAAATAATTTGAAGAATTACAGATACAGAGTAGGAATTCACAATTTTGTTGTTGTTGTTATTAACAAGAAAGGGGGGAAATTCCTTTATCAGCTCTCTAGCATGTGCTTCTAACCTTTAAGTCTAAGAAGCTTAGTTAATGCATTTGCATGGTAATTAAAAATCAGTGACGTTTAAAGGAATTTAAACCTAGTGTGGAATTAATGGGATATGTGAAGCATACCAGAAGTTAAATATTTTGTTTGGGTAATTAAGCCATTTAGAAAAAAATAAAAACAGGAAGATCTCTAGTAAAATTGAGTTTCTCACAGCTATACTTGTATGCAATTCATTCATTTTCTAAATTAAAAGATCTGTTTTGCAAATTGTCTCCTGGGAAGAGTGGTGCATATTTTCCAATAATAGACTCATATTGCTGAAAACAAAAAATTCTTTTACTTTTGATTTTTTTTGCATTAAAATTTTTTTTTTAATAAACATATATTTTTATCCCCAGGGGTACAGGTCTGTGAATCGCCAGGTTTACACACTTCACAGCACTCACCAAAGCACATACCCTCCCCAATGTCCATATTTTTTTTTTTTTTGCATTTTAATTTCCTTTCCATTCACATTTAGTCAAAATGCTAAATACAGTTTCAGAGAAATCTGTTGAAGATTTTAGTATAGAACTGAGTGTAGGGATATTTTTAATGAAAAAAGTGATAACACTCAAAGAAGAGGTTGACTGTATAGACTGAGTTTATTTTGCCTAACATGGTCCTTTTCCTTATATAAACTGTATTTCAAGTGAACTCGGTAGCTATTGAAATTAACTGATCTGAATGAATAGATTATTATTACATAGAGCAGCATCAACAAATAAGGACCAAAAACATTGTAATGGTTAATTTTATGTGTCAACTTGACCCTGACTAATACACTTATTATAACTACTCCTTAATGAGCACTTGCTCTGGTAAGGCTTTGGGTTAACATACAATTTCTTGATAAAAAAAAAAAAAAAAAACGTAATTAGTGATTATGAGACTAAAGTACATTTAATGTGAAGAAACTAGAGATTTGAAAGAGTAAACAACTTTTAAACTCACACATCTCATAAATGAAGAAAACCAGTTTAACTCAAAATTCAAGCTAACTTTTGAGATGGCTAGAATGCAGAGTTGTATGTGGACGTCAGCCTTGGCTGGGGAATCTGGAATACCTCAGCACTGTAGGATTGTCCAAAAGGCCATTGTTCTAGTGTGACTGGATCCACTGTGCATGACATTCATAATCAGTGCACATTTCTCATGCCTACGGAAGACCATTTTGGGGCAGTGATAGCTTATAAGAATGACTCGATTAAAAATGTATATACTTTATGGGGCACCTGGGTGACTCAATCCATTAGTCATCTGCCTTCAGCTCAGGTCATGATCTCAGGGTCCTGGGATTGAGCCCCTCCAGCTCAATGCTCAGCAGAGAGTCTGCTTCTCCCTCTCCCTCTGCCCCCTCCCCCACTCATGCACTCATTATCATTCTCAAATAAATTTAAATAAAATCTAAAAAAATGCATGTACTTTAATGATAAAGAGAAGGCAAGAGAATTTATTTTCTCTTTCTTGTTTTCATTTATCCAACAAATATTCATTAAGCATTCATTCTAGGATAGATACTCTATGAAACTGTGTTTCATATTAAGGAAATAAGAAAAATGAATGAAATAGACCAGATCTTTCATCTTATGTACTTCTTCTACAAGAGACCAACAATAATCAAGTGAACATGCAAATAAGAATATTACATATTCTTTGCAGGAAATAAACAGAATATGGAAATGAAGGGTATGATGAGAGAGTAGCTTAGGGGTGGAATGACTATTTTAGAACAAGTGGTTGTATTTTGAAAGAGATTGAATTTAAGCTTGTGATAAAGGATGAGAGGAAGCCACCCTTGGGAAGAAATGAGGGAAGAGTATCCAAAACTCTGGTTAGATAATCAGCAAACACATTTGCAACTGTTTAAGCAAAAGTATCAGGTGAGGAGCACATCACTGGGCTGTGATCATAAAATTCTGGAATGAAATCACACTTGATTAATATTTGTGGCATGGGAAGAGTATAAGTATACGAAAAATATTTGCTTTCTTGCTCCAGATAAAATGGAGTCAAAATCCTGTGACTTTAAAATGAATTTGTCTTTGAAAAAGCAATCAAACGATGAAGAAGCCAGAATTTGGTAATGTATATAGGTCATTTCTAGCTTCATTGTAGTTAGCATTTCCAGTGTGATTTTTTTGTAGCAATTTCTTTCCATTAATAGTCAGTTTTAGTTGGGATCTATGGATACATGTTACAGATGATTATAGTGGAGATTTATCTAAACCTTAGTATGTTACTATTCAATCCTGTTTGAAATTTAATTTGTTTGGTTTGGTGATATTAATGATAATTTTTCAAAATAAATATGTAGAAAACTAAAGGTTAAATAGTGTTTGGGTATATTTCTTGCGTTAAAATATTGTTATTTTGCATTTGTGGCTTTATTTGAATCTATCACTTTTCTTTGAAACTGAATGACAGCAAATTTGTTTTGTTTTAAATAGTAGCTTTAGTAAGAATAACTTATGTAATCTGTACCTGGGTGGTAAGCATTATGCATGTTTCAATTTTGTATACTTCTCCATATTTTTAAAGCTTTTTTCCAAAGACTGTGTATTCTGCAGTCTGAAAAGGATATATACTTTGTGATGTAAAATAAAATTGTTTCATACAATATATAATTCTTTTTGCGTAAGAAAAGAGCAAGATTTTCCAATTGTATTGATTTGTCTTGTTAAATTCCATATACCTTCAATTTTGATGTGGATTAATACAGGAACCTGTGTCATCAGACCAAATCTATTCAGGAGAAAGAGCCTTATCGTGTATTTAGTATGATGTGAGGTTGCTACTTTCTTAATCATTGTGGACTAGCCCTTTTGTTTTATTATGAAACTAACTATGGTGTGATAAAATAACATAGTCAAAATACTGATATCATTGTGATTGTTTCCTTAACTTAACTGTCTTTATTCTGACTATTGTGATATGGGGAGAATATGGTTGTGAGCCTCTAGCAATTATGGGTATGTCCTTAAAAGACCAAAAAAGTAAAACAGAAGCTTAAAAAAAAAAAAAAAAAAAGGAAAGGACCTAAAAACCTTGGAGCTATTCAAATCCATCATAAGAAATGAATTTTTCTTCCTCCTTGCCTTCTTTCCATAAAGCTTTTTTTTTTTTTTTTTTTTTTTTTTTTCATAAATGAAGTCTAAGTGGTAGACCTAACATTGGGTTCTTTGGTACATTAATAGATATGTAAGGAAAAAAAAACTATATTATCCTCTAGACTAGAGTATACATCTAAGATTAAATAATTAAAATTCACAAATACTATGTTACAAAATAACTTTTTAAAGAGTTCATGGGAGAATTTTACTCTTTTATTTTAAAAAGAATTTTCTGAAGGTGCCTCCTTAGTGCAGTAGGCAGTGTGTCAGTCTCATAATCTGAAGGACCTGAGTTAAAAAGAATTTTCTGAGGTGAAAGTCAGGCTAGATCTTAAGGAGTAAAAATAAATTAGTTTTATAAAAAAAGATCATGCTGGTCAAAATGTGAAGAGAGGATTTAAGGGAATAAAACTAGAGGCTAGAAGGTCTTTAGAAAGGAATGCAGAAGGCTAGGCAGAGGTGATGGCTGTCTTCTTTAGGACAGAGGTAGTAGGGTGTAGAGGAGGAGTTTATAGTCCTCCACTAGAACTGTTTTAGTTGGATAATGTCAGTGTTTGTTCTGATTGCTCAGTTTACATACCCTACTCGGTATAATATCTTAACTGTGATGCATGGGCGGAGGAGATATGAAGCGAGGACTGAGAAAGAGAAGTAAGGGAGAAAAGAATAGTCTGTAAACATATAATGTAATACAGTGCATTACATTACTACACTATGAGTGTAGTAATTGACATGGGTATAAATAAGATGGAGATCATGCCAAGGAGAGAGTGATTCGCTCTCTGAGGATGTCAGAGAAGACTTTAGAGAATGTGATGCCGGAGCTGATTTCTTTGTGTAAAAGAATGGGATAAAAGCTTTTCAGGCAAAAGAAATAGCATATGTCAAATTTGCAAAGTAATAAAACTAAAGGTGATATTCAGGGACATATACATGGATTGATACTGCTAGATTGTAGTACACAAAATGAGAAGCATGACAAAGATATTACTGGAAAGCTATTTTATCCTGCAAGACGTTGGAATGGATGGAAATCATTGATGTTCACTCAGCAAATCATATTTAATACATGCTTTGTATCTGATATTGTACTGGTTGTCGGGGCACTTTAATCAAAGAGTGAATTGTCCATGCCATGTTTTACATCTATTATTTTGAGACTAATACAAAGCAAATGAAATAAGAGAGATCTAGTACCCCATTTATGTAGTGTTGCCTCATTTCATTACATAGCTATCTGTAATGGAGTTAAGTATTGCTAGTTCGAAAAGGAACCACAAAACCTCTCCAAGGAGAATAGCTTAGAGAAAATTAGGTTGTTCTGGCAAATTAATTCTACCTTACTTACACAACAGTGGTTTAAAGATTTCCACACCTTCTCTTTATGATAGTAGCAGAAAACATGATGATTCTGTGGTCATGTACAAAGATGATCGTAAATATGATGTGTGAAGCCAATTAAGATTAAGAGATAGAATAGTTAGTTTGGCCTACACCATTACGAATCAGAGTCAGGGCAAGATATGGTGCACTAACCCTTTTACTTACTAAGTACATCCTTCAGGTTTCTGCATAATTGCCTCTTTCTGGTAGAAACCATAGGTCCAGTCTTATTTTCTCTTTAGAAACCTGGGAGGTTTATTTTCCTTATTATAAATTTGATTAAACCCTACCTATCATAGTTGTTTTAATGTCCCTCTCCTTGGTAAAGTGACAACAACTTGAAAGGTGGGGTGACGTCTGAAGAAACAGGGAGTATGCTATGCTCTTTGGCATGATCGTGGGATACTCATGGAGTCTGCATTTTGGGTCAGAGAAGTTAGATTCAAATCCCAGCCACCATCTCTGAAACCCCATCTATAAAAGGTGGACAGTATTGTTACCCATCTTAACATAGTCTGTATTTACCAACTGTCTCCCCCTTGTAGAGTTTAGGCTTTAAGAGAACAAAGAAATTGGGGTGCCTGGGTGGCTCAGCCAGTTGAGTGACTGATTCTTGATTTTTGGCTCAGGTCATGATCTCAGGGTTGTGGGATCAAGCCCTGTGTAGGGCTTTGCACTCAGCAGGGAGTGTGCTTGAAGTTCTCTCCCTCTCTCTTTCTTCCTCTGCCCTTCCTCCTGCTTGCATGCTTGGGCGCATTCTCTAAAATAAATAAATAAATAAATCTTTTTAAAAAGAGAAAGGGAACAAAGATCTTGACATCTAGCTTGTATGTGTGCAATGCCTAGAACATTGCTTTACACAATATAGGTTTTTAATGAATGTTTGAGGAACATATGTATTAGTAGACAACATAGGGAGCTACATATGGGTTTTTTGTGAGGGTTAAAGAAGTCTGAATTTATAACGTTTTTAGCATAGTACCTCTCACAGAATAGTCATTTAGTAATATATTTTTTTTACTTAATAACTAGTATTAAAACAATGCTTATTTTAAAATGGTATTTGAACATTGTTGTTCAGATCTATTTGTATATATGTATTTTCATTTTTCTTGTATAAATACCCAATATTGGATTAGTAGGATTAGGAAACTGCCCAACTCTTTTCCAAAGTGGTTATTTCATTTGACACTTCCACCAGCAGTGTATGAAAATTTGGGTTGCTCTATATCCTTGCCAGACGTTGGTGTTGTTCCTTATAAATTTAGCCATTCTAGTGGGGGTGTAGTGGTATCTCATTGTGGTTTTAATTTGCATTTTCTCTGATGACTAATGCTGTTGAGCAATTTTTCATATACTTATTGGCCAGTTTGCATATCTTCTTTTGTAAAATATCTGTTTTAGTCTTGTTCATTTTTAGTTGGGTTGTTTGTCATTTTATTATTGAGTTGTACCATTTATGTACACATTCTGGGTACAGTCCCTTACAAGATTATCTCTGTCTTTGTCTCTGTCTCTATCCATCTCTCTCTCTCTCTCTCTCTCTCTGTCTCTACATACAGTTTTTCTGCCTGGCCTATGGTTTGCCTATTCATTTTCATAACAACCATTTTTCCCCCTCAGAAATTTTATTTCAAAATAATTTTAGATTTACAGAGGAGTTGCAAAGATAGTACAGAGAGTTCCCAAATACCCTCCCCCTAGCTTTCTCTATTGTTAACATCTTACATAACATTTACCAAAACCAAGAAATTAACATTGGTAAGATACTATTAAATAACCTACAAACTATAGATTTTCCTAATTTTTCCACTATGTCCTTTTTCTGGCTCAGAATCCAATCCAGGATACCATATACATTTAGTTTTCATTTCTCCTCCAATCTGTGACAGCTTCCTGGACAGGTCCTGTCTTTTATGACCTTGGAAATATTGAAAAGTCCAGTCATTTATTTTTTTTAGAATATGCCTCAGTTTGTGTTTAATGGTTTTTTGATGAGCAGAATGTTTAAAATTTTCTATGGAGTTCAATATACCAATGTTTCCTTACCTAATTTATGCTTTCGTATCCTAGTCAAAAAATCTCTGAGTATCCAAGTTTACCAAGATATTCTATGTTTCTTAGAAGTTTTGTAGTTTTTGCTTTTGTGTTTAGGTCTGTGATCCAACCTGAGTTAATTTTTCTCTATGGATTGAGATAAAAAATTTTAAAAATTGACCCTTTTTCTTTGTATTGCTTTGAAGCCATTGTCAAAAGTTAAAATATGCAGGTATGGGCCTATTGCTGGATTCTAGTCTGTTTCATTGCTCTAGTTGTCTCTTATGCCAATTTGTAGTTTCCTTAAAGAGGATAGTAGTATTTTAGATTTGCAGGGCATAAGATCTCTCTTAAAATTACTCTGCTCTGTTGTAGAATAGATAATATGTAAATAAATTGCTGTGGCTATATTTCGCTAAAATTCTATTTATAAAAACAAGCCAGCCTGTGAACAGTAGTTTGTTGATCCCTATTTCAGAGTAAGACTCGAAAATCAGGTAATGTAAGTCCTCTCAACTTGGTTTTTCTTTTCCTTAATTGTTGTGTTTATTCTGGTCCTTTGTAGGTTTATGTAAATTATAAAGTAAGCAATTATTTTTGAAAACAATACCTTCTGAAATATTTATTTTGATTACATTGAATTTATAGATCAATTTGGGGAGAATTTACACCTTTTTTTTTTTTTTTTTTTTGAGAGAGAGAGTGTGAACACCAGTGTGGTGGAAAGGCAGAGGGAAAGGGAGAAGCAGCCATGCAGGGCTCCATCCTAGGACCTTAGGATCATGACCTGAGCAGAGGTCAGTCTCTGCCGAGACTTTAACCCACTGAGCCACCCAGGCACCCTAGTTTCACTATTATTAACCTTGCATTCTGTGAGCTTCCTAAATTCCTTAGTAATCCTGGTATTTTTGTTTGTAGTTTCCTTAAAATTTTCTACGTACATAATCATCTCATCTGTGGATAAAGACAGCTATAGGTCTTCCTTTCTAATCTTTACGATTTTATTTACTTATTTATTATAGGGGCTTTCATTTCCAACAAGTTATTGAAGAGAAGTAGAAGTGATGATAGCAGGGAACCTAGCTTTTTCTGATCTCAGAGGAAATAAGTTTCTTAATATTAAGTATGATATTATTTGCAAATTCTTCAGAGATATCTGTTATTGGAATAAGGAACTTCTATTTCTAATTGCTATGGGTTTTTAAAAAAAAATCAGAAAGGGGTATTAAATTATTACACAAAGGGGTATTAAAGTATTAAAATACTTTTTCTGAACCTAATAATATGATCAAATTATTTTTCTTTTATATTATGTTAATAAGCAGGAGAAATATATTGGTTTATTTTAAAACATGAACACATGTTGATATGCCTAAGATAAACTCCACTTGATCATTCTGTATTCTTTTTTTTTTTTTAATAAAATTTTTTATTTTTTATAAACATATATTTTTATCCCCAGGGGTACAGGTCTGTGAATCTTAACTTTTTACTTTATTACTAGATTTGTTCATTTTTTTTTTAATTTTGGTGTCTATATTCATGTGGAGTGGAAAATAGGTATATAATTTTCTTTTGTTGTAATATCCTTTTCTTATTTTATGTATCAAGTTTATGTTGGCTTCAGGACAAGACTTGAGAAATTGATCTTATCATTTTCTTAAGTTGTTTGTGTAAAATTAGTAACATTTTTTCTTTAAATTTGATAGCACTCACTAGTGAAGCCATCTGGGATTATAAGTCTTTGTATGCAAAAATTTCATTATGAATCATTTTTATTTTATACTTATTAGGTAATTTATATTTACTATTTCTTCTGGTATCATTTTTGTGAGTTGTCTCTGTCAATGAATTTGCGATCTAATTTGGAAAATGTGTGCACATAAAGTTGCTCATCATATTTCATTTTTTTCTTTTTAATGCCTTCAAGCTTTATACTGATATTTCATTTTGCATTTTAGATATCAGTCTGTATTCTCTTTGTATCTTTTATCTCTCTCTCTTTCTCCCCCTCATTAATGTGGCTAAAAGTTTATCAGTTTAATAATATTTTTGAAGAATCTGCCTTTGTTCTAATTACTTTTTCTCTTATATTTATTAATTCCTTCCTTCTACTTTGTGCTTGATTCGTACTTGTTTTCATAATTCCTTACAGTAAACCTTACATTATTAAATTTAACTTTTCTTCTTTTTAAATATAAGCATATAAAGAACTATTGATTTCTCTACAAACACTGGTTTGGCTGCATCCCACAAATTTTTAAGTGCTTTGCTTTTGTTATTTAATTCAAAATATTTAAATAATCCCACCCCCTTTGGTGAGTGCTGTGAAGTGTGTAAACCTGGTGATTCACAGACCTGTACCCCTGGGGATAAAAATATATGTTTATAAAAAATAAAAAGTTAAAAAAAAATATTTAAATATTCCTCATGATTGCATAAGTCATTCGTGAGTTACTTAAAATAATTTTGTTTAATTTCTAAATATTGTGTGGTTTCCAAGGTTTTCTTTATTGTCATTTTTATTGAAATTTAGATTGATTCTAGTGTTGTCAGAGAACATGCTATGTATATGTCCTCGGTCCTTATAAATTTTTGACCTATTGAATGTCCTGGCATATGGTTTATCTTGGTGAATATTCCCTGTACACTAGAAAATTATGTGTCTTCTTCTGTCTGGATGTAGTTTTCTATAAATATTAACTTGGTTATTTGGTATGCAGAGTCAATCACATCTTCAATGTCCTTCTTGATTTTTTGGTCTACTTTATCCATCAACTAGGGGAAGAAGGTTGTTAAAAATTCCAGCCATAATTGTGGATTTCATCTGTTTCTCCAGTTAGGTCTGTCAGTTTTGCTTTCTGTTTTCAAAGTTCTGGAATGAAATGTATATGCATTTCATGTTATGTCTTTTGATGAATTTATGCTTTCATATGGCATTCCCTCTTGATAGTCAGTCATGTTCCTTGTCCAGGGTCTTGTCTGTTTTTAATGTTTCCACTCTAGTTATCATGTGACTGAGTTTCATATGACTCAGGGTTTATTCCATTTATATCTTCCTTTCATGTACCCGTTGAAATATTTGAGAAGTTAAATAAACCATATTGCTATTTCCATTCCATTTGTCCCATTTGCTTTTTTTTGTTGTTGTTGTTCATTTTTTCATTCTTTCCTGACACAGTTTGGGTTTATTGAAGATTTTTTAGTTACATTTTTTTATTCTCTTTTTCAATTTTAGGATCTTTGATTTAAAAAAAATAGTTTCTATATCTCTGCTGGGGTTTTCTATGTTTCCTTATTGTACACAGCTTTTCCTTTGAGTCCATGAAAATATTTATAAAAGGTTTATTTAAGATCCCTATCTAAGAAAACCAAGTACTGCCCCCACAAACAAACAAACAAACAAACAAAAAATAGCAACAAATAAAAACAACCCTTGTTCTTCTTTTGTTGACTATTTTCTCTTGTTTATTAGTCACATTTTCTTTATTCTTTTAGTCTAGTAATTTTTGAATGTATGGTGAATTTTTTAATGCCACATTACCAATAGTTTATTGTTTTCTTTATTTAAAATTTGTTGAGTGTTGTGATAGGTAGTTTCTTTACTAGCGGGTTAGTTGGATCTTGTTAAGACTTTGAAAGACTTTTAAAGAATTAAAGACTTTAGGGACGCCTGGGTGGCTCAGTTGGTTCGACGACTGCCTTCGGCTCAGGTCATGATCCCGGAGTTTTGGGATCGAGTCCCGCATCCGGCTCCCAGCTCCATGGGGAGTCTGCTTCTTCCTCTGACCTTCTTCTCGCTCATGCTCTCTCTCTCACTGTCTCTCTCTCAAATGAATAAATAAAATCTTTAAAAAAAAAAAGAATTAAAGACTTTAAAGAATTTAAAGACTTTAAAATTTGTTGAGTGTTGTGATAGGTAGTTTCTTTACTAGCGGATTAGTTGGATCTTGTTAAGACTTGTTTTTAGGGCGCACCTGAGCGACTCACTCAGTTGTGTCTGCGTTCAGCTCAGATCATGATCCCAGAGTTCTAGGATGGAGCCACCCATCCAGCTCTTTTCTCAGCAGACAGCCCGCTTCTCTCTCTCCCTCTGACTCATCCCCCACTTTTCCTACCCTCCTCTCCTACCTCACTGCCCGGTCCTGTTCTATCTCAAATAAATAAATAAAATCTTTAAAAATAAATTAAAAAATAAAAATGAAAGACTTGGTTTTAGGCTTTTTTTTTTTTTTTTCCTTGCTGCGGTAGCCTGACTCCTAAGAAATGGCCTTTTTGAGTCTCAACTGAATGACTGGAGTGTTCCTCTGAAGTCTTTGTTCTCTGGCTTGCTGGAAGTTCAGTGTTGCTGTCACTGTATGACCTATAAAATTTCCAGATTCCCTGCTCACAGATGCCCATAAATTATTTTCTTCAGGGCGTTACAGAGTTTTGCCCTATTCTTGCATTGCTTAGCATTTGGCCAACTCTCACTAGAAAACTCCTGTGGAGATTGCTAGAGTTTCTTCTCTGTGTAACTGTCTCCTCTCCAGTACTCTACTTAGTTCCTTGTCGCACAAATTCCAGTTGCTTTACCAGCCCCAAATCTTGATATGCATTTCTTCTACTTACCAGACTATTGCTCCCTGTTTAAGATGTACTTCTTCTGCTGTGCTTTGAACAGTGCTTCCAGGCAGGAGGTTGTGCTGTTTGTGAACCTCACTAACTGTTTCCTTTCTTCCAAGGGTCACAGCCCTCTGTGTATTATTATTTTTTTTTTTTTTAAAGATTTTATTTATTTATTTGACAGAGAGAAATCACAAGTAGTCGGAGAGGCAGGCAGAGAGAGAGAGAGAAGCAGGCTCCCTGTTGAGCAGAGAGCCCGATGCGGGACTCGATCCCAGGACCCTGAGATCATGACCTGAGCCGAAGGCAGCGGCTTAACCCACTGAGCCACCCAGGTGCCCCAGCCCTCTGTGTATTATTATGTTCAGTATTTGAACACAGTTGACTCCGTTGATTTATATATATTATCTGGTTTTCCGATTATTTACAGCAAGCACTAAAGGGAGGAGAGACATGAGTTATGGAAATGTAAGTCTAAAATCCATCAGTCTTCTTAGTCAGAACCAAACATTAGAAATAGGTTTTAATCTTATGTTGCTTATCAAGATAGTTTTTGATTTGTAGATCATTCAGTTCAATCATTTGGACACACATGTATGCATTTCATGTCTATTCTAATAAACAACTTGTCTCTTTCATGGTGACTTTATTAAATAATGAAGATACTGATATTTTAAACAATCTGAATATTTTTGTTTATTATCCTCATTTGCACTGGGATATATGTATATTATATAGTGAAGTGTATTATATCAAAATTAGTTTATTTTTATTCTGTTTTATATTCTAATTTAGATCCTATTTTTGCCATCAATATAATGAAACTATACTGAGGTTTCCATAAAATAATGGAAATATAAATAAATTTATATTTATATATATTTATATTTATTATATATAATATATAATATTTATATCATATTTATAAATATCACATTTATAAAATGTGAGATATTTTATATTAAGTATGCAGACATGTTTGTGTATAGGAATATAATAATATAAAGTATAAATATAAAATAACTATACATGTAATAATTTATATATAATCATTTATATATTATAGATGCATTTTATTCACATATATAAATAAGTTTAACAATAATATATTTAATTAAGGTATTCAATATATATTACTTATTTAACATGTCATTTCAGCTTTCTTTTTCCTTTTTTTTTTTTTTTAAGAATTATTTATGTATTTGAGAAAAAGCTTGAGCACAAACAGGGGAGGGGCAGAGAGAGAATATCCAAAGAGACTCCTGCTGAGCACAGAGCCAGATGTGGGGATGGATCTCACAACTGATGAGATCAGGACTTAAGCCCAAACCAAGAGTCAGACACTTAACCCAATGAGTGGGTTTAATTTTTTTTTTTTTAGTTGTAGAGGGAAGAGATAGATAAATATCCAGAATTGAAAATAGATAAGTGCACAGACCACATACAAGAAAATCACGATCAATATAAAATACATATCCTAGATTATTCTTGGACAATGCACTAGATATTGGTGTAATATTTTAAAAGTATAGCAGTAATTTAACACAGAATGCTTCAGTTGGTACATCTCTAAAACTGAGCTATTAACATTGAAAAATAAAAGGATCATTAGGTCAGTGCTTTTAAATAGTCAAAAGGGAAAGTGTAATAGTTAAACATTTTCTGAAAGAAAGCACTCAAAAGGCTACTGTGATTTAAAATGGATAATGGAAAAACCCAACTGTCTGTTTAAAGATCTGTGGTTGAAAGGTAATTAATTCCACCTTGCTAAAGGCACATTATTTTCTCATTCTTTGAATACTACTCACAGCACTTTTTTTCTTTTTCTTTCTTTTTTTTTCCTTTTTTTTTGTGACAAAGACTTGGCAGAAAAAAGATTTTTTAAAAGAAGCTTAGATTTCTTTTGGAGAGTAAATCTCATACACATGCATAGTTTTTTGTGTTTCCTTCTTGATTTTAAGATAGTTTTATAATTTTGTCAATGAGATTTCAGGTATATTTTTTTCACAGAATCACTTATTCAAGAACTTAAGGGGTTTCACTAGCACTGAAAATTCATTTATTATTTAAAACATTCCATGTACTGGATGATACATGTCCATTTAAAAACACATGTATCAGGAAAAATTTGATTAAAAATAATAATTTAGGATTAAAAGATTTAGAGAAATTATGTTACATTGCCTGATATGTTTGGAAACATTTTTAAATGACATAAAGCCTGAAGTAGAAATCACCAATGAGTAATTTCCTTCGAATTAAATGGATTTTTACTTTCACAATATGATTCTATAATTATTGAAGGCTTCAGGGAGATCTGTGCTAATAGTTTGATATTCAAAAAGGATTTTAAGGTAAGCGAAAAGAAGGGGCAAAAAATCAAGGACAACGACAATAGCAGCAAAAAACAAGCAAAGCAAAAATTCCATTCACCAATTGTCAATTAAGGATTACTTCAAATTATGTATAACTTTATATACAATTACCAATTAATCCCCACAATAACCCTAGTATGTCCATTTTACAAATGGAGTCCCATTTACCAGATTCCTACAACCATATTCTTTCCATTACTTCACGCTGACTTCAAGGTCATTTATTCCAGGCCCTTTGTTTTATATATGTAAGGGGAAAAAAAAAAAAAAAGAAAAAAGAAACAACTAACCAAACACACAGGAAACAGAAACTGAGTCCCAGAAAGATACTTTGTTTACTTAAAGACAGACAGCAAGTAGTAGCCTGGATATTTAGTCCCAGATCTCCCCAGTGCTTGCGTCTGCAGCAGACTCAACAATATTATCCTCAGAATGATAAAACGCATCTTAGGAAATGAACCCTAGGAGAACTTATATATTTAAATTTTTAAAACTCTGCCATGTTGCGTCCACAGGATTCCCAAAGCTTTCCTTATGGATTTGCGTTTGTGGATTTGCACAACTTGCCTTGTGATACTGTTTGGATGACTTTTTTTCACTGCTATCCTAGCTAGTAGGCTAAGGATTTGAACCATGAAATCAATTTTCCTCATCATAGAGTATGAAGAGCTACGGGATATAGTACTTTATTAAAAAATATTTAAGAGAGATCAGACGAGATCGGGCGCGCTGGTGATTCACAGACCTGTACCCCTGGGGATAAAAATATATGTTTGTAAAAAATAAAAAATTATATTTAAAAAAAATATTTAAGAGATAAGCAAAGCAATTAATGAGTTTTTATGGTCGTTGCAGTTTGTGTTCCTTCCCTCTCTCCCACCCCAGAAGGAAGATAAAATATTCGACCTGTTCATGGTTCTTTTTTATCCCACGTATCCAGTAGTCATTGTGATAAATGGATTGAAAATATTCCCCAGATGGGTCTCATATTAGTAAAAAAAATACTTTGTTATATTTAATATTTACCTAGTTGATTGTTTTTAAAATGTTACACAGTCATTAAAAGACATGGTCTTGGCAATGCCTGAAAAGGGACTGATAATTTCATTAATTAGAGATAGTTGCAGTCTGTATATGATATGAGTTTCAACTACCCAGTGAAATCATAAACTCTTAAATAATTTGAAAGGAAGGCCATGAAGCTTCAAAGCTGATAAGGGCCCATAAAAGATTAACTAATTAATTTATTCCCCCCATTTTACAAATGAAGAAATGCTTCATGCTTTGTAGGCAGTTAACGTAATTCAATTTCAGTAAGAAAAAAAAACTACTTTTTAAAATATTTTAATATGAAATTCTATTCTCCTAATGTTTGGCCATATCTTATTGCTGGTAATGCAGGCCTGAGGAAGTGGTACATGCTTTCTCTCTCAAATAAGAGAACTCTTTACTTTTGAAATTGTTTTTGGATATCATTTCTGAATAATTTGAATAATTTTTGAATAATAGAATTATTTTTGAAATAGTGATTGATAAGGCATTATTGGAGAAAGATTAATGCACAAACTTTGGAAAAGAATAACTTCAAGAAGAATCTAATCGATTATTGTCCTTGATTTGGTGAATGGAATTTAATACTTTTTTAAACCAAAATTTAAGATAACTGTAGCACCAGAGTATCAGAGGGAATAGAAATACAGAAACATGATATTTTGGTGTCTCAATTTATTATTTTTTTAATTTAGTGGCATTGGTGCTATTTAAGTGTGGTTGAGAGAAATGATATAAAACTAAATAATTTTAATTTGTCCTAACTCTTTATGAAAGGAAGAACAGTGATTCCTCAAAGATACCAAGGAGAGTCCCTGATACCAAGGAGAATTAACTTAACATACTTATGTAATGCACATTCTTTGCTATGTGAATACTTAAGAGGATCAATTATGATGTATTTTAAGGCATCCATTTCAGTCAGACTTTTTCTATATTTGTATCCTTTGGGTCTGACTCATGGTGAAAACATGCTCAAAGATCCATGCAAAGCATTCTAAATTTCATAGTTAAATTAGTATTTCCCATATGCAATAAAGTAGTATTTTCATGACTGCACTACTTTGCAGTAGATTTTCAAAGAAAATTAGGGGTGAAGCTATGTTTACCCTCTTTATTTCCAAAAGTTGATTATTATTTCCAAATGTTTCTCTAAGAAACAAGTCTAAACATCCCCAAAATAAATATCCTATATTTCATATTGCAAACAGTCAAGAAGTCTTTAAATAATTTTGAGTTTGACCAAGAGACCCAAGCAAGGAAATTTTCTCCCAAAGTGATAGAGGCGGGGGGGTAGCTGCACTCCAAGACAGAGACAGAATCCTTGGAGGCTTCCTGCCTCAGGATCAGTGTGAGAACAGGCTAGCAGCCCAGCTGGAGAGTGAATAAAATACGTGATCTTTGTCAAGTACCTTGAAAGGTAGTCACAGAAGTCAGCTTCTGTGATGTGTAGAAGAAATTGAACTGTCAGGGAACGAAGACGTTTTGAGGCAAACGCCGTGTTGGTATGATTATCGTGATTCTGTTATTGCATATTGCAAGCTTTGCGGGTCCTCCCACCCACCACAGACTGGCTGTCTTCCACCCAGGCTCACTGGGAAATTCTAGTTACTGTTCACAAAAGAAGAAGGCAGTACATTTAAACTTGAGTTCCTGTAAGATCACATGATTATGCCCTGCTGAGTTCAGATTAGATTCTGCCTATTATGTATAACACTTCAGCAATCTTAATGCCTCAGGACTCAGTGGTGCTTTCTGCCTGAGCAATGCTAATGGCCATCACCTCACCTGGGGCTGTGTCCTTCAGGCTTATCCTCTAGCAAGACTCAAAGATCAAGGATTGGGAGAGGTTTGCCAGATACTAAGGGAATTCTTGCTAAGAATCTCTGCTGCCTTCTGTTTTTAAAGAAGTAATCATATTGAAAATCATTTTTGAGCTTGAAGCAATATTTTTCATCTAAAGCATGATACAGAGGCTCATTGAATTAGAACTCATCTTGAGAGTTCCAATAACCTTGAACTCAGTTTATAAGCATTCCATATATAAGATTAATAACTTCTGTCTTAGGGGTATGTCCCCTCAAATGTTGGACATTATTGGGTTATTTACTTTTTGAAGGGAAAAAGGACCTAAAGGCACCTGAGGAAGCATGAGTCTTACGGAGAATACAGCATTTATAATGTACTAATTATATAAAATAATAATAATTAATAATGATAATAATATATATGAACTATTCCCTGAAAAGATATTTTGCCAAGTATGTAAAAATGAAATATTTAAGGATACTTTTTACCAATTTATCAATTTTGATAGAAAAAAGCTTACAGATTAAAAAACTTACATTAAGAGAGTATTAGTGGTATCTAAAATTGAGGAGACTCCTCTGCAGACATTGAATTGATGATGTAGAAGATATCAAAGATATATATATATATATATAAAGTTAATAATAATAAATAATATAAATATATAAATACATATTTAAAAGCAAGTAACAAAATAACATGTGTAATATGGTCATAAAGTTTATATTTATATTTGTTTTCTAAGTTTATATGATAGTCTTTTGACAGTGGCTATTCTAGGTGGTGGGTTATGCTTGATTATTTTCTCCTTTATTCCTTATTGTGTCTCCTAGTGTTTCTACAATCTATAGATTATTTTTATAAGAAAAGAAGTCTCTTTCCATTTTGAGGAAAATAATCTTTTCTGGATAAAAAATAAATTGAAAAATTAGTATGTAATGAGTAATTAACTATGTACTTTATACTAGTTTGGGAATTTTGGATGATTAATTTATTTGATCCTTCCGTAAATCCTTGACTAGAGGTATTACAGTCACTATTTTATAGGCTGGAAGAAAGAATTAGAGAGCTTACATAACCTGTCCAATGTCAAATTACATAGCTAGTAAGGGGCAGACTCAGGAATCATTACCAGGTTTCTCTGAATCTTTCTGTTGTGCCCACATTGCCTTACTAAGGGCGATTTGGTGGCATGTTGTCAAAGGCCTGTCAGTCTTTGAAAGGGAAAGGGTAGAGTGTCTTGTGTTTGTCATTATTGCTAATAGTCCTCCTTATTACCTCTGCTTTCCCATGTGGACTGTCACAACCTTTACTGTATTCAGTTAGGAATGGAAACGTGGAGAACTATTTGGTTACAGAATGTCTAATTTGAAGATTTATAGTAGTGGACCAAAGACACACACAACCTATCTGCTTCAATTTAGTTTTTCCAACTTATTGCAGAAGATACGGGGGATAGAACTATGAAATCCCTTTCCTGTGTGCTTCCTACTCATGAGGAGGTCTCACTTTGTCCTCTGTTTTAGAGTGGCATATTTCCTTGTGGAGTGTATCCCTAACTTTATTTCTGGTTCAACTAATAGCATGGTTGAAACCCCACTAATAATAGCAGAGAAATTTTCCATTTATGGCCACAATTTTAATCATTGAGCCTTGAATACCATTCAGTCTCTGGAGTACAGAATCCACTATTTTGAGATGTTGACATTTAATTTCTCAAGGGTACCTTGATAGAAGGGAAATTCAGGGTGATTCAGGGAAACCATCTACAGATTTTTCTACAGCAGGATAAACTGAAAAAAATTCCTTGAAATGAATGAAACAGAAACTCAAAAGGGAAAAAAGTCTGATGGCTTTAAACTACTTACTTGCTTTAAATTATTCTACATAAATCAATTTGCCCTTATCCTATAGTATTTTATTATGCATAATGCTTCATTATCCAAATCATTTGTAATAGATAACTCTCAAGAACATATAGGGAAGGGTTTATTCAAGAAAATGTTCCTATGATAACAGAGTTTAATCAATCAAACATTTAATCACACAAAACAGAATAATACTTGTGAATTTAATTTTAAAGAATTCAGACCATGGGAATTATAACTTTAGGAGTAGCTGAATATTAATTAATGACTTAATAGGTGATTTTTGGCTTTAACTGTAAAAAGCAACAACAGTAATAACAACACAAACCACTTTAAACATAGTATATATTGTAAGCCAATTAAATTTGTAAAGGTCAAAGTACTGGGAATTGTGGAGTTAGGAAGCTAGATCTATAATAAGGACTTTGTATAGACTAGTTGTCTTAATTTCTACTACTCATATACATACACGGTTATTGAGTAATGAAAAATACTCCGTCTTTGAGGAAAGATTATGATAAATACCTGTGAGATGTTTGTTTACTGATTTGAATTTTTCTTTAGGATTTTAAAAGAAACCAAAACACCAAGGGCCATTTCAGATCTGAAAATGCACAATATTCAGGTCACTCTGGACATTACATATTATCTGGGGAATTACTAAGCAGATTATGAGGTGCCAAATTTGGCTTTACGTTTAATGCTTCTCCACATAGAAAAGTAAACTTACTTTTTATATTTCAGGAGGTACTGGAAAATGCTTTCAGTCTTCAGTCACCCTGTATACACACTTAGACACACATACACACAAACACATACAGGCACAAACAGGCATGCATATGAATAAGTATGTCCCCACTGATTTTCAGTTGTTAAGGTGAATTTGTATGTCTAGTGATGGCTCAGTTAATTTAGATAAAAATATATGTTAGACACCATAACTTGCATTTCATATTGAAACTAGGGAAGAAGAGGAGAAATTAAGTCAATTCAACAATCTCTCCTCATCTGTTACATAATGCAGTAGGTAATTATCAGATTCTTCTTTTTTCATCGTCAAGTGCAGTCTTAGCAGAGCTTGTAACAGTCTAGTGATTTATATAATTTTTTATTAGGTGTTTATGATTAGATGATAAGCTCCTAGAAGGAAGAGATCATGGTTTGTTTGTTTTTTAAAGATTTTATTTATTTATTTGACACAGAGAGAGAGAGAGAGATCACAAGTAGGCAGAGAGATAGGCAGAGAGAGAGAAGGAAGCAGGCTCCCTGCTGAGCAGAGAGCCAGATGCAGGGCTTGATCCCAGGACCCTGGGATCATGACCTGAGCTGAAGGCAGAGGCTTAACCCACTGAGCCACCCAGGCCCCCAGAAATCATGTTTTATTCAACTCTGTCACCACTATAGTACCTAAAATGATGTTTTATATACATAATAAACCACTGGTCAGTATATAATTACTGAATGAATGGAAAACAGAGAACAGATAACTTTTGCTCAAAAGAACACATACCAAGAGATATTGTTATAGCTTATTTACTAATTCATTTTTTAAATGAATTAGTAAATAAGATATATAATAAATGCGTGTTTTTTAAAGCACACCACATATCTATTTTTAGTTTATAACGGTCTAATTCTTTATTAGTTTGTACCACCTGCTGGGCTTTTATGGGCATCTGAGTTTGAGATCTTATTAGAGAGCATTACTTATTATGACAAGAGATGTTTGTTTAGAGAAATATATACCATGTCAAGTAGTATTTTATAACATAAGAATCCTTCAACATTAACAAATATATTGGTGCAATATACTATATTAATATATTATCATCTCCATGGGTGCTAAGATGGTCAGATACCATACAAATATACAAAAATTGGTGACTTCATTTTCTTTCAGCAATCATCCATTAAAATGTGTTGGAAACATATCTTGAAATATGCATAGTTATTTATAAAATGAAGAATAAACCTGAATTTGAATAATTTTATAAACACACATTCAGTGTTACTAAAACCTCAATTCTCTGAAATTGATATAAAAATACAATAGAATTTTCATCAAAATCTCAGTTTTTTAAAAGAGAGAATGGAATCTTTTATGTCAAAGAGAAAATTGATGGATTAAATAAATGAATGAAAAGTGCCATTTTAAGTCAGTGGGAAAAGGGTGAAAATACCTAAAATTATTAATGATTATGTGATAAAACATGGCATTAATAAAAATAGGAGATTTGTTTTTGTCTACTTCTTTTCCAGACTCAAGAGAGGGAAAACCACTTAGAACAAAGTATTATTATCTATAATATGTAAGCATCTCATTTTTATCAATAAGAAACAACAAATAGAAAAATGAGAAGAGACATTAATGACAGATTATTATGTAAACTATTCCTCAGCCTCAGCAATAACTGAAGAAATAATTAAGTAGTAAAGAGATACTACCGTATTTTTGAAAGATGCTAAACTACCATTAGTCTTCTCAACTATTCAAGATATTGTTGCTGGCTATTTGACAATATCTATCAAAATTAAAAATGCAGCTTGAAAGCAGCTTTCTTTTACTTGGTATATATTTCTGGGTGCAGCTAACTTTCTTTTAAGAATCTATAACTGAGAAATGTTTTCATTAGTTCAAAAATATATGTTTATAATCATATTTGTTTCAGCACTTTTTGTAATAGAAAAAACAAACATTGAAAGCAACATAAAGGTATCTGAATGAGGAAATGAATGTATCAATTTGTGTAAACCCATACAATAAAGCACCAGGTAGAAAAAAAATGTTCAAGTAAGTTCATTTATACTTATTTGAAAAATGTCTAGGATGTGTCATGAAGTGAAAATGCCTGTTAGAGATGAAGATGTCTACTGTGAACTCATTAGACCGATACCAAGCTGTTTGCAGTTGGCTACCTTTAGGATGTGGTTGCAAAGTGACGAAGAAAGAACATTTACTTTTCACATTTTATATTTTGTTTGAATGTATTACAGTGTTTGTTACTTTTTAATTTAAAAAAATGAACAAACTCTAAAAAAGAAAAAAGAAAAGAAATAAGTGCTAAATTATAGATCCTCGTAGCTATGTGGAACATGCATGAATTGCAGGGAAATGGGATGAGTCAGGAACACGTATTAGTTGCTCCCTTGTGTTGATCCAAGGAGTGGACATTTAGGGATAAAGACTAGAAAGGAGAGAGAGGACTAGATTCTGTAAACATTTACAAGATAGGATCAACATGATTGGTTATAGAAAGGAGAAGACAAGAGAAATGTTAACAGTAACATCTAATGATAGCACCTGGATGCTAATGTTTTTAATTAATAAATTAAGATCTTTTGTCTGGATTATAGGTATGATGAAAGATATTTGTTGAGTCTAGCTACCTGATATTAAAATTAAGAATAATCAAGTTTCTCTTTTTTAAATTTCTAAAATACTAGTGACTTGTATTTTCTGAGGTCTTATAGTGAAGACATAGGTTGTTAATAAGCAAGATTGAAATATGGGCCTGTAATCAGATACACATTATCCTACTGGGAGCATAAATTTAGTTTAATCTATTTTTGCTTCTGAGTTATAGGGAGTCACCCTCCTTAACATACCGCTTTCTTTATTGGCATTTTTACATGATGTAACTACATCATCAAAACTTGATATGTTGCTGTTTCTTGATACTCCTGGCTCTGTTGATGATGCTGAACATATACAAAAAGGTAAAATGCCTGATGTATTATAGGAAGAATGTGTATATGAATGTGTGTATGCATATATACATATTCATATACATATTACATATATGTGATTCCTATAATGTATATATTCATAAAATAGTCATATTATAGGAATATTAATATGTATATACATGAATATGTATGTTCATGTATATTCATATTCATATTTTAAGAAGAATGTGTATATGAATGTGTGTATGCAATCAGAATGTCAATTTACTTAATTTGCTCTCAGACTCATATGTGGAAATTTCAGAAACAAAGTAGAGGATTGTAGGGGAACTGAGGGAAAAATAAAAAGACAAATTTAAATAAAAAATAAATTTAATAAAAGACTTAATCTTCAGTAATATAAGGAATAGATTCATCAAGTTGAGGATTTTCTAGACAAACATCTTTTACCTTTAAAAAGAACTTCTGGAAGACTAATCAAATCACTTTCCTTGATTTTGAAGAGTCTAAAACAGATGTTGCCCACTATACCCTTGGGCAAATATCTTTCCAAATGAATAGGACAATCACTGCAGTATTGATGGACCCTTAGGAAATGGCACATTGAGACGTCTTTCTTCTGATCTGGAACCAGAACTAATCTTATCAGAAGATCATAGGAATAATTGCTTTTATTTAATTACTTCAGTAGTCTCATTCACATAGTTCCTGAGAATTACATTTGCATCCAAGAAGTTTTGCAATGAGAACATGATTTGTAAATAAAATCATTTTTTAAAGGAACATTAATTAATGACAAGTCATGAGTCATTGATTTAAATTTCATGGGATAGAATTTTAGTCTTCTAGCTATTATTCAGTTTTCATTTTTATTATGCATAGTAACACTTTTCCACTTGTAAATAATTTGCTGGGATACTCATACTTGGGAAAATTGTTTTCTCCTCCTTTTCCTTACAACTACTACTACTACCGCTACTACATGATTATTTTCCTGACCTTTTTCTGTGAATTACAGGCCAGTAGTTTTTTCTTTTTTAAAACTGATTTTGTTTTCATGAGTAATTTTAGTTAATATTACTTTCAATTTGCAGTGCTGGCTTTACCCAATAAAAGATTTCTCTTTTTTGAAAAGAGATTTACAAATGAGGAAAGAGTTCCTGGTTTGTGATACCATTAAAAACTCTCTCAAAACTGCAATGAAATTCTAACTTATGGGGGGAGTAAAGTTCTAAATCAGTTATTCTGACTGCTCTTTGGAGATAGACCTAGAAGAGATTATTTTCTAGAAATAACCTGGGAACCAGGATGCCTGGGTAGCTCAGTCTGTTGGGTGGCCAACTGTTGATTTCACCTTAGGTCATGATCTCAGGGTCCTGAGATTGAGTCCCACATCTGGCCTTTGTGCTCAGCAGGGAGTCTGCTTGCAGATTCTAGATTTCCCTCTCCTTCTGTCCCTCTCCCTCCACATGCTCTCTCTCTCTACCAATATTTCTCTAAATTAAATAAATAAAAAAAAACATAAGAACCATAAACATGTGAGAAAGAATGGTTTCTCTTGCCTTTAGAAGCATAGTATGAGAATACTTTAAAGAAAAAGTAATTTAACAGGAGACAGATATGTTTTTGAGGTTCTATTATCTATTTATAAAAATTTATTGTGAACTTATTATGTGACAAATTCAGTATAAGGCCATAGTATCTGTATCAGGTTACTCATTAATTCTAGACTAGTGTTGGCTCTTCTATAAAATAATTTTTAACAGCCCAGAGCTTGGGGATTAGGCAGACAGTAATAAATTCTAGGTGCTTATTGAACACTTACTGTGTACTGAGTGGTATCTTGAAAGCTTATTAAATAATATGTTAATTAAGTCTCACAGTGGTTCTACCAGGTAGAATTAATCATCCCCATTATATAATCCATTGAAAGGGTTTAGGAGGTACCTGTATAACTTACCTAAGTTCCAATTATTAATAAACTGTAAGCCACTTTTGAGCCACATTTGTCCGTCTCTAAACCAGAATTCTCAACCACTAGACCAAAATGTTTCCACAGATGATTTCTTCAGACTTCTTATTTTGAAGATCTGTGTTTATTCTATCTCCCAAAATGCTAAGCTTAGTGCTGAATGCACCTACTGTTATGCTGCTTAAAATTGCTTTCATCCATGGCATGTAGAATTCAAGATAATCTCAGAAAATGTATTTGTGGAATTAAAAGACTCCTAGCCAGAGAAACTAGCATAGGTAAGTGGCCTAAATGGTTATACAAGGGAACACATTGCAGCTTAGACAATTGTATCCCTTTTCCCAAAACCACTGAAAGCTTTTATTTGTGGGGAGAATTTCTTTTTTCTTTTTTTTTTTTTTTCCCCATGAAGTCTAGCAATCATGTTCCATGCTTAAAGCACAAGCACTGGATTTTCTGACCTCCTGCAAAGACATGTTCTATCTACTACCCCATGATCCATAGGTTGAGACCCATAGAATGCTTTAGGGAAATATTTGATTGAGTTTAGAATTTAAATCTATAAAAACAGTTCAATGTCATAAAGAAAAGGTGCTTGCAGTCTTGTAGTCATCAAGTAAAGAGATTTTAATAAGCTTAAGGTGAAAGATTTGGGGATAGTATCATATTATTATTATTTACTTTTCAAAAGACTGTTTCTTGATAACATAAATCCTTCATACAGCTTGTCTAACTTGGTATGGAGAAAAAAAAAAAAATTGTGTGGCAACTTCAGTATTTCCCAATCATATAGCCTGATATATTTTTCTCAGTGTAGGTTCTTTCAGCAATTTCACTAAGGCGCTATATTGGTGAAAACTTCAGCTCAGGGGGCACCTGGGTGGTTCAGTGGGTTAAGCCTCTGCCTTCGGCTCAGGTCATGGTCTCAGGGTCCTGGGATAGAGCCCCACATCGGGCTCTCTGCTCAGTAGGGAGCCTGCTTCCCCACTCTCTCGGCCTGCCTCTCTGCCTACTTGTGATCTCTCTCTCTCTGTCAAATAAGTAAATAAAATATAAAAACAAAACAAAACAAAACAAAAAAACCTTCAGCTCAGTAGTCAGACTGCCTGCCTTTGAGTTCAGATTCCCTTATTTACTATCTCTGTGAACTTGACACGTTTACTTACCCTGCCCCTCTTTGGGTTTCTTCATATGTAAGAAAGAAGTTGGGGGCAGGCAATACCTACCTCATTGGGTTGTTGTTTAGTTTACTGAGATAACTATGCAAATTGACTGACCCAGACTATGTGCTTGATAAGTGTTAACTATTGTTATTCTGCCTCAATTATGTTGTCTTTTTCATGGGTTTCCAAAAAATATTTGTACAAAATTTAAGGGTCGGTCTATCTTATACTATATTAATATTCTGAGATAGTTTACTACAAAACTAGGCTGGTCATTTCTTCAGGGAAGAAACAGATTAGAAAGTCTGTTTACTGCTTTGCTACTCAGCCGCCATCTACCTTCAACACCAATCATCTGTTCATTTGAAGAACGGTGGCTGTTTCATGAGAGTCCAGGGTTCCAACTACCAAGTGAAGATCAGCTTGAATTTCAGTATGTCTTGCATGTCTTTACAAGGCATTTCTGCTCTCTAATCATATGTTAACCTCTTGACACATAATCGAAGTATAGGCACTTAACAAAATGTAAAACATAATTATACTTTGCAACACAACCATGAACAGAATCTGATTCATGAGTTTGCTAAGTGCTGTTTCTGAGCTAGGAATCATATCTATGGCTTACTGTGCAGCTATGATATCAATCTATACCTTTTGTAAATATTTTCTTCTGAAGAGATACCACACAAAATTTACAACAAAGCAACAGGTAAGCATGTTTTGCCTTAGGCCAGAAAAAGCTTTTTTGGTGCTATGCATGCTGAATGGATTAGACAAGAATTTAGAAGAGGAATTAATTTCATCACTTGGGGATAATAAAAAAATAACTATAATGTGAAAAAAATCAACTATTTTAACAACAGAGATTTCCTTGAAACATTCTGTAATCAAAAGCCAATAATCATAAAATAGTAAAAGGCAATAACTTTTTTCCCACCCTAGGGGTTTCATAAGTATTTCTCTATCCATAAAACCATATTTATACAGTCATTTCTCACCAAAACTGCATAAAGTGAGGTAATGAGCCCTAGGTAAAAAAAGAATAAAGACCAGAATAAGAGAAGGAGCACATCCTCCCCAAGAGAGGCTGAGGAACAAAGCTCCCTGGGCCAGAAATCTTGAAACCAATGACTGAACTTCAGTATCCACAGTGGATGTGACTTGACGGGTATCGTGAGACTACTAGAATCTTAAAGTCTTGCAGTCTTCAGAAGAAAGTGAAATGCCAAGACTGGAAGAAAAATCTAAACCATCTGTGCCAAGCCAGGTTTTTCTGTTTCACTCTCTCAAGACTCTCCATTTTTCATCCAAACCATATTGACCCTAGAACCATTTTTTATATTAATAGAAAAACTCATGAAAATAGCTGTTCAATTATTCTTGTGCATGAAGGTATATGGAAAATATTCATATGCATTTTAATGGAGGTGGGCATACTCTGTACTCTTCTAGATCTTTTTTTTTTCTTTGTGTTTTTACATTTTTTTTTTCCTCCTAGTTCTTAAGGATTTTTTTATCCCCCACCACTAGATCATCTGGTTTCAGACAATAGTTTTACGGGGTGTAGGTTAGGTGTAGTCAAACTTTCCTTTCAAATGTTAAGTATTAAAAACAACAAAACAAAACAAAAAAATAAAAACAACAAAACATAGGAATCTAATTAGGAGTAAAGCCATGAGGAAATTCTCTTTACTTATTTGTAATTCCCATCACTCTAGCTACTATTTATTCAGTGCTTACTATAAAGCAGGCACTAGTTTATATGGTTTTTTTTTTTTTTTTTTTTTTTTTGAGGGTTGCTGAGGGGAGGGGGTTTGGGAGAAGGGGGTGGTATTATGGACATTGGGGAGGGTATGTGTTTTGGTGAGTGCTGTGAAGTGTGTAAACCTGGTGATTCACAGACCTGTACCCCTGGGGATAAAAATATATGTTTGTAAAAAATAAAAAATTATATTTAAAAAAAAAAAAAAGTTTATATGTTTTTTACATGTTAGTTTAACCTTTCTGATTACTCTGAGTTGGGCATTCATCTTACAAGTAAGGATACTGACAAAAGGATAAATGACCAGCCAAATTGACACAGCTGAGAAGGAGCAGAGCCAGGCCTGAGTTTCAAACACATAGATGTGTTGTATCTCTTACTATAGAGCTTTCAACAGTAGTCTATAGTCAACGGACAGAAGCATTTTTCTTGTGTTTAAGATCTTTTCCAAATCTTTCTCTTGTTCCTATAAGCCAAAAATGTATTTGGAATTTTTCCTCTTTAAGTCCAAATTCACAAATTCAAGTCCAATTTCTTTCAACCCAAATTGTAATGCATTTACAATTTCACATGCAGGGCTTTTTTTTTTTTTTTTTTTTTTTTTTTTTTTTTTTTTTTTTTTTTTTTTACTGAGACTCCCAAGATCATCTCTCACATTACCAGCGTAAGATCAATTTTTATCATTATCTACCACTTTGGGGGGAAAACATATGGGAGAGCTCTGTGATTACTTATCTGGGAAAGCAGCATTATTTTTCTATAATAAGCTAAAACCACAAACCTTGAATTAATTTTTCAGATTAGCTTGTTACTTAGATAAAAACCACAGGGTAATGGTTTTCACCAGGAAAACTGGGGGAGGAATATTTTCCAAATTTGTGTTGCTACTGAATCAGGCAGACCTGGAAAAAATCTCAGTCCCCTGGCTTTTAGACAGCATGAGGACAGCTATAGAAGGAGGTACTTGTAATCTTGAATTTTGCTTAGGGACTACCTGATTCTGTTGTTGAATCGAAAACTAAATTCATTCTTTCTTTTTAGTAAATTTTGTAAAGATTCCTTGTCTGTTGCTAACCAAAGTATATAGAAAAGCTAGGGTATATGGGTTATGTTCCATGATGTCCAAAATTTTTTATGAGACAGCCTATTACAGTGACTTCTCCAGCATCTGGAAGACATACATGGTCATGATGCCTTTCTGAAATGATTATTTATTATCTCCAGCTGCAGAGGAGGAGGCTTAGAAAGATAGGACTACATGGGAGGAAAAAGCATATCAGTCTTTTTCAGGGTGGCATAAAGAAAGCCATCAAGTTAATATATAAATTTATATGTTACACAGCTGACTTAACATGTCATGAACTAATGCACTTAAAATTGATTCACCATCCTTCCAGCCTAACCTGTGGTGTGCTCAGCCTGAGATATCATGGTGTGCCCACATAAACCAGGCTGGAACAAATCAGAGATGGATCAGAATCTTTCAGTGGTATGTGAAAGACATTATTATGTAATCCATCATTGTTGACAAAGTGTCTTCATGTCTGCATTTTACTGGAGGTTAAATTCAATGGGCAACATATTTAGTTCTGGAGATTATTTAGTTATGGTAGCTGAAACTCTAAGAAACTTGAGAACAAGAACTGTGCCTTATTAGTGTTTATAATGCCTGTCTCTAACAGGTGCTCTGGTACAGGATGGCCATTTAATAGTTATTTATGTAACTGAAGAAGAAGATTGTTCCTTCCTTTTGCAAATTCTACCTATTTTTCAAAGTTCAGTATGAATCCATTTGTCTGCAATTACCCTAACCATAAGCAGGTATACCATGTATTAGGTATAGATCATTTAAATGGCCAATAAAAGAGACAAAGCACAAACAGGCTTAAACAAAGAGAAAACACATTATCTTCATAATTACAATGATGAGGCATTGTTTAGTTTAGACACGGCTGAGTCTAGATGCTCATATAATATGGTCAGGAAGTAACTTTTTCCCATCTCCTGGTTGTACTTTTCTTTATTCCCAGTCAAGTGCTTTCCAAATGGTGACCATCATCAGAATTCCAGGACACAAAGGCAAATAGCTTCTTTTTTCAAATTGCTGAAACAGAAGTCATGGATTGAGTCTCACTGATTTGGCTGCAGTCACATGAGTATCTGTAAACCAACAGAATGAAATATCCTAGCCAGGTGTATATCATCTCAGAGCAGAAAGTCAATATTACCCAAATCACATGGATACAGTGGGGAGAGGATTTCTTCCTCAAAGAAGAGGTTTAGGTTGCTATAACCAGAAGTGGAAGAAATTGAATTTGGCCAGGCAGAGGCAATAAATGGTAACTACTCTCATTCTAAACCCCAGTATTGGGCATTCTAGTCTCTGGACCTTAGGTTGTAGTTATGATGGTGCTGGAAATAGGTAGTCTGAGTTTGAATCCTGCTCTGTCATTTAACTATATTCCTTAAATAAGTGGCAAATTCTCACTTTACTAATCTTGAAAAAATGAGAATAACATTATACTTCAAAGTTATTGTGAGGATTATAAGTAATTTATATAAAACAGTGTGTTTTGTACATATTAGGCCCTTAATACTGAGTGGTGCTGGCAGCAATAGTAGTAGTAGTAGTAATACTAGTAGTAGAGTGGTAGTGATTCCTCACTCTAATTATAATGAGCTATTTTTTTAATTGACATATATTGTATTATTAGCCCCAGGCGTACAGGTCTGTGAATTACCAGGTTTACACTTCACAGCACTCACCATAGCACATACCCTCCCCAATGTCCATAACCCAACCTCCCTCTCCCTATCCCCCTCCCCGCTGCAACCCTCAGTTTGTTTTGTGAGATTAAGAAACTCTTATGGTTTGTCTCCCTCCAGATCTCATCTTGTTTCATTTATTACTTTCCTACCTCCCAAACCCCCCACGTTGCCTCTCCTTCTATAATGAGCTATCTTTTTAAAGTCATCATCTGACATTTCTCTCTTCTCTATGTTGTTGATATCTACAGTGACCCTCTGACAAATGATTTTTTAAAATCTTATGTCTATACTGTACTCATGCATGGCAGGATATTCCTTTTGTTTCATATCAGACATATACATCTTTGTAGCTGTAATTTTCAGATAATTATGTCTTTTGTTAACTCAGATACTTCTCCCTAAACTTCTACTTATTAGCCTGTGTTTCTAGCTCCAGAGTTATACACAAGTGGCCTCTTTTCCTTCTAGGTAATGGCTCTGTTATCATATGATCAACTGAGCCCATGTGAACATTAGACCCTTCCCCCCAGATATCTTCAGCTATCTCCTTTAACTTGTTGTATTTGGAGGTGCTTTATCCATCCATCCATCTACCCATCCACCCATGAGTTCAACCAAAGTTTTTGAATCACTGTTCTGTGCTAGTCATTGGTAGTGCTAAGGATATAATGGTAAGTATAATGAACAGGACAGTGACAAGTTCAGGGTTTTATGTGTACTGGGGTAAAGGACTGCAGTAGAAGTGGAGAATCAATCATTAGAAAAGAAGTGGTACATATTTTAGGATCTGAAGTGTTCATAGGAATTGCTCAAATGGAGAGGAAATGGCTAGGTAGGAGGGAAAAGGAAACATAATATAGGGAGAAGAAACAGCTTATGCAAAGATCTGGCTGTTAGGTAGCCTAGCAGATCCAGGACATCGAATAAGTTCAATGTTCAGAAGAATAACTTCTGAGCTTGCACGTTTCTGGAGATAAGGCTGGAAAAATAGGCAGGTCCTTAATGCTACACTGAGAAGTCTGAATTCTATATAGAGGACTACAGATCACTACTGAAAAAATTATAAGCAGGGTAAGGACAAGATCAGAACTGCATTTTCGGAAGCTCTCTCTAGCAAAATGTAGAGAACATAAGAAGGAATGAGATTGGATGAAGAGAGACTAGTTTTAATAAACAGGTGAAACAGTGGTTGCCTAAACATAGTTAGGAGCTGTGGGATGGAGATAAGTGGATACATTATGTACTCTGTGTTTACATAAACTCCTTGCTATGGAATTTTTTAAAAATTTATTTGAGAGAGAGAGCAAGTGTGAGCACAAGTTAGGGGGAGGGGCAATGGGAGAGGGAGAAAGAGACTCTCCACTAAGCAAGGAGCCTGACACTGGGTTTAATCCCAGGACCCTGATATCAGATATTAGTATTATACATAGCTTGGTGTTTTATAACTTGAAAAATAGAAACAGTGACCATCAATTTTGGTCTCCCTTGGGTAGAAATGGGGTGAGAGAGGGAATTCATAGAAAAGGAGCAGATTTGTTTGAGGTCCTTCTTTCCAGACTGACACTTTTTTCTCTGTATGATTGCCTCATCTCTGACTCTCCATCGTACTTTGAGAAATGAGCCATTTATTGGTGGAAAAGTGTCAAGTTAATCACATAGTAAGAGATGTAGGGCATACAGGGGTAGAGGAGTATGGTAGAGGTGGAGAATCAATCATTAGAAAAGAAGTGGTACATATTTTAGGTCCTAAAGAGTTCATAGGAATTGGTCAAATGCAGAGGAAATGGCTAGGTAGGAAGGAAAAGGAAAAGTAATATAGGCAGAAGAAACAGCATAGCACATCTCTTACCATGTAGGGCATAGTAAGAGAGTTCATGAAAAAGAGGAAAGGAATACAAATTGATGACTTCTTTTTACTCAAGAGTGGATGGTCAATACATATGGATGTCTTTGGGAAATAAATATATCTCTCTAGAAATATGTTGGGCTGATGTTTTTAATCCAATAATAGTTGTAAAGAAATCATCATGCAGGGGTGCCTGAATGGCACAGTCAGTTAAGCCTCTGACTCTTGATTTTGGCTCAGGTTTTGATCTCAGGGTTGTGAGACCAAGCTCCCTGTTGGCTCTGCACTCAGAGCAGAGTCTGCTTACCTCTTTCTTCCGGGGGCACCTGGGTGACTCAGTTGGTTAAGTGGTTCACTGCCTTCAGTTTCAGTTATGATACCAAGATCTGCCTTCTCAGCAGGGAGCCTTCTTCTCTGTCTCCCTCTGCTGTTCCATCGGCTTGTGCTCTCTGACTCGCTCTCTCCGTGTCAAATCAATAAATAAAATCTTAAAAAAAAAAAGACTTTCCTTCCTCTTTTTCAGCCCCTCCCCCACTTGCTCATACATGTTCTCTCTCTCATTCTCAAAAAAAAAAAAAAAATCTTAAAAGAGAAAAAAAAAAACACCCATGCAAAAAAATGAAGACTGAATCAAATAACACGGGCGCAGTGATAACCAAGTGAACATGGAATATGCTTAAGTGAAATAACACTAGCTTTTTTTTTATTCCCTTTGTCTTTGAGCCCTAGTTGATGACCATTTCTCAAGCTACATATCAGTTACATTTTTAAAGATAGAATCAGTTTTAGTATACTCTGTGGGTGAACGTCATAGAGAGCACATTTCTTATAATTGTCATCCTCTAAGAGTGAAGTACCAGCCTTGCCAGGTAGAGATTTATGTTACTGGACATATCCAAGCAGAATTTGGGTTACCATCTGTCAGGGATTCGGGGAGGATGGATTCTTTCATTAAAGAGGAAGGTTGGAATCAAAATAAAATCACAATAATCCCACCACTTTTAACACGTTTTTGTGTTTTCATCTAGATTTCTTTAGTCTAAATCATAAATATACATATATTTATACTATTTTATGCCATAATTTATAATAGCAACAACTTCTACCTTTCTATCTTAATATATTGCTCCTATAACATACTGTATTAATTTCTCCTCACATTTTCCTTTGCAGTGGGCTTTTCTGAATCAGAATTCTGAATCCAGGATTATAACATGTATCTGAGAGCTTTTCACCTTAAATCTAGTTTAGTCCATTTCAATCCCATTTTTTAAGCAATATTGATTCAATAATGAGATGAGATAATAGTCTTGTAGAATTTTTAACTTATGTTTTTTGTTTTTGTTTTCTTGGTTGTATCTAATTTTTATATAATTTTATCCTTCCACCCATTTATTCAGAATTATGTTTGAGACATAACCATGTGTTAGGTTCTCTATTCATCCCTGGAATACAGCAGCAAGATACAGGGAAGCTTTGTCTTGGTATGGCTTATAGGCTAGGAAAGAAAGAAAAATCAAGGGGCCCTTCCTAAATAAAACAGAAACATCACATGTAAATGGGAATTCTGCTAGTTCCTATTTATTACATGGCCAATGAGTTTGAGAAATTCTGTATTGAATTAGGTTAATAAGTTTCTTTATTCTAGAACTTCTCAGTAATAAAAGAATTCCTAAAGAAAAAAATAGAATGCATGTAGAGTTTTCCTAACACAATTGACCATGGCACACTTTCCTTGAGAAACATCTTAGTGGAATTATTGTTGTGTAGAACACACTGTGGCCAGACTGATGATATATATGAAAATTCATACCACAGTCAAGGAGGGAATATAATAAAATCTAGAATTTCTGAAGTAAAAAAGAATACTTGTTGTCTGCCTTTCAAATTTCTTCATAGGTGGGAATTAAACATGGAACAAAATGCTCAACTCAAAATAAAATAATCTTCTCAAACTTCTATGTTTAATAAGACACATTGGATCAATGGACTTTTATACGAGAAGAGATATCTTTGAATATTTGTCACTGATCTACAAAGTATATATATATATATTTTTAAATATTTTATTTATTTATTTAACAGAGAAACAGAGATCACAAGTAGGCAGAGGGGCAGGCAGAGAGAGAGGGGGAAGCAGGCTCCCTGCTGAGCAGAGAGCCTGATGTGGGGCTGGATCCCAGGACCCTGAGATCATGACCTGAGCCGAAGGCAGAGGCTTAACCCACTGAGCCACCCAGGCGCCCCTACAAAGTATATTTTTTGAAGGAATTGATATGATCATGTTCATGCCTCTGAGGTACCACTTTTTTAAAAAAAATTGAAATATAATTAACATACAGTGATATGTTAGTTGCAGGTGAACAACACATTGATTAAACAATTCTATACACTCTATACATTACTCAGTACTCACCACGATAAGTGTAGTCAACATCTATCACCATACAACTTTGTTACAATATCATTTACTATATTCTTTAGGGTGTACTTCTCATCTTATGGGGTACCACCTTTTTAAGACCTTCTTCCCACCCACAACTCTGAATAGTGCTATTTTGAGTTGTTTAAATTTTCTTCATCCTAATGTTTACATAGCATTCAAATCTTCTATAATCTGCTTCACGATAATATAAACCAATAAGCATATTTTTTAAAAAAAAATCTGAGACATATGCTTATACATCATGCAGGGACAGAACTAGAGTGAGGTGTTAGGATGCACAATTTAAAAAGGATTGTCAAATTCGGACTCTATAGTTGCAGAAGTTAGATATGTAGGGGACAGTCATACAAGAAAGAAGGATGCTACTTCAACCTCGGAAATCTTGGCTTGTTGATGCATTCAGTAGATACTAAGAATATCTGATGCAGACAGGGCAGTGGCAAAGCTCTGTGCCTAATACCACTTTCGTCCCAATTTTTTTAATTGGCTTTGCCTCCAAAAGTGATCGTATGCATTTCTGTTTCATCTTAACACATCAGGTATTCTCTTGGAAGCATTGACTAAGCATATTCTCTTTGTTCCTACCTGGGTCTGCAGATTGGCCTTTTGGCATCTACAAGCTTGCCAAAAGTATGAAAGCAGTGATGTGTACTTATTTTAAAATGTCCTTTCTTTTTAATAGTGTCAGGTCTCTTCAGAGGCTACTGCTTCAGAAAGAATGAGTCTATCTCATGCCAGGCAGAACAAAATAAGCATCTAAAATATTGAAAAGGGTCTATATAGCATTTCCTGTCTCTGTCATTTCCTCAGACTTTTCTCTTTTCCTACAAAATGAACTGCTTAGAATTGAAGGAAAAACTAAAATAGCCAAATAACATAGGATGAGCTCTACCCATTGCAAGTATGTGTAAATAAGGTAAGGCAAACTTACTTGAAAGGACACATAAAATGATGTAGTACAATTACAATCAATCATGACAAATATTCATGGAGATCTATGTGGAATATTTGTTTGCCTATTCCCTTCTCCCTAAAATCTCTTGCAAAGTTATTCTTTTGTAACTGGTATATTAATGCACCATAGTAGGAAACTCCATGGGAGACCAAAAAACACTAGAAGCATCTTGTATATGTTTTTATTTTGATGTACTTAATAATAATATGCACCACTGGTTAGTGTGCTGTATGCTGAAAATGAATTTTTAAAACTTGGTAATTTCAAAGATCACTTTTGAGACCAACCATCAGATGTATCATATCTGGTGAAAGTAATAATTAATATCAATGAGACCTCAATGAATTTGTTTGATTTGAAAAAATAATAGTGATGTGTATGTAACTTCTGTTATTCAAGGTGAGTTATAAAAAATAACTTAATACTGTCACGTCAAGTAGCCACAAATGCAACTTTCCTTGGAGATTTTAAATATACCTGTATATCCCAAGTAAAACTGCTCCTATTAACTTGATCAAACCAATCTTTCTGTATCTGTATCCTATAACAATGAAGACTTTGTAACATTACTTTTTTCTTCTTTTTTTAATTAATTATTTTTGTTAACATACAATTTATTATTTGCCCCAGGGGTACAGGTCTGTGAATCATCAGTTGGACACACTTCACAGCACTCACCATAGCACATACCCTCCCCAATGTCCATAACCCAACCACCCTCTCCATACCCCTCCCAGAAACTCTCAGTTTGTTTTGTGAGATTAAGAGTCTCTTATAGTTTGTCTCCCCCCAATCCCATCTTGTTTCATTTTTCCTTCCCTACACCCCACAAACCCCCTACACTGCCTCTCAAATTCCTCATATCAGAGAGATCATAGGATAACTGTCTTTCTCTGATTGACTTATTTCACTCAGGATTATACCCCCTAGTTCCATCCACATCATTGCAAGTGGCAAGATTTCATTTCTTTTGATGGCTGCATAGTATTCCATAATATATATATATAATATCTTCTTTATCCATTCATCTATTGATGGACATCTTGGTGCTTTCCATAGTTTGGCTATTGTGGACATTGTTGCTATAAACATTTGGGTGCATGTGCCTCTTCGGATCGGTACATCTGTATCTTTAGGTTAAATACCCAGTCGTGCAGTTGCTGGGTCATAGGGTAGCTCTGTAACATTACTTTTTTACTGAATAAGTTTGTGCAAAAAGAGGGAGAAAGAATAGTTCCAGCTTTTCTTATATATGTATATATATATTTTACAAATATCATGTAAAAAGTAGAAAGTTTACTAAATAACTCTATACAAATCTAAAATTATAAAGCAAGTGAGTGCTTTATAAAATGATTCTTTATTTTTTGCAAGTGGTAACTTAGCTAAGTGTCCCTAATATACTTTTTGTAAGTGAACAGTTCAGTAGTATCAATATATTTATATTGTTTTGTCACCAGTTTCCAGCACTCTTTCCAACTTGCAAAACTGAAACTATGCCTATTAAACAACTGTACCTTTCTTTCTCCTCCCAGTCCCTAGAAAACACCATTATATTTTCTGTTTCTGTGAATTTAACCATTAGATATCTCATATGAACAGAATCATACATTATCTGTTTCTTTGTGGCTGACTTGTTTCACTTAGCATAGTATCTTCAAATTTCATCCATTTTGTAGCATGTGCCAGATTTTTCTTCCTTTAAAAGGTGGAAAAAACAATTCATTGTATATACTACGTTTTCTTTATTTATCCATTATTTGGGTTGCTTTCACCTCTTGGCTATGAACATGGGTGGGCAAATATCTCTTAACGATCCTGCTTTCAATTCTTTTTGGATATATACCCAGAAGTGGGACTGCTGAATCATATAGTAATTCTATTTTTAATATTTTGAAGAGCTACCATACTGTTTTCTACAGCAACTGCATCACTTTACATTCCCACCAAGAGTGCACAAGGCAATTTCTCCACATCCCTAATAGCACTTACTATTTTCTTTCTTTCTTTCTTTCTTTCTTTCTTTCAAGTTGAGCATGCTTTAGTTTGCTGAAAATAGTTTTCCAATTGAATTATTTCTGAATAAGTACATTGCTACAGATTGTCCCCTATAGTTCCTCTGATTACCTTGGGCTTCTCAGTAGTAACTTATATACTCTGGCAAAACCAGAGCTATTTTAATCATTCTGCAGGGTCAGAGGGAGTTGATGCAATCATCTTTGGTGTAAAATTGAGTCTCTGTATGTCTAATCAGGAAGACAGGCATATATATACACAACTTCAGTATTCAAATCTCAGAGAATTCTGAGGGATCAACGTTTACCTTTTCCCCTTGAGAAATAACTTTTATTTGCCCACAATCGATCTAGTTTCTTTGTTCTTCTATGTAACTGTGTAGCTAGCTAGCTAGCTAGAAATATAGTTTCCTCCCTCACCTTTTGGAGTGGAGTAGAATAGGAAGCAATGTTGGGAAATGATGACTCAAAATCAAAACTGGCGGTAAGATCAGTGTTCTAGAGGCAGCTCATTATAGAACTAAAAACATGGGATCCATGGCCAGAGATTTCCCCTAACCAAATCATGACTTAGGAAATTATTGGCTAAGTGGCATTGGAAAAATGACTCACATCTCCATGCTTCATTTTAAAAAATATTTTTTCTAAGATCTTTTAAATTTATTCATTAGAGAGAGAGACAGAGTGAGAGAGTGCATGAGCTGGGGAGAGGGCCCTGGGGGAGGGAGAAGCAGACTCCCTGCTGAGAAGGGAGCCCAAAGTGGGGCTCCATCCTAGGACCCTGGGCTCATGACATGAAAACAATGATGATAATAACAGCAAATGTTTATAGAACGCTTAATCTGAGCCAAGCATTCTACTAATCACTTTCCTTGGGTGAAGTTATTTGCTAATAGGGATTATGATTTACTTTGTTTTACAGAGCATGATGTCTCAGGGAATCTAGGTAGCATGCCCAAAATCTCACAGTAGCTAGGAAGTGGTGAATCTATCCAATACATAACTTATAGGGATGTTTTGATGATTAATAAGATAATGCATATTAAAAGTGTTAGCCTAGGGTCAGTGTTCAGTATTAAAATTGGAGAAAGATTTTAAAGCAATTTGAGATAAACTTACCGAGTAAGAAAAAAGACAAAATGATAGGGAAGAAATCATACATACAAAGTGTAATTTTGATGTTGATTATCTCAGGATGAACTGAGTTCTCTACTCAGGGTGCATTCTATATTAAGATAGAGACAGAGAGAACCAGTTATACTGGCTTAGTTTTGTAGCCATCCTTGGACTTAGTCCCATCATCACTGCGAAGGTTAGTCTGTAATAACATGCAAAGTGAACTAAGCAAAATAGGGGAAGAGCTCATTGTCTTGACCATGTGTATTTTAGTTTCACATACAAGGAAATAATCAGTCACTTCTGAACTTAGATTTCCCTTATGAGTGATCTTAGGTGCAGCTCTCATGTCCCGAATGTGTCTCTAGCAATTAGTCAGAGCTGCAGCCATGTGTTTCTTCTGAAATGCTGCAATTGAACATCTGGTGTGATGGCTTCTATTAAGTGGGGGCTGAGTTTTACTCCATTACATTCTAGTTTAGGAGGTTGAGAATGTGGAAATATTGCCATGACCTATAATTGGATCACCAATTTGTGGGCTCAGATGTGGAAGACAGAGAGCATTTTAAAGAGCTAGCAATGTGGAAAGGGCTTTGTGGGAATATTTGTACTTCTCTCTGAGTTCTTTCTGCTTTGGATAGATAATGTGTCCTTCAGAAATCCTCATTCTCAGCCCTGGGGACTTTGCTAGTAGAATTAGAGGAGCTATTAAAAAAAAAACTTAAAAAAAAAAAAAAAACAGTAACTCTGAGGGTATTGGAAACGTGGGAAAGGGACAGAATGAAAACTCACTCTCAAATGCCTGTGGGTGGGGAGAGCAAATCCTTAGTGGATTCAGGAGTAATGATTACTAAGACTTAAATGATCAGAATTTTAAACCAAAAAAGACAAATGAAGAAGTAGAACAAGCTTTATTTTAGTGTGTCCATGAACAAATATTTATAGGGCATCAATTATGTTGATGAGATGCTCAGGTCACTCTGGAGAAATGATGGTATGGTTTCTGACTTTGGAGAACACAGTACAGTTTAGTTGGGGAGGTTACCCCCCTCCTCTAATTAACATCACAGTGAGTAAAAGTTCAATTCAATGATGCTTAGGGTGTCACAAACCACTGTATTAAAGGATTCAGAGGACAAACTTGGGTAGTGGCAGAGGGAGAAGTGGGATGCTTGGAGAATGGGTCAGGGAAAAGAATAAGCCAAGTGGAAAGCAAAGATCTGTTGGGGAGGTAGAAACATTTAGGTGAAACAAAAAATTCAGGAGAGTGATTAGTTCCAGAAAAATGGAGACACAATCCTAGAATACTTAAATTCTGAAAACTCTGAAGCTCTTAATTTCTGTTGATTCATTTTGGATGAGGAAACAGAGATGCAGAGAGATGAAGCTAGTAGAACAGACCATAAAGAAGAGTTTGGAATTTACAAACAATGGAGTCTCTCTGAAAGCTTTTTGGAAAAATCCATTGACTCAAACTTGCACTGCAGTATGCTGTGTGTGGTGTCTGTGTGTGTGCGTGTGTGTGTGTGTGTGTGGTGTGTGCCTGTGTGTGTGTGTGCATGCACATGTATATTCATTTCTTCTGAGTATTAAACATTAAACAAGGAACAGACATGAAGCCTTTGCATTAATAATGAAATTTCCTAATGGTTAGTATGAGGAAAACAAAAGTTAATATCAGAGGAAGAGTCTGGGATCTCCTCTTTCAGTATTTAGGAGGAAAATTAGGGATGGACTTTCACTTCTCAATGATGATTTAACTGTGGATTTCCCTGGGATGGAAAAATAGTTTCCAACTATTTTGATGGCTGCATAGTATTCCATAATATATATATGTTACTTCTCATGTGATTTTGAATAAAATCTTTTGATCAATACAAAGGAGTGTGTATTTTGTTAATAACAAGCCAAAAGGCTGAGAATTTTTCATTTATGACTACATTTCCTTTTCCTTTATGCTGATCTCCAAAATATGCAGAAAGCAAAGACATATTTTTTTTAAGATTTTATTTATTTATTTGACAGAGGAGAGAGATCACAGTAGGAGAGAGGAAGGGAAGAGATCACAGAGAGGAAGAGAAGCAGGCCCCCTGCAGAGCAGAGAGCCCGATGTGGGACTCGATCCCAGGACCCTGAGATCATGACCTGACCGAAGGCAGCGGCTTAACCCACTGAGCCACCCAGGCGCCCCAAAGACATATTTTTAATATTAGATTCTATTTTTATAATTTAATTCAACAAGGAATTATTTATTTATACAGTTTTTGTTGTAGGTATGATGTGATATGTGTATGTGTGTATATATATATATGTATATAAGTATACATAAATGGAATATCACTTAGTCATCAAAAATAATGAAATCTTGATATTTGCAATGATGTAGATGGAACTAAAGGGTATTATGCTAAGTTAAATAGGTCAGAGAAAGACAAATACCATAGGATTCGCTCACAGGTGGAATTTAAGAAACAAAACAGATGAATATAGGAGAAGGGAAGGAAAAATAAAACAGGATAAAAACAGAGAGAGAAACAAACCGCAAGAGAGTGTTAACTATAGGAAACAAACTGAAGGTTGATGGAAGGGTGTGGTGGGGACCTAGGGTAACTGGGTGATGGGTATTAAGAAGGGTACTTGATATAATGAACATTGGGTGTCATATGCAACTGATGAATCACTAAATTCTACCCTGAAATTAATACATGATATGTTAACTAACTTGAATTTGCATAAACCATAAAAAGAAATAATTTTATGTTTATAAAACAAAATAATATAGATTACAAAAAGAATTTAAAATCTCCTGTCATCTCATGTACAGAGATACCACTGTTTATATTTTCTTTTAGACACTTTTTCCAAATATATATATTTATATAATTCAAAATGGGATCATATTGTGCATATTGTTTTGTAGTATTCTATACACAATTTAGACCTTTGTACATATTCCCAGGTGTTCACAAGGAAATCTGTACCATTTAACACACAAAGGTAGTTGTACCATTTATCAGAAAGTATGCATGATATTGTCTACATACACAGGACTAAGAAACATTCTTTGCTCTCAAGGAGGTGACAGCTTAAGATGTTGAGAATGCCCTTACTATTTACTTACTGTGTCTTCCTATGATATTTAATTAAGTGTTAATTTCTACCTCAGATTTAAAGTCTTTTCTTTCATACAGGGATAAAAACAGAAGTTATTAATTAGGGGAATAATTTAGCATCCCAATCTTTGAATTCAATCTCTTGCATTACATTTTTTGAAAATAGAAATTCCCAAACAGAAACAATGAAAAGGTTTTCTAAACATGCCCCAAACTTAAAGACTATGCCCAGAATGATAGTAAAAGTGATAAATGTGTTATGTTGAACAAACTGTCATGGAGTTTTATTGACCTGAAATTTGCATTATATTTAAATTAAAATTGCACTCATGGTTCCTAAATCACAGATTTTACTGCCTTAAAAATTATTAGCTCTGTCTTATAAAAGTTAGAAACTCAGATTCTTAGCTCAAAACCTCAATTTTGACCTAGTATAATACATTAAAGGCAAATAATAGATGATGGTATATTAGGCATAGTTGTCATTTCAGCAAGAGGTAATTAAGATAGAGCTAAAAATTTTATCATTTTTTGCAGGTTTTCCTTTAAAATTTTTATTTTTAATTTTTCTAACTATTATTATTTTTATTTTATTTTATCTTATTATGCTGTTAGTCACCACACAGTACATCATTAGTTTTTGAGGTAGTGTTCAATGATTGTTTGCATATAACACCCAGTTCTCCATGTGATAGGTGTCCTCCTGAATACCCATCACCATATGAAAGCCTAAGCAGAGAGATAGAGAGAGATCTCAAAATATCTAATTTTGGAGGCAAAACTATTATCTGGAAGATCTCAAGAAAAAAGATTAATCACCAAAGCTCAATATTTTAGCACAGAAGCAGCCGTTATTTTCAAGCTTAGAGAATTCAGTTCCAATAAGTAAAGCAAATTAAACAACCCACACACTATCAGTGATGAAAATAAGCCTTAAGCCTGCTCCTTGAAAAAAAATAAACTGTTATGTGTCCTTATGTCCTCAGATGGCAGAGTAAACACATGTGAAATCAGCCCCCTTCCCCACTCTCTGTGCTCCGAAACAGAAAACTAATAATAAGGACATAAAGGGGTGGGAAATGATATAATTGCATTTACATTTTTTCTCACATACATAGTCATGCTTTGAAAGCAGAAAGGGAAAGCTCCATTGATTAGAAAGGATGAGGTGTCCAGAGAACCAAAAAGCTTATGGAAAACCATAGAGATGTTTGAAGATAGAAAGAATGCTGAAGCTTTGTAGTTGAGCAGCAAATCAGGCCCTTGTATGAATATAGACCACGAAGTGCAAGCTGCAGGCTTGAGACAGGATAAGATGTGCACCATCCTTGCAGAGTGAAAGTCTGTAGCTGAGAGCAGAATCCAGAACAATTCCACTGGTTTGTGAAAGGAGGGCGTAGACAGAATGATCCTCAAGAAGATAGTTCTCATTATTTAATAATGAAGCACATTAAATGGCTTATGTTGGTATATACTTCTTTTGGTTTGTCTTACTAATAGTTAAGCATTATCAACAGGTTGAATACATCAATTCAGGTTGAGGTGAATGAAGAGAAATCGAAATTTGGAAAACATGCAAATGATTATACTGATTATAGAAGTCAGCCTGATAATCTTACTGCTTTCATAGCTCTAAAGTGTCTACCCCAAGATATTTATTTACAACAATGGAAAACATTAACTTCCTGGTGAAGAAGCCTGGCAAAGACAACCTTAATCAGCTGTTCCAGATTAATATCACAAGTAATGAGACATGATGCTTCTTTGGTGACATTCTTGCCCAAAATGTATAAACAATCTGATCATAAGCATGCATCAGACAAACTCAAACTGAGAGACATTCAACAAAATAAATGACCAGTATTCTTCGGAAGCATAAACATCATCAAAGAGGAACTGCCACAGACTGAAGGAGGCTAAGGGGCATAAAAACTAAGTGCCAGGTAGTATCTTGGATTGAATCCTGGAATAGTAAAAAGACCTTAGTGAACAAATGGGTGGTGTTCTAATAATGTCTATATTTACTTACTAGTATCATATTAATTTTACTACCTTGGTTTGATATGGTTCTATCGTTTTGCAAAATGTTACTTTTAGGGGCACCTGGGTGGCTCAGTTGGTTAAGCGACTGCCTTCAGCTCAGGTCATGATCCTGGAGGCCTGGGATGGAGTCCCACATCAGACTTCCTGCTCGGCAGGGAGTCTGCTTCTCCTGCTGACCTCTCTCCTCTCATGCTCGTTCTCTGTCTCTCAATCTCAAATAAATAAATAAAATTAAAAAAAATTGGAGAGGCGCCTGGGTGGCTCAGTGGATTAAGCCTTTGCCTTCAGCTCAGGTCATGATCTCAGGGTCCTGGGATCGAGCCCCACATTGGGCTCTCTGCTGGGTAGGGAGCCTGCTTCTCCCTCTCTGTCTGCCTCTTTGTCTAGTTGTGATCTCTCTCTCTGTCAAATAAATAAATAAAATCTTTTTTAAAAAAATGTTACTTTTAGAGGAAGCTATGTGAAACTCTGTACTAGCATGTTTCCAAATACAAAGTCAAGATAAATATAGAAAGAAATATAGAAAGAAAGAAAAAATAGAAAAGTAAGAATGTTTTATCTGTATCTATGCCTATATCATTTACCTAAATCTCTATCTATATCTATCTTGAAATATCCAATAGTAGGTGGTGAGCACTCAAGCAGAAAAATGTTCAGAGAGCATGAATAGGCAATTTGCAAAATAATGAACTTTAAAACAATTAAGAAATACACACACAAATTATTTCATACTATACATACTATAGTATTTCATATATATATTTCATATATACTATATATAGTATTTATATTATATTTATATTATATACTATACATAGTATATTCATACTATACTATACTATATAATATTTCATACTATACATATATATTCTCTTCATTCTATTCTATTCTATTCATTCTATTCTATTCATTCATTCTATTCATATACATTCTATTCATATACATTCTATTCAAACTATAGAATTTCATACTATACATTTTCTAGAATAGTAAGCCAAAGAAACAGTAAAAGTTTGAATCTTGGTTATTAGAAAACAAATTACAAAGACAGCAAAAAACAAATATAAGAGATAGATATTTAGAAGATTTTTAAGTGATAGCACACTTTGCATTTGAATGCAAAATCAGTAAAATGTTACTTAGAATGGAATTATTTTATCGCTAGAAACAGCCTTAGGGGCTGCTTAGTCAAGCTCCCTCGTACCAATGAGGAATTGTTGAGTTTAGTGGGAGTCTTTTCAGCCCATCCTGATGGAGCTGTTTGTCCCTAGTATGCACAGAGGAGACTTATTTTGTAGCATTAGTCTGCTTTTTCCCCACAGATGTCAAAGCAGTTTTGTTTACCCTAATTTCTAAGTTAATTAACTTTAGCTGTTCTTCTGAGTTGAAAGCAGGTGCAGAAATATGAAAGGATACACCCAAGGTCGCAACAGAGGAAAAGATCTAGGATATCAATGAACCTGTATGTGTCTGACCCTACAGAAAATGGTTTTTGTTTTTTTTTAAAACAGTTTTAAATTTTTTAAAAAACTTACTTACATAAAAGCACACTCATTCTGGTATATAGTTCCATGAGTTTTGACAAATGCCTAGTCATGTAGCTGCCACTGCAATTAGAATGCAGGACAATTCTGTTACCCCAAATCATTCCCTCATTCTGGCCTTTTGCAGTCAACCTTTCCCCCATCTGGAATCCCAGGGAACTATTAATCTGCTCCTTGCCCCTATACTTTTACCTTTTACAGAATGTTGTATAAATGGAGTCATTTAATACATATCCTTTAATTAATATTCTGTATTTGAAAAATATCGATAATGTGGCATATATCAAGAGTTTGTTCTTTCTTGTTGCTGAGTAGTATTCTATTTCATGGGTGTAGCAGTTTGTTTATCTCTTCATCTGCTGAAGATCATGCATCCAATGGCCTCCAGTTCTGGTGATTAATATAAAGCTGCTGTAAATTTTTGCATGCTGGAGTAAGATTATTAGGTCATTTGTCAAATGTATGTTAACGTTATAAGAAACTGTCCAACTGTTTTCTAAATGGCTGATAATTTAGATTCCTACCTGCAACAGAATCGATTTTCAGTTGTTCTGCATCCTCATCAACACTTGGATTTGTCAGCTGTTTTTTGATGTTTTTTTTTTTAAGATTTTATTTATTTATTTGACAGAGAGAAATTACAAGTACACTGAGAGGCAGGCAGAGAGAGAGAGAGAGAAGGAAGCAGGCTCCCTGCTGAGCAGAGAGCCCGACGCGGGACTCGATCCCAGGACCCTGAGATCATGACCTGAGCCGAAGGCAGCGGCTTAACCCACTGAGCCACCCAGGCGCCCCATTTTTTGATGTTTTTATTTTAGATTTTTTTTTCTTTTTAGGAGGGGGAGGGTGCTAGGAAAGAGGGAGAAAGAGAATCTTAAGGGAGTTCCATGCCCAGGGCAGAGCCCGACACCAGGCTCAATTCACAGCCCTGAGATCATGACCTGAGCTGAAATCAAGAGTCGAATGCTTAACTGATGGAGCCACCCAGATGCCCCTTATGTTAGCTTTTCTAATGGGTGTGTTATAGGATCTCATTGTAGTTTTTAATTTGATTTTCCATGATGACTGATGATGTTTTGCATCATGTCATGTGCCTTTTTATCATTTGCGCTTCTTCATTGGTAAAGTTTTCACATTTTTGGCTATTTTTTTATGGGGTTGTTTGTTGAGTTTTGAGAATTCTTTATACATTTATATATTCTGAATATCTATCCATAGTCAGATACGCGATGGCAAACATTTTCTCCCAGTCTGTGGTTTGTCTTTTTACTCTCCTAATAGTTTTCCATGGTGCATAAGTTTTGAATTTTGTTGAGGTCCAGTTTATCAGCACTTTGTTTTGTTATTTGTGTTTGTCGGCTTATATCAAAGTCTTTGCCCAACTCAAACTCAAGGAGAATTTCTTATGTTTTCTTCTCATAGTTTTATAGTTTTACATTTCTCATAGTTTTATAGTATTACATTTAGTAGTATTATATTAGTATAGTATTACATTAGTAGTATTACATTTATAGTATTACATTACATATAGTTTTACATTTCTCATAGTTTTATAGTATTACATTTAGTAGTATTATATTAGTATAGTATTACATTAGTAGTATTACATTTATAGTATTACATTACATATAGTTTTACATTTCTCATAGTTTTATAGTATTATATTTATATTGGAGTCTATGTATTGGAATTAATTTTTGTGTAAGGTATAAAGTATGGGTGAGTTTCTTACATATTTATTTACATATGGATGTTCCTGTTGATCAGGACTATTTGTTAAAAAAAATTATGCTCTCTCTAATTTATTGCCTTTGCATCCTTGTAAGAAATCATTGAGCATATTTGTGTGGGTTTGTTTTTAGATTCTTTTATTGTTAGATATCGCTTAATAGTGAGTCTTGAAATCAAATAGAGTCCTCCAACTTTGCTCTTTTCTTTCAAAATTGTTTTGTCTAATCTCATTTATTTTTGCTTTTAATATAAATTTAACATAAATTTTAGAATCAACTACTGCATATCTAAAAAAAATCCTGCTTTTATATTGATTAAGATTCGATTTAATCTATAGATCAGTTTGGGGAGATTGACATCTTAACAATATTTTTCCAATCCAGGAACATGGTATATCTCTCCGTTTATTTGCTTTGGGCTTTGTGTGTTATGTGTTTAATGAGATAAAATAGGGAGAAAAAAATAAAACAAACAAGAAACTCAGCAATGGGAAGGTCTTTCTTCACATTTTGATTCCCTCTCCAATCTACATACTGTTCTTACTTTGCATAGACTTACATAGGTTTTTTCCTTTTTTCTTTTTTTTTTCCTAATTATTTCCAGGATATTTAGTTGTAATTAGTGAGAGAGATAGCCTGTAGTGGGTTTACTGCATCTTTTTCAACATTCAAAGTCAAATGGTTTTAGTTATGATTATCTAAGTCCTTCTTGCATGGTGATGCCCTAGATTGAGAAGCATCCAGAAGTGGTTTATTTGTTTCTGTTTTTGCTTTTCCAGTTGAATAAACCAATTGTGAAACAACTTTCAAAAGGTGGGGTCGTTAATCGTAAAAGATACACTTTTTCATGTGAATGTTCAAAGGATTTATCTTGGGTGGATAGAGGCTTGGGGGAGAGGATGGAACACAGAACCACTCTTTCTTCTCAAGTCCAGTAATATTTATTTAGACTTGGGAGTTTATTTCACTCTTGACAGTGTCATTGATGAGTCATTTAAAAATAAATAAAGTGTTTGAAACGTGGGGGGTTTGGGAGGTAGGAAAGGAATAAATGAAACAAGATGGGATTGGGAGGGAGAAAAACCATAAAAGACTCTTAATCTCACAAAACAAACTGAGGGTTGCTGGGGGGAGGGGTTATGGATATTGGGGAGGGTATGTGCTATGGTGAGTGCTGTGAAGTGTGTAAACCTGATGATTCACAGACCTGTACCCCTGGGGCTAATAAGATATTATATGTTAATAAAAAATAAAAATAAATCAATAAAGTGAAAATTGGTGTGATAGCAGACTTACTAGGGTCTGTCTGGGTGCATTTCTTAGCAGGCTTTGTCTTGCTGACAAATAACGGGAATTAGCGTATGGTACTGGTTATTATAGTGGTGCCATTTACTTAACCCCAAAGAGAATACAGTTTCTGTGTCCAAACACATCTCAGCTGACTGATAAACCCCAGCACCTTCCAAGCAGTATTATCTTCCCTAAATCTTAACAGGGTTTATGATCAAAGAAGCATAAATAACTTTGTCTTCTAATAGAGTTAAAAATCAAATTTTCATTTTATCTCCAAGAATTGAAAATTACAAAATGTGTTCTCTTAAGTTCCATATAAATTGCCTATTTGTTTATGTCCTACTTTTTAGAGTATAACATAGACTCATGCAAAAAATGTATCTGGTCCTTTTCCTGTTTTTAAATTATAAGTCTAAAAGGTTGTTTTTACTGTAAATCAAGCTGTTTTTCTAGAGATCCTCACAATATTTTCTTATGAAAGCTGAGTATTACAGAGCACTTCAAAGCATTAACTAAACTGATCCACTAAAGGAAATTTTACCCACCATTATTTGATATAACTTGAGGATATTAATGAATAGAGCTTTTGTTAGACTAGAGCTTTGATTCTATACCTCTCATTCAGAAGTCAGCCCTACCCTGACTTCTGAATGAGATCAAAGTTTGTATGTTTATGAAACAAATGAAAATATTTAATATTTTTGCAGAGGGGTTTTACTTTTCCTATTAAAACTATTCAATGTTATTAGCAGGTAATATATTACAAGTTATATTTTAAAATTACATAACCAAATTAGCATGTATAAATCTCAGTAAGGGTTGGAAAAACTTACGGACTTCACAGAGATTGAGTTGTGTATCTTATCTACAAAAGTGTACAGATACACGCAGAAATCCAGTAGGTGTACCTTATTGGATACCCGTTCATTCACTCATTCATTCACTGTTTGTGCCCTAGGACTGTGCTAGCTCTCAAGAGGTAGAGATGATTAATACATGATTCTGGTTTTTTCAAAAGCCCTCAAGTAGAGCATTGTGAACTGATTTCAAAATAGAATGGTAATTATCTTTTGAAATGATATTTGGTCTTTCATTAAGTCATTCAAATGAGGGTGAGAACAATTACATTGTACCCACAGGCCTCTAATGGATCAAACATGTCACAATATATATATATATGTAAATGCTTTATTCATAATATATAGCTTTTTGTAGTTTACAAATTGCATTTGAGTTATACATTTGTCAACAATCTTCTGCTTAGATCAAGTATGTATTAAAAGTCCCATTTATAGTTAATGGAACTTAAGCAAAAGAATTTGTAAAAATTTACATGCTAGAAACAATTGAGAAATGCTGAATCTGGGACTTCAAGGCCAGTGCTCACTTAATAACAACTCATTATTTCTCAAAAGCTAAGAGCCTCCTGATGATTCAGAATCCTGGGATTAAAATTCTCATGAAATACTGACTAGGCTAATATTATTTAGCCAAGAAGCTACATAAGTCTCAGTGTAAATGCCACCTCTCCTGGGAAATCCTCCTTGATTAGACTGGTTAGGATTTTCTTACAATTATTACTATAACAAATTAACCACTTTTTTAAAAAGATTTTACTTATTTACTTGACAGAGATCACAAGTAGGCAGAGAGTCAGGCAGAGAGAGAGAGAAAGAGAGAGAGAGAGGAGGAGGAGGAAGCAGGCTCCCTGCTGAGCAGAGAGGCCAACAACTCGGGGCTTGATCCCAGGACCCTGAGATCATGACCTGAGCTGAAGGCAAAGTCTTTAACCCACTGAGCCACCCAGGTGCCCCAATTAACCACTTTTTTACAATTGTATTTGTATCCCATCTAAAACAATTCCACGTTCCCCACTTTGGGAAAATTTAGTTAATTCACTAATTATTCCTTACCATCTTTCTTCCTGGGTACTATATAATAAATTTTACTGGGATATACTCTCCTTATTTCCATATTTACAGTGCTGGCCATAGTGCCTGACAGGCTCACATACTGGGTGTTCAGTTAGAAAGGGTTTAATAAATTAATATTTGCCTATATGTGAATAGTATGTTTCTAGTGTGTGGTTGTATATATTTCTTTTCTTATGAATAATAAGATGTTTGCCTATCTCCCAAGTTTGTGTACAAAATAACCATTTTCTTTTCACATTCACAGGATTATACCTTGACAATGTATTTCCAGCAAGCCTGGAGAGATAAGAGACTGTCCTATAATGTAATACCTTTAAACTTGACTCTGGACAACAGAGTGGCAGACCAGCTCTGGGTACCGGATACCTACTTCCTAAATGATAAGAAGTCATTTGTACACGGAGTGACTGTCAAGAACCGCATGATCCGCCTGCATCCAGATGGGACGGTTCTTTATGGCCTCAGGTTTGTAGCGTCCATTTCAAAATTGAGTTTTTCCTGAATGAAATAGCTATTGATTTTTATTGGAGGACAATATTGTGCTGTGTTCCTTATTCTTCCCTCAATTCTATCATAAGCAGTTAAATCTCCTATCCAGTGGACATCTGAGAGCTTAGGGGAACATGTTTACAAAGGGACTTAGCCCTAGCTAAGAATAGGTTTTTCTGAATTATTTTCTAATATCAGCTGCTGATCCTAAAGCTGCTTTCTTTAAGGAGCAAGGATAAGCCATCAAAAGAGCCAAGAAATAGGGCTTCCTTAAAAGGGAAAAAAATTTTTGGATGCTGAATAGTTGTTTGAGTATGGCAGATGCTCTGCTTCATAAACTGCTTGTAAGCTGCAGGAATTGGGTCTGGTCCTCTAATGACAGGAAGGCTTTTTTGCCTTCTTACCCTCCAAGGAACAATCAGACTTGGAAATAAATAAAGTCATTATCCCACATTTATTAATAATAAATTTATACTATTCAATGTACTTTTATGTCTGAAAGTAATTGCGATGCTCTGCTGTTAAGGTGAGGCTGAATTGTAAAATAAGACAGCTGCTTCTTTTAAAGTTTATTTTGTAGTAGAAGCAATAGCTGGTTTCCTGAAAGAAAACAGAGAAAAAAGATAGTTATCTTACTCTGAAAAATTACATTATTACAATATAAAGGATTCCTCTGTGTTATCAGGAAGAAACTCTAAACTCTGAAACATTCAAATGTCTCTGATCAATTCTGTTTTGCACACGTGTGCTTACCTTATCATTATAATGATGGTAGTAACAATATTCATTTTTTAGGGGTTAGGGGTCAGATATTGAGTTAAATGCTTTCCATGCATTGTTATAGTTGATCCTTAAAACAACTTCATATGTTACAAATGGTTATAATCTTTATTTTTAAATGCAGAAACTAAGGCTCACATCTAAAATCACAAAGCAAGTTAGCTACAAAGATGAGATTTGAATTCAGATCCGAGTTCAGAGCCACAGCTCTTAACCACTACACTGGGATGCTCCTCACTTCCACATATTTCTTGTCTGTCATGTGTTGTTTTCATTGTCTGATATATTGTGTGTCTGACTGGCACATTGTCTTGAGTGCTTATGAACCAGCTTTTTGGTTGATCATATTTTTAGAGAAAGTGGCATTTGGCTACCAAGGGAAAGTTGGTGAGGGTGAGGCATGGAGAAGGCACGTGTGTCCTCTGTCAGCCACTGGAGGTAAGCAGATGGATTGGATAGGGGCAGGGCTCACATGTGTGTCTTAGAAAAAAGAGAAACAGCAGAGAGAGAAATTGGCAATGTCGGCAAAGATCCCACCAAAGGGGAGAACTTTGAAAGCACTAATGGAAAGAATTGTGTTAAGGATACATCGTACTAAACTTACCACTTGGAATGAACTATAAAACATTTAGAATCACAAAGACCTTGATGAGAGTGTGACCGTGCAGGCTGTGGGGGAGATGGGGGTTCAAAAGAAGCTATAGGTCACACTTTTTAAGAGCTAAGCACAGAGAATGGTTAGAATCCCGAAGAAGGCAGAAGGAGGCATAGAAGTAATACCCACTCGGCAGTGAATGAGGAGGAGGACTGGCAAGTGGCAAGTTTTGGCTAAACACCAGACCCAGTGCTGGAGGCATTTGCTTAGCAAATAGCTTAATCAGCACAGCAGTCATGCAGAAATTACCCTGAGCTCTTCCCATTTCCGTGGAACACCCACCTTGAAAGCAGAGAACAAGCTGTATTCTCCTTGGTAGACCCAGGTCTGGCAAGGCACCTACACCATAAATATGCTCAATAAAGGTGGTAATTCTGAATACATATATGCAAAGTTGAATGGATGGGAAAATCAACAATCAGTATTTTTTTGGAATTGAGAAGGAAAAGAAAGGACCAGTATAGATGAAAAATATGGCTTCTTTATGTCATTATATAATCAGACAAAAACATCGATGACTGCTCATTCTTTTTATTTATTTATTTATTTTGCTCGTTTTTATTTTAAGCCTCACTATATGACACTGCTGTAACTAAAACTCACAACAATAGGAAATAAAGGATTTAAACACTTCTGACATGTAGGAAATTAACACTACGGACAGAGAAGGCACATGAATTATAATCATTCTATCAGTTGTATTGTTAATTCTGACTCTGAAATTGATAACAAGGTTTTTCAGGAAATTTATAAGTATCCTATTCCAGTTTTTACTAATCATAGAATGTTTTTTTCATTGCTAGAAATTCAATGCAGATCACATATTCTCTTCTCCACTCCAGGAGGTTCATTTGCAATATGCAAATAAAAGGAATGTAATTAGAATTACCATTGCTAGGGTTGACATCACCCACTCTCTTTTCCTACTTACCCTTAAACTCCTCTCCCATTGATATCCACACATATTGGCAGGGACAAGGGGGCCAGAGAAGAGAGCATTCAGAGGGTCTGAGTAAGCTTCTTTTGTAGGGTTTACTTTAGTGAAATGTTTAGGTATTAAAACGTAAGAAGGAGAAAGTAATATGCATTTTTAATGCCTGTTTAATTTTTCTTTTTGTTTTAGAAAGGGAGAAGGGGGGTATGGCCCGAAGGAGAAGGAGAGAGAGAATCTTAAGCAGGCTAGATGCCTCGTGGAAAGCCCAACGCAGGGCTCAGTCTCAAAACCTTGAAATCATGACCTAAGCCAAAATCAAGAATCAAACCCTTAGACTACTGAGCCACCCAGGCACACCAATGCTTGTTTAATTTTGTCATTGGTATATAGGTGTTCATTGTGCTGCTCTTTCAATTTATCTGTAGGTTTAGAAATTTTTATGATAAAATTGAAAGAGGAAAAATGCTATGTTTCAGAGACCTAGGGATGTCTGATTCTAATATCCAGGAAATATCATTCAAGATTTAAGAGTCTGTAGCCAAGAAAAGATCTTTCTAATCTCTTAGAGGTGAAGAATCTTCTATACAGGACATCTACTTTCAGGAGCTATGTCTGAAAAGGAGGTCACCTCATCTCAAAGGGTGTGTGGCTCACAGCCTGAGGCCCATGACCATAGACAACCAGGCTAAGTCATAACCCAGGAAGGAGTGGTCAGAGCCCTTCAGTTACAATCTTCATAACCTCTTTATGAAATCAGTTGTCCTCCTGCATGAGTGTCCCTTTGTGTCTGACTGTACACAGCAGGAGCTCTGAGTACACTTACGCTGATATATTGTGTTTGGAAAGCAGGAGTTTTGAGGATAGCAGCATAGCGGCTCCTCAGCAAGCTTGCATTAAGGCATAATGGCTTTGAGGAGCTCAGGAAATGGAGATTGAGATTCAGAAACATGGAAAATTTTTTAGGTGCTACTGTTATGGGTAGGTTTTAATGGTTTTCATTCTGATTGGCTTTTTGTTTCCCCATCACCAAAAGCACAAATTAGCAGCTTACTCTCCATTATCCCAGTGCTACTCTGGTTGATAACTGTATTAGAGGTTCAGAGAACAAAGTTTTAATGTTGTTCAGATACATAAATGGACACAAGTACTCAATGAAACTAATTTCCTTAACAAACCATAATGGTAATGAAATTGAGGTTTTAGTTTTGACTTTTGTAACAAACTTCTTTTTGAACCTTGTGTCTTATCCAGGTTTTAATTTCCTTGTATATAAAACAGAGGGGTAAATTAGATGATGCCAATGTTGTTACAACCCAGTCATCCTCTGAATCAATAATTAATGAATCTAAAAGACCATATAATTTAACATCAGTCTAGAAAATTAAATTATATATTTGGAGTAGCATAGTAACTGGTGTTCAGTGTTACTATTTAACGAATAAATGAATGTGGGGTATTTGAAGACAGGCAAAGGGAAGGCTTCACATATCAAGATGGCCATTTTATATTGTAGAAATTTACTTCAGTTATCTTTTCACAATTCAGCTAAGTAAGACACTAGGTTCATTGTGTAGAGCCAGAAGAGTGAGCAAGTGGATTAAAGAGAACGTGAAACATCCAACTTAGGGTTGTCTAGAGTGAAAAAGGGAACAACGAAAGAAAATGTGTACTGGAGTCGATGGACTCAAGCCATTGCATTTGACAGCACACAATCTGGAGCAAGAAAAATGGATGCCTGGCTGGCTTGAGACCCAGGTGGCATGAGCACCTGTGAATCTGCCTGTAGCCCCCGCCCAGGGCCTTGCTTGTGGCATGCACATAGTAATTATTTAATCCAGTATTGTGCGATTTCTCAAAAAGACTTTCCTTTTTCTCGTGTTTCATTGTATGTCTATTTTCTCAACGTATTTATAAGATCTGTGGGATACAGGGACACCTGGGTGGCTCAGTCTGTTAAGCGTCTTCCTTCGGCTTGAATCATGATCCCAGGGTGCTGGGATGGAGTCTCACATCAGGCTCCTTGCTCAGCAGGGGAGTCTGTTTCTCCCTCTCCCTGCCACTCCCCCACTGCTTGTACTCTCGCTTGCTCTCTCCCTGTCAAATACATAAATAATACCTTTAAAAAAAATCTATGGGATACAGGAATAATAAACCAAAGATATGAATAATGACTTTTTGAAACTCAAATTCATAGTTTGTGACTAAAGAATAATGAAATCTTTGAATATAGATTCTCACCTTCATTCTTGACTGGTTGATAGCTCAATTACACCAATTTGATCGTAAAATCAAATACCTCTTGTCTTTAACAATGTTATTTAGGGATTTCTGTCAGGAGATATAGCTGGAGGAAGAAGAATACTTTCTCAGGAGTAACCCAGCTGGATAATTGGTGACAAAAGACTTTCCAGTTGACAAGGCGGAAGAATTCCTAGCAATTTACAAAGGAAATATTTCAAACAGATGAACTATATAATACTCACAAATAAGATTGGCCCAATCAAATCGTTTTCAGAACACTTCAAGGGAAAATGGCATAGAAAATGTAAGACTTTTGTTAATGAATCCAGTTAAAGCCCTCACAGATAAAAATCAGGTTTAATCTGATATTGAAATTATAAAGAATGTTATATAGATAAAATTTAGACTGTTATTTACTTGAAATAAGAGATATTTGTTAGATTTTAAAAGTAAATGAATATTGACAGTGGACATAAAATTAGGAGGCCTTGTCTTACAATTAATTATTCTTATAATTACTTATTTAAGTGATTTCTAAATTTTTTTCTAGCTCCCCAAATCTCATAATCCTATGATTTTGCTAATGTATGGCACATAATTTTTAAGCATATCCACTCCCATCTCATTATGCATACAGCAGTACTTAACATGATATTTCAGTTAATTTCAGTTATTTAGCAACTGCAGTTATCTCTTTGAAAAAGACTGATTAAGAAAACAAAAAAAATTATTACATTTTGGTACACAAGAAAACCTGAATTATCAAATGATAACATGTTTTTTTAATATAACAATGTACATTTTGTTAACATTTAGAATCTGAATCTAAATTGGGCTTCATATTATTTATATCATAAGCATTTTATCACATATTAAAAACTCTTTTACAAACATAATTAAGACAAAACACTTTTCCTATCAGGAGATGATGTACATTTATTATTAAAAACTTAGAAAATGCTGTTATGAACATAAAATTACCCTTAATTGTACCACCCAGAGATAACTACTACCTATACCTTGCTTTATAGTCTTCCAGATACTTTTCTAGTAAAAAAGCATATAGGAAGTTTTTTATAAAAGCAGGTTTACATTATACATACCATTTTGTGATTTGAATTTTTAAAATAACAATGGATATATCGTAAACATGTTTGCATGTCAAGAAGACCCTTCTCCTCTTCTTCCATTATGGGACATATTTGGGATATATTTCTTTATTTAATATAGGATATGGTTTATGGTTTTGATATAAGGTGAGAAATATGTGGTCGTTGCTATAAAATACAGGAATCCCATTTAAAATTTACTCAATATTTTAGTGACAGGCAAAGCTATTTGTTGAACAATTTGTAATCTTATAATGTTATAATTTGTAGTCTCATGGGTTAAATAAATGGCTCTGGAGATGTACCAATGCTGGCTTTATTAGGCCAGTTCTTACGGAAAGAATGGCTTAGTCTTTCAGTAATAGCTGACCCATCTAAAAATAGCTGTTTGTCTTTTGATGTGAGGGGGAGGCCTTGACTTCATATGCCCGTACACCTCCCATATGTAACATTAGATCAGAAACATGTCACTTCTGATTAAAGGTTCACATTCTTAAAGAAAAATTCAGCAGGAAGCAGAAGGCAATTCAACCACCTCCTGCTATGTATGTTCTGTCATTGGGGAAATGGCAAAGGATGATGTTAGCTTGTAATGATTTTAGACAGGAAAGGTTTTTATTAGTTTTGCCTTCTTCTTCTGTTCCTAAAGTTTTACCACAGAATATTAAACAAGCAAATAATCAAGTGGCCATCCCTTACTGAAATGTATTATATCAAATAATAAAGTATCAATTTTTACTCAGACTTCTTAATTGATTTAATGCATTTTCATAGAAATGGTGATTGTGTTTTTGTCAAGTAGAAAAACACAAATTTTATTAAGACTCTCTGGGGCGCCTGGGTGCTCAGTCATTAAGAGTCTGTCTTTGGGTTAGGTCATGATTCCAGGGTCCTGGGATCAAGCCCCACATCGGGTTCCCTGCTCTGTGGGAGTCATCTGGTTATTTAGAGTCATCATTGTCTGACTGACATCAGCAAGTAAGTCAAATCCAAATCTAAAAAGTAGAATCAGGATCACACCATTCTTTGGACTTGAGAAATGGAGGCAGTGTGTATTAGCAGCCCTAGGAAAAAATCCACGGCTCTTTCTGTTGCCATGTTTCGCTGGACTTTTGGATGAAAAACATATGTTTTCAATATGTACTTCCTTATTTGAGAGAGGGGGAGAGAGAGAGGAAGGGGAAGGGCAGATGGAGAGGGAGAGACTCTTCAAGCAGACTCCCTGCTGAGCATGGAGCCCATTGAGGGACTCCATCCCAGGACCCTGAAATCATGACTTGAGCCAAAACCAAAAGTTGGACACTCAACTGACTGAGCCACCAACGTGCCCCTAGATGAAAAACATCTAAGCATTTCTTAACCCTTACTGACTCATAATGTTCCAGTAGTCAGTGAATCTTTTTCAGTGCCAGTTAGATGGGTCCCTAGTTGTCATCATGTTCATTGTTTTCAGTCAAATGATAGCTGGATGTTGGCAGGACCAAAACCAAAGATGTCAAAGGGCTGCTGGGGAAAAGATGAATGGTCAGAGACTCCAGGCATTTCAAAGCAGGGAAGACACCAGCTTTACCCCCTGTAAAGACATGGGTCTCCTAGTGCAGGCCTCAAAAATGAGTACTATGGTGCCATGAAGTGGGCCTTGTCTGAAAAGGGAAGAAGCATTAACGCCCACTGAAGACATTATTCGCAGGCTCATGAGCATAGCTATATACAACATTGCAACACATAGCACATCTGGAGATGACACTGGCACATTCCTAACTCCATTGGGAGTGAGCTCTTTAGGTCACAAGAATATTGTCATCATAGAAAGAAGCTAGATCTTCACTTATTTAATTCATTTAAAATAAATATTCTATTTTATTTTATTTTAAGCAAAATATTTCCTAGTGGAAAATTAAAATTGTAGGTGTTGCATATATGTTTGTATATAGGTGTATTACTCCATTTATAGGCATAAATATGCTTATGTATCAGTTCAGAGGTATATATATGTGTACATATATGTATGTGTGTATATATTTAGACATATATACCTCAGCAACATTTTTTTCTTCTGTTTGTCTTATGTTAAAACTAAAGAAAACTAAAGGGACTTCCATAAACCTAACCTTCAAACGGTACAGGCTGTCCTAAGCAATAGTTTTTTCCAATTACATCTGGAGTAAATTTGTAACATGATTTCATGAAAGCAGTGAATTTTGTTGGCAGCTTTTGATGGCAACTTGCTTAGCAAATAGGCAAAATGCAGTTATATGAGATAATCTTTGTAAGGAGTTAATTCGTGGCTGAGTTTTAATTAGACAACGACCTTTTCAAAGCAAATATAAATGAGCAGTTTAGTTGAGAGGGTTGTAGTAGTGTTAGCAGTAGGAGTAGTAGCCTGTATCAATTTCTTTCTGTATGTCACACCCTGAATTATCTGCTTAAATAATACCGTTACTTCTATTTTATGCTTGAGAATACTGATGTGGACAGCAAGTAGATAACTTGCTGATTGGGTTTGGGCTCAGAATCGAACTCAAAGCCCATAATCTCAATCACCTTCCCAGAGTCGGAGAAAATGCAATATCTGTCCAGGTAGATGGATGCAAAAGACCCTTAGGGAAAACAAATACTGAAAATCTTGATGGAAGAAGAAAGGCGAGCCCAAGTTTCCAAGGCTCCTAAAAGGAACCTCTAATAGTCATTTCTCTCCCCCTAGAGAAACTGTCATGGTCGCTGTTCATAAATAAATGAGTATGGGTTTCACAGTCTTAAACAAGCTCCCTAATGCGGATTTATGCACTGTTTTTGGCTAGCTTGTAGACATTTCTATACATACAGCACATGGTGTGTATTCTTTGAGTTTAAATTAATATCATCACTTCTACTTTCATCCTTTATCCTTGATGGATTTTCTACTTTACAATTCAGATGCAGAAAGTTATTTTTGCTTCATGTTTTTGAACCCCCAAGTTCAAGGAAAAGCAAAATACAGTTTATAATTTGGGGTATAGGGATTTTGATTTTTTTTCTTCAGAATCACATAGCCATATTGTGGAATTTGGTTGCAGACTAGGGAAAAAGAAACCACTGTAAGATTAGACTGTCAGTTAGCCAAAGATGAAACACCTTATGGGAAGTGAGGAAGGAGGCCACCTAGCTTCTGTGGTTCCCAGAGTCCGAAAGCCACCCTAGACTTACTTTGTCCACAGGTTTTTCTCCTGAACTGAAGAAGCTAAATTCTTTATGATTTGGGAAATTATTACCTTGGTAATCTTTACACTTTCATGTCAAGGATTCACAGGCATTCTTTCGCTGAGATCCTTGATCCTAACTCTACCATTAATACTCATCCTGGAAGGGAAAACAAAGTATTGAGCTATTAGTTGTACCTCTGACTTTCAGATAACTAGAACTAGAGCTACCTTTGTCTACAAGGCTCTTTGGGAAAACCCCAGTATACCTGAAGAAAATCTGTATTTGTTTCATGGCATAAATTTTTAAAAAAGCATTTATTTCACTGAGGTATTTTTCAGCCTTATTTCCCATGGAGAGAAAAAAAAAAAATAAAGGAGCTAAAAAGCTCTCTAATCTAAGGATATCACCTCCAAAATTTTTTTGCTGAAGGACTTTTGGTAAGTTTTAATGCCTTGATTTACTAAGTGGTTAGTAAGAGAGGATTTCTAACCCATCCCTACCTTTTTATTCTGGAGGTCACAAATAAAGCAAACCTTCCTTTTGGAAACCAAGCCAGTATAATAGCTTAATGACTCAAATCACAGTTACCACATTATGAAATGCTCAAGCTATTTCATTTCTCAGAAGCAGCTCATTATCTGTACTCATATGGACAGAATAAAAGGCAACAAAATGCTAACTGGCCATAAATCCTTGGAGGAAGATATTAATTCCATGTTGAATTGTTCTCACTAGCCATAATAGAGGAAATAATTAGGACTTTTATTTTAGCAGTTTTAACAGTCTGACAACTAAGGGAAACTACTAAAAGGATCAGGATAAGACTAGAGCTGCTTCTGGCTTCAAAGTCGCAGGAAGCATCTGTACTTTTTACATCACTGTATAGTGAGGCCACAGAACACAAAGCCACTGGAGAAGCAGTATTGCTGAGTATTTAGAGCATGGGTTTGGGATCTGACTGTCTTGTTTCAAGGATTTCTTCTGTCACAAACTCACCATGCTCCATGCTCCATCTTTCTGAGGCTCAGTTCCCTTATCAGTGTTATAGGGCTTTATGGTACCCACCTTTTGGGATTAGTGGGGAGATTGAGTGAACAACTATTTGTAGAGCACTTAGGAAAGTGCTCAGCACAAGCTCAGTTCTCTGTATAGATTATTTGCCATTGTAAGATTGCTACATGTATCTAACTTTGACCTATCCTGCCATTTATATCATGATTAGTACTGGATGATATTTGGCAAGAGGAAATGGTGGTGTTAAACCTTTATTATGTATCAACACTGAAGATGAAGATGAATGAGGCAACCAAAATAGAGACTCAGAACTTAGAGATTAGTGGGATGAAAACATATGAAATGGTGAGATAAAGAGAAATAGGATAGGATAGTGGGAGAGGGCCAGGTTCTAGAGTTTTTTTTATAGGTTTTGTGCCTTTTTAAAAAGTTACCTAAGCACTTTAAACTGAAGATATAATAATATCAATTAACTTATAAGAATACGATTAAATTTTTTTTTAAATTAAATAATGTAACTTTTATAAAGTAGCCAGCACACAGTAGCTGCCCAATAAATAGCTGTCGTGGCTTCATTTATTGCTATAGTTCCCAGATAACTGTAGCCATCAAAATCAAGTAATTACATGCTGTGTATCTTCTGATACACAGAATGTGTATACATACATGTGTATACAATATACATGATTACATGTATATTGTATCTTCTGATCCCCAAATAATCCCATCTGGCAGATATTAATATCATTCCACTTTTATAGAAGAGGAAGCTGAGGCCTAGACAATCTAGTAACTTGTTCAAAGTAGCACAACTCCAAATGTCAAGGCTGGGAAGAGAATTCAAGTCTGTTTGACTCTGAAGCCCATGTGCTTTATGTTTTAAGAGATCTTAATGCAGAGAAATGACGCAGGGCATGGACTGGAATGTAGCAGAGCAGGGACAGACATACTCATAATTTTCATTAGACTGATAGCTGAATGCCGTTATTCATTGTGACTACCTAATCTTAGGAATGCCTGTGTCGTGTACCCAAAGGAAGCATGAAAAAATGCTAGTGTTTGAATTTATGTTTAATGAAACATAGACATTATAGTCAAGTCAGTTTCTGAACCTTTAGTTCATTTATGCATTGATTCATCCAATCAACTGCTGTGGGGAATGGGGGTGCGGGAGTGAATACACCAGGCATCATCCCTAACTCCAGAGACATGTACTTAGTAAGGGAAACATACATAAACCACCAGCACCAAAAAAAAAAAAAAAAAAGAAAAACAAAACAAAACAAAACAAAACAAAACAAAAAAACAGATAGACATGAGGCTTGCAAATTGTGATGAATTCCATGAAGAAAATTACACAGTATGAATAATCTGAGGAAAAGTGACTGGAGGAGAGGGCTGGAGTCCTACTTAGGAGCGACATCTGAAACCAAGATGTTGTTTATGAAGATCAATAGGTAGAAATCTGAGGAATGAGTGTTCCAGTTCAAAAGAACAAAATACAATGGTCTTCAGGACAGAAGACCATTCGTGTGCTCACAGGAAGAAAGTTAGTCTTTCTGTTTCCTCTCTTTCACGTTACTGGATTTTATGTACTTTATAACTAAATGCATTTTTCATTTGTTTACTATTCTTACTGGCTTCGCTCCACTAAACAATCAGCTTCATAAGACCAGAGTCCTGTGTTTTTTTTTTTTTTCCCCCTGCTATATTCCAGCATCTTGAACAGTGCCTGTCTCCTAGGAGTCAATGAAAAACTACTTGTTGAGTCAATGTCTGCATGAATGAATAAGTAATAGCAATTTCTCAACAGCACTCCTTACTTTTTCAGTGTGACTACCTGACTCTGTTTATCAGTTGGAAGGGAACTGTGCTCTCCGCAGGGCTTATCTCAAATTGATTTATCATTCCGTCTCAGTGCATGTAACTCGGGCAAAATGGCATCTAATGTTTTTAAACAATGAATTTGCAGACTGAGGTAAATTATGAGGAGAAAAAGAGAAGCATCAAATCAAATCAATATCATGGAGAATTATCTAAGATTATTATGTTTTAATAAGGTGGAAAAATCTGATTGTCTTACCTAGTAGATACTGTGTACATTTCTCTTTACTAGTGGGGACAACTACGTTAGCAGTGAGATGGTACTTGAGGTGATATTTATATAAGCAGATGATAAGAAGGCTTTCTGAAAACAAAGACAGAAACAGCATTTGTCATGAACTCAGCTTTTCAAGTTGTGACTTAAATGCCAATGTGAGTTGACTGTGTAGAAATTCCCATTGGTGTGGTGTTTTATTATTATTTGCTGTGCATGTGGTACTTTAAAAGATATACAGGGATGTGAAGGTGAAGAGAATATTCTATGAACGTGGAATTTAGGTGACCCATATTAACCTTCTACTGCAGAATGAGTCAGTGAGAAAACACTTTCTAATGAGAGCTAGTGCTTTTCAGACACACACCTTAAAAAATCCATTATGGTTGATTCAAGGGAGTTGTTCTTTTTTATTTAGGATAGTCAAATCTTTATAATTAAAAAGGTATATAGTTTCTTTTTTGATTGCAGAGAAGAAATATCATATTCTTTGCTTAGCATAGAGCATGTCTTTATGTTATTTAAACTATCTTGTCTATATTTCAAACTTTGTGTGTATGCACGTGCAACTGTGTGCACAAAGGTATGTTTTCTGTGTTTGTGTGATAGGAAGCAAGGCAGGAAGTGGGAGGAGTGAGGTTGACTACTGTGTGGGAAAAAGACCACTAATATTTGTTCGGGACAATATTTTTTGCAAGTCATATTAGCCCACTTGGCTGTAATCATGGGTTTATTTTTCCTTTGGGAAGTTAGATATAAAGGACACAGGGGTCAGTCTTCTGCCTATGTAAAAGGGTCTGTGGTGTGATAATGAGAAACATTGCCCACCACTCGCAGCTGGCTCTTAATTAGCTCATTCAGTATGTGACAAAACTGTACATTTCACTGCTTCACTAACCTTACTCACTAAGGGTTAGTTCATGGATCCTTGTTAGTTAATCTCTGGAACAATCAGTCATCACCCAGTGATGGGGGATGAGACAAAGCATAGGTCTGATCCTTATTTGTGGAAGGTGGAGTTACTCTGAAAGAGGAAAAGTCTGTGTCTACAACATGCGTGGCCAGGGGCTCGATGGGGATGCATGCTAAAAGAATAGAGGGGGAGATCAACACAGGAGTGAAAATGCATTTCTAAATTCTAAGGCATAAGAAAAACAATGTTTTACTCTGAGAGGCCAAGTTCCAAATAATTTAGATTATCAGACCTTCTAATTTGAGAACGCTTAAGATTTTAAAATTGCCTAAGAGGTTGACTAAAGTCTGAGTCATTAGATAGGTTTTAGTTTTAGTGTTTATTTTATTATGAAGATCTCAGACATCTTGGACAAAGAAGAGACTATATCCCAGGGTTACTTTTCCTTTATTTGTGATTTTATTCTTTTTGATTGATGCTTAAGCTTCTGTTTTCTCCATCATGAGTGGGATGCTTGGCTCAATTTCATCTTTTGTAGTATTTTTAAATTCTGCAAAATCAAATTACTATTGTTTAGTGACAACCTACTTTCATTTCAAAAAACGATTTCATCCTTCCAAATTTTCAGTTTTCATAGGCATGGATAGAAAAAAGAGTAAAATATACCTGATCCAAATTTCCATAGGTCATTAGTGTAGTTGCTGACTAATAAGATTTGGTGGGGGTTGGGGGACAGGGGGAGGTTTAATTCTATATTTCAGATACTGTCAGCTATTGCAAACACAGTTTTATTCAGGAGAAAGTCAGAATAAAGGTTTACCTAGGCAGACAGCATTCACGGCAAACCAGACACGAAACATGAATGTATTTCTTTTATGAGCCATTACCTTTCTGTGCTTTAAAATATGGTTTTGGGGCACCTGGGTAGCTTAGTTGGTTAAGGGTCCAGCTCTTGGTTTGGGTCAGGTCATGATCTCAGGGTGGTGGGATTGAGCCCCATGCTTGACTATGTGCTCAGCATGGAGTCTGCTGGAGATTGTCTCCCTCTTCCTCCTCTAATATTTCTCCTCCTGCTTGTGCTCTTTCTCTCTCTCTCTCTCTCTTGCATAAATAAACAAAATATTTTAAAGAAATAAATAAAATAAAATATGCCTTCCATTTCCTCATTTATTTTCTCCACTGCTCTGTTTTAAAGAGAACCAACTGAATCAGGAGGGATTTGGGGACACCAGATTTTTTACTTCTCTGGATAGCACCATCTGCATGAACAGATGGGGAGACATGTCACAGGGCTAGAGGGAGACTCTAAGATCAAAAAAAGAGGAGAGCAATGAAAAAGAAATGCAATGGCAGGGTAGAGCGGATGAGTGCCAGTGGCTGGGAATTCTTTTCTGTCTGACCCGGGTAGTGGTCACTGAGTAATTGTTACCCCTGGAATCCCAAAGTCCCCAGAACAGTGATGCTCCACCTGTGCTGTGGACAGGTTGTTCAGCACTGGGAAGGCGCATACATATCCATTTCTCTACGCTGACAGGAGGAGAGCTCCGGGACTGTCACTTAAAATTCCCCATAGAGGATAGTAGGGTTTGGTTTCCATTAACCCTTCCATGGGGCCTCTGGCCTGCAAAGGGGCTACCTCCATATGCTGGTGGAAGACTCTACACAACACTAGATATATTATTTTAAATACATTCCTCAAATTAACACAAAGCATATACTTTTGCCCATGACATTTTATTTACTTCCATGTTCATTTTTTCCATTCATTTATTGCTCATTTAAACATTCATTTTAATCCACAGTTACTTAGCAGTCATTTTGGGCCAGGCACACTATACTAAGTGCTTTATATACTTTAACTCCAAAAAGTAGGTATTTTTACACAAGAGGAAAGTGAAACCCAAAAATGTTAAAAAAGTACCTACTGTCACACATCTTGTAAGCACAGAACCTAATATTGGATTCAAGTCTATCTGACTTCTACAGTTGTAACAGTGACTCTGTATTGTCTGTTTTACCTTTCTGTGAACACATAGGTTATTATAACTGATACAAACTAGTCTTCATATTTAGAGATACATAAAGTGGGAATTATTTGCTTTCTTAGCTCTAGCTCCTACATTTTAGAAAAATAAATCTTATAAATTTAAATTCCAGCCACATATTTTGTAGGTAAGAGATTTTTCATAGATTATTCAATTTAAAACATCATTCTATATCTATATCTATATATCATTGCATACATGCCATGTCTATAGACCATATGGGCTGATAGAATGTGCAGCATAATTGTTGGCATTGTTGTAAAGTCATGTATCTGTAAAATGATGAGGCACCGGAGGTTTGAAAAATTACTGAGTCCTCTGCCTTCCATTATATGGAGTTATTTAAGAAATGTCATTTCTCTCTTTCTCTCTCCCTTCCTTTTTTCGTAAGACAGAGTATGTCTTCCAGTTACCTAAATAATAAATATTAGTCATTGAAAATTTGGAAAGTAAATTATTTTATTTTATTTTACTATTTTATGAACAATTTATTTGAGAGAGTGAGAGAGAGAGCACAAGCAGGGTGAGGGGCAGAGGAAGCAGCAGACTCCCTACTGATCAGGGAGCCCAACGTGGAACTCGATCTCAGAACACTGGGATCATGACTTGAGCTGAAGGCAGATGCTTAACTGACTGAATCACCCAGGTGCCCCAAGTAAAGTATTTTTTAAAAGTATCAAATTTTAAAGAAAAAAAATACCTTCAGAGATACCTGTCATTTTCCAGTCAGGTAGTTTCCTTCTGTATTCTTTGAATATTTTTTTCACATAAAATTGATTATGTTTTTTGTCCATTTGATAATATTCTTTATTCACTTAATAATGTTCCTTCATTTTTCTGCAGTATGATTTTCGAAGCTACTTAATCTGTCATACTTGTAGGTAATGCTGCATGTTGCCAACCCTGTATTTCAGAATATTTAAGTGGTTTTCAACTACTAACTACAGTCATACCTTGGTTTATTGTGCTTCACAGATACAGACTGGAGGTTTGTAGCCACCCTGCATCAAACAAGCCTACCATTCTCCCCACAGCATTTGCTTACCTCATGTCTCTGTGTCACCTTTTGGTAATTCTCACAGTATTTCAATTTTTTTTCATTATTATTATATTTGTTACAGTGATCTGTGTTCAGTGATCTTTAGTGCTACTATTTTGTTTTGGGTCCTAACAAACTGTACCCTATAAGATGGTAAACCTAAGTGAAAAATGTTGCACATCCTCTGACTGCTCCACCATGTGACCATTCCTCTCATCTCTTTCCCTCTCCTCAAGCCCCCATATTTCTTGAGACACAATAGTGTTACTGAGGCCAGTTAATAATCCTACAATGCCCTCTTAGTGTAAGTGAAAGGAAGAGTCACATATCTGTCTCTCACCTTAAATAAAAAACTAGACATGATTTAGCACAGTGAGAAAGGCATGTTAAAAACCTAGGTAGGAGGGAAACTTGGTCTCTTTTGCCAGCTACCCACACTGTGAAAGCAAAGGAACAGTTCTTGAAGGAAATTAAAAGGCTACTCTGGTGAACACATAAATGATAAGAAAGCAAAACAATCTTCTTGCTCATATCTGAACAAATCTGTTCATATCTGAACAGAAGATCACATCAGCCACAACATTGCCAGAAGCCAAAGCCTAACTCAGACCAGGCCCTAACTCGCTTCAATATATGAAGGTTACAGGCATCTGGGTGGCTCAGTCGTTAAGTGTCTGCCTTCGGGTCAGGTCGTGATCCCGGGTCCTGGGATCAAGCCCGCATCCGGCTCCCTGCTTCTCTGTCTCCCACTCCCCCTACTTGTGTTCCCTTTCTCACTGTATATCTTTCTGTCAAATAAATAAATAAAATCTTAAAAAACATATATATATGAAAGTTGAGAAAGGTGAAGAAGCTGCAGAAGAAAAGTTTGAAATTTGTAGAGGTTGCTTCATGAGGTTTAAGAAGCATTCTGCTTAACGGAAAAGTGCAAGGTGGGACTCCTGGGTGGCTCAGTCAGTTGAGCCACTGCCTTTGGCTCAGGTCATGATCCCAGGGTCCTGGGATTGCTTGGTGGGGAGCCTGCTTCTCTCTCTTTCTCTGCCTGCCACTTTACCTGCTTGTGTGCTCTCTCATTTTCTCTCTCTCTGATAAATAAATAAATCCTTAAAAAAAAGTGCAAGGTGAAGCAGCAAGGACTGATGTAGAAGCTGCCACAAGTTATTTAGAAGATCTAGCTAAGCTAACTAATAAAGGTGACTACACTTAGCAACAGATATCCAATGTGGACAAAACAGACTTCCATTGAAAGAAAACAGCTTCTAAGACTTTTGTAGCTAGAGAGGTGAAGTCAATGCCTGGCTTCAAAGCTTCAAAGGATAGGCTGACTCCCCTGTTAGGGGCTAATACAGCTGGTGACTCTAAGTGGAAGCCAATGCTCATTTACCATTTGGAAAATCCAAGGGCCTTTAAGAATTATGCTAACTCCAAGGGCCTTTAAGAATTATGCTAACTCTATTCTGCCTGTGTTCTATAAATGAGGCAGCAAAGCCTAGATGACAGCACTCCTATTTATAGTCCACTGTTTAGAAAAAAAGATTGCTTGGGAAAAAAGATTCCTTTCAAAATATCTCTTTCAAAAGACTGCTCATTGATAATGCACCTGACCACCCAAGAGCTCTGATGGAGCTGTACAGCATGATTAATGTTTTTTTTTTTTTTTTTTTTTTTTTTTTTTGCATGCCCGCTAACACAACATCCGTTCTGAAGCTCATGGATCAAGGAATAATTGTGATTTTCAACTTTTGTTATTTAAGAAATACACTTATTAAGGCCATAAATTTCATAGTTCTCCTAGATTTCATAGATTTCCTAGTTGCCATAGATAGTGATTCCTCTGATGGATCTGGGCAAAGTAAATTGAAAACCTCTGGCAAGGATTCACCATCCTAGATGCCATTAAGAACTTGTGATTCATGGAAATAGGTCAATCTATCAGCATGAACAGGAGTCTGAAAGAAGTGGATTTCAACCCTGGTGGACGGCTGTGGGGCGTTCACGACTTAAGCGGAGGAAGTAATTGCTGATGTGGTAGAAACAGCAAGAGAACTAGAGTGAGAAGTGGAGCCTGAGGAAGAGACTGAATTGCTGCACTCTCGTGGGAAAACTTGAATGGATGAGGAGTTGCTTCTCATGGATGAACCAAGAAAGTGTTTCTGAGATGACTTCTGCTCCTGATGAAGATGCTGTGAAGATTGTCAAAGTAACAGCAAAGGATTTAGAACATTATGTCAACTTAGTTGACAGAGCAGGGGTTGAGAGGACTGACACTAAATTTGAATGAAGTTCTACTGTGAGTAAAAAGCTATCAAATGGCACTGCATGCTATAGACAAAGCATTTGTGGGTTTTTGTTGTTGTGTTTTTAAAGATTTTATTCATTTATTTTACAGAGAGAAAGAGAGAGAGAGAGAGAGAGAGCACACAAGCAGGGGGAGCGGCAGGCAGAGAGAGAAGCAAGGTCCTCACTGAGCAGGGAGCCAGATGCAGGACTTGATCCCAGGACCCTGGGATCATGACCTGAGTTGAAGACAGCTGCTTCACCAACTCAGCCACCCAAGTGCTCCACAGAGAAATCATTTGTGAAGGGAAGAGTCAATCAATGTAGCCAACTTCATTGTCTTATTTTAAGAAATTGACACAAGCATCCCCTTCCTTCTCCAACTATCACCCTGATAAGTCAGTAGCCATCAACGTAGAGGAAAGACCTTCCACCAGCAAAAGAATTATAAACTGCTGAAAGCTCAGATAATGGTTATCGTTTTTAGCAATAAATTGTTTTAAAGTGTGTACATCATTTTTTAGACATAATGTACTACACGCTTAATAAACTATAATAGATTATAGACTTTATAGACTGTAGTATAAACATAACTTTTATATTACTGGGAAATCAAAAAATTCATTTGAATTAATTTATTGTGATTTTTGCTTTATTGTGGTGGTCTGGAACCAAACTTACATTATCTCTGAGGTATGAATGTATCTTGAAGCCAGTGTCATGGAGTCAAACATCCACTGGGCTTCGGTGCATTACTAACTGGAGAGAATCTGGAAAGATGGGTTCTTAGGGAAACTGGAAAATTCATGTCTTTATTAAAGGCCTTTTAATTCATGTTTTAAAGCTATATGCTAACCAATTGAAATAAGTGGTGATGCACTTCATATGTGCACCCGGCCCGGTTCCTCAGATGGGATAAAACACTCCCAAAATCTTTAGTTAACATTTTGTATTTAATGAACACTATTCCTATAAATGGTATCAGTTCAGTATCTGTGGAAATCAAAGATTACATGAATTATGCTTTAAATATAAAACAGTATTTTCCAGAATGAGGAAAATGATTGAACAATCACCTAAATGAACTAATCTTAGATATTTATTTTTACATAAACCTGAAGATGGAAGTGCTGTATTTCTTACCGCTTTGTGTTTCTTCCTTAAAAAAGCCATTATTAGAGGGGAGCCTGGGTGGCTCAGTTGGTTGGTTGGGAATCTGACTCTTAGTTCTGGCTCAGGTCCTGATCTCAGAGTTGTGGGATTGAGCCCCATGTTGGGCTCTGTGCTCAGTATGGAATCTGCTGGGGATTGTCTCCCCCCCCCCCCATGCTCCCCACTCTGCTTGCATGCATGTGCTCTCTCTATCTCTGAGGTAAATAAGCAAAATCTTTAACAAATTCTTTTTAAAAATCCATTATTAGAGAAAGAAGTTTAAAATCATGCAGAGGAAATCTAGAAACTACTCTTTATCAAGTGCTTTCCTTACATAGTTTTTGTGGAATATTTTACTGATTGTTAGGACAACATAAAAGGTATACATACTGTGTTTCCAGTGTCACAGAAGCTGCTATTTGATAGTGTATTCCTGTCAATTATGGAAATCAAAGGCATAAATATGAATTTGCCATTCTAGATTTGACATAAATCATATTACTTTTAAAATAAAAAATTCATCATGTTATCTATATGTTCAAAGCATTAACTGTAGTATTTTTGTGCAATAGTATTTTTAACTACTCCTTTCTTTTTCTTTTTAAAAAAATATTCCTGGGGTGCTTGGGTGGCTCAGTCAGTTAAGCCTCGAACTCTTGGTTTCAGCTCAGGTCATAAACTCAGTTTTGTGAGATCAAGTCCCGAATCGGGCTCTGCACTCAGCGCAGAGTTGGCTTGGGATTCTCTCCCTCTCCTTCACCTGCTCCACCACCTTCTCTCTCTCAAATAAATTAATAAATCTTAAAAAATTCTACTCCCCCTGTGTCTTAAAATAGATTATAATAATGATGATAAGAGCAGTTACCCTCTACCTAACGCTGAGGATTTGCAAGTAATTGCTCTAAGTGCTTCATAGACATTATTTGTTTGATTTCTTATAGCTCTGCTATAAAATGGACATTTTTTATCCATAAGTTACAGAAAAGCAAACTGTGAGAAGGATTAGTAATATCCCCTGTGTCACAGAGCTGGAAATGTCAGGTCCAGCTTGAAATCCAAGACTGATGCCAAATATTATCCCACCTCTTTTCTAAAAATGCTAGTTCTGTGTTTTGGAGTCACATTTGTAAATACAGAAGTCTGTTCTATTACAAGGCTTGCTTATGGCCCCAACTCATCAATTTTCTTGAAGATTTACAGTAACTCGGCTCATTTCTTTAACTGTGAAAATTGGATTTAACTCACAACTCTTCTATCTTATAGTATATTATAAAAGCAACTAATCTTAATTTTTAAAAAGATTTCATTTATTTATTTGACAGAGATCACAAGTAAAAGCAACTGATCTTAATAACAATACTATGTGTAACCCATCTTTATTTCTGCTTTAACAATGTCTGATTTTTCACTGATCTAGATTATATTAATGGCAGAGCCGTTTATTAGTAATTTAGTTAGTTGTTATCCTTGCTGAGTTTTAAATTACACTTCCTAGGGAACTTGACTATAAATGCTTACATCAGAACATGCTTTCCTGATTCTTAAATCATTCATGCTTTCCTTGACTTCCTTAAATCAATGTTTGAAAACGAAGTTTTATGATATGATCACTCAAATGTGATAGCATGCCATCAAGTTATTGAGTTCCAGCAACCCTACATGGTAGGCATCATTATTTCCATTTTAAAAACAAGCAAACTAACTTCCTCAAGTGACATTACTGGGAAATGGTAAACACAGGACCATGTGACTCCCCTAGACATGTTCTTTCCTCTCTATTACACTAACACCAAGAAAAGAGAACCAATGCTTACACTTGTTTTTTTTTTCAACTTTATTTTGACCTTTTTCATCTGCTACATTGTTTACTTTCAGACTCTAATGAAAAATAATCTAGAACTTAAAGTCATATATTAGTACAATGGACATTGCACTGAAACTTCCAAATGCCCTCGTTCTGGGCATGTGCTCACATGGTTCCATGCTGACTGGGATAAAGCCTAGCCCCCAGTGAGGGTTAGTTTACCTTTGGATAAAATTACCATTGGTTCAGATCCCAGTGGTGCCTCTAACTCACTCTGTGTCAATTCAGGTGATTCACTTAAGGTCTCAGAGACTTGCTTTCTTCATTTGTAAAATTACAGATTATATCAAGGGATGCCTACTATCTGCCCTCAAGACATATCCAATTCATGGAGGTGTTTTATTTGACCAACACAACATTATAAAAAATTAGGACATCTCATTTTAAAATTTATATTTTTTAATTAGTTATTCAAAAATCCAATGATTGAAAACATTGGGCCTTATTTCCCACATAGCAGCATTCAGCTAGAGCTGAGAAATACTTTGTTGAGACAAGGTATGTTTTCTCCGGTTCACCCCAGTCCTCACCATTCCCAGTTGTCTTACGTTGAGCCTATTCCACATAATGAGGCCATAAACTGGGACCCTTTAGGTGTCTGAGTATGTGACTCCTCAATCAGATTTAAGTATCTCATAATTTTACCACTTTGTTTCAAATTATATTATGCCATGTTCTGTAATTTTCAGTGAATAAAAATATAAACCAAGTTGCTTGGAATAAAAGGTCAACCACTACATTCAGCCCTTCAAACAGGTATGAATCTCAACAAATTTGCTTACCATGCAAATTTCTCTACCATTTTACCCCTATGTCCTGACTCTGAGCATGTGCTCACCCTGTGCAAAGCTGATGAGAAAATCCTCCTACCTACATTCTGTTTAATAAAATCTTATCTATTCTCTGTCACCTAGCTGATAGCTCATTTTCTCTGCAGTGGATGCTTCAGTTTCCAATCATCTTCCTTACTGGAGAACTTATAATACAAATTATTCATAATTAACACATATGTCTAACAATAATAAATATAAGTAAAAATAAATATAATTATATTTATAGCTAAAGTTTGTAGGTATGCTTATACCATGCTAAACAATTTCTATGTATTGTTTAAGTTTTTATATCCACACTAAGAGGTAGATGCCCTCATGTTTACATGTTATTATTATTATTGAGACTCAAAGAAGTTAAATAATTAATCCAAATTTATATAGTTAATATCCTCTTAGACCACTTTCTTCCTAGATCTTGTATTTGAGCTTTGATTTTAAGGTCTTACGGCCAAAGACCACATCTTAGTAATTTTATAAAATATTTTCTCCAGTTCTTAGCAAGCATCATGCAAAAATGTAGACTCACTATGGATATTAATATTGGTCAATTCTTTATTGTCATTCAGGTATATTATAATTCAGGAGCTTAAATCTTTCTCAAACTCATTTACCAAATTAGAATTAACTTGCAAATTTTAGGTTTAGGTTTTTAAATTAATACATACCCAGCTCAAAGTCCTTATACTCTCTTTACTCCCTAATGGTGGGTTAAGAATTGATAGAGAATAGTTTGTTGCATCGTATTTCTCTCAGGAATGGTGTGCATTTGGCAATTATTAGACTATTTTTTTCCTGTCAAGAAAAGACAGTTGAATGAGCTTTGTCGTGGGGGTTGGGATAGGGGAAGACAAGAAATCCATTGAAATAGCAAATATAAAATTGCTTATGTCACAGTGATACATCTTAATCACTTATAGAAATAATTACTCATTAGCAACATTGTAATATTACATAACCACAAATGCCTTAACTAATATGAACACCGAGCATAAAAACTATGACCAACATATAATGTTGCATCCCAGGGCTATAAGGATAGTCTTGAATGATTTTGTTAATAATTACTTGACAGGAATAGATCTTTACCTAGCCCTTGTTGTCATTAAGCATGCCTTGAAATAATTTCAACGTTTATAGGCTGTATTACAACCTTTTAGTTATTTAATTACATTTAGGGAGTCCTCAAGTTATTGTCTGTTTTATTAAGCTAAAATCCATTACAAGCCAAATTAGCAAAGGTGTGCTGAGGCTGCAAAGAATTGGGGCATTTGCTTCGGTAGCTGAAAATTAAAGATAGATTCTGCTTTAGTGAACCAGAAAGTACAGCCCATCACTGAGACTCTCCTTGTTCCATGGTTAGCCCCCCCGCCTTCATCGCCCTGACAGATGAGCCTATTCTTTACACATCATCTTCAGAAAGGGAAATCTACCATCTACCCTGGGGAGCCATTTCATTATTTTACAGCCCTCATGACCAGCCAAGTCATCTTTCTGTTTAACCTAAATCTTCCACGTCCTTCATGATAGAATTTATGACCATAGCTTCCATTTGGTCCATAGGAGAAAATGTGAACAGCAGATCATCACTCCCTTGAGCCCTCCATATAAATAGAGGCTGTTACTATATCCATCAGTCTACTCTCTCTTCTCCAGCTGGAACAGTAGAACCCATCCAGCCATTTGCTAAACAATTAATTTTCAGGTTTTAATACCCAGTAACATTTTCCTGAAGTATGAAGCCATTTTGTCATATTCTTTTTCTTCTTCCTAGAGAGAGAAACAGATAGAGAGACAGAGAGACCAATACAGCATTTAGGCACAACACTGACACTGCAGGCATTCTTTAACGTTGTTGTCCATTCTCTCGTTTTTCCAGTTCTGTTTCCCTCTCCCAGTTTTGGTGAAATGAAATTGTCCATATAAACACAGTGATACATACCTTTTCCCTTATGATAACTTCGGTTATAGGTTTTCATTTTTTACCCCAGAATTGGATGTGCTTATTTTCATGCTTGGTTTTTTGCAACATGCTATAATAATACTTGAGTAATTTCTATTGTAAATTGTTATTTTAATGTGTTTATGTTTTTTTTTAAGCCTTTTCTGTTTCTTTAAAAGCCTCCTTTAGGGGTGCCTGGATGGCTCAGGGGGTTAAATCCTCTGCCTTCAGCTCAGGTCATGATCCCAAGGTCCTGGGATATAGTCCCACACCCAGCTCTCTCTCAGAGGGGAGCCTGCTTCCTCCTCTCTCTTTCTCTCCCTGCCTACCTCTTCACTTACTTGTGACCTCTCTCTCTGTCAAATAAATAAATAAAATCTTTAAAAAAATTAAAAAATAAAAGGCTCCTTTAAAGTGGTCCCATTTTAAAAATTATGAACCACTTCATTCTGCTTTACCTGTTTATTATGTCAACTAAACTTCTTAAGAAAGTGGGCCATCATTTGGGTATAAGGTGATTTTTTTTTTCTTTTCCTCTGTGTCTTCAAACAACTCTGCATTATGGATGTGTTTTGGTAGGAATTTTTCAAATACACATTTTTCCAATTTAGCCTCTAATTTTTTTTTAATTTTTTAAAGATTTTATTTATTTATTTGACAGAGAGAGATCACAAGTAGGCAGAGAGGCAGCCAGAGAGAGAGAGAGAGAGGGAAGCAGAGAGCCCAATGCAGGACTCGATCCCAGGACCCTGAGATCATGACCTGAGCCGAAGGCAGCAGCCTCACCCACTGAGCCACCCAGGTGCCCTCTAATTTTTTTTTAATTTAAAGATTTTATTTATTTGAGAGAGAGACAGAGAAGGCTGCAGGCACCTCAGCAGGGGGTGGAGGGGCAGAGGGAAAGACAACCAGTCTCCTCCCTGAGCAAGGAGCCTGATGCGGGGCTGGGTCCCTGGACCCTGAGATCATGACCTGAGGTGAAGTGAGAAGCTTAACTAACTGAACCACCAAGGCACACTTTTTTTTTTTTTAAGATTTTATTTATTTATTTGACAGACAGAGAGCACAAGTAGGCAGAGAGGCAGGCAGAGAGAGAGGGGCAAACAGACTCCCTGCTGAGCAGAGAGCCTGATGTGGGGCTTGATCCCAGGACCCTGGGATTATGACCTGAGCCGAAGGCAGGAGCTTTAACCCACTGAGCCACCCAGGTGCCCCCACACCTTTTTTGTTTTGTTTTAATCAGTCTTTACTTGTGTGGGGCTCTCTGAATTTCAGTTTTTAGTTGCTGTGAACTGCTTTTGTTACCCCCCACACTCACTTCAAAACTCCGTCCTAAGTAACTAAACACCTCTGGATAAATAAAATGATTTCCATTAGTCAAAAGAAAGTTAGTCTTAATTGCTTTTTGGTGAGATTTTCAGGGTCATGTTTCTGTAGAATTCTGAATAAATAATTTTCCAGATTCAGAAGGACCTTTTGCATTGTAGAAGTTCCTCCTCATATGCTGGCTCAAGGAAACACAGCAAAACACAGAATCAAGACCTGAGCTCAAGACTCCTTGGTCATTTCCAAAGTGCTTATTCTTGATCTCTGTGTTCATGTGTATGAGAGTTTTATACCATCAGTTTACCAGCTGCTGTGTTCTCCATGCCTTATAATGATGTGTCATGCAAGGATGAATATCCTTGTACATGCTTCTTTGTCCTCTTCTCTGTTTTCCTCAATAAATTTCCAAAAAGCAAAACTACTGGCCAGTATGTGAAAGGTTCTGATAACCAAACTGCCCTTTATAAAGTTTGAATCAATTTACATTTTTATCAGCAATTTGAGAATTCTACTTTATCCATATTTTTACCACTTATGACATTAAAAAAATGACAATTTGCTAGTCAAAAAATCATAGCCCATTCTTTCCATGAAAAATCTTAAATATGTCCTCAGTGCATACAGTATATCAGTAACAATTCCCAATGGATTTAAGAATTACTATAAAATTTGAAACTGTGAAACAGAAATGTAGAAAAAAATCTTTATCTCATCCTAGGATGGAGAGGGACTGTCTAGACATAAGCAATTTAAGAAACAAGAATGTAAATGATTTATAGCTTTGATGACAAAATAACATCAAAAACTTTAGTGAATCACTAAGTAAAATAAAAACACTCCCTATACAAAATACTGCAAAGTATATAGAGAAACAATTTATAGTTAAAGAAATTGAAACTTCTGTTAAGTATAGAAAAACTTTCTGGTAATCATAGCTTTTCAAAGATGGAATAGGGTCTTTTCAGAAAGAGTGAATTCCAAGTCACTGAAGATGTTCAAGTTCGAACAATAATTATAGCGGTCTAATGAAAGAAATTCACTCATCAGAAAGCTATTTGTATATCTGTACATCATTTAATCATCCTTTCTACCTTGAGAATTTATAATCAAATGATGACATTTCTGCCAACATTTTAATGGCATAGGAAATTTATTGAAGCACATATATTTGACACAATTAACATGCTGACCAACATTTCCAACCCATGGAACCTAAGTATCCTGAACATTATCAAACATTCACAATACAGAACAAATGTTGCTGCAAATACAGTAAATGAGTAATAATGAATAGTCTTGGTCAAGACTAAAGCAGACAGGAAAAATTACCTTAACATTTTTCAGAGTAAAGCAACCATTAATTCATCAGAAAAATGGTGAAACAACAAAAAATATAAGACAACAAAACCCAAGTACATTTCCGCTATTTATTTTAGTATACGTTTAGCCATTTAATTGTGTACCAGTATACCTCCTTAAGAAAATATGAGATTGTACTTAACTGTTTTCTAATTTTTTTTTGCCTCTGAAAAAAATCAAGAGCACTTTTCTATGTCCACATTCTTCTCAAAGTGCTTTTTATTGCATCATATTACTAAATCAAAATGCATTTAATTATTCTTGTGTTATTATTTATAGGTATAAAATGTTTCTTTTTTTTCCAGTTTAAAGTCATCCTTAACATCTTTGTATATAGTTTTACATGATTTCATTTTCGATTAATTTCTTAAAGTGGAATTTCAAGAAAAAAAGCTGCTTATTTTGGGGGTTTTGATTAGTGTTGTCAAATTACCACCCAGAAAGTTTGTACTGATTTACATTGAGTTCTACCACCAGCATAAGATTCCCTGCAGAATCTATAAAACTGAATATTATAATTCCTTTACATTTTTGCTGATTAGATAAGCAATAATAATCATGGCTTAATCTGTATTTCTATAAATTTGTGGTTTCTAATGGTGTTAAGCATTGTTTCCACACATCTGGTGCCTATTTTATGTAAAAGACTTAACTCTTAAATAGAAAAACAGTCATTTAGTTGGAAATCTTTACCATTGGAGATCAGAGTGGCAGAACAGCCAGAGACCATAGTGTTTCTGGATTTTATTGGAATTGGAAGTACAAGGTGAATTGCCAGTATGTGACAGGAGGTAGATTTTTGTAATTCATTTTTCATGTTTGAAACATAACAGCAGTTATGTTACTATTATTGCAGTAAAGCCTATTTTACTTTACTGGTTAAGGTTTTCACAGTTGCAACTATGTACTGCAGGGAAAATATGTTGTGATGGCACGTTAAAAGCTGGATCTACTACAAAAAAGTGTTTCTCTGAGCTTTTCATATGGTATGTCTTTTCCTCAGATGTTGAATACCAGTTGCTTAAGGAAGGAGGTGTGTGTTTGTGTGTGTGTGTGTGTGTGTGTGTGTGTGTGTTGCAGTGGTGGGGAGGGAAAAGGTTTAAAGGACCTGTCAGGCTCATATAGGTACTCTGATGACAATATTCCCTCCAGAACTTCCATGCCATTAGGCCTGGATCCTGTGCTGACACTTTTTGTGTCCAGTCCTGCCTCTTCTCCTCTTCTCCCTTTCTTTCATAGGTGATGATGCTTGATAAGTCTCCTTTAGGGTCTACTGGAAAACCCAACTTCAGATAGACCCTGAGTCTCCTAGGGAGACAGAAAGTAATGAACAAACAAATGCATACACAGGATAATTTCAGATAATGACAAGTATAATGAAATAAAGAAGTCAAATGAAATATGACAGTGGCCAATGGGTTGGGGAGTTAGGGCTGCTTTAGCTAAGGTGGAGGGAGAATGCTTCCTAGGTGTGATGAACTGAGACTGTAGTCATAGAAGGGGGGAAGTTCATTTAAGGTAGAGGGAAGCTTCTTTCCCTCATCCCTAAAATCCCTAGACAAAGGACCCAGGAATGAAATGTTTCTAATTTTTTTGACAGTCTAACTAAAAAAACCTCAGATTTTAAGTACATTTCTACAATATAGTTTGTCAGTCAAGGGCCCAACAGGAAACAGAGAACACTCTAAAAATGGGATAATTTGAAGACAATGTATTAAAAGAGAAATTTATAAAAAGAACAGTGCTCTCCCATCCCCAACATAGGATCATCAGATTTCCCATCCATTCCCTGGCATGCCAGACATAAAGAGGGAGAATAAGGCAGGGGCAGGGGAACCTGGACACAAGTTCCACAGGAATGGAGCCAAGGAGTGAGTTCCTCTGGTCTCACTCTCCTTCCTCCTCTAAACTCCTGGTCTGCTCCCCAGGGGCCAAATCCAACCTGAAGCCAGAGAATCAGGGAGACAGTTTATGAAATCCAAACATTCTAGTCTGTAAGGCCAAAAAATATGGTGATGAAGGGTGGAGGGTGGAGCTGGAGAGGCAAAGGAAGACATCCAGCATGTGTAGTTTATATTATAAAGTAGTACTGGAAGGGTTTGGAAGAAATGGCAATAGACCCAAGTGAGGTTGTAACCCCGGCCTGACATTGGCTAGCTATAAATCAGCATCTGTGAACTACTTGCTTTCTTGAAACAAATAAACAAATAAAAGACTAGAATAAAACTGATTAATTTATTCTGAAATGGTATGATTCTCTATGTGTTAAAAATCAAAATTAAACATTTTAAATGTATTTTGATGAATGCAACAAAAAGTTTCTGGCATACATGGATATTGTTTTAAATTTCAAAAACAAAACAAAATCACTGTTGAGATCATCTGAGTCCCAGCTCTATGTCTTTCTAGTTGGTAAGTGGCTCTAGTTCAGTTAAATCCCTTACATTGATCTGAAATCAAATTTTAGTGGTAAGGTTATGAGTCAAAAAATAGAAGGATCACTTTTTCTCAGGGACTCAGACTTCCTTTAAGACATAATTTAGAAAGAAGGGAGCATATTCTCGTTGCTGAAATAGCCACAATTTGCAGATGAGACCATCAAGAATGTAATGTGGGAAATCTTGGTAAACAAGCAACTGACTGCCGAAGAATAAAGGCTTAGACTGTATGTCCATATTGATTAATATTTTTGATTGAGTGGGATTTATATACTTGCAAAGTGAGATTCTGTTTGGATTCTACAGGCATGTTATTTTAAGGAAATGTCTTTGATAATAGCACCAGGATTTGTAGCAGAAACCTGTGTAAAATGGTCACAGTATCTTTACAGAGGATAAGATTCCAGAAAAGCAAAGAGTCACAGAAGGCCAAACAGCTGCAGAACAGTACAAATAGCTCTAATCTCAAATGCACGATTTATCAAATGGGAACATGATTGCTAGCAATCTTACTTTTTTTGGTGATTACAAAGTTGAGTGTACTAGCGCATGTGACTCTATATGAGGACTTGTAAAGAGCTTTTAAAAACAATTATGCATGAGTGTTGGAGATTTTAATTTAAACAGGACTCTGTGGAGGTAAATCAAGAGCATAGGCTGGAAGAAAAATGCTGAGGGAGACCTTCAATCAGGGGAGAATATTAAGTGGGACTCCTTGGGGAGAGGCCTGTTTTTGCTTGTCTGGGGTAGGCTAATCTACATAATTGACTAAAACAGAATGAACAGCTGTGAAATACAGCATTTGAATGTGTGGGTAAAACACAATTACAAAATATACAGGGTCACAGAACATGCAATGTATTTTCATAGGATTACAGAATTTCCAAGCTCATTTGCGATTTCAGAAATCGGCCAGTTCCCCGGAGAAGCTATGACTTTATCAAGGTCAACTAGCTAGTTAGTTATAGTACGGTAGCTAAGTATCTGGGCTGTGGAGTCAAACATCCTAGATTTAAATAGAAACTCCACTACTCACTCTGCGACTGTTAGAGAAAAACACTCTACCTTTCTGTGCCTCAATTTTCTTATCTGTAAAGTGGGAAAAATAGGACACTGGTATTACATGAGATGATACATGTAAGCAATACTAGATGATGTCTAGAATGCAGTAAGTTATCAGTTAATATGAGGTATGTTTATTACTACCAAGAATGCAAAGCTGAAGTTATTTAAGTCTTGTATCATTGCTTTACCTACTCTATAAAATGCAAGAGCGTATCACAAGAAGAAATATATGTGAGAAATTAGTTTCTCAGCTAAAGTGGTTGTGAGACCCAAAATAATATCACGTCTGCTTGGAGGTACAGAAGCAAATCTTTTCAAGTACATTTTGGGGAAATGACTCAGATGAGCTCTTTAGAACTTTTCAAAATTTGTTTGTACTCTCGTGCTTAAATTCAGCATATTGGCCTTCCCCCACCCCCACCTGAAGTCTTTAATTAAACAACCAGAAAAAATATATATAAACATATTTTTTGATCATTGGTTGTTTTTAACATTGTAATTTTTCTCTAGTAATGATGTCTACTCATGTTATAGGATTCCCTTATCCTTTGTAATCAGATGAAGTTGGGCTTTTAAGTAAATGTACATTTCAAATAAAATAAAAGCATGCTATGAATTGTAAAACACGTTTTGAATATAGTTGGAGATGGACATCTGTTTTCTTAAAAAATACAAAGATATTAAAAAAAGACTTTTGTGTGCATAGAATAATTGGGTGGTTATCTAGATAAAGAAATCAAAGTAGAAGTTCACAGTCACTGTCTTATTATCTCTGGTTGAAATCCTGACAAACTTCTCACCTGTTAAGGTACTTGCTTGACCATATATTCTAGTGCTGGTAGCTCATCTTGAAGAGTCTGTTGTGGGGCATCTGGGTGGTGTAGTTTGTTAAGTGTGTGACTCTTGGTTGGAGCTCAGGTCATGATCTTAGGATTGTGAAACTGAACCCTGCTTTGGGCTCCATGTTCAGCATGGAGTCTGCTTAAGACTCACTCTCCCTTTCCCTCTATTTCTCCTCCTCACTCTCCCTTTCCCCCTTCTTAAATAAATAAATAAATCTTAAAAAAATAAAAGAGTCTGTTGAAAGGGCCAAAAACATGTCACATTGACTATTATTTTGAGTTATCTCTTATTGGCTGAGAGATGAAGACATTTATTATTACTTAATAACTGTATTTGATCATAATTCAATCTCGGAATTCTATGTAGTATCATTAAGTTTCAAGCAATGACACCGTAAAATATTTGTTATGGCTTTGTGCAAAATGCTGACAAAGCTATTGAATTTCCTGATTTTATAGGTGCCTTTACTGACTGTTTTAGGGCATGTTACATATATAATTTTATTGTACCCTGTCAGTATTTTATGGTTGACAGGGCCCAATGGCTAAGGAATATAAAATTTCTCCAAAGATCTGGCCTTTGGAATAGGCCAGTCAGAATATTGACATTCCCCAAAGGTGGCTTTCATCATGCAATAGTATTCAACCCCAAAAAGGCATATTTCCACAGGTAACTAGAGAAAATTTGTGGCATGTATATGAGGTAAATTCTGAAAGCATCATTGACTGCTTCCCGTGATTAAAGACAAAGCTATCTCTACATAGTGGTCTTAAAATTTAATCAGAATACCTGCATTATGAGTTACTAGCTTCACTTCAAAGACTCCTAGTACTAGTGTTGAGTAATTTAAGGCCCCTTAATGATGTTTATCAGGATTGAGAAAGGCATGTTTATGAAAACCCATTAAGTATATTTGTTGTATTGACTTATTTTTAGAGAAACTTAGCACCGCTATAAATCATAAAGTTCCAAAGAATAGATTTTGATGTTGATCATTAAGCTTTTCTAAATAAGATTCATTTATGAGTAGCTTCTTCTATAAATCTGTTCTTTTAGATTTTTTTTACATAATTTAAATGAGGCACTTAATATAGAGAATTGTTTCAAAATTCTGTTTGAAAATGCTTATGACCATTGCTTTCTTTTTTTCTTCTCTTTATTTTATTATTATTATGACTATTTTAATCTTGGGTTAATGATACACACTAGGGACACGCCAAAGTGCTTAAATACAAATAAGACAAAAACAGATGTAGTTCCTGATCTGACACATCATGTGGTGAAGATGCAGGTTTGTTACACATGTCTGTAGCTTGTATTAAAATCTGTTGAATGTAGTTCTATCTACATATATGGCATACTTTTTGCAGAGTTATATGTTTGGATATTATTTACATCATATTTTATAGTTCCGCTTTACTTTTAATATAGGTATATGAGTATTCGTTACCTCTTCATGTATATAAACATATACATATGCTTATTTCCACATACCAGCCACTGATCAAATGACTTATCTCTGTATCTTCTCATTAGCAGGTGGTCATAACAAAAGTTACAGGACATTTTATGAGTTACAGATCTCTTCTTGCTTTTATCATCTCACAACCAGTTAGGATGACAAGTTTTTATTTCAAGTGTTCAGGAGCATCCAAGTATGACAGGATCTGAGTGACTCATCCCAGCTCACTCATTCTGGTCTGTATGAACAGGACTCCAAGTGGAATACTTTGTCTACAGAGTTTCTGCTTTAACCCAATAGGAGACACAAATGCCTTATAAACATAGACTAGAAAAATACTTCTATGTATTTTTTTTCTGTTTTATAAAGCATGACATTAAAAAAATTAAAACACTGGTGTAAATACAAATGTTGCGACTAAAACATTTTCATCTATTTTATTTTTTAACTATGGATAGAAACTCATTTCTTCTGCAATAGCATTAGTCAACTTATTTTTCTTGTTCACAGCACTCGTGTTTACAGCATCAGTTCACAGGTGTTAGTTGCCATGGATATGTATTCGCAAAAAGTGTAAACCACAACCTATATACCGAAAGCTTCACCCCCAATTACACAGTTGAGCATCTGCTTATGGCTCTTGCTTATTTTGTTTTATCATATGTGTGCCCTTGTACCTTTAATGTCCTTTGTGTTCATTCTGTCGGATGAAGTTGATTTTCTCTAGTTTCTCAAGATAGGGATTTTTTCTGCTATCTTACAAAAGTAGCATGGAAGTTTTGGTATGACTATCATACACATAATTTTATTTTCTTTAAAAATCTCTCTTCTACATAATGCAGGTTTCTGTATGTTAGTAGCAATCATCCTGTAACTACATGTAGGGGGGCGGGGAGAGGGAGAGGGAGAGAAAGAAAGAAAGAAAAAGACCAGTGAGAAAATCAGTCAGATATTTTATAGCCAAAATAAGTTGTCATTTTTAAGCCCCTGGTAAATAATTAAATGTTATATAATTAATAGTTAAATGTGAATGTTAGTTTTTATATAATTTCTAGAATTTGTAAAATATAAGTATTTGGTAAGTCCCATTAAAAGTAGAAACAGGGGCGCCAGAATGGCTCAGTCAGTTAAGTAACTGCCTTTGGCTCGGGTCATGAGCCTGCTTCTCCCTCTCCCTCTCCCTCTGCCTGCCACTGTGCCTACTTGTGCTCTCTCTCTCTGTGGCAAGTAAATAAATCAAATCTTAAAAAAAAAAAAAAGAAAGCAGAAACAATCAGCTTGATGATAAGATAAACTCTAGTACTATATACACAATGTTAATCAAATGGATTAAAATATATTTACTGTTAAAAATATAAAAAGAATCCCTAAAACTTAAGGCACATTATAAGTTGGAAAAAAGAAGAGAAATTATGCAATAAGATAGTCCTCCAAACAAAAGATTTATAATCAATAAAACGAACTGCTTGCTTCTTTATAATTTTTTCTTATCCAGAAGATGTTATTGATTGCCTTACAATAAATAGAACAAAGCCTGTGCCCCTGAACAGCTTACATTTTCTTGAGAGAAATGGTACTTAAAAAAAAAATCGAAGAAAGAAACTGAAGGTTTTACTTCTTAATCCCCTTCTCCCATCCCCCGAGTCCCTCCTCTTTGGCAATCATCAGTTTGTTTCTCTCTCTTTCTTGTTGTTTGTTTGTTAAATTGCTTTGTTTATTATATTCCACATAGAAGTGAAATCATATGGTATTTGTCTTTCTCTCTCTGGCTTATTTTACTTAGCATAGTGTTCTCTAGGTCCATTCATGTTGTCATGAATGACAAGATTTCATTCCTTTCTTATGGCTGAGTAATGGTTAATTCATTATGTTATATACCTGAAACTAATTTAAATTTTTAAAAGTGAAAAAAAAAAAGCAAGATAATTTCAGATTGTGATACTTGTCTGAAGGCAATAAACAGGTAAGATGCAACGTTAGTTAAGGCAACTACTTTGGGTGGGCTGTTTGGGAAAAGCCTCTCAGAGGAGGTGATTTTTGACCTGAAGGATCAGAAGAGAAGGCTTGTGAAGATCAGGAAGACACATGTTCTAGGTAGAAAGGAAAAATGTGAATACTGGAAGAAAACTATAAACTAACAAATCATTTAGGACTACACGCTTTTTGACTCATTTTAGTAGGTCTTCAATAAAATATTACTGAAAAATTTTGATAGAGGAATATAAAGTCATTAAAGGGACATATTCGTATCTCTCTGATAAAATAATAAAGGTGTCAGGTGTCCTAAATAAGTCACTCTTCCAGCCCCATAGGAGGATGTTTTCTAACAGGTCATGAGAATATCAGATTACTCAGCACAGAGCAAATCAGGCAATATGTGAAAGGTTGGTTGTGTGTTGTATTAAAGCAGTTGCAAAATACCATACTATGCATTAGAAATGTCAAAAATGATGAGTCAAAGCCAAGATTTAATGAAGATCAGATTTGAGGGAGAAGGAAACAACTGTGAGTGGAAGAGGAATTACCCATGTTGATATTCTTTTTTTTTTTTTTTCAAGATTTATTTATTTGACAGAGAGAAATCACAAGTAGACAGAGAGGCAGTCAGAGAGAGAGAGAGAGAGGGAAGCAAGCTCCCCGCTGAGCAGAGAGCTCGATGCAGGACCCCATCCCAGGACCCTGATATCATGACCCGAGCCGAAGGCAATGGCTTAATCCACTGAGCCACCCAGGCGCCCCCCATGTTGATATTCTTAATCACCTGTGATGCCTAGAAAATAAAGAGCCCAGGGACCGTCCCTCCCTACACCAAGACATTCTGAATCATGGAAACTGCCGGTTTAACAAACACTCCCTGGTGACTTTGGTACAACAGGTAGTGCACCACACTCTGGGAAAAAACCGATTTAGTTCCGTCTTTCTTTCTTTCTTTTTTAAATAAATCAGCCCGAGGCTTATAAAGGAAAATGGTTATTCAAAGCTGTTACACCATTTTTTTTTGCTAGAACTTTGGCTAAATCTGTCCCCTAGAGGCCCAGTTCTGCCGTATTTGATATTAGATTTAATTTTTCTAACTCCAGCCATGGACGAGCTAACAGTATATATTGTTACTATTTCTCTTCTAGAATTACAACCACAGCTGCTTGCATGATGGACTTAAGGCGGTACCCACTGGATGAACAAAACTGCACCTTGGAAATTGAAAGCTGTAAGTTTTTCTTAGAATGCAGTTAGACTGAACACTGCTTTAAGATTATTCTTGTTCATGTCCAGACCACAGGTCCTACAAAGGTCTTGCTACCATAGTAAATCTGGTGGATGGAGGTACAGTATTTTTTCTCAGTGATGTGCCAACCTCTTAGTCTCATCTCTAAATCCCAGGGAGAGATATAGAAGGGAAGACATAATTTAGCAATAAAAGGAAGACCCTAAGACCTCAGAAGGAGACCAAGTGCTATTCCAGGCATTTAAAGAATGGAATTAGTGCACAGGGCCACAGTAGGGTTGAGAAAATAAGTGGTGATGGTAGGCTAAGACAGGAAGTCCCAATTGTTTTTGCCTTTCATAAACGTTATCTCTTTGCAATTGCAAAATCAATGTGGTCTCTGGACTAGTCAAAACATTCCAGAGTGTGGATTGGTGGAATGGTTTTTATTCTGAGGGACGATTTTCAGTGTCTAAAATTTATTTTATATTCTTGCCGAAGGCCATATGATGAACAAGATTGGTGTATATGTGCATGTTTATTTTCTTTCCTGTGCTGACCTGTTTTGCAGTGTTATTGCTTTTCTGGACCACAGTTTCAGGGTGATTCTTTTTTTTTTTAATTTTAATTTAATTTTTTTTCAGTGTTCCAGAATTCATTGTTTATACACCACACCCAGTGCTCTGTTCGATACGTGCCCTCCATAATACCCACCACCATGGTCACCACCCCCACCACTCCCTAAAACCCTCAGTTTCACCTACCCTATTGGGTGAGCAAAAACATTGATTTATTTCATAACCTGTCTCCTTTTTGGAGATCACACTCAGAGGTCATTTGAGATAGAATGGGATTTTGAATCTCTTTTTGTCAGTTCTTTGCAATGTTTTCGTACCTCATCCCATGAAACAATTGGAAGCTGATGATTTTATATCCAGCATTCTAGATAATGAGTAACTTGACTGCTGTGCAGATAGGATATCTCAGCTGTTATGAGGAACTCTAGCTGTGACAAGGAGTCCAGCTCTAAGTTATTTCTCTGAGAGGAAATACAAGCATTTATGGCACATTGCTGGTATTTTGTCCATTTAACAAAAAAAAACTTGCAGAGATAATTACATTTACATGCATTTTTAAGAACTTGATTTCATATTTGTTACTAAATCATCATTATTTTCACATTTGATCTTTGCAATAAGGAACTATTGAATGAAATTGGCCTGTAGGATTTTGATGATTATTTTTATGTAAGTATTTTTGGGATAACTTTGCATTTTCATAACTTATGATGCAATTTAAGAGTAGAATGTTCTTCAAAGTCCAAATTCTTTGGTTGTTTCAAATTGTTGGTGTAAGGATGTGTGTGTGTGTTTTTTTAAGTAGATTGCCATGTACTAATATTAAATTTTTATGGTAAGATAATTTTTCATGTTGGAATTTGAATGGAATTTTAAATAATCATCATTTTGCACGTAGTTAAAGCACTTGCACTGTTGTTATTTCATTTGAGCTGTTTGCAACCCCCTCAGGTAAGTAAAAGAACTTTTTATTTTAAAGAACTGATGCCTAAGGGCACAGGCAACACCTAGGTATTTTAAAGTAATTAAATTATAATTCTGATATGAATCTTTTAAAATTAACATGATAATTCCTCAGACTTTTAGAAACTTTAAATTTTAATAAAGGGGCTTTTATATTTCTTATTTCAATTCAGTTATCCTTCTAACAACATTTTTCTCCAGCTTTACTGAAATATAATTGATATATATAACATTGTGTAAGTTTAAGATGTATAATGCCATAATTTATATTTGGTGAAATGATTGCCACTATAGGGTTACTTAACACATACATTATCTCACACAATTACCCTGTGTGTGTTTGTGTGTATGTGTTGAGAAATATCTACTCTCTCAGCAACTTCCAAGTATGAAATACGTAGTTGTTAAGTATAATCCCTGTTCTGTAGATACCCAAACCTTATTCATCTTTTAACTGAACACTTGTAACCTTTTAACCACCTTCAGCCATCTCCCCCAGCATCCACCAAGTTACCCCTTGTTTCTATGACCTAGTATTTATTTTTAGATTCCATATATAAATAACATCATATACTATTGGTCTTTCTCTAACTTATTTCACTTAGTATAATTACCTCAAGTTTTGAGGTGCCTGGGTGGCTCAGTCGGTTGAGCCCGACTCTTGGTTTAGGCTCAGATCATGATCCCAGGGTTCTGGGATGGAGCCCTCCATCGGGCTTCATGCTGAGCACAGAGTCTGCTTGAGATTCTCTCTCTTCCTCGCCTTCTGCCCTTCCCCCCACAAATAAATAAATAAATCTTTAAAAATACCCACTTAAGTTTTATCTAGTTGTCGCAAATGACAAGATTTCCTTTATGACTGAATATTCCATTGTATGCATAGATCACATTTTTAAAAACCTGTTCATCAGTAGACACTTAGGTCATCTCTATGTCTTGGCTATTATAAATAATTCTGCAATGAACATGGAAGAGAAGATATCGCTTCGATATAGAGATTTCATTTCCTTCATCTACTTACCAAGAAGAAGGATTGCTGGTTGATAGATAGTTCTACTTTCAATTTTTTGAGAAAATTCCATCCTGTTTTCCATGGGGTCTGTACCATTTACATCCTCACCATCTGAGCACGAGCTTCCCTCGTGCCCTCTTCCTCTCCTCTTCACCTCTCGCTAACACTTGTTCTCTTGTCTTTTTGATAATAGACATTCTAAAAAGTGTGAAGTAATACCTCATTATGGTTTTGATTTGTATTTTCCTGATACAAATTCTTTTGCAAGTATATATCCAGTTTCCCCAACACCATTTGCTGAAGAAACTATTTTTTTTTTCCCATTGATTATTCTTGGCTTCCTTGTCAAGGATGAACTGACCATAGCTCATCATGACCAAACTCTCATGAGCTGAAAGTTTATTTCTGTTCCATTGGTCTATGTGACTGTTTTTATGCCAATACTGTACCGTTTTAATCATTATAGCTTTGCAGTATAGTTTGAAATCAGGAAGTGTGATGCCTCAAGCTTTATTATTCTTGTTTAAGATTGCTTTAACTATTCTAAGTCTTTTGTGGTCCCATACAAATATTAGGGTTATTTGTGGCTTTATTCCTGTAAAAATACATTGGAATTTAGATAGAGAATGCATTAAATCTATGGGTGGCTTTGGGTAATATACACATGTAAATAATATTAATTCTTCTGATATGTGAACTTAAGCTATTGCTATTTATTTATGTCTTCAGTTTCTCTCATCAATGTCTTATACTTTTCATTGTACAGCTCTCTTACCTTCTCATTTAAATTTACTCATAACTATTTTATTGTTTTTGATACTATCATAAATGGGATTGTTTCCTTTATTTTGTTTTTAGAGTTCATGGTTTGTATATAGAAATGCAACTGATTTTTGTATGTTTATTTTGTATCCTGCAACTTTACTGAATTTGTTTATTAGTTCTAGCAGATTTTTAACTGTCTTTCAGGGTTTTCTATACATAAGATCATGTTATCTGCAAACAAAAAAATTTACTTCTTTCTTACCAATTTGGATATCTTTTATTTCTTTTTCTTGCCTGATTTTTCTGTCTAGGACTTTCAGTACTATGCTGAACAGGAGCACTGAGAGTGGGTACCCTTGTCTTGTTCCTGATCTTAGAGGAAATACTTTTAATCATTAACCATTGAGTATGATGTTAGCTATGGATTTGTCATATATAGCCTTTATTATGTTGAAGTACAGTCCTTATATACCAAATTTGTCAAGAATTCCTATCATGAAAGGGTGTTAGATTTTCTCAAATGCTTTTTCTACATCTATTGAGATGATTTTTATCTTTCATTTTATTAATTTGATGTGTCTCGTTTATTGATCTATATATAGTGAACCATCCCTACATCCCAGGGACAAATCCCACTTGCTCATGGTATATCATTTATTTTTTGTAATGTGATGTTGAATTTGTTTTGCTAGTATTTTATTGAGAATTCTGTATCTATATGTAACAGGGATATTAGTCTGTAATTTTCTTGGAGTATTCTTATCTGACTTTGGCGTCTGGGTAGTCCAGACCTTGTAAAATGAGTTTGAGAACATTCCTTTCTCTTCAACTTTTTAGAAAAGTCTGAGAAGGACTGATATTAATTTTTATTTAAATTTTTGGGAATAAATAAATATTTGGTAAAATTCATCAGTGAAAACACCTGGTTCTGGGTTTTTTCTTTGTTGAGTAGTTTTTAAGAACTGATTCAATCTCCTTACTTGTTATTGGTCTGTTCATAGTTTCTAGTTCTTCATGAATCAGTCCTCTTACATTGTATGTTTCTAGGAGTTTATTACTTTCTTCTAGGTTGCCCAATTTATTTGCATATGATTCTTCATCCTAGTCACTTTGATCCTTTGTATTTCTGTGGTATCAGTTGCAATGTCTCCTCTTTCATCTATAACTTTATTTATTTGAGTTTACTCTTTTTTTAGTTAGTCTAACTAAAGATTTGTCAATCTTGTTTACCTTTTTAGAGAATGAACTCTGAATTTTGTTTTCTTTTATACTCTTTTTTTCATTGCTTTTGTTTCTATATCATTTATTTCTGCTCTAATCTTTATTATTTCATTCTTTCTGCTACCTTTGTGCTTAGTTTATTCTTTTCTTAGTTTCTTGAGATATAATGGTTGTTTATCTGAAATCTTTCTTTTATCTTGATACATGTTTGTATCTATAAACTTTCATCTCAGAACAATTTTGCTTCATCCCATAAGTTTTGATATATTGTTTCTGCTTCATTTGCCTTAATATTTTTTTGATTCCCTTTTTATTTCTTTTAAAAATCATTGATGGTTCAGGACTTTTTTTATTTCCATGCATTTGTGCATTTTCCAGCTTTCTTACTGTTATTGATTTCTAGTTTCATACCTTTGTGATCAGGAAAGACCCTTGATATAATTTCTGTCTTCTTGAATTTTTTGAGGCTTATTTTGTGACCTAACATATAATCTATCCTAGAAAATATTCTGTGCGTTCTTAGGAGAATATGTATCTTGTTGCTATTGTATAGAATGTTCTGTATGTCTTTTTGTTTCATTTGGTCTGTAATGTTGTTCAAATCTACTGTTTATTTATTGATGTCTGTCTGGATAATCTATTATTGATGTCTGTCTGGACAATCTATTGTTGTGAGGGGGTTATTAAAGTCCCCAACTATTATTGTATTCCATTTATCTCTTGTAGCTAATAGTTTCTTTATATATTAAGGTTATCCAATGTTGCATAAATGTTTACAATTATTATATCTTTGTGATTAATTTATATAATTATTATATGATGACCTTTATCATTATATAATGACCCTGTTTGTCTTTTATGAGCATTTTTAGCTAAAAGTTCATAGGCAGATATTAATATTCCAGTCTTCACATCTAAGGCAACAAACTCAAAGAGGTAAAGTGATTTGCCCAAGATCGTACAGGCACTGAGGAATAATGGCTCTGTGCTGATGTCGTAATTGATAGCTGGCTTAGCATTTAAAGCCACTGATTTTGTAGGGACAAGATTAATAGGAAGATCCCTACTGTAGAAGTCAAGAAAATATCCTATACTTACAAAAAATTGAAACTTATTCATATTTAGCCAGACAGCAAATCATGGCTATATGAATGAATATGAATGAATGGTAAGTAAATATGGTGTCATATTGAAAATCTATGATATGCAGGTCTTGCTATTTTAAGTAGGTAGTTAAGTAATTAAGCCTCTTGAAATGAATTTAGGATCCTGTCCCTCAAACAAGTAACTCTGAAGTTTATGTCTGACATTAGACCTTATTTAACTATTTCTTTCTGTTAAGGAAGATCTAGGCATTCATGTATTTTCCTTCACCCTCTCCCCTCCCTCTTTGCCTCTACCTTTCTCCTTACCTTCCTTCTTCTCTTCCTCATTCCCCTCCTTACTGCCCTTCCTCCCTACCTCTCTCAAGTGCAAATGGCCATAGTAGTGGCTTTACTAAATCATTATTACCTTGTCTCTATGTCAGCAATTAGTATATTGGTTTAATGTCAGAGAAAATAATATAATTTGATTCTGAGTGAGGGGTATTGGGATTGAGCTTACTGCAAAGCTATTTAGTATGTTCCATCCAGGGGTACCTGGGTGGCTCAATCATTAAACGTCTGCCTTTGGCTCAAGTCCTGGGATGAGCCCTACATTGGGCTCCTTGCATCTGCCTCCCCACATCAGGCTCCCTGTTCAGCGGGAAGCCCTCTCACTCCCCCTGCTTGTGTTCCCTCTCTCGTTTTGTCTCGCTCTGTCAAATAAATAAATAATATCTTTAAAAATATATGTTCCATCCAGAAATGAAAAATAGTGCAAAAGGGGCAAGGAGAGTATTATGTATCTTTGAAATGGGAATTTTTAGAGAGCTAATCTCTTATATTCTGAGACAAATTAGCTACCATATCAATATCAGCTAGAGAGACATGGTCTCTCTCCCCTACTTAGAAGGGTAAGATTGTCTTATACTCCTTAACCCCATGTCCAGGTTCCTCACCTGGGGCATGTGAAACACTTGTGTAAATGGGAGTATGGAATTCTCTCAACTAGATCTATTGGCAGGATGCTCACATTGCCAAAACCCCAAAGGCTTCTCTTTTTTCCCCCATTTGTTGATATGATTTTAGCTCAGTCTATCTCTGGGTGACTTGGATTGGACAGCCTCAGGGTCTCAGAAAATAAGGTTAATGCTCTTATTTTGAATATTGTTGGTTTTTCCATCAGTCTCAGCTTTGGTGCTATCTATAGTAAATTAGAGAATCTAGAACTTTCCCAGCAGCTCACAGGGCTATGCCTGGTGTTCACTAGGATAGCCAGTCAGGCATCTCCCTTTAGGATACGAAAAAACAAAACAAAACAAAAAAACAAAAACAAAAACCAAAAAAACAAAGCCAATACTCCCTTTGTGGCAGTATCAGAAACCAGTTGTTGCTGGCCTCTCAGAGTCTCTGAATACCTACATTATGTCAGGGAAGTCACCCAATTTATCTGAACCTCAGTTTCCTCATAGATAAAATAGGAATAATAATATCTACCACATCAGGTTGTTTGAGGATTAAATGAGCTAATTAAGATAAAGAATATAGCATTTTCCTTGGTACATGGTAGTCATCTAATGAGCAGTAACCTTGGTAATTAATTATTATTATTATAGCCTGATTTTATTATATTTAAAGATTCCTGTACTACCACAGGTTTGACCTAACTATGAGATCTTGTAAATCCAGCCAAAGAGACACTCAAAACATTGCCCCTCTCAATTTTTGTAGATCTTATTCTAGGTCTTGCTTTTACATTATAAGTAAGTCTCATTATCTGTAGGGCTATCTACTTACTCACAGAATGTCTCAGCCAGCTGTGCCTACAGTATAAAATGCAAATTAATTTCTTCTACTTCTGTCACAGGGAAAAGAATTAATAGCTAACTTCAAAATCAAAAGAGGGAGATTTAAAAGCTCTTTGACACTGTACTTAGATGAAATGAAAGTGCAGTCCATTTTAAAATATAATTTATTTGTGATTTTGCTAATATTTTCAACTGACCAGAGAAGAAAGTCATCACCTGCTGACCATCTAAAGTCTCTGCAATCAATGTAGTAAACACATCTATGAATGAGTGAGAGTGTGTTGGCTCAGGTCTCTCTTCTTCCCCGAGAAAGTCACCATGGCTTTAAGGAAATGAGGAAATAAAAATGTGCCAGTTGTTGTCTTATTGAATTCCAATTTAGATATTATATAAAACAGCTTGCTGTTAGGTTATTGAATGAATAAATGCTCTATTTTCTTTCAACAACTTTATTGAAAATAATCCTTATTAAAGAGGTCAATGTAGATTGATACATTTAAACAAATTAAGGTATTGAATCTATATTTACTATGGCACAGGTTAATATATTTTGGATATAGTTTATGCTATGTACTGGTCAATATTTTAGTGTATATACATACGTGAATTTTAAGAACTTGGAGAGCAGTGTTCTACTCCTAAAGTGAAAATTGATTGCACCTTAGAATATGTCATTAGATTCAAAATACTCATCACAAAGGCAGTAGTGATTGGATAGGATTCTGAGTTAATGTGTATAGTGGATGAGAGGTCATTTATTGGATACAGGTAGCTTTCTGGTATTGATTCCTCAAGCTAACCAGATAGGTCACTTGGCTTTTTCAAGCTATGGTTTCTCATCTCTACTATATTGCAATACCTTAAAGGTAATGAGATAATCAAGACAGAAAGTTTTGTGCTGTTCTTGTACTGGTATTTCCATAGGTAGCAGCTGTTATCATTATACCATTATTGTTATCATTATCAATTTCACCTGGAATATTGTGCTCAATTAGAGTCACAACATTTTAAGTGGAATATTTAGCAGTCAGAATAAACAAAATATGAATGGTAGGTAAACCATGGAGTATGATGAACCAGTAGAAGAAATTTACCAGTACATTTACCTTGAGGAACAGAAACCCAGGGAGAGTAGCAGTATTTGGGATAGCTGTTTTCAAAAAATTACAGCATTTCCTATTAAGAGAGCAGTCTGCTCCTAGGGCAAAACGAGGCTAATGACAAAAGATGCCAAAAGGCAATTTTGGACTGAAATATTTTAAAAAAGAAAAATTCATAGCAGTTAAACCTGGTAAAAATCCAGCAGGTCATTGAATGCTGTAAAAACATTTTCTGGTAAAAAAGTAATTCTTGCATTGGGCAAGTGATGGGATTATATGATTTCTAAGGAGCTCTGTGTTGATGGTTACTTGGCACCAGCAAAAATATGTAGGACTTTAGTTAAAGGACAATTAGGCGAACTTGGTTTCTGTGAAGATGCAGATCCCATATGCATATACATCTGGGGGCAGTGCTATTTAGGAAAAGATGAAAATCAGATGCTGGCTAAGATTTTAAGTAGATGCTATGTGTGTTTTGCTGATGGTCTGTTGTTATTTATCTAGCAATCTTTCTTTTCTCAAATTTCCACACACACTCAATAGTAGTGTTAGGATTAAGGCTAAGACCCTCACATTTCCCTGCCTTTCTAAAAAATTTAGAACTCCCTTGAGGGTTTTGATCTCATTAAGGCTTTAAGAATCATCACAGCAGGGCGCCTGGGTGGCTCAGTGGGTGAAAGCAGAGGCTTTCGGCTCAGGTCATGGTCTGGGGTCCTGGGATTGAGCCCCGCATCTGGCTCTCTGCTCAGCAGGGAGCCTGCTTCCTCCTCTCTCTCTCTGCCTGCCTCTTTGCCTACTTGTGATCTGTCAAATAAATAAATAAAATCTTAAAAAAAAAATCATCACAGCAGAATAGAATGTATGTGTGCATATGTCTGTGTGGCGGCGGGTGGGGGTAGCTGTTAAAATCATGAAGCTACCAAGTATTTTAGGTGATCCTAGAATTACTCAAGTTGGAAAAAAATATTCCTGTGACATTCCAGTGGGAGTTAGTCATAATTATTTATCTAGAGAAAATCGAACAGCACTGCAAATGCTCTGTGGTGTTACTGCATGCAAATTTAATTTGCATCACTGTCCCATTTTGGTATTTTCTTGAATTGTATCTAGCAGTGTAAAAGTGGAGGATTTGTTTCCCCCTCCTTGCTGTGTGCCACTTGGCTGGAATGTGATCACTGCTTAATAATTATTATTCCTTTTTAACAATAAACAAATGCTAGGATGTGTATTTAGAAACTCTGGCATCAAAAAAACAAAAAAGGAAAAAAGAGAAATTCTGGCATCTTGTGAAGATATTATTTGTAATCTTCTGTATCTGGACTTTAGGACTTCTGTTCTTTCAATTCTTCCATATGAGAAAGTAAAGAATTGACTTAGATATAAAGGGTACACTTTAATGTAGAGTATGAAAAGTGAGAATATTGAATGCTTTCCATCTAAAGATTTTTGTTTCCCCCAAAGAGAAATCTTGATTTTATTCACATTTTAAATTTTCTCTTTGGGTAGTCTCTATTTTTGTCTTCTGGAATTCCCACGGATAGACCTTGGGTCTCTCACATTTATCAGCCTTGGCTCTGAAATAAAATTTGTAGATTTTTATCTTCCAGATTACTAATATTTATTTTATTCCAAAGAAATTATCATTAGTGTTATTCTATTTTGGCCATCCTTTTCTCAATTTCTAAGAACTCTTTCTCATTCTTTGATTACTCATTTTTGATAGTCACTTGTTTTTTTATGGAATGCCCTTTTTATTTTAAGGATATCATTTTAAATTATTTTCCAAGTTTTCTTCTGCTCTCTTCCTCTTTCTAATTCCTTTTGTGATGATGTATGTTTATTTATTGTGGCCCTTCTTTTGTTATGCTGATAGTTTTCCTTGTAAGTCTGCTGATCTTGGCAGTCCATTCATATTTGTAAATAAAGGGCTAGTTTGACCAACAAGGTACTGATACAGGTTTTCTGAACTGATACGGTTTTTTTAGCACTTTTATATGGCTGTTCTCATAGTCAGCCTCTCGCCTGAATAAGGAGAATGGAGACAGGAGAACGGGTATGCTGAGCAGGCAGCTTCCCCCTTTAAGAGAGTGGGTTAAGATTGCTCACAGGGAACCAAGGCTCATCTGAGGCTTAAGCACCTTACATTATTTCACCCTTTCATTCCTAGAAAGATCTGATGGAACAACAATTTATCTTTCTGGTTTTTTTTTTTCCCTCCCTCCATTTGTAGCAGTACCCAGGGCTGTTCGGGGCTTTATACTGATTCTCTCTTCAGCCCAGTATCTAAACTAGAAACCCAGGCACCCCCTTCTCTGTTTAAGGGACCTTCTTCCAGCATTATCTCAGGAACAGTCACGAGAAGCAAGGGAACTTGCCCGTTGGTGGCATGGTGGCTTCGACTCTGTGAACTTCCCAAGTCTGCAAATTCTCTAAGGAAGAGCTTCTCAATTTTCCTGAACATCAGATTCCCTGGGGAGTTTTTAAAAATCCAGATGAATAGGCCACACCATGGACCTATTGAATCAGTCATTTTAAAAAGTTCTGCAGGTGATGACAATGAACAAAGTTCAAGAGAGTCCTGTAAGGGCACAGTTCTCACACTTGAGCCAGCATGAGAATGTCCTGGAGAGCTTGCTAAATAACACAGATTGCTATGTCCCATCCCTGAAATTTCTAACTAAAATGGGTCTGAAGCTAGTCTCAGGATTGCATTTTTCACATTTGCTGGCAATAATAATGCTGCAGGTGTAAAGACCACACTACTCTGGGACTTCAGTGGAAAGATCAGCCCTCTCCTTGGCACTTGTCATGGAAAACTTGTTCTTGTGGTTTTCGCTGTTTGTATGACCTCATCTACATTCTAACTTTTGTACATTTTTCAAAATTACCAGCCCATTGATGTAATACTTTCCTGTAATTTATAGTGCTATTACAGATTTTTACCATTCCTTCTCCTTACAGTTATTTCTATGAGATTGCAAGAAGGCTGGAAAGGTAAATATGCAATCTTAAGTTGGAATTCTCCTTCCTCATACACATATTCAATTTTTAACTACATATTCAATTTTTAACCTCATTTTAAAAATTAATAGCATACCACAAATGTCCCAATTTCTGAAATCCTCTCATAATTTCTCGTGTCTGTCTAGTATTCCACCTGTGGCTGAATCATAATTTATTTAACCAGTTTCTAATTGTAGAACACAAAATAATTCCACTATGTTGCTGTTTTTAATAATGTTATAATTTGTGTTTGATTGAAGCTACTCATCATCAAATACAATCAAGATTTTATATATGTCTATATATACACATACATATATATATAAATACATATATGTATATATAGATCCTCTGTATAATGCAATATGTCATGTTAAACTTAATTAAAATTTTAAAAACTAAAAATTTAGTTCCTTAGTCTCACTAGGCATATTTCATGTGTTCAGTAGCCACAGGTGACTAGTTCCTGCCATACTAAACAGTGCAAGTATATAGAACATTTCTTTCATTTCAAAAAGTCTGGAATAATATAAAAAGTAAATAATATAAAATAATATAAATATAAAAAGTAAATTCAGGGGCGCCTGGGTGGCTCAGTGGGTGAAGCCAGCGGCTTCGGCTCAGGTCATGATCTCAGAATCCTGGGATCGAGCCCTGCATCCTGCATCGGGCTTTCTGCTCAGCGGGGAGCCTGCTTCCTCCTCTCTCTGCCTTCCTCTCTGCCTGCTTGTGATCTCTCTGTCAAATAAATAAATAAAATCTTTAAAAAAAAAAAAAAAGTAAATTCAAAGAAGTTGAATAACTACATTATAGAAAGTATAAAATTTAAAGTCTTTTGTTATGGTTTTATATATATCCTGATTTCAAAACACTTAATGTAAAAGGAAGCCACAGGGCATTAAAAGTGAAGTACATCTTTTTAACTGAAAAGGAAACCATTATTTTATTGTTCCTAAGTGGGCAAACCGAAAAGAAGCACAGGGACACCTGGGTGGCTCAGTTGGTTAAGCAGCTGCCTTCAGCTCAGGTCATGATCCCAGCATCCTGGGATCGAGTCCCACATCGGGCTCCTTGCTCGGCAAGGAGCCTGCTTCTCTCTCTGCCTCTGCCTGCCATTCTGTCTGCCTGTGCTCGCTCTCTCTCTCTCTCTCTCTCTGACAAATAAATAAAATCTTAAAAAAAAAAAAAGAAAAGAAAAGAAGGAAGCACAATTCACGGTGTTATCAGATTAATATCTCCCAGTCTCACAGGTGAGAATCTGCCTGTTTTGTTCATTTCCCTCAAGGCACCATTAGGCCATCTCTGCCATGGTGTGCAAAGGGAAGAAGTTTAGAGAGTGTGTATGCATAGCTTAGTAAATGCTAGCCAAAAAGGTTGAATGCAGGTAGACCACGTTATCCTGGCAGTGATCAAGATTTCCACATGAATTAACAGGTAATTTTGGAATCTAGAGTTTTAGATACAGAGAATTTTGGGAGAAATTTTTTTTTAATATTTTATTTATTTATCAGAGAGAGAGAGGGGGAGAGAGCGAGCACAGGCAGACAGAATGGCAAGCAGAGGCAGAGGGAGAAGCAGGCTCCCCGCCGAGCAAGGAGCCTGCTTGCTCGACTCGATCCAAGGACGCTGGGATCATGACCTGAGCCGAAGGCAGCTGCCCAACCAACTGAGCCACCCAGGCGTCCCTTGGGAGAAATTTTTAAGCAGTAGACTCAGCCCTTTATTAGGTTTTTGCCCTGTATACATTAATATAAATGCTGTGCCAAACCCAGGCAAATTAAACACAAAGGCTTCCACCTTCACCAGTATTAAGCTGACTTGGTAACTAAAGGAGCCCAGAGCTAAGGAGCTGCTCACCTTCTGACTGTGTTGTAAACACAGGTATAAAGTTTAGGATGCATTGGCACAGGCTCAGCTTGCAACTCAAAAAACAGCAAGAATCATCTTCCCCTCCAATTTCCCCCAACTCCCTTCTCCTCTCCATCTCCACGTGTCCTCCGTGTTATTTCTTATGCTCCACAAATAAGTGAAACCTTTTGATAATTGACTCTCTCTACTTGACTTATTTTACTCAGGATAATCTCTTCTAGTCCCACCCATGTTGATACAAAAGTTGGAGGTGTGGAGGTGTAATGCTCTGTGGAGGTGTAATGCTCCGTTGTATATATGGACCATATCTTCCGTATCCATTTGTCCGTTGAAGAGCATCTTGGTTCTTTTCACAGTCTGGGGACTGTGGCCATTACTGCTATAAACATTGGGGTACAGATGCCCCTTCTTTTCACTACATCTGTATCTTTGGGGTAAATACCCAGTAGTGCAATTGCAGGGTCATAGGGAAGCTCTAGACTGTGGACTCAGAAACAAACTGAGGGTTTGGGGGGGGGGGGCTGGGTGGGAGGTTGGGAAAACCTGGTGGTGGGTATTATGGAGAGCACCTATTGCATGGACCACTGGGTATGGTGCCTAAACAATGAATTCTGGAACCCTGAAAAGAAATAAAAAAAAGCAAAATTAAAAAAAAAAAACAGCAAGGAGAAAAAGGAGAAATAAAAAGGAAACTGATTTCCATTATGAGTTCTTAAAGATGGAATGTTTTCTTAAAGACTAAATGAACTCCTAAGTCTCTGGGGACAGAGTGTTGGATGAGGCTCTGTTGAAAACACTGCATTATGTGTATTTAACTTTCTGAAATTGATGGCCACTTTCTTTTGTGTTTTTAATGCTCATTTCCCACCCCCCCCCCATGCTTTGAAATCTCCCATTAAAACTAAAATGTAGTTTAGGTGCTTACTGTATATTATAAATTTTTCTAATGCAGATCTCATGGGGGAAGGGTGGTGGGTGTACAAACTTGTTTACTTGGTTCTCCTTTAGATCAGGAAAGGTGCCAGTAGTGCTGTCAGCAAAAATTGTCTCTTTTTTGGTTGGGCTTCAACTTATACTTGGTCCTAATTAAGTGAAAATGCCACATTTGTGGCTTTCTTAGCACTTTAAGTGAAAGCTGGAGAGAGCTTCTTGAAACCTGATGTGAACATCATAAGCCAGAGGATTAAATACACCCACAGACCTTCCTTGAAGCATTTCCAGAGGACTCATGTTGTTTTGTTACATAGTTGCAGCCCAGTGAATTATAACTCAGACTGACTTTTCTCAGTTCCTGAATCTAGCTCCCTGTGTTACCACTTAAGATATTTTCCCTTCAGTGGGGTTTCAATACTCTTGATTTGTTTTTGCAAATCTAATACCCTTTTCTTCTTGATAGTTTCCAGATTTTACCTTCTGTTCCTGCTCCCACCTCCACTGTAGCCAGTACCATGATTATTATATTTATTGTTATCATGTTCAATATCATCAATAATAGTAACTATCACTTATTAAGATATTTACTTTGTATGAGACATGGTACTGTGTATGTACATACACGATCTCAGCTAAATACCTCATATGGAAGCTACTAATATTATTTCTTCTTTACAAATGAGGATATGGTGCCTTAATGAGGTTTTGTAACTTACAAAAGGACAAACAGGTTAGCAGGTCAATGTGTAGTTGGAGAAAACAGAATCCAGTGTAGCTAGTTTAAACAGAAAGAGACTTATTTGGCTTGCTGAATTCTAGGGAAGACTGAAGGAACAGACTCTAGACTGAGTGCTTATGTATAATTCCTGCAATCACAGGTGGGGCCTGGCAGTCATTGTTCCTGCCAGAGTATTATGGCTGCCTACTGAACTAAAGAGCCACTGTCCTAGTTGCTAGACCAAGAGCATACTGCTTTTCACATAATATGTACCAATAAAAGGTGTTAAATGCTGAACCTCTCTCTCGAGTTCTGAATTCAGGTCTCCAGCAAGTGTATCTGATTGTCGGAGCCTGGATCACACTGAGAACTATAGGCAAAAGTGAGGAATGTAGTCAGGCAGTACTCATTGAGCAGAGTGGCCAAGCTGAGACATGAACCCTGATCTGATTTTAGAGCCCATGACTAACCATTGTTTCTTTGTTTATATCCTTAACATAAAATGAATATATTCCTGTTTGTATTATAAATAATTTATTTCTGAGAATTCTATATTTGTTAAATCCTAACTGTTGAATTGTATGCTTTCAGTGGACTTAGTTATTTTCTTTGCCTGCCCATATATGAACACTAGATTTTAATAATCACCTACTTTATGAAATAGAGTGAACCTCCCCTAACAGAAGCAGAAAAAGACTCACATTTTCTCAGCCTTACATGCAACTAGAAGGTGGTTGCAAGAGTAGGGTACTACCAATCCTATAACTTTGAATTGGAATCCTGTGCCATGAAAACCAATGACTTTGGGAGAACCCAGCCTAAGAAAGGTAGGAGCCACGGCAGTGGATAGGTGGAAATGTTTAGGGGCACAAGTCGCTCTAAGAACTGCAGTGAGAACTGTAGTACCTCAACCTAGTGGATGTGCCTTGACCACTTCACTACAACCGTTCTGTGCTGTGATTGTGGGCATTGTTCCTGACTTCATAGCTTCCACACCTGGCTTTCTGGTCTATTGTAAGCTGTTCAATATCATTTTAATAAATGCCTGTTCTGTTTAGTTTAACCCAAGTCACTTAGTATTATCTGCAGCTAAGTATCCTGAATTCCATGTTTCTTGAAGGAAGGGTTATGTCTTATATTATCCTTTATCTCCTGTATTGCTTTGCAAATGACAGGTAAGTAGTGAAGAAATACTTCACCAATTTAATTCATTTATTTCATCAAAGTTCATTCTAGAACAAGGTCTTCCCTAAACAAAATAGTGCGAGTAGGAATTCCCTAAATATAAGCCCCTCTATTGGGATTTATCACCCTTGCTGCCCCACGCTGTTTGGCAAGTGATTTCAGGCTATTTGCATGAAAATACTAGAGAATTTTATGTTAATTTTTCTGTGACCTCAGTAGGTAGATAGAATTTATTGAGCACTTACTAAGTGCTAAGTGCCTTATGTTCATTGTCTCATTTTATTCTATCAACCCCATGAGAATAGGTGATTAAGTAAAGGTCACACACTGGGGTATAGTCAGGATTCAGTCCCAGCCAGACATCTTCAGGGACTTGCTGTCGATCAGTATACCACCTATTTTGAAAATATACAAGGAAATTGGGGCACCTGGGTGGCTCAGTTAGGTGAGCCTCAGATTTATGCTTTCTGCTCAGGTCATAATCTCAGGGTCATGAGATCAAGGCCCACATGGGGCTCAGTCTCAGAGCACATGCACTCTCTCTTTCTCTAAATAAATAAACAAATAAAATATTTAAAAAAACGTATATAAGGAAAGATGATGTTGAAGTCAAATAAACACTAATGGTGAAACTTGGTATTAAGCTCTTAAGCTATTTTAAGGTTGGAATTTTGCCCTACTCCAGTTTAGTCCCCATAATCAAAGGAGTGTTTATACTCTGTATATGCATATTAATCATAATATCCATAAATGTGTCAAGAATTTCTTAAACCATTGCTAGTCAGTCACTTTGTTTCTCTAGTTTTTTTTTTTTTTCTGGTAAACAGAAAAAAAATTCATTGTTTTTCTAAGATTTTATTTATTTGTGAGAGAGGGAGCATGAGCAGATGAAGGAGGGGAGGGACAGGGAGAAGCAGAGGCGAGGATTGAACCCAGGACCCTGGGATCATGACCTGAGCCAAAGGCAGATGCTTAACCAGTATGCCACCCAGGCACCCCCAGGGGGGGGAAAATTAAAGATTTATTTTTTCACTAAGAGAAAGCTACTTATTGATAGATTAATTGACTCCAAATGGCCTTTTTTATCACCTTAAGAAATAAATATTTAGTATGGTTATACATTCTGAAGTATTTTTGTATTTAAACCCCTGACATAAAGTACTACTTGAGTCTAAACTTAATCAAATTTACTGCCCAAAGGTAAGCCTTGGTGGACAGACATGGAAAATACATTAAGGATGATCTGGTCTTAAGTTGAATAATTGAGGCTGTTCTGATTATAGTTGTATCAAAATAATATATAAGGAGAAGACAGAGTACTATAGATTACTTACATATGCCCCAAAAAGTTATTTTAATGTGCTTTCCAATCCTATCTTCTCTTCTTAGTGCTAATGTAAATAAAGGTCATTGCTAATTGGCTACTGTTTTCTAGTTGTGAAGATATGTTAGCCGAGTGTTCCTTAAAATTTAACTAAAAGACTCTTTTAGGATTTGAAGAAGTATATTCAGTGCAATACTAAAAATAGCTACCACTTGGAATGCCAGTTTTGTGGTGAACCCTTTACATTTATAATCATTTAATCTTCACCAACAGCCCTTGGTGTAAGTACAACGTCATCACTATTTTACAGAGCGGGGAGAATGAGAGTTAAGTAACTTAAAACACACATTTGGAAGTGGTAAGAATAGACTTTTTTTAATCCCTAAAGTCTAATTACAGAATGATAATTTAACCATGTTGGTGATGCTTATTCATTGAGTTAATAAAAACAATACAGGCTTAAGAACAGAACTTGAAACTGTAGCTCACAGTCAATTAAACACATACTTAACTGATACCTTACTGGGTTTAGGAAACCATCAAAGGAATTGGGAGAAATTATGTAAAAAAGACTCATTCAAGAGCCAACAGAAGGATTTGTTCTATAAGCCACGGGGGTTTTGGTTTCTCATTTTAACCATCTCTCTCCTCTGGGAAATCTGAGACAATGAGAACGCTTTATCAGGTTTTCCAGAAAGAAGAAAACAGATAATCTGCCCTACTCTCCATTGCCAAGTTGAGTGACATTCCTGGAGCAATGAGAAATCCTCAGTTCCTGTAATCACTCTGCTGTAATATTTTAAAGTCCCCAGTGGGCTATAATGCACTCCTGCACCCTGAGGAAGGGACGGAATATATTTAGACTCAGTGTGGTCCTCTGCATCCTAATAGGGCTAGTCTAAACTTACTTTTCAAGACCTGGTTTCTGACATTATAAGCTTCTTAATTATCCATTATGTGCATCTATGACTCAAAAAGAAGACCAAAAATACATGAGAATAATTTCTGAAGCACAATATACCATATAGAAAACTATTATCTAAACTTTTTACTCAAAGTAAATTTTTCCTCTTTTTGTCTTGGCTATGGGAAGCAGGAAGAGAGAATCAGAGGTTAGAGGCTTCTTTTCTGGACCTTCACAAGTTCCCCAAAGACGATGTATTAATGATTATTATATTCTTGTAAATAACATTGAGTTGGTGAACTACCTCTTCATCACTGAAAGGCAGGTGTTGTAAGTTCGAAGAGCAGCCCTGGCTTTTCAGCCCAACCATTCTTTGCCTAAAATCCAGAGAAGCAAGTCCCTGATCCACCTATACCAAGAAAAAAAAAAAAAAATTCAGTAGCCTCAGGGATTTCTACCTTGCTGTTTTCTTTGCCTACAATGCTTTTTCCTCTCTTTGCCTCGCTCACTCCTACTCATCCTTCAAATCTAGAACTATAATTAATTTCTTAGCATTGCCTTTCTTAATTTCCCTTTCTCAAAGCACCTGTACCATTCATACTAGTTGTTAACAATTGTAATATTTGTGGGTTTTATTCTCTTGTAATTAATGTCTGCCTTTCTTTCTTGACTGTAAACTTCACAAGATAAGTACAATGGCTGTTTTTCATCATTCCACAGCGCTGAATGCAAAGCATTATAAAATTCAAAAGTATTTGTTGAATAATAAATGGATGAGTGGAGGGTTGGATGAATAAGGAATAGCCAGCCCTACCCATTTTGTTTATCATATGCTATATTTAAGGAGATCTTTTCAGTTTTACCATCAAACTCAGGCTAAACCTCTTCAAATTAAGGAAAAGAATAACAGGCATGGAAAAATGAGACTATTGTCTTTCATTAGGCTAACTCCCAGAATGTAAAGAATATCCAGCTAATCAGCTGCCTCCTCAGCCTTACTAAAAAAGAAGACTAAATAGCCCCTCAGTGGCTGATCACATGGTTTTTCTGTCTTTATGGTACTTTGGTGGATTGTATTAATTGATTTTGAAGAATAAACTAGTCTTATATTCCTAGGATAAATCTTACTGGGTCGTGGTGCATTGTCATTTTTATATGGTGTTGGTGTGATATCGTAAAACTTTGCTAAAGACAAGACAAAAAGAGGAAAAATTTACTTTGTTTGAGTAAAAATTTTAGATAATAGTTTTCTATATGGTATATTGGGCTTCAAAACTTATTCTCATATATTTTCAGTCTTCTTTTTGATAAATGTTATGTTTTTAATATATAGAGCTGGTCAGATTTTCTTTTTTCTTGTGTTATTTTGCTAAGTTCTATTTCTCCATAAACGTTTCGATATCTTTTAAGGTGTTGAATTTTAGCACAAAGTTGTTCATAGTATCCTCTTATAATTCTTTTAATGCCTAAAACATCTGTAGTGATAATCCCCTCTTCAGTATTAATATTGGTGATTTGTGTTCTTTCCTTTTTTTTTTTTTTTTTTTGCTCAGTTTTGCTAGAGGTGTGTCACTTTTGATAGCATTTTCAAAATCATCTTTTGGCTCTGCTAATTTTCTCTAGTGCCTATTTTGTACTTTAATGATTTATGTTCTTTAATATCTTCTTCCTTTGCTTCCTTTTTTTAAAAAAAAAAGAAAAAGAAAAAATCTTTTCTCTAGATTTTTTTGGATGAAATCTGGGGCTACTGAGTCAAAAACTTTTATCTACTCCAATATGAGGATTTAAAGATACATATTTCTCTCTAAGCCCTGATTTATTTGCTTTCCCAAAATTTTAATGTATTTCATGGGCATTCTTTTTAAAATATTTTCTAACTTTTCTTGTGAGTTCCTCTTTGTCTTAAGAATTTCTTAAAATTGTGTTGTTTTACTTCCCATTGGAGGTTTTCTAGATATAGTATTATTAATAATTTTTTAAAGATTTATTTATTTATTTTGAGAGAGAGAGAATGGGCGAGTTGAGGGGAGGGACAGAAGGAGAGAGAGAATCTCAAGCAGACTCCTCAGTGAGTATGAAGTCCAAAGAAGGCTCGATCCCACAACTCTGAAATCATGACCTTAGCTGAAATAAAGCATGAGATACTTAACCAACTGAGTCACCCAGGTGCCCCAGTTTTATTAGTATTTTCTAATCCAATCCTGTTGTGGTCAGAGAATACCTTATTTATAGTTTCTAACCTTTTAAAATTTATAGAAGGTTATCTATCATGAGTAAATATTCTGTACCTGATGGATATATTATTCTACAAGACAATTAGATCAAGATGGTTAATAATATTCTTTGTGTGTTCTTCGTCTTTACCAATTTATTTTCTAGCCCTGTCAAATCCTGGGAAAGAGCTGTAAAGAAATTCCTGCTCTATTTGTGTAATTTTTCTTTCATTCTGTAAATATTTCATCATACATCTTAAGACCATTATTTGGGGCATACATGTTTATAATTTATATGTCTTCCTGATTAATTTTCTCTTTTATTATGATAAATTCTTTATCTCTAGTAATATTCTTTGTCTCAAAGCATTTTTTATATTAAAATAGCCATCTGGCATTATTATGCTTGCTTTTTACATGATTAATCTTTTTACCCACTTATTATCAATGTATCTATGCCTTTATATTTAAAGTAGGACTCTTGTAGGTCTCATATAATAGGGTTTTACTTCTTAAACGCTTTGATAATCCCTGTTTTTCAATTGGATGAAAACGTTGAGACCAGAGGTTGGCAAACTATGATCCATGGGCCAAATCTAAGCTATGTCCTTTTTTGTATGGTGTATTGCTAAAAGTGTTTTTTTTTTTTAATTTTATTTTTATTTTTATTTTTTATTTTTTATAAACATATATTTTTATCCCCAGGGGTACAGGTCTGTGAATCACCAGGTTTACACACTTCACAGCACTCACCAAAGCACATACCCTCCCCAATGTCCATAATCCCACCCCCTTCTCCCAAACCCCCTCCCCCCAGCAACCCTCAGTTTGTTTTGTGAGATTAAGAGTCACTTATGGTTTGTCTCCCTCCCAATCCCATCTTGTTTCATTTATTCTTCTCCTACCCACTTAAGCCTCCATGTTGCATCACCACTTCCTCATATCAGGGAGATCATATGATAGTTGTCTTTCTCTGGTTGACTTATTTCACTAAGCATGATACGCTCTAGTTCCATCCATGTTGTCGCAAATGGCAAGATTTCATTTCTTTTGATGGCTGCATAGTATTCCATTGTGTATATATACCACATCTTCTTGATCCATTCATCTGTTGATGGACATCTAGGTTCTTTCCATAGTTTGGCTATTGTGGACATTGCTGCTATAAACATTTGGGTGCATGTGCCCCTTTGGATCACTACATTTGTATCTTTAGGGTAAATACCCAATAGTGCAATTGCTGGGTCATAGGGCAGTTCTATTTTCAACATTCTGAGGAACCTCCATGCTGTTTTCCAGAGTGGCTGCACCAGCTTGCATTCCCACCAACAGTGGAGGAGGGTTCCCCTTTCTCCACATCCTCGCCAGCATCTGTCATTTCCTGACTTGTTGATTTTAGCCATTCTGACTGGTGTGAGGTGATATCTCATTGTGGTTTTGATTTGTATTTCCCTGATGCCGAGTGATATGGAGCACTTTTTCATGTGTCTGTTGGCCATCTGGATGTCTTCTTTGCAGAAATGTCTGTTCATGTCTTCTGCCCATTTCTTGATTGGATTATTTGTTCTTTGGGTGTTGAGTTTGCTAAGTTCTTTATAGATTCTGGACACTAGTCCTTTATCTGATATGTCGTTTGCAAATATCTTCTCCCATTCTGTCAGTTGTCTTTTGATTTTGTTAACTGTTTCCTTTGCTGTGCAAAAGCTTTTGATCTTGATGAAATCCCAATAGTTCATTTTTTCCCTTGCTTCCCTTGCCTTTTGCGTTGTTCCTAGGAAGATGTTGCTGCGGCAGAGGTCGAAGAGGTTGCTGCCTGTGTTCTCCTCAAGGATTTTGATGGATTCCTTTCGCACATTGAGGTCCTTCATCCATTTTGAGTCTATTTTTGTGTGTGGTGTAAGGAAATGGTCCAATTTCATTTTTCTGCATGTGGCTGTCCAATTTTCCCAGCACCATTTATTGAAGAGGCTGTCTTTTTTCCATTGGACATTCTTTCCTGCTTTGTCGAAGATGAGTTGACCATAGATTTGAGGGTCTATTTCTGGGCTCTCTATTCTGTTCCATTGATCTATGTGTCTGTTTTTGTGCCAGTACCATGCTGTCTTGATGATGACAGCTTTGTAATAGAGCTTGAAGTCCGGAATTGTGATGCCACCAATGTTGGCTTTCTTTTTCAATATCCCTTTGGCTATTCGAGGTCTTTTCTGGTTCCATTTTTTAAATATTTTTAAAGAGTTTTGAAAAGGAATATACTGAGAAACATTAGGCATGGGTTGATTGTGGTTGTACTATTGATTGACATTAAAATTTGACCTCTTTTCACCCTTTCCTTCATTGAATACCCTATCCATACAGCTTGGAATTATACTACTTTCTGGAAAGTCACATTATCTTGTGATTTCATGTGGAGCTTCAGTCTACTTTAAAGTCATATATCTTTGATATCTTTTTTTCATAAAAAAAAAACAGGTCTCCCTGTGAAATTTCATCTTGTTTACTTTATTTCTTCCTCTGTTAATCATTTCTACATCCCAAAACTTAAAAAAAAAAAAAAAAATTCCCTCCCAGAATTGTGGCACTAATGAATTTAAATCATATCACATACATTTTTATCTAAACTATTAGTAAAAAGTTTAAATATAAAAAAGTAGCCCTGCCATATATATATATATATATATATATATATATATATATATATGAACTCATTAATAATTTGTTTTATAAAGTTATCTAATTGGCTATAGTTTAGATCCACTTTCTAATTTAGCTTTCATTTCTCCTACCAATCAATATGGTTATCCACTGTTTGCCTCAAAAAAGGTGTTTTTAGAGGTGAAGCATAAAATATTAATAGCTAACATTTATTTAACACTCTATACAATAACCAGTGTTTTGAATTATTTATGAGAAACATTGACCTTAATCCTGTAAAGTACTTTTAGAATGCCCAGTTTCTGATAAGGAAACTGAGGCACAGAGAAGTTAAGCAACTTGCCCAGGGTTTCACAGAGTAGTGGAACCAGAATTTGCGTGAGACTATTTGGTTCCAAACCCTGAGCCCTTAACAACCACTCTTCCCCAACAATGTTACTGAAAGAGCATTGCATGTGGGGTCAGAAGATCCAAGTCAAAGCCATGGACTAGTGCCAGACATCAAGTAAGTTCTTCAGAGAGTGGGGGAGCTAAACCAGATCATCACTAAGTGTTCTTTTAGTTCAAAATAGTATATTTATTCTTATTTACTTAGATACCTGACCATTTTCATAAGAAGAGGCAAGGACAATCATAAATACTTTCACATGGGCCTTTTGTCAAGGTGCTAGATGAATATTCTTATGTCAGGGTACATGACAGAACTAGATTTGAGCACCGCTCTGCTCTGTCTGCATGCAGAGTTTAACATTCTTGTTAAGAGTTGGCTTCATGGGCACAAGACCTGGGCAGGAAAACAGGGCCCTGTCATTACAGGGTCCTCATGCTTGGTGTAATTCTCTGATGTCCTGAAATTCATAATAATTTGTCAGCAAGAGACTTCTCATTTTAATTTTGCACCCCAGAAAATTATGTCACCAGTTCTGTTTTCAATCCATCTGTGGTAGTCTTAAGCTGTTGCTTAATATGGCTTTTGATAGCAGAAGTTCAGTTGGCATGGGGGTCAGGGTTAGGAGATGCTCCCTAATATGGGAACATGATCTGTGATCCAGCCCCTACTTAGAGACAACTAATAACCCATCAGTGAATGCTGAGTCTCTTGGTTTGATGATTTCTACTATTTCTTGCCTTTTGGATTCTGTAAAGTTTTTCTGGTGAGATAAGCACAACATCAGGCAAAGTAAGTACAAGGCAAAATTTATTGAAAACATTCTCCGGCAAAGTTTCAGGGCTCAGGAGAAGGGGAGCCAGGAAAGTTGTGCTGGGAGGAAGAGGGCACCCTCTGGCTAGGTTCCATGACACTGGAAAGCAGAGTGGCGGAAGTCGCGCCCAAGGCAGGGAGAAGGGGACTTTTAAGGGGCCTTGAGGGGAGTTAGGGGTCTTTTGGCAAGTTTTCCTTATTTGGATATTTTGCCTGCTGGTTGGGGTCCCCTTGGTCCACTGGAGCCTGGGGCGGGGGTCTCAGATTCCCCTTGTCAGGGTCCCATTGGTCCACCAGAGCCCAGGGCCGGAGGGTTTTCAGATTCCTGCTTGGGTCTTTGTTCTGCTGTCTGAGCTCAGGTTTCCTGGGACACTTTTGCCATCTTAAGTAGCCCTTTCTTTCCGCCAGCCCAACAGATTCTAGAGGATCAGAATTTTTCATTACATCTTGTGAATATCTGCAGCCATGTTCTGATACCAAGATAGTTATCAGTTATCTAATTGGAGAGATAATAAAACATATTTACATAGATCTCACATACACAAAGAGAAAGAGATATTTCTGAATGTGTATTCCCGGTTTTCTGAGCATGATTCCTAACACTAATATTATGCATTCTCTGTTCGCTATGATGTTGCTTTTTATGCCATATAAGAATTCAAAATTTATATATATATATTTTTTTTATTCTACCTGTGAAGAATTTTTTTTTTTATTCTACCTTTTTTGTTCTACCCTATGAAGCTACTTCACATTTGACTTACTCCCACCACTCCACCCCAGGAGAATATCTCAATGATTAAAGAAACTAAATGAAAGCTGTTTTGCACAAAGTATATAGCTTCCTAATGCTTCTTTGATATCACAGATTTTTAAAAATCTCTCTTTTTAAAGTGACCCACCATTCTCTCTGTCTTTCTCAAACACACACACACACACACACACAAGAGGGCATGGTTTGCCATTTTTAACATATGCTCCTGCCTTACAAAGTTAGTTGAAGCAAACCTGTCAAATGCTGAAGCGTAGAGTATGAAAATTTCAACAGAATGTCAGGAGAAATGGGAAAACTAGTGAATTTAAGAAAATCTGTCATAAAGATTGCATTGCATGTTTCTTTCTGCCTAACTTTAGATGACATATGGAAGCTTAAAAATATAACCTAATGATGTGTCTTTATGGGAAGAAGTTTATATAACCTAATTGCCACAAAACTGTCATTGCTGGTTAATTTATTAGAGTAATAAAAAGATGTTGCGCTCTTAGAACTTAGCTGGAATGAATTCTGTCTAACAACATTGATGGCTCCTGAACCATAAATTTCTATTTTTGATACTTATTTGAAACCTGAGAAGATGCACATGTGGGTATGCTCTTCTTAACCATTTTCCTTGGAGCACTGGTGTGGATCCAAGAACATAGGTGAGTTAAGGACAGTGCTGTGAGCCTCCTGTTAGGGGAGAAGCTGAGGTGTAAAGGGTTGGGAGAAAGGAAATAGAGACTGATTTAAAGCCTGGTTTAAAGCCTGATCATTTATCTGGAGTATTACCCCTCAGATTCCACCCAAATTTTTAAAATTTTTTTGAAGTAACTTTAGGTTCATAAATTGGTAATAATAGTATAGTGAGTTCCCTCAGGTTTTCACCCAATGTTACCATTTTACATACCAGGATGCATTTCTCAAATCTAAAAAATTAACATCGGTGAAATCCTATTGAATAAACAAGTCTTCAATAAGATTTCATCAGTTTTGGTTTTTTTGGTTTTTTTTTTAATGGAGGGCCTTTTTCTGTTCAGGAATCTATTCTTGATGTTTTATTTAGTCATCATGTCTTGTTTGTCTCTTCACATGATGATTTCCCAGATTTTCTTTTTGTGACATAGTCTCAGCACTTTGAAAAGAACTGGTCAAATATTTTTAGACTGTCCCTCCATTTGGGTTCATCTCATATTTCTCATGATTAAATGGGTCTACACAAATATTTAATCTACTTCCTTAAGAAACTACATGAAATCCAGGAGAGCTGACTTGAAAACAGGAAAGAACAGGGCTACTCTGATCATATTTGACCCTGTAAAGCCAACATTACCAACTGAACTAGTCGTCTATTAGTTGAAATATGGTTTGCAAGTTTACCATGGAAACTTAATGGAAACTTATTTTGCAAAAGAAGATAATGCCAATAATATGTCCCAGATACTGTGCTTTATATACATTGCCTAATTTTATTGTCAAAACAGCCTATGATTTAGGTGTTAATATGATTATTACTATTATACAATCATTGTCATCATCATAATCATCTTGGAGTTGAGGAAATTTAAGCTCAAGGAAAGTTAAGTCCCCAGAAGCCCAACTCATACTGTGTGTGGAATGCATCCTTAAGCCTATGTCTTTCTGATTCCAAAGTCCATACTACTTATTCATTAAGCAATAAAAATGTAGGTCTTCTGTAATTTGTTGCTTCGTCTCTTAGAAAAACCTGTGTAAAATTTATAGTAGAGGTGTATTCCAGGGGTGTTTAATTGAGTTATCCCAGATATTGATACTATATTGATTAAAATTTCTATGAAACAGTTCCTTTCGTAGACACTGATCAAAACATAATCTTAAAAACAATTCCATAATCCCCTGTCTTCCTCTGTCTCTCTCTTCCTTTGTCTCTCTGGTTCTCTCATCTCTGTTACTCTTTCTACAAACAACACACACACATGCACATTTGTGCACATTATAGGGGTGTGTGTGTGTGTGTGTGTGTGTGTGTAAATACTTATCTATAATCTGTCTGTAAATGCATACTGAATATGAGATCTATTAAAAATCATGCTTTCAAAACAAATATCATTAATTGGTAAAATTTCTTTTGCTTCAGTGTCAAGTTGATATTAGTCAAAGACCAATTTTTTTCCCACACTTTTAACATGAGTCAGTAGAAATAAGGAATTTTAGGAGTATATTTTGGAAGTTTAATAATCTACAATTTTGACATGGTGCCTCCTACTAAATTGGGTCATCTGGATGGTTACAAACTATTAAACTAAAACCACTAATGGTTTGTGTTTTAATTTGGAATCATCACATTCTGGCATTGTTCCCATGGTCTATTGTTTTGATAGAGTGCACTGAATTGAGAGTTACGTATTGTCTAGTTCAACAATTCCATTTTACAGATAAGTAATCAGTATTTTTAAGGTCATTAATCTGGTTAATGACAGAATCATGGCTAGAATGTCTAGGTCATAAGTTCCTTCCTCCTTGATAGTCTGTGATTCTGAGAAAACAAATTGAGCTAAGAACTGATTAAAATAAGATTTTCTAATTATTTTTATTTTGCACATGTGATTATAAGAGAAGAATTGTCTAAGACTTATATTACGCTTTGTGGGCATTATGTGTGATTTTATTTCCATTTTTACCAAAGTTAAAGCAAAACTATATATTCTTGATCAGAGTGATTAATCAATGTGTTGCCATTGAAGACAGATTGGAATTTAAGGAGGAAGAGATTTGATGATACATTAACCAGTAGTAAAAATATTTTAAAAAATCTAACCACTATTTGATTTTATGGAGGATGTTGCATAGCCTAGGAATGATTAAATGCATAATGGCTGATATATCTCATGTTATTTATCTTCTACAGTTAAATTAATAAAAAATGTGTGCCAATAAAAATGTGGTTTGTATAATAAAAAGCCAGCATCACAAGCAAATTATACCTCTCAGTTTGAAAAATGCTGATAGACTATAGATAATAAATTTGTGGAATAATGAATCTTTAAATGGTTATTTTTAATATATCAATGGACTAATTTCTATAGCTTTCATCTATTGACATCTTTGATGAATGGTATCTTGAAAATCTTTTCAACTGATCTTTCAGAAATGCTTTTTTACAAGTTGGAATCAAAGGGAAAGCAGCTCATCTATGTGACATCTCTAGATACTTTGAGCACCTCATAAAATCACTTTAGAGGAATTTAAATTTTAAATCCTTTCACAGATTCTTAGAATTATGGCCAGCATATTTGCACCTAGTGGAATAAGAACAACTTTAAATTGAAAGATGCATATATTTAGTTTGTGATCCCAAATCATAGTTCAGTTTTCTGTGTTCAGACAAACCTACATTTTGAACTTTGTCTTTCAAAACCTGCTATTGGCTTTCTGTGCCAATTTTATGAGGTTTAGTTGAATTTAAATCCTTAAAGCTGTTAGGATTTGTATATTAATATCTCCCTAGATTTAATTATGTATGGTTTATTATTTTTTTAAAAAAAATTGGATTTGAAAATCTCTAGATGTGTTAAATCTTTAGTAGTTTAACTATTGATTTAAACTAATAGTTTCTTATATAATGTTTCATTTGATTTTATACTAATTTTAGGGTTAAGTATTTTTAGTTATATAGTTTTTTCCTAAAGAAAAACAGTTGACATGAAAGATGAAGCTTTGCGCAGTGGCAGTATCGTAGCCAATGAGGTTTATCCGAGGAGCGATTATTGCTCATTGAAAGATGAGGTTGTTCACATCTATTGCATAGGATTTATTACCTATTTTAGCATGAAAAGAGAAAAATATGAGTAGTTATTGATATTAGGTAATATATGGATTCTGTGTGGTATAGATACTCTGCAGTCTCCACACAGCTATTTTGTATGAATGATTTTAATATATATGTTCTTTGATTCTATGAAATTTCTCAGAGGATTGGTTTGACAGAAAATTAATATATTTTTAAAGATTTTATTTATTTACTTGACAAAGAAAGAGAGAGAGAGATAGCAGGAACACAAGCAGGGGGAATGGGAGAGGGAAAGCAGACTGCCTGCCAAGCAGGGAGCCTGATGTGGGGCTTGATTCCAGGACCCTGTGATCATGACCTGGGCTGAAGGCAGACGCTAAATGACTGAGCCACCCAGGTGCCCTAATAATTAGTATTTTGACATAACCTTAGAAAAGTTTCAGTTTCCTCTGAAAACCTCAAGGGATATATTCTCAACAGAGTGACCAGGATACTTCAGGCTGGAAAATGCTTTGAGTGAAGATAACCTCTTGGGTCTCCAGGAGATTTTGTGGTATTAGTACTTCACCTGTTTTAGGTGTGAGGACACAGGAGGCCCCAGGTTGGGATGCACAAAGCTGTTATACCAACAATTCCAACATGATTAACATACATGGCTAGAAGTACCTGTCTGCGATTATGTGTCGTCAATAATTCACAAAGCTAAGGATAGAGAAAGCATGGCAGCCTAAGGTAGTGAATACCACAGGATTAGAAAATGGACTTTTCATTTATTTTAATTACAAATATCACATTTGAATTTGATTATGATATATAAATATGAACATACAAAGTAAGGTATAAAATTTCTTTATCATCCCTTATACTTTCTAGAGATAACCAGCGCTAATAGATTGTGTAGCCAGAACTATTTTCTATGACTACTGTTTTGTACCACCCCCTAAGTACTCTACGCATTATGGATATCCTTCAATGTCAATATTAATAGATATCACTCAATTTTTTTCAACACTTGCCTAGTATTGCATGATGTGCCATAATTTTTTTTAAGATTTTATTTTTTTATTTGAGAAAGAGAGGGACAGAGATAGCAACAGAAATAGTGAGAGAGGGGAGGAGAGGGAGAAGTAGGACTCCCGCTGAGCTGGGAGCCAGCCTCACAGGCCTGGGGCTTCATCCCAAGACCTTGGGATCATGACCTGAGCTAAAGGCAGATGTTTAACTCACTGAGCCACTGAGGTGCCCCCAGATGTGCCATAAATTGTTTAATCATTACCTTATTAATGAACCTTTAGATCTTCTCAGAGATTTCAACTATCATATACAATGAAAGCAATGAAAATCACTGTTTACCTGTCTTTGTACTCTTGTATTCCATAAGATATTGGATTAATAGGGCTGGAGGTGTTGGTTGAAAGAGAAATTTCCACTTAAAATAATTACAAATAAATTGCAGTGTATTTTGTCAATATTTAACTTTTTTTTTTTTTGCAATCTGGTTGATACAGACTTTTCTCTAATTAACCTGAATTTTTCTGTGACCACTAAGCAATTTGTGCAACTTTTCAAATATTTATCGGATTTTGATATTTTTCTTCTATCAATTTTTGGCTAGTATTATGCTAATTTTTCTTCTTTTCAAAATGTTTTATTCTTTGTATTTGGAAAAGGGTGATCCTTCGTTTCACATTTATAAAGATTCGGTTCACCATTTGTCTTTTCATTTGGTTTATGGTGAATTTCATCATGGAGAATTTGAATTTTTTATTTGGTCTAATCAGCTGGTCTTCTGTTTTCCTGCTTTTGGGTATTGTTTTCTTCTTACAATATTTTGTTACCCCAGAGTAATAACTGTGTTCTGATATAATCTTATATATTCTTCCAATGTACTGATATAACCCTGTATCTCCATCACAAATTGAGCTCTTTAAATTCTTTGACAGAATTATAAATGCTGGTCAGCTTCCTAAGATACATAAAGTATAGGTATGGGGTGCCTGGGTGGTTCGGTCTGTTAAGCACCTGACTTCAGCTCAGGTCATGATCCCAGAGTCCTATGAATTCCCAGTTAGAGGAATGGAAGGAGTTAGCAGTCCAAATTTTGCAAAAGTGTACTTTATAAGGGTGTCAAACTTCATATTTTAGTTTCTTGACAATCTTCACTGTAGATTGCATAATATTAAAAATTATTAAAGTTTTTTCTGTGGCATTAAATCACAATGAGGTCCTTTTAGGCTGGGAGATTGGGGGGGCGGGAATCATATTGCTATTTAAATGTTAGCAGAGATCACAAACTTAAATAATCTGAGGGCCACTTAGGTTAAATATAAACCTCAAGTGGGTGAAAATAATGATTGGGTAGGTCCATAATATCAAACCACCGATTTTTTTTTCTAGTGGTTATTTTAGAAGAATAATTTGAACATGAAGGGAAAGCAGTTTGAGCTGGAAGTGCTCTGGAAGTATCCAGTGAAATCCAGGGATCCACTCAACTTCTGAATATGTATTTCTACATCTTCCATCCAAACACACACACACACACACACACACACACACACACACACACACCCCACAATAGGTAACAGCTATTAAAAGCCAATTATGTCACAAGTACTGTTCTAGATTCTCTCCTTGATTATCTCACTTGATCCTTTAGTAAGTGTATTATTACTTATCCCTAGTACTAGGGATTATTCTTTCCCTTGTTTTTTGGGAAAGGAAATGTGGGTGTAGACAAGGTCAGCCACTTATGTTAACCAGCGCAGGTAGGAGTGTAGAAGTGAGGGAGGCAGTTTGGGCACTGGCATTTTGATTCTTGAGCAAGACTGTCACACACCTCCTCACAATGACACTCCAAAAAGAAAAAATAAATAATTAAGCATGACATAGGGAACATTTGTGTAGCACATCATATTTTGCAAGAAAATTTCACAATATTAACACATTTAATTACCCCAGCCATCTGCTAAATTCCCCAAGGCTAACTTTATTATCCTGCTTATATAGACAGGGGAATTGAGGTACAGAATTTTTAAACAAGTTGTCAAAGGCCACACAAAATTTAATCCCAGACCTCAGGGGAAAAAACAGAAAACACGGGGTTGGATCTTTCTAGGGTAATAATTCTACTCTCTCCACCAATAACAACATCAAAGACCACAATGGAATATCATGTTTACAATATACCAAGACTGGGTACCTGGGTGGCTCAGTGGGTTAAGCCTCTGCCTTCAGCTCAGGTCATGATCTCAAGGTCCTGGGATCGAGCCCTGCATTGTGCTCTCTGCTTGGGGAGGAGCCTGCTTCCCCCTCTTTCTCTGACTGATTCTCTGCCTGCTTGTGATCTCTCTCTCTCTCTGTCAAATAAGTAAAATTTTTAAAAAATATTTAAAAAAAAAATATTTAAAATATACCAAGGCTTTAAATAAACGTAGCAATAGAAGCATTAGTGCAACAATGCACTTATAATTTAAAGAGTTTTCTACGGTGTCTTTAGACTCACCTGTTATCTTACAGTGCTTCTGCCTTTTATTGGAAGATAATATTGAAGAATTAAATATATACAAGAGTCAAAACTTACTTTATTTGAAAAACATGCACAGCAAAGAATGTGCTGCAAGCTTATCCCAGATTTGACAGAAAGAACGCTTCAAATTGAAAAATAGAGACCCCTCTAACTGCCACATGCTCTTCCATTCTCCCTGTGTTGCTCTTCAAACTGGCTGACTCCTTTCCTCCTTATTGTTTCTTCAAATGCTTTTTCCCCCCTCCTTCTGGGATATACTTCCATTGCTAACTCTCCTAGCTTCACCCGACTAATTCCTACCCACTTTTTTTGGAGTTTTCTCTTGCCAATGGAATTAACTAAGCCCCTTATTGTTAAAGCTTTTAGTGCCAGATACTTTATGTCAAGACATAGCTCTTCTCAGTGCATAGTGATGATTTACTCTGGTGCTCATTTGTTCAGTGTCTGCTTTCCATTATCCTCCACTAGGGCAGGGACCATGTTTATATCACTCAGATATTCTGTATCCAGTGGTTAGCACAGAGCATTGCACAGAGCAATCAGGTGATATTTATTGACTTAATAAAATAAAGTAACTTTCCTTTCAAATCTTGTGGGTATAGGGATTCTCAAATAACTGAATACTAACAAGCTAAGATCAATTTCCCTATCTCTTATTTTGCTACCAAGAATTTTTTTTTCTCTCCACCTAAAAAGGAAACAACCTTGAAGTACTAAAGAAAATGTAAAATGACTATTTCAAGCATCAATAACCAAGACTGTTTCTGTTAGTTTCATAAAGAATTTTCCAAATGAGAGGGCCTCTCTCCACATCATCACTATTGAGAAAGAAATGAGGAGAGAAAAGTTTGCTGGAAAAAGTATTTACAGAAAAATTTTCATGAGAGATTTTGCTTAAAGACTTCAAAAATGATTGATGTACTAGAATTCAGTTGGGAGTATGTGCAGAGTATGTAGAGATACAGATACAATTGGCATATATTTGTCTCTGGAGTGGAAGAGAATATTCACAGAGACTTTTTGATGGGGGTTCTTAGCTCAAGAAAGACAAGAGGAAATCAGAGACCTGGAACTTCCTGGAAAAGGTCACAGATTCTCAACAGGAAGACTCCAGCTGTGTCTGGCGATTGCTCATTTTCTAGTTAACTTAAAGGGTGTCTAGACTGTGGTCCTGGGGAAGATCATGCAAAGAAAGGGGCAATACGTGAACTACCACTTTGAGAGTACAAAATCAGAAACATAACTTAGAGAATGAAAGAAGAGAAGTCACAGCAAATGTAAAACTGTATAATCCCACTTTTTCTTACTTACTGCCCCAAACAGTGTTCATCAAGAGACAATCTCCCCAGCTCTCAGAATGGGAATATTGGGTAGAATGCAAATGGAGAATATAATCTTTGTGAGGACTGCATCCGTCTGGCTTACCCACTACAGGCCTGCTTTGTAGTAATTATCGGATAAATATTTGGAGTTGAATTAAGAAAACTCTACTGTCACCTGTCCCTGGAATTTGGCAGTTATTCTCAGTAATGCCAACTCTCCCATGAACCAAATTTTCAGTCCAGTTAAGGGCTTATTTAGAGCTGAGATCAACCTTTTTTTTTTTTTTTTCAAAGATTTTACTTACTTATTTGACAGAGAGAGTGAGCGAGCACAAATAGGGAGAGCAGCACGCAGAGAGAGAGGGAGAAGCAGGCTCCTTGATGAGCAGGGAGCCCAAGGCGGAGCTCAATCCCAAGGCCCTGGGATCATGACTTGAACCGAAGGCAGACACTCAACTGACCTAGCTACCAAGGCACCCTTAGATCATCTCTTAACCATATCAAAACCAAGGGCGTGGGCGCCTGGGTGGCTCAGTGGGTTAAGCCGCTGCCTTCAGCTCGGGTCATGATCTCAGGGTCCTGGGATCGAGTACCGCGTCGGGCTCTCTGCTCAGCAGGGAGCTTGCTTCTTCCTCTCTCTCTCTGCCTGCCTCTCTGCCTACTTGTAATCTCTCTCTGTCAAATAAATAAATAAGATCTTTAAAAAAAAAAAAAAAACCAAGGACTTGTATTATTAGCACATGGTGGGTGCTGGTAATAAGTAGATATTGGATGAATGAGTGGATGGATGGGTAATAAATGAATGAAAGTGAACACTACAGTTACCACAGAGAAGCCTAGTGCAAACTCTTCACTTTTCTAAGAAGTCTTAACCTAATCATATTGAAAACAAACTGAGAAGCATGTTCCCCTCTTCTACATACCCAATTATACGTTACTATATAACAGATGAAAACTGCAGACACCCATTTATACTTCATAGTTAAAAATAATGAAATATATGGAAAAAAGATGTCTCTAAGAATACACTCTTAATTTTACATTTATAAGGCCAGTTTTACAGTTGTATTCACAATTAAACTACTTCATCTCTTTAATTATCTAGTTGACCAAATCTTTTTCTAAGGGAGGGTTTCTTGTATTTGACCCTTATAAGAATTTTAGAATTACTACCATAAATTATCTCCTCAGAAAAAGACATGTATATCTTTAACAAATTTTTTCTTGTAACCTAAGAACTTTTGCTAAGCCCTTGAAGGCTCCTATGTACCCCAGGTTAAGGAGTTTTATTATAAGGGACAAACCTTAACAGTTATTCCATATTTGATATTATTACATATTACTGTTGTTATATATTATCACTATAAATATATTCATAATACTATGACATATTGCTAATATATTGATGTTATGTTTATATAACATGGTACTTAACTTCAAAATGCTCTGTGGTTAGGGTTGGATATAGGTTATCACTGTCCAATAAGAAGTTCTATGATGGTGGAAGTGTTCAACTGTTTTTGTAGAGACTTGTAGTGTCCAGTGATAGTCACTTTCCACATATGGCCATTGATCCCTTGAAATATGACTAGTGCACATGAGGATCTGAACTTTCATGTATTTTTTAACTTTAATGAATTAACAAGTGCAAGTGTTATTGTACTGGACAGTACAGGAACAAATCAACACAGTTGGACATCCAGTGATGACACTTAAAGTTGAGTGATGGGAATATGACTGTTATTTAAGCCATTTTCTTGATTATATGTTTGGAATGGTAAAGTAAGCCATAGTAAGCCAGTCACAGAAGGACAAGTAAGTACTGTATGATTCGCCTTATACAGGGTATCTGAAATAGTAGAGGTCACAGAAGCAGAGAGAATGCTCGTTGCCAGAAGTTGTGGGTTGGGGAAAATGGGGTTGATATACAACAGGCAAAATGTTTCAGTTTTATAAGATGAATAAATGCTAGAATTCTGCTTTGCAACATTGTGCCTATAATTAACAGTACTGCCTGGTATACTTGAAAATGTCTGAACAAGATAGATCTCCTGTTAAATCATCTTACTACTATAAAGAAGCAAAAAATAGTACAAATTTTCTAAAAAAGAAAAACACTTGAATAGACAAAGAAAGGAGAAAAAATGAAGTTTTAAAAACTTAATTTTTTTGACATTCATTCAGAGTTCTCTTTGAAGGATGAGAAGATGTTTGTTGGATCTTGGCAGCCTTTCCTCAGGAGAGGTTGCCAGGAGACTGGCAGAAGGGGATGCATGACAGGACTGGAAGGCTCTGGGTATCCACAGAGCTGCTTGAGTGAAGTATGGAACCTTGGCCTGTCAACGTGAAGAATAGACCTTTATGACTAGATTGTAGACTAGATTGTAGGGTGAGATGAACAAGTGATTTAGATTAAGCCATGAGGCTACCATCCTATTATGTGTAAGAGACAGAAACATAACATGCCATAGAAGCCAGAAGATTCTGAAACAATGGGTAAATTTAGGTCCTTGGGAGACGAGTCATGTGACAATAACTCTGAGAAGGAGCGAGACCAGAGTGAAAGGTGAAGGCGGATAATATTCATTTGCCCAGAAAAGAAAGAGAGCAACAGAGAATAAGCAGAAGTATAATTGCTATGGAATCAATCACTTAGGAGACTAAAGACTATGACCCAGATAGCGGACTGTGAAAGTTCTATGATCAATGGACGCAATGGAGATTAATAGATTTGTTTTGTGCGGGGAGACAGGAACCTTCGATTTTATACACCCTCAGTCTGAGTATCTAAGTAATTTGGGGAAATCTCTGATGAGATACTTCCTTATGCCAACAACCTCCTGTCCAGCCTTTTCAGGCTCGCTGCTGAGGATAGAGCTCTTCCTGGCAGTGAGGGGATCTGAGCCAGCCGAGCTGACATTTGCTCTCATCTGCCACTTGAAGTTTCTTCTTCTCCTCCTCCTTCTTCTCTGTCCCATCTTTTCAATGTCTTGGGTCAAGAATCGACAAACGAAATACTTGTTAGAACCTGCATAGCAAGGCTTAGATTAGATTGACTAAGCAGCACTTCAGTCTAAGGCATGGCAATGTCAAAAGGGAAATGAACAGGAAGCCTAACAGGCAGGCAGGTAATATATGTTACTAATAATATTAAAGATTTTAAAGTGTATTGAAAATATACTGCATATCCAATACTGGACTATTTGTTTATAAATATTCATTGATCCATACCCCAGATAAGTAAAACAGATATTATTTGCATTTAATACAAAAGAAAACTGAAGTCGTTTTTGGCCTAACCTGCAAAGCTAAAGCTATTGAAATCAGACTGAATGTGAATCTGAGTTTGACTACTCCAAAGCTCATGTGCTTTACCACTTCAGGGTATTTTCTTATTTCCCATTTAGCTTGGAAACTTCTAGAGGACATTGCCTAACCTGTTTCCTGATTGCCTCCAAGTGTCAGGGGACATGATTTGTTTTGCTTTGTTTTCCTTTTGTAAAGAGCCCCGTGAATAACCACTCACCCCCTTCAGAATGAAGCCTATCCTCTCCCACAGGAATGCAGCCTTATCCTAAGACCTCAGCCAGTCCACCATCTCTTCATGTAATAGATGGATCATTCATCCAAATCACCTGTAAACTCTCCCCTTCCTCCCTACTCCCCCATCCTAGGTATCTCTCTTGCCTTATGTCCAAAGGAGGGCACAAGGTCACTTCACATCCTTTTCTTCATCCTAATTCTTTTTCTTTTTTGTTAAGATTTTTTATTTATTTGACAGAGAGAGATCACAAGTAGGCAGAGAGGGGTGCGGGGAGGAGGAAGCAGGCTCTCTGCCTAGGAGAGAGCCCGATGCAGAACTCGATCCCAAGACCCTGAGATCATGACCTGAGCGGAAGGCAGAGGCTTAACCCACTGAGCCATCCAGGCAGCCCACTTTACCCTAATTCTTAATGATGGTAATGCTGCTGTGGTAGTACCGTTGGTGGCGGTGGCTTCCATTTATTGAGTACCTCAAATATCCCAGGAGCTATACTTAGTGCTTGACACATTGACTATAGACAAAATAGTAGATAATGTGATCTCCATCTTATAGTTGTAAAAACTGAGGCCCTAATAATTTAAGGGATCACCTGAGGTCACTCAAACTGATAAATGCAAATGCTGGGATTTCAGCATTGCCTGGGTCCAATGCCCACATTTCTTTTACTGAAAAAGGTTAAAGGGGAAATAATATTTGTGGGGAGAGTTGAAGGACCCCCTAAATCTGCCATTTGAGTACCAACACTTATCTTTCAATAGCTTCTCTTGTTCCGAAGTTTTGTGGTAGGGCCTTTGAAGTCGGGTAAAGATCTGTTTATTTTAGAATACATGGAATTTTTATATATTCTCTCTGACCCCCTCATACTCACCCTTAGACTCAATAAAGTGCATTTCTTTTTCTCCTTGTAAAATCAGGAGAACAATTGATCTCTTGTCACATCGTGTTGTATCAAGACACAGCCATTTTATTTCCACCTCATTATAGTTTTGTCATTCTGGTTCCATGTGATAAGTATGTGTTCACCCTCAGGTTTTATAACATTGTGTTGTCAAAAGTTTCTGCATTCCCTAAAGCTTGATTTAATTCAGCTCTAGCCACTCTGTTTTCTAATTTTCAAAAGTCAGAATCCTTTTTCACAAGAGCATTGCATGTCCTGAACAGAAGGGTTACTGACTCAGCATCGCTCTTGAAACTTTGCACAGGAAGCTAATTCCCCCCGACAGTCGCAATGCAGCTCAGTTCTTAACTCCCAAAGTCAGAAATTGTTATTTGCAAATGCGATTGGTAAAAAGCTGGTACACCAGGGTTCTAAATAGAATTTGAAGAACATTTGAGCATGTCATTAAGGAAAAGAAAGAGAAAGGAATTTTTAAAGTGCAGAATTTTGATAAGCTACCATGAAAGTGATCTGGTGTTTCATAAAATAATAAAGCTACTTTCAATTGCCCGGGTGATAGTTTATACCCTCAGTGGTAAAATAAATTCCTAAAGAGGTATAATTTTGTGGAAAGAAGTTTGGGGGTTTTGTTTGCTTGTCTTTTTTTTTTTTTATTATAGAGTTGCAAAATAAGGCAGATCCAATTCCAATAATAATAGACTCTATTTCAGTGGGTATATTTGATAATGTGTGGTTATCAGAACACTTGCATCAAACTGACTTGGGATGTTTGCTTAAAATGTAGACTTCTGATAATTGTCTTGGTGAGTATTGAATAATACACAGAATATGTTGTATGCCTGAAACTAATATAATGTTGCATTTCGCTTACTCTTTAGTAATAAATAAATATAAATAGACTTCTAGATTCAAGCTTAATGCATCAGATTCTATAGATGTATAGTCCCAACCAAAACATTTAAGGACAGAAAAGTCATTGAGAGGGTAATTAAATGAGATCAGCTAGATTCGTGAGATCGTAGATGAGTAGGTAGTAAGCTCTCAGTGTTTCTTATCTATTACTGTAGTTAATTGCATCCTCTGCTTTCCACTTGCACCTTGTCATTTTCCTCCTTCAGGCTTCTTTCAATATTTTTTCATGTTGCTCTCTAGAAAGAACGCATTCGGCACTTTCACACTGTGGCACGAACAACTGACAATGATGTCAAAAGTTTTCCGTCCAAGGAGCAGCATACGCAATTTAACATATATTAAACCCCAAGCTTCATTTCAACCAAAGGAGTGAAATGCTAATAGTACAGTTTGAGTTGAGTCAGGGACCAGAGATAATTAGAAGTGGTGGGCAGTGAAGTCTTATTTTAATGGGTATTAGAAATAATGTATGAAAATATGTTCTGGGGTCAGAGAGTGTTTGTTGACTCATTATCCGACATACTTGAGCACTTGGAAGGTGAGAACCAATGTAACAGGAATGGAATGAAATTTGAGAATGTGTTATTTGAAATATGTTAATGGAGATCATCTTGCAGGTATATTGCTCGTCAATGGATGCGTATTTTTCTTTTTGGCTCAAATATTTGCAATATTTACAAATACAAGCACATGTCTGAGGGGTCAAAAAGGGGCAAAATCTCTAAAACTCAGGAAATTCAAACACACCACACACACACACACATGCACCCCCCCCCCACAAGCCCTGCAGTATTATTCTGGGACCATTATGGACGTTATGTGTGAACCTTCTTCTAAGTTTCACAGTGTGGAAGTGAGTATCAGGGCCTGTGTTGTTCACCACATTGCTTTTGCTTTTGTTTTTGTCTGTGTTTATCTTCCCTCAACATGTGTATTATATTGCTTAGACAACTGTAATGGGTTTATGTTTGAAATAACTGTTTCACTGGGCCCCAGCTCCTGGACACCTTACCTTTCTTTTTTATCCATTCTCTGTATGCCCAGAAACTACTTAGGGTAGGTGCAGAAAAACGGCCAGACACATGTTTCATGAAAGACTGAAATAGGTTTTCTATGTTTACTTTTAAATGAGAGCTAATGTCATTCCTAACGTAGTTTCAATCAAAAAGCAGGAGAGTATGGTTTAGTGATGTGTAATGACCAGGAGGAGATTAAATTTCTAGTCTAGTTGAATGACTTTAGGAAGTCACTTCTCTAGATTATTTTTTTAAATTATTTTTATTAACATATAATGTATTATTTGCCCCAGGGGTACAGGTCTGTGAATTGTCAGGCTTACACATTTCACAGCACTCACTGTAGCACATGCCCTTCCCAATGTCCATGATCATTTTATCTTTAAAATCAGGCCATTCAAGTAGCTCTCCTGTGACTGGTGTAAGTGGACCCCTCTGTATCTTATGTTCCAAATTCCATCAGTCACTCTGGCTTGAATTAAACTTTAGCTGATTCTGTTTAATAGTTCTCAGTTTTGTTTCAAAATTTAATATGTGCTTAAAAATATGTGCTTTTTAAATGCACTACATGTTTCTGAGACTTAGAGGTTTGTGGTATTTTGTCATTATTGGCTGCATCTTTCAGAGCCATTATAATCAATTTATATCAAGTTTTATTTTTAGCAGAATGGGACTAGTTTAGGAAAATTCCTTTTACTTAGTCTCAGAAAGTCTCATAACTGCCTTTCCACTTGTGGATCACAGTAAACATATCACTATGATTCCTATTGGCTTAAAGCCAGGAATGGTACCAGCTGGTGAAAACATGTATTTGCCTCCAGAACTACAAAAATATCACATGACCTCAATCCACTAAGTCTTGCCATTAGCTTGTTTAAACAACCATAGCGAGTTCATTGAGAATATATTTAATTACAGGTATTGTAGGGAATTAAGGTTAATGTAAAAATAATGTTTTCTTCCCTCATGAACGTCATATTTCAGTATGATTAGGATTGAATATTTTTACGTTCATGTTTGACAATAACAAATTTATTGAACATTCACTGTGTGTTATCTTACATAAGCCACACAGCCACCTTCTATTAACTGTGATTATTCCTCCATCTTACAGATAAGGAAACACAACTTCTAAAAGATTAAATAAATTTTCCAAAGACATGAAACTAATAAACCTGTTTTCTTAAATACTTAGTTTCAGAGTTCTCAAAGTTTTCAATCTCAAAGAAATAGAGTAGAAAAATTGAAATTGGAATCTTCAGGGGGAGATTCTCTCTCTCACTCTCTCTCTTTTTTAACGTCTTCAAAATGTGCTTTTATTATAGCACAGGGACAGGAGCCCCGGGCAAAAGAGCTGCATTTGTGATTGTGAGAAAGGACTCATTTTATACTTTTAAGGTTTTTTTTTTTTTTTTTTTTTTTGGTGGGGGTAAGGGTAGAAATAATGTAAGTCTCTAAGAGCTTTTTTCATGTTAAGGAAGAGTTAGAGGATCCTGGAGGTTGGCTATTGTCAAGATAAGGTTGCTTGTAGTCTCCAGCAAAACATATTATTAAGACAGCCCTGAGTTCCTTGAGGAATGTCACACTTGCATGTCTAAGGTATTCATCAAGGGGTGACACATTATAAGGAAATTTAATTTTAGCTACATTTCTCTTGCCTTGGTTCTCCTCATCTATAAGCACTCATGAAATTCAGCCCCTCTAATTTTCCAGACCAAATGCCTGGAGATTTTATTTAAACCTTTAGGCTCCCCAGTGTGCTAGTCTGCTTCTTCACTTCCCCTCCGGTGGTTAGACCTTGGGAGTCTAGGTTCCCCTAGAGGTGGCCCTAGAGGGACCTAGAGGACCCTAGGTCCTCACCCCTCCTATCCTCTCCAGTATAGCCTCTTCTTTACATTTAGTTATGGAATCCATTTGGCCAGTCTCTGGGTCCCCTTCTGGACTACTTGCTCCAAAGTGCAGGTTACTTAGTTACCTATCCATGGGACAAGACTAGCTTGTGGTCCCAAGAGGGAAATTCTAACTGGATTTCCTATCTAAATAACATTATATATAATGGTTAAATGCTTAGTATTAAGTCTAATACTATAGTCAGACCAGTTACGAGTTCAAAGAAATTTTGTGAGCTGATTTGCAAATGTAGCCAGTCCTTATATAGGAAAGCAAGTGCTGCTACCAAATAACTGGTTTATAAACTTAATAAGGGTTTTCTTTTCTGACAAAAATAAGTGTTGAACTCCCTGGGTCCTTAGACCACCCATAACTTAGCTAAAACTAGTTATTTATTAACACATTGAACATTTATCTTGAGACATTGTGTAAATTACTTTCCAACTTAAAGTAGTGTTTGCTATCAGAGAACTTGCTGTCAGAACAATTTGTGTTCCTTTCTTTTTGGGAAGCATTGACAACTCCATTTTGTTTTGTTTTGTTTTGTTTTGTTTTTATAGACCTCATATATCTAATAGCAGAAAAATTCTTTTTGGGCAGAAGGTTTTCAATTGTATTTATTGTTGAGAATATGTTTTTCTTAGTAATGTAGTTTTAATCTCTAACAAGCTACTGTTTCTGGATCTTCTACTTTTCAAGAGAAACTAAATACTAATTTTTATATGAAATTATTTTAAAAGCAGTATTTGTTTATTACAATATTTAGTCCCCTGACCAACAATTTGTGACCTCTCTGCTAAAGATTTAAACTTGATCTCTTCCTTTCTGGTGTTTTGAAGTCATTTGTTTCATAAGTAGTTATTGGATACTGACTACAGACTATGATTTATGCTAGTGTCTGAGAACCAGTTCAACTCATGCATTCCAGTAGCTTTCTGAATAATGAAGGATGTGAGAAGCAAATAATCAGTTTCTAAATCTCCTTTTTGTGTCTCATACTGGGCGAGATATCATAAGGAATAGTAAGACATAGAAAATATGGCATTTTGTCTACCCGGAGTATTCATTCATTTATCTATTCCTTTTGACTATGTGTTAAGTACTCTCCTCAGCATTAGAGTTAAGAAGTTTAAAAAAAAAAAAATCATGCCTTTATAGAGATTAAATTCTACTGAAGGGGACGTATAATAGAAAAAAAGAAAAGAAAAGAAAAGAAAGGAGCGTCTGGGTGGCTCCTGGGGTAAAGCCTCTGCCTTTAGCTCAGGTCATGATCCCAGGGTCATGTGATCCAGCGCTGCACGGGCCTCTCTGCTCAGCGGGGAGCCTGCTTCCCCCTCTCTCTCTGCCTGCCTCTCTGGCTACTTGTGATCTCTGTCTGTCAAATAAATAGATAAAATTTTTGAAAAAAAAATTGAAAAAAAGAAAAGAAAAGAAAAAAGAAAAAGACACTTGATTGAGTGTCATAGACTTGAAGTACCCTGGGTGTTCAGACAATGAAGGACTTGTTATAATCTGAAATATCTGCAGACTGATTAGTAAAGAGAAGGTCGGTAGAAGAGAAGCTGTAAAATAAACATAGCTTGAGGCAGCAAAGCTCTAGCATGCGTGGAGGCTAAAGATGAGAATGAATGAGAGTCACAACACTTAAATATCCTAACTTCTTTGCCCAGGACAGTTCTGAAACTTTTGACACATAAGATTCAATTTCAAAGGTGATCTATTGGAGGGAGGGAGGGAAAGAGAGAGAGAATGCCATATTATGAAAGTGGAAAGATTTAGTGCGCAATGGCTGATAAAATGTGTTCCAGCTGTGGAACGATCGGTGAAAGGTAAATTTTTTTAAATGAAGTTCTCCTTGAGTGTGAGCCCCAAAAGGAGCACAGTTCCAAAATTAATAAAGGTACCAGCGCTGCTAAGTTTTTTTTTATTTTATGAGTGTACTGAGGTTGATTCTCTTGAAATGTATTGTCTATTGAAATGCTTTTGTAAGTCACAGAATTAGTGGGAATCTGTGGGGAAATTGAGCCCAGCAAGGCAGAACTTGTTTGTCTGTGACTGATATCTCTTCAGTATATGAGCTGAGAAGGGACTGTTACTTGGGTCTTTTTTATGATAATTTACCCACAGTTATTGCATTTGGATGCCCAAGGGATGTCCTTATGTAACACTTATTTGTATATGGAATTCCAATTTCCAAGAAGAAAAAAGAATGTAGGCATCCGCCTAAATAGGTGTGTTAGTTTGGAATATTGATGCCCCTGGCACTTCACAGTTTTGATTTTCCCCATAACCATTTTCTTTCTTTCTTTCCCCATAATTTATTTTCTTTCTTTCTTCTTTTTTTCTTTCTTTCTAACATATTATAGTATTATTTGCTACAGGGGTACAGGTCTGTGAATCATCAGTCTTACACATTTCACAGTACTCACCATAGCACATACCCTCCCCAATGTCTAACATCCAGCCACTCTATCCCCCCCCCCCAACCCCCAGCAACCCTCAGTTTGTTTCCTGAGATTAAGAGTCTCTTATGGTTTGTCTCCCTCCCCAGTCCTATCTTGTTTCATTTTTCCTCCTCCCTTCCCCCCACGACCCCCCCACCCCCTGCCTTTCACATTCCTCATATCAGAGAGATCATATGATAATTGTCTTTCTCTGATTGACTTATTTCGCTCGCATAGTACCCTCTGGTTCTACCTCAATATGAGATAAGAATCCATCAAAATCCTTGAGGAGAACATAGGCAGCAACCTCTTTGACCTCAGCCACAACAACTTCCTAGAAACGTTTCCAAAGGCAAGGGAAGCAAGGGCAGAAATGAACTATGGGGACTTCACCAAGATCAAAAGCTTTTGCACAGCAAAGGGAACAGTCAAGAAAACCAAAGGACAACTGACAGAATAGGAGAAGATATTTGCAAATGACATATCAGATAGGGCTAGTATCCAAAATCTATAAAGAACTTATCAAACTCAATGCACAAAGAATGAATAATCCAGTCAAGAAATATTGCTTTCTTTCCAAAGAGGCTGGGGCTGCTCACTCCCTGAGTGGGGGAGCTCTGTTCCAATAATTTTAATGTAGTAGAACTTAGTGCCTGCAGCATAGCAGAATGGAACATAGGGTCTGGGAACCACACTGGCCACATGTAGATCTCACCTCTACCACTGCTTGTATGATCCTTTAATTGTCTCATCTATAAAAGGGAGATGACCATACCAAATAAAAATTGACATGGACTTTAAATGAGTGAATGAATCATGCAAAAAGGTTAGGACAGTATCTGGAGCAGAGTAAGCATTCAATAAATATTAAGCACATCTATTATTATTAATATTATATATGATTTGTTAATGAAGGGAAGGTGGGTCCACGAATGTTTTCCTTATAATGAAGAGAAGTATCTGAAAAGATGGAGCCATGAAGATTATTCTACTTTAGTGGATATTACGTTAGTCTTACTCTAAGGGCACATGTAAATGAGTAAGTTTCCCAAACCGAAGGACATATTTTAGAGACAACCCAAAATACAGACACAGTCTCAAATACCTGTGGAAGGTAAGGAGGTAAAGCAAACAAGTGAAAATGACCATGCATACCACAAAAGAGAGATGGAGACTGTGGAGAATTAAAAGGGGGCATTTCCCTCTCCCCAGGAGTAGGCAGGCAGCGTCAGCCCCAGGGTGGTGTGGCCAGGCAAGTCTGTCCTCCTGTGCAGAAGTACAGTGCCAGGGGGGCCACATTCTCTGATTTTTCAAAAGGAATTTCCAAATTCATTTGTGTGAAATTAAGACATAAAATGTTTGGCAAGTAATTTTTTTTTAAATTGCAAAACACCGAAGGTGATCCAAAACAATACATCTGCAGATCAGATTTGATCTGTCACTTCTGGTCAAATGGCCACATGTCCAACAGAGAGAAATAATTTAATCAATTAGCTAGTGATTGGATTCAGCTCCTCACAAAGTATTTTTATGAGCCGTGTATTTGACTCTCATTTGGATCAGACAACGGGACTTTTGGAGTCCTTTCCCATCCTTAGACTCAGCACTGATATATAAAGTTCCTTCAAAATCCCATTTAAAAACTGTTACTCGATCCTACACTTGTCCTTGACAGCCAGCTCTGGAATAAGGCTCTGCTGCGTAGGCGGATTGTCGTTCTGTTGCATATCAGCCCATCAGCGCTTTCTTTTCATAGAAATAAACCAATGGGCATTTTAAATTTCTAGTCCACAGGATGGATTAAAGGCTATTAAAAGAGATTAGATTGTGCCTTGTTTTCTCTTTAGATACTTATTTTAGAAATTTAGATGTGGCCCAATATAGAGAGATAGATAATAGATATTGTTATTTTAAGACAATTCATGTATTTTAAATAAATGGTCATTAATTTTACCTTCTTTTTTTTTCCTTAGCTTTGAAGTCACTCTAAAAGTGTACTTCCAAGAAAGTTTAAGCCCCGATCATGACTAAGAAATGAAAAATTATTTACTCATAAGAATATCCTGTTTTTTATATTCTGGAAGTTGATGCTTGCCAGAGAGAGCTATGGAGACAAGACTATGGCTTAACACACGTTTGGTACCCAGTGTGACCAGTACTTAGAGCTAAAAGGAGGTAGAGGTGAGAAGTGTAGGACTACCCACCTCAGAACCATTAAATAATAACATGCTGCTACGTGATTTTTCTGAAAACAAGGTTAGAAACATTATTTTCAGCTTTTAGAAATCCATAGCACAATAGATACTGAATTTCCCAAAAGCATAAGGCTGGTATTTCTTATTCATACCAGTGACTTTTCTACCAACCTGGTCATCAAGGTGGTATCTGTAATGACCATGTGACTATTCTTCTAAGCTAGATTGTGCAGTGATTAATAAAGGTGGAGGCTGCCCCTTTATTCCAGTTTCATTGTTACCTCCTTGGCAGGAAGATTCTTAAAGTGTATGGACTACTACATCATTACTTTATTTGCAAGTAGCAGAAGATTTAATTCTCTGGCCAAAAGACTCTGAGTACCTGCTCTTGCCAAAACACCAAATCAAATGCTGAAGGAGAAAAAAGGAAAGCAGGGTTCTTTGGATGATCCACAGCTGATGGGAAGTTATACAACACAGTTTCCTCTAGGCAAAATGACAGATTTACAGAGTTTGGTTGCAAAGGTTTCTGGCACATTTTGACAAATGGAGATGGTAGATCTGTTCACATTCCTCTTTCTAGATCGGTAATCTCAAGTCACGTATTCTTCTAAAATTATTTTCAACTCTGCTTCCACACAGCTAGGTCTCTCAAAGCTGAAGCTAAGTTCAGATTTGTCAGCACTGTGACTGATAGATTGAGCTAAGCCTACCTTCTGTTTAACAAAAGGACAAGACACCAAATAACGCTTTCTCTAACACTGTATTTCTCCTCCATCGTAAATCATTCATACATACAGCCATGAAAGGACATATGATCCTCTAAGCCATCTGGTATTTTATTTTTCCTCTTCATTTTTGAAAAGAAAAAGTCTTGATAAAGAATGGGTTCCAGTGCCATGCACTACTAAAATAAGTCTCATCTTTATTTTTTTCTTCTTATTTATTAGCCTAAAGATTTTCAGTGCTGCTGAGTACTTCATTATATGGAGCTTTAGCTATCACTGAGTATAGGTTAAAAACTAACTGAATGATTCTAGACATAAGTTGGCAAGCAGAAACAGCTTAATTTTTACAAAAAAAGGAAATCTGAAGACACTAGCCAGAGAGACTTAATTGACATCACTAATTACCTTCTCAAGTTAGGTTCACTTTAAGAGAGCTACCATTTAATATTAAACTCTGAAGAGAGACAAATAAGATAAGCAAATTGTACTGAAGGATATTGTTTAAAGGTCTTAAATCAATATTAACATGGTTGAATTCTAGTTACTGGAGAATAGAACAGATTTGTAATGAAATTTCTGTATGAAGCTTGGCAAATCCGTTCCCAATGACAGAAAGAAAATTTTTACCACAAGTACGTATTACTTTGAGATGTACAATAATGATTTTGTATATGATTATGTATATATATACATATATATGTATATATATAAAATATTGTACATCTCAAAGTATGTGTATGTTTATATATATAAATATATATATCATGTGCATATATATGATTACACACACATATATATATGATTACTATAATTTTAGTTAACATCCATCATCTCATAGTTATATTTTTTCTTGTGATAAAACCTTTTAAGATCCCCTGCCTTAGCAACATTTAAATATATAATACAGTATTGTTAACTTTAGTCACCACACTGTACATTATATCTCCAAGTTATTCATCTTGTAACTGGAAGTTTCTACCTTTTTGGACCCCTTAAATCCATTTCCCCACACGCAATCACCCATCCCTGGCAACCACCAGTCTGTTCTCTGTTCATCACTCTATTCCTGAGTTCAGAGTTTTTCGATTCCACACATAAGTGAGATCATACATAATTGTCTTTCTCTGCTAGTATGAACTTGTGATCTTTTATTACATTCTCGTTCTCGATTTCTCTCTCTCAGAGATAAAGAGGCAGAAAGAAATCTCATTTTCCCCCATCATAAATTAGGTTTTTATTGCATGTTATTTCAATGATCAGACTCAACCATTTGTTCTTTCCAGTTTAAAGGAAAAGTTCAAATCGGCCTCATGTAAATGTTATCTTTGTAAAAGAAGAAGAGGTCTTCACGCATGTGTATGAGAAATCTGCACTATCTGTGCAGATTTTAATGCATATTCTTTCCTGCATTGTTTAAAAATAGAATTGCCATTTAAGATATTATTTTTAGGGAAAAAAATGTTGCTCTTAAAACACCTTAATTGAGAACAATTCAATGGTCTCTCAGCAGGAGCTGCCAGTTTCCCTGCAGGAAATCTATTTTGCAGCATAGATTTGGATATGCTAATATGTTCACAGCCACATAAGATAAAATGGGAATCTTATCAGATTTTCTTAGGCAAGTTCTTCTAATAATAAAACCTAAAGAAATCTGAAGGCAGGCATCCCCAGGGTTAGAAGTTTCCAAATGTAGACCTGCAGGTCCACCATGTCCCATAGGCGTTATTTAGTTATTAATGTTTTTATAACTGGGCTGATTTTTGTGTTCTCTAGAAAAGAGATTCGAGGACACTGATTCTGTCACAAAAATAAAAGTTGCTATACAGGACCCTACATTTTGCTTTCAAACATATTTCTAAACATGAAAATTCTACCATGAGAAAAGATGGAATAATCAGCCATCTAGCAGTTCTGGAACTTGAAAGACATAACTTAAATGATGCCTCACTGTTTCCACTAAATCTGTAACAGGTTTCACAAGTCCTCCATCAAAGTATCTCTTAGCTTCTTCTCCTCTCCCACTCCACAAATACTTCCTTAGTCTAATCCTTTATCGGGTCTTGTTTGGCTCACTAGAGCTCCTTACAGAGATGCTGAAACGTGACATGCTTCCCCTAAAACCAGGTGGAATATATAATCAAGTCAGTCGGACCAGAATATGCAACATCTATAGCAGGTAGCTTCTAATCATATTCAGAAGACTGCTGTAGAGGTTTTTGTTTGTTTGTTTGTTTTGTTTTGTTTTCCCAAGAGAAATTAGAAATCTCCCATTTCCTAAGTGTTAGCCATAAATAATGTCTTCAGGCCAAGCTAGATAGATCTGAAGATCCATGGTTGGCAGTTTCTGACACTACAGCTCCCTGCTTTTAGGTTTTTCTGTTTTCCATTGTTATTTCTAAAATATTGCAGATCTTTCTAAAACCGTGCCTTCCTTTATACCTTGCTGCTCAAGAACATAAGACAATTTCCATGGCTGACAATATCAAACCAGAATTGCTCTTCCAGCACTTAAGATCTTAAGTGTCCAATTTTGATTTTAAAAATTATTTGAGGGCCCCTGGGTAACTCAGTCTGTTAAGCGTCCGACTCTTGATTTCAGCTCAGGTCATGATCTCATGGTTGTGAGGCCTGCTTCAGGCCCTGTACTAGGCATGGAGCCTGCTAAAGATTCTCTCTCTCCTTTTCCCTCTGCCCCTCCTCTCTCATCTCCCTCTCTCTCTCTCTTTCTCTCTTCCCCTCCCTCTCTCTCTCTAAAAAAATAAAATAAAATAACCAGATTTTTCCCAGTAAGTGATGGAGAACCCATCAAAGGGTTGTGACAAGGTCATTATTGCATGTGGGCAATTTACTTACGAGCTGTGCAGGATGGCTTTCAGACACTGGTTATGACATGGGATTGAGAACTAACCTATGATGTAGGACTGAGAATTAACTTTATCAGCACAGTCATTGCATTTCCAATTTAGGCAAGAAAAAATTGAACTGACAGACTGGGAAGTTCAGGAGGAGTAGAAAATCAAATGCAGTTAGAAAAGTATCCACAAACTTTAAGAAATAAAAGCAGCTTAGTTAGCAGAAGTATCGGTCATGGAGAAAGGTTTCGGAGGTTGTGGAGCTGATCGCTCTCTCCACAGTCTGGCAGTTTATTCATTTAAAAGACAACTCACTGCACTTACTTCATGCAAGGCATTATGATATTAATGTTTTTCTACTTCCCTTGCACTTTCTCATCTAAAATTTGTAGTAGCCTTGTAAGGTGGGAAGAATAGTAGGATCCCCATTTTGTTTATGAGGAAGAGCTACCTAAGAGAGACTCTGGCTTGTCTAAAGCCACAGGTTTGATCAGCAGTTGAATATGAGGTAATACACCTGTTTCCCAAATCCTATTCTAATAAAAAAATTACTTCACAAATTCCATAAGGGCAGATGCTTTGGGCACCATTGGTATGTGCTGCATTTGTCCTCCTACCCCCAACCAGAAATACCCAACACAGTGTCACAGGGTCTCTAAACAAATCACTGGCCTGTAAGTGGCCTTTCACTGACACTTAAACTGACTTTCCTGCAGTTAATTGCATGAAAGTGTTAGTACTTTGTGGACAAGTTTGCCTAATTTTTCTCTCTTTCTAACTATTATTTCTTCTCCTCTGTATTTTGTCTTTTAAATATTTTAAGAGATGGAAGTATGTGTGGGGAAGGTTGTGCATGTGAAAATGGGGTCATAAATTAAACAGGATATTTGTATGAAATGAGGTCACAAAGTTAAAACACAGTTTGGAGGTGGGAAGCTTAGACTTCCCTATGCACATTAGACAGTAAATCGGGGGTTTCTACTTCAGGTATGCTGTGTGCAGTAAAATGAATCTCTGCTGAGTTGCCTGACTACAGATAGACTATGAAATTTCATTCCAAATGAATCTTGAAAATTTCCCATTAAAATGCCTCCTTATCTTTGGTGGAGACATTTAATCCTGTGAAATTCTGTTATTTCCTGGTGTTAATGTTTTGAAGCTAAACTTGGTCTTTGAATGTATATGTGAATCCCACTGAACTTTGAAACATACTGTAACATTTTCTGACACTCACAGTGACATTTCTTGGGGTGTTTTGAAGATAGGGGATAATTAGGCTTTAAATAATGCATCTGAGAAAGATACCACCTATCAAATTCAAGTGTGCACATGAATTTTGCTGTAAGTAGAAACTGGAGAAGGGATGAGGTTGAATTAAATGCAACAAATAAACCAGAAATTCCAGTGTATTAATTGGGGAGGACTGAAATAAGATGATAATTCTTAGTCACTACTTTTGGAAAGAAAAAAAATGTTAACTCACAGTATTTTGGCAAACTCTAAATACCTGATCGGTTATTTTTAATAATTTATTTGAATTTTCAACAACAAAAATAATATCTCACATTTATTGAGCTCTCAACATGTGCCAGACCTCACGCTGACCGTTTTCATGTAGATGACCTCATTGTGTCTTCACAACGACTCCACGTGTGTGAATCCAGTTATAGCATTTAAGTCTGTTTTTTTAGTTTGTGTACAGAGAATTTCACTCATGCCTACAATTTGAAATTTATAAATATTCTCTGTAATGAAGTTAAAAAAAACTCAAGAATAGAGAACTTAACTACTGATATCGATAGATTCCTAATCCGATTCTTGAAAGATTAATAAATTAGAAATTGTGTTTATCATTTTCCGTACATTTTCCCCCTCATCAATTGACCATATCTTAGAAAGGGGTCTGAATTTCTAAGAGGGTACTTCAAACACTATTTTGGTAATCTTTATCAATAACAAAGTGGATAATTACCAATTTGTCCTAGTAACCATGCCCTGATTTTTCTATTAAAAATGAAGCACCATACATTCATCTATGTATGCATACATTCTTTCAATGAAAAATTAACTGATCACTTACCACGTGCTAAGTAGGACAATGATGAATGTTGTTCCTGCTCTTAAGGTACCCAGATGACTGGCATTTGAATAGAAATTTTTCTTTGGTTAAATTAGATCTCTGCTGATTTTGTTCAGATAATGTCAAATGATTGGTTCTAAATTTATAGTCCTTTGTGCACATTTACTTGAATGAGATTCAAGTATCCAAATGTGGGAGAACAATCACTTGCCTATTTCATAGCTAAGAGCAGTGGAAACATAGAAACCCTTGGATGATGGAGAGATAATAGATATTCTTTGGTCATTGCTTCATCAGCAGCATTCTGCCTTGGAGCTAACTGTGCCAGTCATATTTTTCATTTTAAATGCAGTTTTGAAAGAGATTCCCTTTCTATGACTGTCATTTCCTTTCGAGATGGTTTATTGTATTCTTTAGAATCTAGGTTACTTTTTATAACGTTGAGTCTCTGGGGAATTGGGCAGAACAAAATGCTCCCTGACATAAAAGTGCCAGCTTCACTGGCTTTACAGAATTCATTCTAGATAAGTTGGGAACTTTTAATGCCAACTCAGTGGACACCTGAAGTACCTAGTATCTCCCAGGTACAGGCAAAAAACCCACCTAAACATAACCCCAGCTCTAAGCAATGTCTCAAGTTTTGTAATGTGGTCAGATTCCAGAAACAGAAAGAAGAGCTATTCACAAATCCCACTTTGCCACAAGAATAAAAATAAAACAACATCATTAATCCTCAACATCTTCATTATATTGCTATCTCAGAGGCTCATGTGAGTATTACTTAAACAAGAGAAAAAAGAGAAACCCCAAAGCACAATAAATAAGAAAACACTTTGGAGATAGATAGGCAAAGGATAGAATCCTGGTTCTACCACTTACTAGTTGATTAGAGCAGATATGTTAACCTCTCTGTATCCCTAATTCTTCATCTGTAAAATTGGGATGATGATAATATTTTTAATGTGCATAAAATGCCTGATTATTAAAAGTGCCTCTAGCTTATTAAACATGGTGGTAGCAGCAGCAACAGTGAAGTGTTAGATTAATGAGGTCATATTATGTCTATTATGAGTGATTCAGTCACAAAACACTACTATATTAAGAAATATTTCAGAAAATAAGCCAAACAGGGTATGAAGTAGTCATCACACAAACTGAAATACTTTTAAAAATGCAGGTTCTATTTTCAAGTTATTCAGGATTAGGGGAATTTAATATTAGCCAAAGAGATCAAGTCTTCCTGTAAGAAGCCATTTAATCTGGTCCTTAAATGTTTAATATGTGAGAAAAACACTTGTTGACTCTGACATTTCCCCCCCATTTAAGTAAGGTATATTTTAGAACCAGGCAATGCTGGGGATATGAACCTTGGCTTCCTAATCCTACATACGGCAATATGTCATTAAATATACTGTTGTCAGTTATCACTGTTACCATCGAAATTCTAATAGAGACATATCTATCCTGCTTGTCACCCTTATACCCTAAGAGAAATCATGTGGCTTCAGAAACTCTATGTGTGTGTGTGTGTGTGTGTGTGTGTGTGTGTGTGTGTGTGTGTGTGTAGCATGTGTCTTAGTTCCTTCAGGTTGCTATAACAGAATACTACAGACTATGTGGCTTGGAAACAACAGACTTCTATTTTTCATGGTTCTGGAGGCTATAATTCCAAGTTGGAGGCACCCCAGATTCAGTGTCTGATGACAGCCGACCTTATGGTTCATATACAGTTCCTAGTAGTCTTGCTGGGTTCTCATATGGTAGAAGAGGTAAGGGAGTCTCTGGTCTCTTATGAGGGCACTAATGTCAATTATGAGGGCTCTACCTCCATGAACTAATCACCTCCCAAATGTTCCACCCCCAAATACTATCACATTAGGAATTAGCTTTCAACATATGAATTTTGGGAAAACAAATAAACAACCTTGTGTGCTATGAAATATTTTACTTCAAACTTAACTACAATTCTATTTAAAACAATTAAACAAATTTGATGTTTATAAAAATTTATCAGTGTTCTTTTGCAGAGATCCTAAAACTATGCACTGTATTATCAGCACTGCATAACAGCAAAAGACTGGAAAATGACACCGGTGACAGAGTAGCAAATATTTCAAAAATTGTTTTGAATTTTGAATACACGTATTTTTTTTCTAATACATCTAACTCGTGAGTCCTTAACAGTCTAGACTACGTAGACTTAGATGTGTTAAAATGAGTTAGGCTTTTTTCTTTTTCTGATGCAAAAATTAAAAAAAAAAAAAGTAACACGTAATGGTGCTCTAGATTTTCATTACTAAAACATCAAAATAAAAAATTGCCACCCCATAGATTTCCCAGGAGGCACAACTGCTTCCATGTAATTCTGTATTCTGGTCAAGGCTTTTTGGATACAAAGAAAAAGTCTACTTACACTAGCTCAGGTAAAGGATCACAGACTTCAGACTCTGATGCTGCCAAATAATAATATGCTGTTCTGGTCCATTCATTCTTCTCCTCTCCCTATGACTACTCTGTACCTTCCCCCCTCTCTTCTTACTTTACCAACGCCTGCTACCGCATTCTTACTCTCAGCTAATGACTTTGCTTCCTACCTCACTGTGAAAACTGAATCATTGTAAAAGAACTCAGAATATTCCCACCGCGACACCTATCCACCTACCAGAATCCATACCCACACATCTGCCTTATCCCTGCAGTTATCATGCTTCCATCTAAATATAATTTCATCTTGCCCACTTGAGAAGATGATTCTAGCAATATATGCTCTCTTCTCCGTATCATTAATCTTTAGTTCTCTACTGATCACTCCCATCAGTATTATAAACATGCTGTTGTTATTTCTTCCAGCTTTAAAAAACAAATCTTCCTTTTTTCCAACAAACCCTCCTAGCCACCATACCACTTCTTTTTTCCCTTTTGTAGCAAAATTCCTTTACTAGTATATTTTCTCATGTCATTGTAAAACCATTCCAGTATGCCTTTCTCTTCCACCGCATTCCCAAAACTGCATTTGTCATGGTTGACAATGCTCTTCAGATTGCTAACTTCAAATGGGCATTCCTCAACTTCCATCTTGTACAGTTTCCACAGCCTGTTACATCAGGATCATTTGATACTGCTGATTACCCCCTTCTCCTTAATACAGTTTCCTCCCTTGATTTCATAAACTGCACTCTCTCAAGGCTTCCTTCTTACTTTTTTTTTTTCTCAATCTACTTTGTGGTTTCCTTCTCTTCATCCTCTATTCTTAATACAAGAGCACATCAAGATTCACTTCTTGGATTACTTTCTAATCTGCATTCACTTCTTTGGGCTGCCTCACAAGGTTGCATTGTTTTACATATCATCAATATGCTGATTGCACCCAAATATTTATCTCTAATCCAGACTTCTTTCCCAAACTTCTTTCCCAGACTTTATATATTCAATGGTATGCCCCAAATGGAACTCCTCTCTTCTCTTCAAAATCTGTAATGTGTGCAGCCCTTCTTATCTCATTTAATGTCAACTTCATCTTTCCATTTTCTCAGGGCAGAAACATAGGGGGTTTAACTACCAACTTCTTTTTTTTACATCTTACATAAAATCCTATTAGCTGGGACTTCAAAATATTTCTAAAATTCCAGCACTTCCCACCACTTCTTTTGCTTCCACCATGCTGTGAAGTATCATTATCTCTTATGAGGATTACTACAAGAGTCTTCTGACTGGTTTTCCGTCTTCAAACTTTATATAACTCCATATTGATCATTCTCTACATAGAAGCTCAGATAATTCTCTTAATACATATGCCAGATCTTGTCATGTCTTTGCTCAAAGCCCTCACTCAGACTTTGAAACCAAATTCTAAATAATAGCTTACATGATTCCATATTGTCAGACCCCCTTCCCCAGTGCCTCTCTGATCTCATCTCTTATTCGTTCAGTTTGCTTATGCTGTTCCAGCGGTATTGGATTTCTTACTGTCCTTCCGGTACACCATGTATCATCCCACCTTTGGACCTTTGAACCATCTCTTTTTTTCTACCTGAAATGCTCTTCCACTAATGGACCTGTGGCTAAGTCTTTCATCAGTGTTTGCTTATATTCAGCTTTCTGATGAAGCCTGTACTGACCACACTCCTTAAAATTGCAAGCTAACTGGGATATCTGGGTGACTCAGTGGGTTAAAGCCTCTGCCTTCAGCTCAGGTCATGATCCCAGAGTCCTGGGATGGAGCCCCGCATCAGGCTCTCTGCTCAGCAGGGAGCCGGCTTCCTCCTCTCTCTGCCTGCCTCTCTGCCTACTTGTGATCTCTGTCAAATAAATAAATAAAATCTTAAAAAAAAAATTGCAACCTAAGTGCCCTCCCAAGATTCCACATACTACTCACCTTGCACTACGTTTCTTATTTGTCCATAGTCATCATAAGCCTTATTACTTTCTAATATATTATATAATTTACCTGTTTGTTACGCCCACTATCTATTGTCCATCTCCCCCAACTTGCATGCATTCTCAGTAAGGGCAGCTGGCTTTTTTTTTTTTTCTACCAATGTGCCACAAGTGCTGACAACCATGCATACACATAGTTGGCATTCAGTAAGTATGTATTGAATAACAATACAACAAGCAACCTCAGAGATATCTCAGAAAAGGTTGTTCAAAGTTATTTAGAAATATCCAGGATTCCAAGGGCAAACTTGAGGCTTTGAGAACTAGAATACCTCTCTGTCCATGTCTCTCTCTGCCTTTCTCTGACTTTCTCAGGAGCCCCATGTACCTTTTCCCATGGTATCTGTGCTTCATTGTTCATTCTCTGCATATTGACTTTCCCTACTTTCTTATAGCACGTTATGACTTCTTTGTTCCTCTTCTCCTCTCCCTTTCTGAATCATTACCTTTTCATATTTCACTAGTAAGTATATTGATTCAATCTCTCAATATGTGGATTCCATATTCTTAGCAAAGGAATATGCTTAATCCAGCCTAAAGTAGACATCCGTCATGTATAACCAGCCATGGCTGCAACTGAGGGTACCGTCCGGGTTCAGCAGAGGCTGTGGGGAGGAGCAGATTCAACTGATGTTTGGTGTTGGTGGGCAGAGAACCCTAAACTTATGTACTATAGCTATTCTCTTTTATATGCCATATCTCTACATAAATTGTAAAGATAGATATAAGCCAGATTCAGATTATATAAACTCTCCTAGCTCCCATTACCACTTTAAAACAGTCAGAAAATTTTCTCATGGTTCTTTATTATTAAAGATTTTAAAACATGATGTCCATGTGGTCTATTCAGCCATCTATTTGCTTAAATTTAGGTAGGTTTGCAAATTTGAAAAAGTGTAGCAAAGCATCAATCTTCATTTGTCTTCTCCTGATCCTATTTTTTTTTTTTTTTTGGCATGTGCTTGGCTCTAAACACTGGTTTTAAACTTTACTTACTTCATTCTTATCCCTTGTATTTGTTAAAACCATATATCCACCAGTGAGCCTTGTATTTTGGAAAAACTGAGTTGACAACAGAATAAGGAATGGGAACTAAAGTGGCATGTCAACAAATTAATAACAGAAATCTATTTTTTTTTAAGATTTTATTTATTTGAAAGAGAGAGAGAGATCACCAGTAGGCAGAGAGGCAGGCGGGGGGGGTGGGGGGGGGGAGCAGACTCCCCACTGAGCAGAGAGCCCAATGCTGTGCTCAATCCCAGGACTCTGGGACCACGACCTGAGCCGAAGGCAGATGCTTAACCCACCGAGCCACCCAGCACCCATAACAGAAATCTATTTTTGAGTAACACATTTTATGATATCAATAAGATACTTTATAAAAGTATCATAATTCCATAGAACATGAACCAAGAAGACCCATTCCTTTGTAGTATGAATACTAAATAAGGTTTCAAATGCTCTTGTACATATTAAAAATTGGCAAACCTTCCATGTAAATAGATATCTTCCAATCTGTGTATTTATATATGTTTGTTATGATTTGAGTCTAATACTTCATTTTAAAAGTCAGTTCTTAATCTGTTAGATTTTAAACTATATACCTACTGAAGATCTTTTTGGCTTATTTTGAATATATACAGATGATGAGACCAATGTTATCTGTTATATAGATGTTAATCACCAGAGTTTACTTATTCATTCAAAAACATTTATTTAATACCTATCATGTACCAAACAATATCTCAGATATTTTTTATACCAAAGTGAAGAAAATAGACACATTCCTGCCCTATAAGAATGTGCATCATTCTTATGTACAGAGAGACAGCCAATGGAATGAATAGAGAAACTCATCCCTGAATGATCAAGTATAAGAAAATTAAGGCAAAAATATAGAGAACAACTATTTTTGGGAATCAGGGTGATGGTTCAGAATAAGGTAGAGAGGCCAAGCTTCATCTGGAGGTCACTGAAGCTGAAACCTGAATCAGGAATAAGAGACATTCACATGAAGATCTACATGAAGAGAGTACAAGGCAAATGCTAAGGCCTCAAGACTGGGAAGGTGATTCCTGTGTTTAAAGAGCCAAGCAGGCCAATATAGTTTAGCTAAAAGACTAAGGGAAAAATAGTAGAAGTTGACTTCAAAGAGGTAGGCAAGACCAGACTCAGATCATGTAAGCGGGTTTCTTGTTTTATTTTATAAGGTAAACTGAGAAGTACCTAGAAGCTTTTTTTTTTTTTTTTTTTTTTTTTTTTTTTAAATTTATTTTTTATTTTCAGCATAACAGTATTCATTATTTTTCACCACACCCAGTGCTCCATGCAATTCGTGCCCTTTATAATACCCACCACCTAGTACCCCAACCTCCCACCCCCCACCCCTTCAAAACCCTCAGATTGTTTTTCAGAGTCCAGCTTTTGAACAGAGTGACAAGGTCAGGTTATTCCTTTAAAGCTCACTGCCTACTATATATTGTAGGGGAGTACAACTGAAACCCAGAAAACCAGTTAGGCCGTGATAGCAGTTTTGCAGGCGTGAACTGATGTAGTCATAGTCTATGAGACCAGTACTGGGAAACAGAGAGAATTCAATGAATATATTTGGAAGGTAGAGACCACAGCTAGAATTTTATTTTGGACATATGGAAATAACAGATTTGCAGATATATATGCTGTAAGCTAGAGGAGAGATTCGTTATCTCATATATAGACTCCAAGATTATAGAGTCCCTAGCTCCTAGGATATTCTACATCTAAGAAAATATAAACATATGTATGTCTTAAAACATTCCTGAATTTTTAAGGAATTTTTCAAACTCTATAGAGCAGAGTTTCTCCCAAGCACAGACATGTAGTCTATGCATCAGAATCTGCTGGTACAATTATTAATGTACCTACACAGTTAGCCTACACAATTAGACTCTGTAGGTATGGTCCAGGAATGGGGATGAGTAACAGGTCCTGGAGGTGATTTGTTGGCCCACTAAAATTTGAGGATACTACTGAGGTGAATCACTCTTTAAGTCCTAATGCTGTTATATTAAATGCCAATTAACTATGTTGGTAATATTTGTCCTTTATTTTTCCCCTCATCATAGAAACCATTTGTACTCTAAAACCAATGTTCTATAACAATACTGTGGTTTGGAGAAAACTGCCCCTTGAATTTGAAAATCAATTGAGATTTTCCTCCCGTCAGAAAATTGCCCTTTTATCTGCAATTGCACAAGCCTTAGGATCAAAGGAAATTAATTTTAGTACTTTGGTTTCTTTTTGTTTTGCTTTATGAAATCTTTGTGGATAGTTTGTTTTAGTGTCATATGCTAACGAATATCGAAGTTCTATATAGAAAAAGTACTAATAAAACAGTTGATTTGGATTGGTAGGATCAGTACAAGGTATCATGTACACTGCCCTTACCTGCTGCCAAATCAAAGGTATGACCTTAGTTATGTTTAGACATTCAGGCATCTTGCCTTAAACAAGCTGGGTTGCAAATATTCAAAGTGCAAATGCTCAAGCTATTCTTCTGCAGGCTGGAAACAAATCGCCCAAACACCTCACCATCTAGAAAATTATGTTTGTTTGGGTGTTTATTGGTTTGAAATCACTGACCTAATTACCATTATGTTAGGAGAGGCACACAGTTCCTGAGTCTGTTAATAAGCAATGGTGGAAGAAAGGGGCTTCCACATTTCCAAACAAATTGGTTTAAAGCAATTTAGAAAGCAAACTAGTAGCAGAGGTGACCATCAGGTCACTCTACAAGTATGGAAATGTGCTTTCTGATTTTTTATGATGGAAACTCACAGATTCAGATGACAGATTTATTCAGAATGTACTTGTTTGTCTGTCTGTTTGCCAGTACAATGTCACTCTTTCTGGCATTAGTCCTTGAATTTGAATTATTTCAGATATAGGAGCACACTCTCCAGTTCAGTGCTGTCCTCAGGACTTATATATATTACGCATTTTGTTTGACCCCTGAAGCATTTGAGATTCTTAGCCCTTATTTGACTGCCAAATGTTTTAACCCAGATACTGGTAGGCTGAGACAACCAATAAATCAGCTTCGTTTCTTTGCTGCTCTGTTCAGACCCTACAAGAGAGGGAATATTACTCTATCACATATTAAAGATTGTGCCCATTATTTACTGAAGATAAATATTAAAATGATTTACCCAATATTATTTATTGCTGGGTTACAAACTACCCTAAAACTTAATAGCTTAAAAGAGTAGATATTTATTTTCTCATAGTTTAGAGGTTCAGAAATCACAAGTCACTTAGGTAGGTGATTGGCTCAGGGTTCCTCATGAGGTGTGACCAAGCTGTTGGTCAGGGTTTTGGTCCCATCTGAAGGCTAACCCAGGTAAGGACTCATTTTTTAAAACTCACTCAGAGTTGTGGTAGGTCTTGTTCCTCTCAGTGTTCCAGTTAGACTGAGGGTCTCAGTTTCTCAGTCAACTGGAGGACCCCCTCAGTTCCTCACCACATGGGTCTCTCCACAGAGCAGCTTCCAACATAGTGGAACCTGAAGACCAGAAGAAGACAGACAGAGACAGAGGGAGTACATTCAAAAGAAGCCCAAGTCTTTTTTTTTTTTTTTAAGATTTTTATTTATTTACTTGACAGAGAGAGAGGCACAGTGAGAGAGGGAACACAAGCAGGGGGATTGGGAGAGGGAGAAGGCTTCCCACTGAGCAGGGAGCCCAATGTGGGGCATGATCCCAGGGCTCTGGGATCATTACCCGAGCCCAAGGCAGACGCTTAATACCTGAGCCACTCAGGTGCCCCAGCCCAAGTCTTTTTAAAACCTAATCTCAAAAGTAACATCTCATCACTTCTGCTATATTCTGTATCACTAAGTCCAGCCCATACTCCAGGAGATGGAAATTAAGCTTCACCATTTGTAGTTAGTAATAGCAAATAATATGTGGACATTTTTATTAAAATCACCACAGCAAGCTAGTTCTCTATTCAGCTTGAAAACAAAACAAACAAACAAACAAACCTATAGAGACATAGGATACTGTACTTAGCTTGGCTGAATTTGGGTCATGTCTTGATAATTATTTAGTTTTAAGCATTTTCCACATGTCCTGTATTTCATCTTTGGTGTCAACATTTAAAAAATTATATTTAAGGAATAATTTTATTCTGAAGCCAGGAATATAATCAATAGTTTAAAAGAGTGGATATTTGCCTCCATATTGCTCAAGGCTTAAGGCATTACTTTAGCTGTTTTTATCATAACTTTTTTTTTAAGATGAAAATGTTTTATTCCATGTTAGAAGCTCCAAATGCTAACTGCTTGGCTTGCACTAATGATGTCAATTTCAGGGTCTTGTTTATATGAATTAATTTGCATAAGCATTTAGAGACCAAACAAAGAGAATTGGCAGTTCATTGCATTCACATATATACAACTTCCACCAAACTGATAGTCCGATAGGGATGGACAATAGCTTCAATTGTATACAAATGCATTAACTTCCTTTTTAAAAAAAATATGTATTTCACTGCACTGGAGAACCAAATGATTTGCATTTAATTTCAAGAATTTCAGGGATGCCTGAGTGGCTTATTCAGTTAAGTGTCTTCCTTCAGCTCAGGTCACGATCCCTGGGTCCTGAGATCAAGTCCTGCATTGGGCTTCTTGCTCAGCAGGGAGTCTGCTTTTCCCTCTCCCTCTGCAGCTGCCCCTGCTCATGCTCTCTCTCTCTCTGTCTCTGAAAAATCAATAAATACAATCTTAAAAATATAATTTCATACACACACATTTAGTCTAAGGAATAAAAATTAATTTTCAAAGTCCCTTTTTATTTCTACTATAAAAAAACAAAATTACTAATTTTTGGTAGTCCTTAGTAATTTAAATTATGAATTATTTGGAGTTTTCCTTAAATTTAACCAAATTTCAGATAAGATATCCTCTAAATAGTGACTTGAATTGTGATCTACAAGGGCGCTGGGGGGTTGCTGAGAACTTTTCAGAGTGCCCTCAAGGTTAAAGCTCCTTTCATAAAAATACTAAGCCTTTATTTGCTTTTTTTCACTTTCATTATTTCAAAATGTACAGTCATGTTTTCCAAAGGCTCCATGAAACAAATTATCACAACCACTGAATGCAGAAACAAATATGAGAATCCAGCTGTCTTTTGTTAAGCCAGCCATTAAAGAAATTTACAAATATACAAAACAATACCAGTCTTTGTGTGTGTGTGTTTTGTAAAATATAACGACTATTCATAAAAATGTCATTTATGTTAGCCTGTAAATAGGATCATTATTATTTTAAATGAATGAATAAATATTTTTAAATATCTGTTTTAATTTCTAACATAGTATACATCAGTAGGTATAATCCACCTAAACAAAAGCTTTTGGGAGCTCCCAATAATTTTTTTAATATAAAAAGCTTCTAAGTCCAAAAATTTGAGGATTGTTATTTAGAAAAATTTTATTTTTTAAGTATAGAAACTGAGTTCTATGATTTGCCCCAAATCCTACAGCCTGTATGTAGCCTTACTGGGATAGGAATCTAGGTAAGTCTCCTGATTTGGGTTATGCCATATGGCTGAGCCCATAGTACTTATGAATCCAGTTAGAGATTCTCTGAAGGTGAAGAAAGATGTTTGTTTTGTTTTCTACAGAACCTAGTGTCCTCTATTAGCTTTAACTAATTTACAATCTACCCCCAAAGCTAGTGGATTCAAACAGAACTATTTATTATTGCTTAGGAAGCTGCAGGTGAGCTGCGAGGCTCTGAGCCAGGCTCACACATGCATGTGTGGTTCTCACGCAGTTGGGCTTGGAGCTGGCTGACAGCTGTGATGGGGGTGAGTGGCCACATGTCCCTCCTCCTCCGCAGGCTGTGCAAGGCCTTGCACAGAGTGGCAGTGGGATTCCAAAAGGGAGGGAGGGGGAGCTACCAAACCTTCACTAGCCCCAGCTTAGAACTGGCTCCATGTTTACTTCTTTGATTAAAACAAGTGTCAAGGGCAGCTGAGATTCAGGGTATAGAGAAATACTCTTATCTTTTCTTGGGAGTAGCTGCAGAGTCACATTGCAAAAAGGTATTGATACAGTGAGGGAGATGATTACAGACATATTTTTGTGATATTACAGAATGATTTGAAAATAGGGCTTTGAATAGCAGTAAGTAGTTACGGAGGGATTGGACCCTGATGTTGAAGGGGATTTAGTTTAACTCCCATTTCTGACATTTGAGAAAGTCACGTAACCTCTTTAAATTGTAGTTCCTTCATCTGTAAACTGGGGATAACAGTTTTCACCTCAAAAGGATTAAATGAGATCATGCTTGTGAAGTACATTTTAGCAACTTTAAAACTCCCTTGCATTAAATCACCTCTTGAATTCATTCTGACTCCCCTAAACAAAATAGCAATGCCATATTTAACTATGCATATATGTTTTCAAGAGCAGCTGGCATGCATGAGCCCCCAAGGCCTCCTGCTGTTCACATAAGCCCTTCACCAAACATAATTCGGGCTCATCTTGGCAAATGTACTAATAATCTGCTATATACCGCCTTTCCACTCCAAGTCATGGGTACCAATTTGAAAAATGTATGCTCACTGTTTAAATTGAGTATACTAATTGAGTATAGTGTATGGATTCCTTACCAGATAATTTAAATTTATTTAGTGCTACTTCAGGTTATTATGCAAGCTCAGAAGAAGGGGGCTCACATCTGGAGTTTAAAAATAGAATTAAGAGGCACCTGGGTGGCCCAGTCCGTTAAGTGTCTGGCTTCTGCTTGAGTCATGATCTGTGGAGCCCCACCTCACTGGGATCCCTGCTCAGCTACTCAGTGGGAAGCTTGCTTCTCTCTCTCCAGTTCCCCCTACCTCCCTGCCCCTCCCCCGCCTCATGCGCTCTCTCTCTCTCTCTCTCTCTCTCTCTCTCAAATTAGTAGATAAAATCTTAAAAAAGTAAAAGCAGTATGAATTTTATTTTTTCTTATTTGTCAAGACACATGTTAACAGTCTGTTTCAAAGACCAGCCAGTCATTCAGACTAAAAATTCCTCTGCAAGAACATCTGGTCTGATATCCTTCGGTGTGTGATTCCCCAGCTGAGGCCTGTCACAGCGAAGGTGTGTGAGAGAATGGGGTAAGACGGAGAGGCTCCGACCACTTTCAGCAACAACAGGCTAGGCCTTCACATTCTCTGTCATCCCGTATGAGAAAGCAGATGGGTTGGTGTAACACTTGATAGCTTTTTATTACACAGCTGTGTGTATCTCCTAGGCTATGCAATTGGCCTTGTTAATTTAAATATCTTCCATTTTCACTCTTGAGCTAACAAACTCTTCCATTTGACTAAATCCCCTTTTCACCAGGGAGCACTATTTTATTTGCACTGTAGGTATTGACTGCCTCTGGAGACTACCATGGCAGTTTGGTTTTCAAAATCTGTCAGCCCAGAGAAAGTCGTTACCAGAGGCCCATGGCCATTCCAAGGAACTCTTGTTCACCTCAGAATGATAATATATATTAAAAGTCAGCAACACCAGGAAGCTTCTTTTGACACCATGGCCTTTGTTTCAACTTAGCAGCTGCCTCTTATGGACTAGTACCAATGGCACTGCCTTTCTTTTAGTGACTCTAAGGCTGGTGCCTGGGAATTCCACAAATTTCTAATGATGCTCACGTTTGCAGTCCGACTACCTTGCAGTTCAGCAAGTAGCATCTGCTCATCCCAACATTCTCAGAAGTGGGATCTGGTGAACCACAGCCAGAGGGTTAGTATGTGGACAATTCAATGCAGCAATCTTGTGTGAGTGCCTCCCTCAGTTTAAGACCCTTATTAAGAGGACACAGGCCACAGAGAAACTTGGTTCCTCACCCTCCAGGGTAGTCTGGTGGCTGGGAACAACACATCTACATACCTTCTCAGGCAAACTGGCTGTGACAACTCTATGAGTAGAAATTCAAGCAGCATGCTGTGAAAACTTGAGGAAGGAAAGACAAGATGATCTTGGGAGAGGTGAAAGTTGAGATGGACCCTGAAATTGTACAGAAATTTGATATGATTGGGGAAAATATTTCGGTTCACTGAAATCACTTGGACCAAGGCTTGGAGACCAAAGGACTACAAAAGAGTATGGGTGGAACTTAGAAAGAGCAAGAAGTATAACAGAAGATGAGGCTTTGAGGTGGCTAGAAGCCCTGTGATAGAGTCTTGAATGCCTGAATGAAGAATTAGCTTTTAAATCTGGACTTGTTGAGAAGGCCATAAAGACATTTCCCCACATTTTTGTTTTCTGTCTTGTTATGTGTTTTTAAGGCATGGAAATGACACATTAACCTGTTTGTGAGTGAGGTATAAGAGCAGCGTATGTAGCACAGACTAGAAGAAGGGGGAATCCTGAAGGCTGTTAACAAGTCTATTGATGGATATGAACAGAAGTCAGATCTGATGCCAGAGTGGACTATTCTTCACCCTAAATATTCAAATAAAACTGATGTGACTAATAGACTCTTAATCTCACAAAACAAACTGAGGGTTGCCGGGGGAGGAGGGTAGGGAGAGGGTGGTGGGGTTATAGACCTTGGGGAAGGTATGTGCTATGGTGAGTGCTATGAAGCGTGTAAACCTGGCGATTCAGACCTGTACCCCTGGGGCTAATAATACATTATATATTAATAAAAAAATTTAAAAATTTAAAAAATAAAAAATAAAAGGTTTAGGAGTTAAAAAAAAAAAAAGCCAAATCTGATGTGAATACAGATGTGCAGAAACCATTTAGACCTGGCTCCATCTCTCTGTTCTGGGCTACTGGTGATTGTACGCTGTAGATTATTGAAGAGAATTAGACTGCTAGAGAGAGAACATCAGAAACATCTCCTCTCCTCTCTTATAAGAGAGACAGAGCTGGGAGAAAATATTTTTATCTTGGAGCTAATAAAACCTTGGTTCAGAAGAAACATTGTTTGTCTCTTGGTCACACTAGATACCAGACATCCCTTGCCGGACTCCCATGGCAAGGTAAATGCTGTCCTCTCAGCAGCATTCTCCTAATCACTTGCTCTGCTGAGGTGATCCATGTGGCAAACACCATCTGCCTTGCCTGGAAGTTTATTAGAACCACAGAATCCCAGGTTCCACCTACTTAAGCCTAGTTCACATTGCATTTTATTTTTCTTTTTTCTGTTTTCTCCAACTTTTGTGTT